>NC_136822.1:3805281-4405281 GCF_951394365.1 Tetrao urogallus
AGTTTAAGCTGCACAGTATTTGGCAGGCTTCTGAAAGTTCATGTAAGAAAGATGGAAGAGGGGAGGTGCTTCCAGTGGAGAAGGATGGGAGAAGTTCCAGGACAGACTCCTTGTAGAGCTCCTGCAGATGGGAGGATTTGCTGACCTCAGTGCAATTAAGACAGCGACAGACACCAATGCAGTGCAACATCAGATGCTATAGTTGCAAATAAGTATGGCAGCATGACTAGCAAATTCACTTACACAGTCACGTTGCAATTTTTTCTTTAGCCAGCCTCAAATTGCCTGTTTTACTATATCTTGGCTGAGATTGGTACCCTGACTGACTCGTTAAAGGTAAATTGATTTTTCTCAGCATCTTTCTAAGAAATGCTGTACTTTTGCAGGCTAAGCCTACTAAAGACTGCCTTTTCCAAAATTTGAATGTGTTTTTTTTCCCCCAGTGGTTCTGTGTTTGGAATGGGCAGCCTGTCGTAAATGAGGGCACGCTTCCATCCTCATTCGTGAGTCATCTCTGAAATACCTCACATAGGAGCCAAGGACGGGAACTTCAAGCAGTGCTATTTCAGATGTACTTCCAGTATTGTCTTTACTGATGATATAAACTTGCTGAAGAAAGACAACGGACCAGGTAAATGAACAAGAACAAGCTAAAAAAAAGACTGCCTCTTCCAGTGTCTTCTGAGAGCCTCTATATAATTAGATTTCTTAAAAGGCAAGCAAACATCGGATATTTTGCTGGTGAAGTCAAAGTAACTTCACTGAAGTCAAGCTACAGGCCTACATGCATCGAAAGCTTTCCCCATGCCCTACTATTCAAGGAGAAATGGTTTTGAACTGGAATAGGGGAGAGTTAGATCGGACATGAAGGACAACTTTTTTACAATAAGGGTGTTGAGGCACTGGCACAGGTTGCCCAGATTAGTGGTGGATGCTCCATCCATGGGGACACCCAAGGTCAGGCTGGATGGGGCTCTGAGCACCTGATGGAGCTGTGGGTGTCCCCGTTCACTGCAAGGGAGTTGGACCGGATGGCCTTTCAGGGTCCCTTCCAACTCAAATGATTCTATGATTCTATTCCAGTGGCCAGGAAATTTTGGAACATCTTGTAACTACCTACCTGCATGTATCTCCATATGGATAGATGGCGGCGTAGGTAGGCTTACACACATAAACAACACAAACTTGAGATGAAGTAGTGCTCTAAAGAATCAGAGGGGACTGTACAACTTAAGTACATGATGACTCCTCCTTGCTGCATGAACCAGCTGGAGAAACACACTGGCTATGGGAAACCTGGGCTGCCTGCTCGCTGTTCCCTGGCCAAACCACAGAACAGGCTGCTGGCCCGCATGGGAACGGAGGAAGCCCTGCTTCCTTCCCCAAGCTCCAGGCCATGTGAGAGCCAGCCAGATCTCCAGGCAACCTGCTCACATTGGCAGCAGGTCTGCAGAGCTCTGTGACTTGGTCAGAACCAGGAAGAGGAGACTGAGAATGACAGAAAGCCCAGACCTATCACAAAGCCAAGTCCCTGCAAAAATAAAGCATGGGAGTGCCAGAACTTCTCAACACGCCATAACTTTCTCAACAATGTGGTTGTCTTTTTTTTTTTTTTTTTTCCCCCTTAGGTAACTATAAAACAATGCTTTTTCCCTGTATCATACTCCTGGATCTGGCTGAGCTCTATTTTACTCACACACACATTCATACATACAAAGATCAGCCTGAGCCAGTGGCCTGCAACTGAAAATTTCAGCCTGAACAGTTACACATTGGCAAGGACATAGCATTGGAAAACAGAATCTTTTAATGGGAAATGTCTGGCAACCTTAATTATAGGCACCACTGCCAGCTCCACCAATAATTATAGCTCAGTTTCAGCATCATCCATGTGCTAACAAATATATAGAATGACAGGAGGTTTAGGAAAGGTCTGGAAAGCATGAGTTGGAAGCCCACTTCATGGAGCTCCATGGCCGTGCTCCACGGCTTTGCTGGGTCTCTGCTAGCCACACTGCTCAACAATGACAGCCCAGAGCACACATTTACAGCAGTGCTAAAATTTTAATTACTGAGAAATTAGGAAAAGAAGCGAGAAAGGATTGAGGGCAGCATGTAAAGCAATGAAAACATGCTGGATCTCCAGCCATCTGTAAGAGCCTTGGAGGAAAATGTGGAGTGGTGAATAGCTCCAAAGATGCAAATCTTGCCAGGGCTCTGATCTCTGTCCCTGCACCCTCAGTCTCTCCCCATATCAGGACACAAGGATGATCACAGATCAGACCTCTATGTCAGAGGATCAGCCTCTGTGTAAGTTGCCTGGAGGACAACTTCAACTTGCTGAAGTTCCTAATATAAGCATTACAGTAGGGTGAAAAAGAAAACAAACTTCCATTAACTGTAGAAATATTCATTCATTGTAGAACCATCCAGAAAGTAGGGAGAAGTAGGAAAAACGTTTCTTTTTAACTGTTATAATTGGAGAGAAAAGAATGTTTCTCCACACCTTCCACACCTACAGTTTAGAAACCAGCCAGGCAATAAAAATGTTCAGCAATTTTAAGCAGTTCAGCATTTGAAACGGAGCATTTTGCCTTTTCAAATTTCATGTCTTCACTTGGAATTATCTTAGATAGCTTAAATTGAACTTTAAGTCCTTTTCTTCATCTTTCCTTCCACTTTCCACCCCTCTGTGCTTCCAGCGTAGCTTAGTGCAGTGACACAAACCCAGACATCCCTGCAGACAGTAATATCTGTGAGAAAAGGAGCAGCCACTGTTGGTAAAACCACTTCTTTCTTGGAACCTATTATTGGCTGCAAACTTTTAACCATCTCTAAAATCATCAACCCAGGACC
This sequence comes from Tetrao urogallus, assembly GCF_951394365.1. NCBI lineage: Eukaryota > Metazoa > Chordata > Aves > Galliformes > Phasianidae > Tetrao > Tetrao urogallus. The sequence goes on from NC_136822.1 coordinate 3,808,138, forward strand.
TTTACAAAGGAGAAGGAAGGCAGCATCAAAGCAAACGCGTCAGTGTTTCCCATTGAAACCTTCACATGTCCAGAGAGCAACATTCTCCCAAACTCTGAGATTCATAAGCAGGAAAATCACCCAGCACAAGAGATGCTGACTCCTGACAGTTGGTGAACTGAAACCTTCTCAGATGCAATGTTTCACAGATAAATCTTACTTCTAGATTTCAGCTAATATTCTAATACCATTTAAACCCCAAATGTTCTTATTCTCCCTTTTCTTGAAGACATTAGCAACTCCTTTGTCCTTAATTCCACTTTAATAACATCCTTGTTTTAGAATTTTCATGGGTTTTACGTATTGTCGTTAGCATTTTAAGTCAGTCTCCAGTATTTGGCAAAGTTGGAGTTTCTGTCAAATCCAAAGCAGTTGCTGGCTGTGGGGCCTGGGAGTGCTGTCACAGACCCAGCAGCCTCCACCCTCCCCAACCATCACAGCTGGAAACAGGACCCACCATTCAGCCCTGTGGCAGGTAGACATAGAATTATTGAATTGTTGAGGTTGGAAGAGACCCCTGAGATCCCCAAATCCAACCCCACCATGCCCACGTCCCTCAGTGCCACATCTCCACAGCTCTGGAATGCCTCCAGGCATGGTGACCCCACCACCTCCCTGTGCAGCTGTGCTGTGCCTCACTGCTCTTTCTGGAAGGCTGGGCCAGTAGGGGAGAGCTCAAAGGAGGTAAAAAAATGCTCCAAGAACCATGCTATAGGTTGCCCAGGAAAGCTCAATGCCATCAATACAGCACTTCGGGATCAGGAATTTACATGCTGGGAGGGCTGTGACCATTTTTCCCCACCCGTGGACTTCTGTGGCAGGAGATACTTCTGCCAGGATGCCTTCATGTGCAGCTGAAGCCACTGGCATATCACAAAGCAATCTCGTGCAGCATGGCTCACTCAGTCTGTAAGAGCAGCTGAGGACTCAAGAGCTCCAAACCACATGCAGGAATACCTGGGGATTGTACTGAAAGTCTCAAAGCAGGAAAAAAATCCTGCAAAGCAACCCCTAGGAGATGACTGTAATCTGGGCCACTTGTTATCCTATTCCCAGTTTGCACGATGCTGCAATATGTAAATCAAACCAAAAATGACCCTGGTTTCCAGGCACACTTTAAATTTAGTATCTCAGAAGCGCTGCATTTAGGCTTAATAAAAGTTATGATTTGTTGATTAAATACCAGCTGAAAGCTGAAAGAGTGCTTCCTAAGCTTTATAGGGCCGCAGGCAATAAATTGCGTTGCCACCTAATTATTCTGTCTGACTGCGATCTCCAAAAGAGAACACGATGCGTATTTGTCACAATGCTGGGGGAGGAGGAATTTAAACTGGGCATTCTGAACTTCATCATCGCTGTGTTTGTGAGGGAGGCAGGGGAAACTGAGCACGATCCCACACATCAGACTGCAGAGCCTTTAGCGTACAATCAGCAGAGCCTGCCTCTGATTTCCCCAGGAGCTTCATGCAATTCGTGTATTTCTCACCTCAAACCAGAAAGCCCCCAGTGGGTCACACATGAACCCCAAGTGTGATGGAACTCTATGAGGTGTCTCTGCCATCCCAGCAGTTTCCTGAAAGGGAACAACAAGCCTTCCCCTCTGCAAAGCCAAGGACACCCAGAAGCATATTCTCTATTCTCTCTAATCTACATAGATCATTAACTATGCCTGTCACAGTGATTTCACCTCTCTCAGGTCAAAGGAAGAGAATGTTGACTTGAACTCAAGGCTTGACTTGCTCAGCATGGACACTTGCTATGGTGGATTCAAGGCAGCTCTTAGCTCTCACCCAGGGGCTAGCAGCTCCTTCATGGTCAATTACATCTGTGCGTAGTGGGTCTCACACTGCAAAGGACATATGGAGCAATTTCTCCCAAAGCCCTGACTCAAGATAGAATAATAGAAGCATTAAGGTTGGAAATGACCCCTCAGATCCCCAGGTCCAACCCCAGCCCACCCCACCATGCCCACATCCCTCAGTGCCACATCCCCACAGCTCTGAGCACCTCCAGGGATGGTGACCCCCACCTCCTTGTGCAGCTGTGCAGTGCCTCACTGCTCCATCTGAGATTTTCATCATATCCAATCTGACAGAGAAGGGTTAACACCCTCACACACTGCCACCACAACTGTAACTCAACCAGAGGCTCTCATGAAAAAAACAAGCTGTTGTAATAGGAAAAAAACACCTTATTACTATTCCCATAATCAGTCATGGTTACCAAAACTGTACCCTGAGGTCATCGTACTCCAAACTCATCTACTTCAGAACCTGGTGGGAACATTGCATTAAGAGAAGGATCACACACTCAGCAGGGGAAGAAACACATCTCAAGGAAAATGCTCAAGGAGAATGTCCACTGAGGAACCCATTGCAATTTTGAAATACATTCATGGGGTACATCTGTGTTGTTACTGTTCTCCATGCACAAAGCCTCAAGAATAGTGTGGACTCAATCTGTTATTCCTGTCATCTGAAAAAAAAAAATAAATTATCCTGGTCATGCAAGATAATAGAAAGAGAGGTTTTTAAAAAGAAAGGATACAAAAGGCTGATTCATCCTGAATTAGCCAATCTTTTCTTTATTTTAAGCAGATGTAATCCACTCATTGTTCCAAGTGAGAAATCTGCTGCACAGCAGCAAGTGCCAACCTGAGATCCCAGAAAGTATCTTTCAGTTCCTATTCACCCACCCACAGGGAACGCACCCCCAGGCACGGGCATGCAGCCTCACTGCTGGTGGGTGCTGAGCACTCCCATCACAGCAGGGCTCTCAGCACCCTGCTTAGGAAGCATTCAGGATCAGCCCTTGAAGAATGAACCACAGCAAAGATGCTTGTTTTTCCACTTTTTTTTTTTTAGAGCAGCAAGAGGGAAGAAAGTCATCAGTTTGGGGTTTCACCACCCTGCAATAGCTGCCACATCTCACATGTCGCTTCCTTGGGTTCAAGTTGGTGGGAGTTTTTAATCCATCAACTGCCAATCCATTCAGTCCCACCCCCAAACGCCAAATTAAAACAATGGCACAAAATGCCACCCTGCAATCACACAAAAAGCTATCCTGAATTGGCAAGTGCCCATTAACAAGGGGGTCCCTCAGGTGAAAAGTGTAAAGTGATCCGGAGCTGGGTGTTAAGCTCTCCCACAATAGAACTCAAAATAATTGTGCTGCTTGACAGGTAGTAAAATTCATGGCAGACTATTAAATCAATGGCAATATAATGTGGAACACTGCAGATTAAAAAAAAAAGCCAGAGGGTTCACAAAGAGAGGCCATTGGCAGGAGTCCCTCTGGAGCTCCTAATAGGTTTGATTTGTGGCAAGAAAGGCCGACACACACAGCCAGAGAGATAGCAGGGAAGACAAGAAGGGAAGAAAGAAAGGGAAACAAGTGTGAAGGAGACAAGTTGGAAGGGAGTGGGAATGAAAGACGTGGAGAGAAAGCGACAAGTCGTTTTTGTATGCACATCTTTGGTCTTCCCATCTTCTGTGCATCGCTGCACCATGTTTATGGTGTCACAGCCAGCAGTCCCTTATGTCCCTTGTCACATCTCCTCCTGGGTACCAGGTTTAAACCCCAGATAAAGAATCTGGGGTGCTGGTGCTCAGCCTTGGGAACAGCCAGGGATCACAGCCTTGTGTCACATTTATAACACAACATCTTTCCAGCAGGAAGAAAGGTCTTGGCAGGTCTGACCAATCACCGTCAATGATTCTGCATTAATCAGTGTATTCATGAGATCAATCTGACTGGGTCCAGGAAGCAGCTCTAAGTGACAAAGGCATTTGAGGAGGACACACTCAGTACCCACTCCTGAGCAGCGTTTGAACCTGGGCAAACCTTTCAGAGAGCTGTTTAGTTGAGAAGGAAGAGGCCATGGCAGATTCATGCCCTTCACGAGAGGCTGCTCCAGCAGTTAATTGCTCTCACTGCCAGCATCTTATTTTCCTCTGGAATTTATCATGCTTTAGTCCAATCAAGTGCTCATCTTCTGGGCTCTCTGTTATACGAGTTCAGCAAGAAGTGCTGGGTCTGTTAGAGCAACAATCCCCATAGCACAGGATGCCTGCAGTGACATTGAGATACCGCAGTCAAATCATCCTCCAGAGCTTTCTTTTGGCAGCCTGAACCCACTGAATGCTGCATGCAGGTGTGCATGCTGAACCCCTGGCTTTCACATACTCATGGCCTCCCTCTTAGAGGGTGAAGACCGAACCGAATGCCTTCTTCCAATGGTGGACTTGCCATCTTCACTTCTGTGGGTAATGCATCCTTGTGCTCCAAAGCATATGTTGTTTGACTTATATCCAGCTTACCGTAGCTGAATACAGTAGCCCAAACAATCTGCTTGCTCTGTTACTCGACATATCATCACTCCTCATTGCCTACAATGTCTATTTGATTTTTACCATGCTATGAATTTAAAAAACATACATACTTCAATGACCAAGACTCAAACACAATACACTAATACAATACTGAGCCGTGGGTTACAGCACATTGCTACTTACCAGACTGGAAATATCATAGAACCACTGAGGTTGGAAAAGTCCAATCCCAACCCATCCCACCATGCCCACAAACCATGTCTCTCAGAGCCACATCTCCACCATTCTTCAGTGTTCTTCAAGGCTCTGTTTTTATTTAAAATTCCTATTTTAACAAAAACTTTGAGGTAGGAGTCCTATTAGACCAACAGACACTGTTTTCACCTACCAACCTCACTATTGTAAGTATAAAGTCACCATTAGTGTATTCCACCTCTATAGTGAGCAGTAAGTTTATTTCCATCTCGCAGGCCTTCAGATAAAACTTGTGTCCTTTTAGCTCCGTTCAAGTTCTGCTGAAAGCTGAACACGTTCTCAATGAAATTTTCACAATTTCTAAATTTTACTTTAATTCTGCCTCAGAACCAACTCCACGTTTGTAAATCTTACACAGAAAAAAAAAACGTTCTAAATGTTTTTTCCTCAGGTATTAAAACCGATGTTTCACTTTGCCCTTAAGCCTTGAAACTCTGCTCATGGTTTTCATGCAATTTAATTGAAAAGTGCTAACACAGTAACAATTTTTCCATCACCAGAAATCTCAGTGGTCTTCCTTCTTGAATTAGCTCACAGCTCCAGAGCAGCCCATGCAATCACGCCCGCTTGCCAAAGACTCTTCATTTCAAGGGTCATCATGCATTTTAGTCTAGGAGTTCATCTCCTTGACACACAATGGGCCAGCTCACACGTTTTGCTCCTTCAGAAAGAAAGAATTCAGCAATTCAGGTTATGAAAAGAGCCGTTTTCCCAAAAGAATACCCCATATGACATCATGCTCTGTTGTGACCATCTCATCAACTGTAAGATAAAATATTAAAATTCCAAATCCAGGGCTTTCTTGATGTGATAATTCCTGATGTGATATTCAGCACTTATATGTGATATTCATACTTATACTCACAGTGCCTACAATAAGAACTGATGGTCTGAACTCATCTGGCTAAGCACCTGGGGGTGCCCAGTTCCCCATCAATGTCCCAACCTGAACAAGTATTTACATTTGTTCAAAGATTTAGGCAGGCTTTGTACTCATTCGTTGCCCTTCCCAGGACCACTGGGCAGTGACACAGTGCCCACCATTCTGCACCAGGCCTCCTGGGATCACCTCCACCACTACAGATGGGCACTGGGGAGATGAGGAAAGCTCCTGGGGACACCTGTATGGAGGAAGGAATAACTGGAGAGAGGTGCTTTTGAGATAAAGCTACCTTCTTTCTTGCTACCATCGGGCTACCATTTACCTCATCTCAAGCCATCACAAGCCAAGACCAAATGCAGCTTCTGGGACATATCTACAGTATAAATATTAAGCAGTGATCAAGGAATCATAAAACACATTGAGTTGGAGCAGACGTGTAAGGATTGTTGAGTCCATCTCCTGGCTCCACACAGCACCACCCAAAAATCGGACCCTGTGTCTGAAAGCAGTGTCCAGATGTTTCCTGAAAATGATAACAAATCCCACCCAACTTTAATAAATCCTGCCAAAATGCAAATCCTTGCTACCCTCAGAGCTAACGTTATTACCGGGAGGGCTGGCGTGCAGCAAGTTTCAGTAGAAATAAATAAAAGCAGCAGGACACTACTGGTCTGCCAGACTTTTCCTTTCTTTTCAATTTCTGCTGAAAGCAGCCATCACGCTTCTAATTCTTATGACTTTTTTCCCTGAATTTTCTGAACCTTAAACCTTTAAAAAAGTCACAAATGGCTTATACTTGGGGATGCCTCCAAGAATATCTCAACTCAGGAGATGCTTTGGTCTTCCACAAACCCCCCACTTCTGCCCAAACGCTATTAGGATTTGGTGCCTCTCATCACTCTCCTGGAGTTCTCTTCTTCACCTGTCATTTCTTCTCAGTCTGAAGCACAAACCTCAAAGCCCTCCAGCTTAGCTTTCTCATTTTCTAGTCTGCAAGACTATGGGAACAGTTATTCAAGACTTAACGCTGCTCCCAAATGGGATGTTCATGGTACAGCTGGAATACTTTATTTCTCAAATACATCTATCTGCTCTGACTTCCTTTGGCCATCATTGAAAACAAACGTGGACTCTCTAACTTGTCCAACAAAGTTTTAAAGACCTTCCAAAAACGTTATTTTCTTTTCAGTCAGCGCAACACAAAGATCATATAGACAGAAAGAAAAATGCTGCCAAATATGTTCAGGATATGCAGACATAGAATGAGAATTTGCCTTAAAATCAGCGGGATAACACACCCAATCATGCAGGAAGCACACAATGCATTTCAGATGCTTAAACAAGAGCCAAACAGCTGTAGGAATTGAGTAATATTGCAAGCAAAGAGTCGTTCGGGGATTACGCATTAGGAGCATGTGCTGCTCCTGAACCAAGGCAGGGATGCAGCTATTCAAGGAATGTTGAAGAGACTCGAGAACACTGGATTATAAGCACTTCTTTTTTTTTTTTCTTAAACACACTTTCAGGCATGCTTAATTACATCATGTATAAAAGTCAGCCAAGCCTTGAAGTTACATCCTGCAACAAAGGTTGGGGTTTTGCAAGTGTTTTGCAAATGAGTGTAAACGGTGTTCCTTGGATCCCACCACAAAGGATTACTTTGGTTTTAATACTGTTGTTGTCAACTGAGAATCTGTCATTTGCTGGCTGTGTCCTTTCACCATCTATAGAACATGATGCATACAATAAACCCAGGTATACAGGTGGCCATTCAAATGCAAAAGTAATTAGCACTGACAACCTCAACAGCTCATTTCCAGGAAGGTGGTGACTGAGGATGGAGGAATAAGCACAAAGCTTCCCAAGAGGTGACCCGGGAGCCAGCATTTCCATTGGTAAGGATGAGGAAGATAGGATAAGCTATCTGGAAGATAGCTTAACAAGAGAGTCATGTAAGCTCACTGCACAGAGAAGCTGGAGACAGGCAGCCAGGCTCAGCAAGAGGAAGAAAAATGAAGGATCACTGTTTGCTGTTGGCTTTCACGTCGCAAATGTGAGCTGTAAACTTGGAGCAAAGGAGATGATTGCAGAATCGTAGAATCATCAAGGTTGGAAAAGACCACTGAGGTCATCATGTCCAACCCCAGCCCACCCCATAATGCCCACTGACCACGTCCTTAGAATCATAGACTCATAGAATCACCAAGGTTGGAAAAGACCTAAAAGATCATCCAGTCCAACCGTTCAGCTATTACCAATAGCTCCCACTAAACCATGTTCCTCAACACAACATCCAGGCACCTTCAGTGCCACATCTCCACACTTCCTGACACGGTGACTCCACCACCTCCCTGGGCAGCCTGTTCTTTCAACCAGCTCTTCCCTGTTACAGCCAAAACTCAATGTGAGAGGTGAACCATTTGGTGAGGATAAGCAGGAGTGAGCTGAATGTCGCTAGTAAAACACACTGCTGTCCTACCTGCTCCTAACAGCCCTTTCTGAAGAGGTTCAAAACAGGTTGGATATGCACTGCTTGGAAGTTGGATCTGCCCGAAGAAGTCACAGCATGCATCCATGCCTAATTTTGCCAATATGGCCCCAATGCCAATATGTGTCACACCACTATTCAGCTGTCCCATCAAATAATTTGCTTGCATCTTTTTTGCAAAGCAAACACCGCTGACAAAACCACACTGCCTACAGCTCACAGCTATAAGATGCACCAGCCATGCCTTTGACCCTTGCACTCCAGGCGTTCTCTATCTGCCCTATTAGGGACACTTAATATTTTGGGAAGGTGCCCCAGCTGACAACTGCACTTTGAATAACAGCATCAGCTTGGCATTTCTAGGAGTGGTCTAATTTCTCAGAGGCTTTCCTGGAAGTCTGCCTCTGAGAAAACAAGCTTGTTTTCAGTACCTTTCTAGACAAGCTTGCCACAGTCCTCACTTTTCCCCTCTCTGAGGACACCAGGGCCTTACAGACTCTCATAGCCCATGCTGAAGCCAACTGGTTCTTTGCTCTACTTGCCATTACTCTTCTTGATGCAACACCTTTCCAATTTCTTTTACTGTCTTCTTCCATATGGAAGGATTTTGGACATGGAGGCCTGCCAAGCTCTGAGCAGGGCAACAGTGTAGAAACCTCCAGAAGATCCTTCAGACATGAATTATAGAATCGTTTGGGTTGGAAGGGACCTTTAAAGGTCATCTGGTGCAAATCTCATGCAATGAATAGGGACATCTACAGACGGTCATTATAAAACATCACCCTCAATCACCAGCTTGCACCATCCAGTGAGGAAAAACTAGAGAAGGCCTCTCTGTGAAGCCTCTGTTGTCTCTTCCAGATTGTTCCAGCTGCACGCTGGGAGCACTGAAGGCACAGGGAAAGCATCCCCTAATAGGAATACACTTGGCAAAGATTCCCCACATCTGAGCTAGCTGCAAGCCAGCACCACAGCTTAGCCCTGTCCAGGGTTTTATGCAGAGCCTTTGTGTTGCATACAGCCTGCTCTGAGCCTCCAGAGGTCTTCAGAGCAAACACTCAGAGCACACCCAGGCTGGGCTGGGCTTTCACGCACTACCAGCTTTCACCCCCCATGAAAGAGTTAATTGAGATCACCGGGATACAGCATGCATGCAAACACACACAAAAACTCACTGCAAGGACAGTGTGGGATCTTCTCCTTTTTTTTCTCCCTCCGTTTCTGTTGCCTCCATCTTCCTCCACCTCTAAAACATTCATTTTCTTTCCTCGTTGACGGAACAACCAGCTCAAGCAGAGAAAGGGATAAAATAAACTCAACTAAAAAAAAAAATAATAAAAGAAAATAAAAATAAATCCATAACAAACCCCTTTCAAATACTCACCCTTCAAAAGGATAAAATGATTTCAATTTTGGTCTGTCTCATTCTCTTCCTTCCCCCCTCCCTTCCCGAGGTGTATATACATATCTGTATATTTGGAGAGTGGGGGTTTTTTTTAGCATTATTTAGTTAATATGAATTACAGGCCTCAAGCTGCCTCCCCTCTAAACCCAAAATGAAGCAGCTCTCTTTTTTTCTCTCTCTTTTTTTTTTTTTCCCCTCTTCTTTCCCCCTCACCAACACGATTTACATTCTCAATGTAATGTATTAAAAAGTTGACAGGGCCGAAAGGATTCACATGATGTCGGCTAAGAAACCCAATTTCCATGATGAATTGCCCGGAGCCCCTGAATCACAAACCATTTTTTCCGCTGCTCAGAAGTTGATTTTTTTTTTTTTTAAATCTTCTTAAAGCTTCTCTCCTAATCTTCGGCTAGAAGAGATGGGTGAAAGGATTTTTTTTTCTAAACTAAGGAAAGTATTAGCATCTTGGTTGTTGTGCATCAAATTTGAAAATGCAAGGTTAGTAATATTTCAAATCGGCTACGGTCCAAGCCACTTGATAAGTATGCTTGCTGTCTCCCTCTCCCCCCTCTCTCCAAGTTTCTGCTGGCAGGAGCACAGTGCTATTGCAGTGGCTGTGTGTGCACACATGTGTGCAGGTGGGGTGGTGGGAAGGGACCTTCAGGAGCCCCCACTGCTGCTCTTCCTCCCCTCTTTCCATAGTGTGCTCCATTTCCAGTGGAGCACACCCAGCTGTCCCCGTTCACGATGGGAGCTGGGCATCACGTTGGATGTCACAGCATGCGATATGAGCTTGGGCAAATGAAGCAACAGCCAAATGCAAACAAATGTTTCCCATCTAGGTGCTGGGATAGGAGCTCTCTAGGCTCAGAGACGTGTACATTAGCTTATAAATGAACTCTTTTCCTCCACAGAGTTCTTGGAAAAAGACATTTTGCCTTCTCTAAGGTGACACCCAACCATGAGAAGGTCTTTCACAAGATTCCCTCCCTGCTGCCCTCCTTTCCCAGTGCATGAAAACCAGAAGGTGATCAGGAGCTCTGTACATTGAGGAACAGCAGCTGGATTGAGGAAGGGCTGTTTCTTCCCCTCAGAGATGCCACTTCCAAGCTGTCGCATTCCCATCTCCATCATGTGTCGATTGCTCCTACCACCTACCCATAAAGGAGGAATATGCTGGCAGCTGTGTGCTAATGAGCTGCCCAAAACACCTGAGGCTTTCAGGAAATGCCTCCTGCCATGTGTGCCAGATGCAAATAGCAGGAAGATGAAGGAGCACAGATGTGAAGGACTCAGGTTGGATATGAGGAGACATTTCTTCTCAGAAAGAGCAGGGAGGCACTGCACAGCTGCACAGGGAGGTGGTTGGGTCACTGTGCCTGGAGGTGCTCAGAGCTGTGGGGATGTGGCACTGGGCAGTGGGCACTGTGGGGTGGGCTGGGGTTGGACCTGGGGATCTGAGGGGTCTTTTCCAACCTGAATGATTCATGATTCCCAACAGCAAGTTCTGCATACAAATAGTAGGCTCTGAGACAGGGTTAGGATAGCAAGGCATTTCCAGGCAATGCACCGCATTTTTCCCTCTTTACTCAAGATAACAGATCTAGAGCAGACACATGGTTAGGCACAACACCATCAACCCATGCCATGGCTGTTTATCACTAGGGTTGACTAAGGATAAGAGCTTCCAGTGGTAGCCCCCCTGTGATCGCTCATTGAAGAAGGGAAGCAAGCCACAAATGCCACAGAGGATGACAGTCCTCAGGGCTGGTAAGAAATCACCAGGACAGACGCAGCAACAGCATATCCAGGACAGTCACCCAGCACTGAAATATACACTGTGCAAAGAAACACATCCCTTTCTCCATTTTAAATATCTCCTTACCGGTGTCATCTCTTGTCCCTACCTCTCATACAGGAGGAGACACCAGACTTCTGGGAATGCAAAGTTGTTGTAAATCAGTGATGTGTCTCGCTCTAGCCAACAACAGATCTCCACGTTTGCCTTCCTTAGTGTTCTCCATCTCTTTCAGCTATTTCCTAGATTCCTAAAGGCAGGGTGACAACTGTATTCGTCATTCTGCATTCAAATTTCTCCTACTGATGGGGAAAAAAGCTCTGCTTTGTAGCCAGGAAAAGTTGCCACAAAAGCCAGTTTTTTCTTACTGGGAGTGGTTCTGTCCTGGGATACTGCCTGAGATGCTGGAAGGAGTGAGTTTCTCATGACCTTGGCAGAGCTCCTGCATGAGTCTCTGCTACCTTCCCACATCCTGACCACTCTTTCTCAGTCTCTCTCTGGTTGCCTCCAAGTCAGGCAGCATTTCAACTCTTCTCTCCCATACCCTAAAAAATCACTTTTTGGAGGTTTTTCCTGAAGCATGTCATCAAACTGTGGCATAACACATCCAAACATCGTATCAAAGCCCCGTTTGGTTTGCTGGAGACATGTTTGTTAGCCCCATCTCATGCAAAGCTGTAGGATCTGTCTGACTGTTGTCTCAACCACTTCCCTTAGTACTAACATTACTTCAGTGCAGGGGCAACGCTGATAATTACAGCCCAAAGCTAAGCTTGATGCTGTCTTTCAGTACAAGTTTTAACATACAATTAACTGCCCAGGTGATGCGTCTTAAATTCAGGACCACCTTGAGCAATTCCAGCCCTTGCAAGTTGAGGAAAAACACAGTACTCCAGCTTAGGAGCTGATCAAGCTGAGCTCTGCTCCTGCAGTCACATCGCCAGCCTTCCCTTCCCTGGATTTAGCACCAGGAAAGTGTGCATGAAGCAGCAGCAGGAGGGGATGACCCAGTAAGCACTGCCAGGAGCTAATCCATTCTCCTCAGGCTGATGAAGGCCCCCTCCTGTGTCCTGAGCCCTCAATCCCTGCGTGGTGCTGCCTTGCAGAGGGGCTGGGGGAGCTCCAAAGATCTCACTGCCTCCCTCCTCCTTCTCTGCTGCTGTTGGTCAAGAGAGATGTGGCAGTGAGGGACATGGTCAGTGGGTATGGTGGGATGGGTTGGGGTCGGACAGGGGGATCTTAGAGGTCTTTTCCAACCTTAATGATTCTAGGACTCTATCTGAACACTTCAGAGACGGTAAGAAATATTGTCTGCGGCTGTTGAAACCTTCTCAGATCCCATCCCGTGAAGACATTTGGATGCAAGACATGGACTTTGTGTAATTTAAGGGGTTTTCCCACGTATCCCCAGGGCTTGATCAAATTATAACAAACAAAAGCCCAGGGAACCCAAGTTATTACTCTTGGAGAATTACAGAAGTGCTTTCCTTAGACTTAGCATGCACTGGTATCTTTCAGTGGGATTGTCCATTCTGGCCCAGTTGGAAAAGCATTAGCTCTACAGTCAAACAGAGAAGGGCAAGTTATCAGCACCTTTACAAGCTATATATTCTTTCCATGCTCTTTTGTGTCCCTGTGTCTGAAACAGTTGTTAGCTGGTATTTATGATTTTCCTGCTCTGCACTCACTGCATCCATTGAAACTCTTGAAAACCCACACATCATTCCCTTCTTACTTCTCCAGACAGCAGCAGGGAACTCAGATGACTTGCATTTCCCATGGGCACATTTTTCCAATTACAGTGGAATGACAGCCACCAAGCCTCACTACATCTTTGGTCATTGTCAAGCTTTTAGGAGAACACTTTACAGAGCAGTCTGATCTCCCAAACAAGGCAGGTTTAAGGCAGGAGGCCAGGGAGGTGCCACCAGAACCATCAGCTCTTCCATGAGGCATGCACAGAAAGCAGCTGGAACACAGAAGCATGAATGAACTTATTTCCTTTGCTGTAGGGTAACCAGTACTCTTCCTGTTGGACGTCAAACTTGGAGCTCACTTCACACCTAAGTTTTAAATCAAGTGTGGTATTCAGAGTAGACCTTATCTAGATTATGTTCCTTGCCAAGGAACATCAAAGTGATGAGAAGAACAAGTAGAGGGAGTTGAGGATGAGGGAAGACGGATGTTGGCTCATCACCAAGATCCTCAGCAACTTGTGTTGCTGTAGCCAGGCTGTGTTTAGTACTGCACATTGGGCAGCAAGATGCTTTACAAGGCAGGGTGAGCCAGGAGCCAAGGCAGTGCTTTCACCTGTCAAGGCATGATCCCACAGCTCCTGAACAGAGCACCCAGCAGCGCCCACCAAACAGTGCGGATGAACCAAATCCAAAATCCACCTATGAGATCCCATCAGGAAATGGGGCCAGAAATAAGCTACAAAATCTAAAACTCGCCCAAGAGAGAGACCAGAAGAAAGACCAAAGACAAGCACGCATACAGCCTGATCCAAGCCTAAGGGCTTAAATGGAGCTCCTGGACCTATGGGACGCCATTGGTGGATGGGAGCCCCCAGTGAACCTGCTCTGAGCCTGGTAGTGCTCTGACTCTGACATTACATCAGGGATGTCTCTAATCCTATGACCAGGAGCTTTTTTATGATCTTCTATCCAGCAAGGAGGATGCTTCCTGCCCCATGAGCTGCTGGAAGAGGCTGAAGCAGCCTCCATTGCCCTCGTGTCTGCACCAGACAGAACTCAAGGTAGGTGCTCAGGGCCTGCAGGCAGCTTCCAGTGACTGCAAAGACAGCAGCAGCCTCCAGCGGCCAGCTGGCAAACGACAGCAGTGTAGTGATGCATCTTGTGCACCACGGTGAACGATGGTGTGGCCACACGCCCAACATCCCATGGTGAAGACCAGCATGGTCTCACATCCAACATCTCATGGTGAACTCTGGTGCAGCCTTGTGTCCGATGTCCATTGATGGCATGAAGCATGGCTTCACATCCATGTGGCTTCACATGACACAGCGAAGACCAGTCTGGTCTTACGTCCAGTGTCACACAGTGAAGATCAGCGTGGCCTCATAACAAGCATCACACAGTGAACACAGGTGTGGACTCAGCTCTGATATCACACAGCAAACACCAGCCTGGCTTTATGTCCATGTTCCATAGCAAACACAAGTATGACTTTGTACCCAGCATCCTCACACAGCATGGCAAAACTACCTTCTCTATCAGATGGGGTGTCACAGCGGGCCTGTAGCCAGCGTGGCTCTAGTTAGGGCTGTAGGACCTTGAGGTGTCCTTGGTGAATGCTTCATCCCATGCATTTCCTGCATGCCCTCCATGAGCTGTTGTTCCCCAGAGAACACCCTGTGGAGGAGAAGCCCACCCAGGTGCCTGTAAAAACTGCAAAATAGGAGTGGGTGAGCCTGTTTTCCTGTTGTCTCCTTTTTTTCAGCCCTTTGAAATAATCACAGTCATAGCAATTATTGCAAAGATAAAATAGCAAGGATTATGAAATCCTCACAGGCAAAGCTCTCCATCAATTAGCTAAATCAATCCTTGCTTCAAAATATAATCCACAACAAGAAGCCACAGCAAGAGACAATTAAAAAAAAAACAAAAACAAGCACAAGAACAACAAATAAATATCTTTGTGGAAGAGAAGGGCGGGGAGGGGAGAGATTTTTATCGGAAAGCAGAATTATTTCAGGCAGTTGCCTGAATATCTCAGCACACTAAGGTCGTAGCTGAGCGTAGCTGAGAGACTCCAGGGATGTCATGATTTGGAGCACACACCAAACAAATGCTTGGGTTGACATTTTGTAAAGCACTACATAAAACTGTGTTCCTATGCCTACATTTAGAGACATGCAACTAGAAGAGCTCTGCAGGACCTCAAAGCCCATCCCTCCCAGCACAGACAGTGCTGGTGTCATCACTCACCGACATCAGCATGCCACCAGCACTCCAGGCAGGGTGCTGGCTCCTTGCTCTGCCATGGGAAGATGGTGGGTTTCTCTCCTCTCAGCCCAATTTCTTCCTGTAGCAATGTCCCCTACTGACTGAACTAGCTGCCTACTGCTCTGTTTTGAGAGCAGAGCAAGCAGTTTGCCTCTTGGAGCCCTGAGTCTCCTGCAGCAACCACAGAGGAGGCTGAGTGCTTGATGGATGTATTACTATTTAAATTAAAGTAATACCCAGTGACTGCAGTTTGGGATCAAACCTCACCATCACACGTAGCTTTGGTAATCCTGGTCCCCTGTCCTGAGTCCCCACTGCCCACACTGTCCCAAACTCTCCAGCAACACAGAGATCAGGGCTTGAATTCCAGAATTGCCCCTGTGAATCCCACAGCACCCCGCACAAGGTGGGCAACCTCCTCCCGTGGCAGTATGCCCAACAGATGGGAATGAGGCCCATGTGAAGTCACTGGTCCCACTGGGGCACCCCAAACCACCGTGAGCAGGAAGGGCATGGCTCCATAAGCACCATACAAGGCCATGGAGATGCATCCCCCGGAAGCTGTAGGTTCCCCATGACACTCAGTTTTGACACTGTGAGATGGAAGCGACTTGATGACAACTTGCTGTAGAGCTTTAGGACTGGGCTGGTGCCTTGAATAAAGATCTACACCCAATGTTTGACCAAGCAGATTTGCATTTATGGCCCAAATTTCCTTTTATTCACCACTTCTCTGCCACACGAGACATGCGTGCTCCCTCTGCATGCCCACATCCAGCACATGGCACAGAATCCACCGTGCTGAAGGAGCAGGGAGAGCCCTTGGCTTGCAAGGCAGCCGGAGCCACATCCACAGCCTCTCCCTCCAGCAGCTTTGTCTTCCCTCTGGAACTCAGAGCTCTTCTGCCGTGACAGAGAGAAACCATAAGGGACAATCAGAGAGGTTAATAAAAAGTTGAACACGTTCTTAAATGACAGCTCGAGCTGGAAATGTGAGTCTTCTGTTTGTGTTTCTTTGTCGCTCGGCTTGAATATCCCTGCTAATTTTTTGAATATTGCTGTAGTGTACAGAAGAATTGCTGATGACACATTTTCCTAACGCGCGCATTACACAAAAGGAGATTATATTTTAGCCTCTTTTAGAGACTATAAAATCAGATTCATCCTAATGAAACAGCAAATAAAAAGGGTTTTCCCTTTTCTTTCTCAATCTCTTGGCATTTTTTCCTCCTGTGGTTTTATTCTTCTCCACCCTCCTCCTCTTTCTTACATTATCTGTGTTTCCTGCTCATTTCAACTTGATGACATGTTGCTGGGACAACTAAGTCTCGTAACCTTCTTAACTTTGCCATTGTTACTGCCTGGAGTGTATTTAGGAGGAGTGTTTTAATTTCTTTTCCAACGCACAGCGCCTGCCCCGTAGAAAGATATTAGAAATGGAGGGGGGTGGGGGGAAGAAGGCTTTTCTTCTATAAATGTATGCTATTCAAATCATCTCTTTTTTTATTTCCTTTAAACCCATCATTTGTATGCTGTAGGTCGCTACTTTAAAACCCGGCTCGCTGTCGCTGAAAGGATCACCCGTATAATGATGTCATCCATATTCAGCTGAAATCTCAGCTCCACTGGAGCCCGGCGCTTCCCCCGCATCCCCAGCCCCATCCTCACCCCTATTGCCA
The DNA here is from genome assembly GCF_951394365.1 of Tetrao urogallus. Classification (NCBI taxonomy): domain Eukaryota; kingdom Metazoa; phylum Chordata; class Aves; order Galliformes; family Phasianidae; genus Tetrao; species Tetrao urogallus. The sequence continues at coordinate 3,824,984 of NC_136822.1, forward strand.
TCCCCAGCCCAGCCTCAGGCTCCCAAGTGGTCCCTGCTCACCCAAAATCTCCCTCTGGGAAGAGCAGCCGAGGCTGATGGATGAAGGGGCGGACAGGCATCAGGATGACAGCATGGGGTTTGTATGGGGAGCATCACTTGCATCGCCCACCACACAACAAGATGAGTTTGGAAGAAGGGACTGGCTCCTTCCCATGGGTTATCCCACGGAAGAGAAGTGATGACTCACACTGAGCCCCAAGGATTCACCATGCCAAGACTCACTGAATCCAGCTGTCCCAGCACCCTTACAGCATGGGGAACCTGGGTTCTGCAGAAGGGGTTGTAGGGCTCAGCACAAAGTGCCCCAACAACATCAGATACCCAACTGTACCCATGCTGTTCACGCGATCTCCTCGACACCAGTTAGTTGTCGCCCTGACACACTTATTGTACCTGGATCAATGCTCTTTTAACAACTAATTGATCTTTTATTAGCATATAATAACTTACTTATTAAATCTAAATTAAAGACTTAATTGAGACACTTAATCTAGAGTGGCTCAGTGTATCACTCTCATAAGCATAATGTGTAATTTAATTAATTGACGGCGCTGATAATGGCGTGTCATCTGTCACATATTCCTCCTGACCTGGGAGCCAGAGGGGCGTGCAGCAGCGGCAGGAGCACAACACCGGGCTCAATCCACTGCCAAACCAATTCACCTCCCCACTGAAACACTCCGAGATAGGCTGCCTGGGATCAGAGATCGATACTAACATGTTATCTGTGCAGAAGGAGAAAGCGGGTGGACGCGTGCCATGAGCTGACAGCAACAGCAAGGGCACCCTGCTCTGCCTCAACCTCCCTCCCGGTGGGGATTAGGGTTAGGATTTCAGTTCCAATTCCCACTGTTGCACCCAGAGCAGCAGAGGGGTTTCCAGCAATGCCTTTGAGCTCTTCACCCCATGCGTCTGCTTTGAAAATAGGGCTGGGGAGAAGAAAAACACGGCAGGGGCCGCGGGTCCCTTCCTTCTGCTGCAGCTCAAATCTGGGTCTGCACATCGTTTTTTCCACTTCTTCCTCCTTCGCCCCACCGCCGTTCTCCCCGTGATGGAGAATTTCATTTTTCAAAACTCTATGAGATTTAATTTAAAAAAAAAAAAAAAAAAAAAAAAAGTAAAATAAAAAAAATACACCAAATGGCAAAGGGAGGGTTTGTGAAATAAAAAAATAAAGGTAAAGAGATGATGGTTGGAACAAAATGTTCCGGAAGAAAGCTGTTCCCTTGGGGTTTCTTTTCTTTAAGCTTTGCATATTACAATTTGAAATTTTTGTAAAGAGATCCCCATTTTATATTCACACTGGTAGCCTGAATTTAAATATCTCTCTCACCTGAGATTAATACAGGCTTCACCCTGAATTACTTCCCAGCTCTGAAGTACAGCTCTAGAGAGCTCAACTCTCCACAAATTCACTTCTCTTTTAGAGGCATAAAAGCTTAGGAAATATATGAAATATTAAAAGAGCGTGTGTGCCGGGGCAGAGAGGGGGAGAGGGAAGGCTTGGTCATGGGGGGGCCCCTTTGATATGAAAACCCACTTTCCCTCAAATGAAAGCACAGATGTGCTGGCACAGGACTCTAAAGACAAAGATTTCAGCCCAAAGACGACGCCCCCTTGTTTTATATTGTGATTGTGAAGCCCTGCACAAGGAGCAGGATGCAAGCTATGTCACGCACAAAAGACATCAGCATTTCCATCGGCAATAGAAAATATCAAGTTTCTCCAGAGCAAAACAACAAATGAGGTTATAAACAAACTTGAAAGCACAGCTCCCTATAGCGCCAACTCAGTATTAACCAAATGCACGTGATGGGGGGAAAGCACCTTGCACGTGCTCAGGGCCCATTAGCTAATTGCTGTAGAAATCTGACATTCTATATCATGATTTAACCCTCAGGCCCCAGGGTCATTGCTCCACCTGGGCTCTCTGCATTTCTTCTGCTATCACAGCCGTGGTTTCTCCACCCAAGGAGATTGGTGCAAACTGAAACCATCCATCCTCCACGTCTACGAAGCAAAGGGATGTAAGGTTTTCCCTTGGCAGACAATCCCAGAATAGCTGGGGTCAGAAATGACAGCAGGTCCATCTGGTCCACCCAAGGACTACACAGAGCATGGTGCTGTGAGCCATCAGCAGAAGATACAGCACACAGCCTAGGAGCTGCAGCCACCAGCACCACCTCCGGGCACTCTGCATGACCAGCTGTGATGCTTCCTCCAAGCACTGCTGGTTCCTGACCCACACCATAGCTCTTGCCTCCATCCCTCCTGTCCCAGACTATAATTCCTGCTCCAATGGTCAGGTTTTCGTTTCATCCATCTCCTTTTAGATTCTACCTGAGCTTTGCTTGTGGGCACTTAATGCCATGGGCACAGCATGCACTGTGATGCTTCACAGCCATCAGAGAGTTTGGGCTGCACTCATGACCACCACAGCAACCTTCCCTTGAACATATGGTTCTCAAGAGACATCAGTGCTAGGAATACCACCTCTTCTTGCTCCCTGCAGTCTCCAAGGTGTGCAGGACACCCTGCACCATGATTACCCCAAAAGCCACCAGGTTCACAAGCCAAACTCAAAGACAAAACCAAACCCAACAGGGATGCAGTGAGTACGAACACCAACACTAACCAAGCCCAGCTCCACTTTGGGATGTCCCAACTGGATGTTCACAATGCAGTTATCACCACCAGCTCTAGAGCCCAATGCCTCACAAGCAGCAGCTTGCCATGGCTGCCAGACCCAAGCTGTGATGTGTCAGTGACGGCACAAGGCTTGGCTTTGCTGCTTTGCCCCCTGAAGCTGCATTCCCTGTGCACGTGGGTGTGCATGCGTGCATGGTTCTGTTTGAGAGGAGCCGGCTGCTGCAGCAGAAGGACTTCTGTGCAGCTCTCCCTTCTGTCAGCTGCAATAAATTTCTTCGCTAGTGCTTCTCCTCTGAATCGAATATAGTTTATTTCATTTTAAAAGTCCTTTTTTTTTTTTTTTTTTTTTCATTTCAGGAAAATGAATGTTAGAGCCAGATAAGAAACTATAGTCTGCTTTCAAGAAGGTTACAAGAAAACTGCATCTTGCATTACTAATCCTTTATCTTTCATGTTAACAAAAAGATTACTGACATATTTTTGAATGAAAGAAAATAAAATAGCAAATGCATCTAAAGAACTGTGTAACTTTCATGCAACACACAAATCGGTTGTTAAACGTGGAGAAAAAAAAGGAGGGGAATGAAGGGAAGATTCATAATACATTTCCCTTTGTAAAGTGAGCAAACCAACTTTCTATAATAAGGGAAACTACTGGAGGATTGGAGGAGGCTCCTTTCATACACGGAGAACAATGTTGCTTTTAACTGGAGGCTGGATTTGGGGGGTGGAGGGGGAAACCTCCCCTGCTGGGGTCTCTGGAGGGGGACTGGGAGGTGCTATGGGATGGGCTGCATGGACCCAAGTCCCCCAGCCCCATCCATAAGTTTTGGCCTAGAGGAGCCATTGGTATGGCAAAAATCAGGTATGGGATGAGAAATATCAGGTATGGGGTGACGAAAATCAGCTATGGGGTCACACCACGTGGAACATCTCCAGCTGCCCTGGGGACGTGTGCAGTGGCCCCACAGAAGGAGCTGTGCCCTGATCTCAGCCCTGATCTTCCCTGCCTTGGCACACGGCATTTCATTAGGAAACCCATAATTGAATTCCCTGACCATTCAGTTCTAAAACCCTTTTGATTGAGAATTAGTTAATTACATTGAGCCCAGTATATTCCTTGTTAGAAATTTTGCCCATGTTCCCCAGATACGCAACGGTGGGCTCTGCTTGCACTGTGTCCTTTGAAATGCATTTAGGACCTTTGAATCTCTCCCCTCTTAACGACGCATTGTTCGTTAATAAGTGGCCATAACACCTCCCCATTAGGAAATAGCTGTCTGCCATTTGCTTAGGCTGGAACAGGTAATAATCCCAGTGTACTGGATCATGTTGTAGAATGAATGGGGATATTTACAAGATGGGCACATTGGTGTCATTCTAATGAGATGATTTCCTAACCCCAAAAATGCCAGGTCTGGGAACCCAGGCAGGAACACTGCCCTCATTATCTTCTCCTCTCAAAGATCTTCTCCCTCCAAACCTAAAGCAATCGTTTGCACTCTGATTTCAGTCCTACCAATGGAGAACCAATGGGACGTGGTTAGTGGGGATGGTGGGAATGGGTCTGTGGTAGGACCTGATCATCTTAGAAGTCTTTTCCAACCATAAAGATTCTATGATTCTATGAAAATACTCCTCAATTGCTCTGTTTTGCTTTGATTGCTTTCTCAAGCCCCACCTCCCCAAGCATTGCTTTACTTGCACATCTCGTTTGCATCGTTCCCCCTGTGCGTTGCTCCATTTGCACCTTGCCCTCACTCGTACATTGCTTCCATTGCATTGAGAACTATTGGTGATCAGTGGATGGTTGGACCGAGTGATCCTGTAGGTCTTTCCTAGCCTTGGTGATTCTATGATTCTATAACTCATTAGCCTCATTTGCACACTGCTCTGTTTGCATAAGCCTGTGCTTGCACCTACCCCTACCTGCACATCATTCCACTTGCACGTGGTTGGGCTTGCACATCACACTGCTTGCACATTATTCTACTTGCACATGGCTCTGCTTGCACATCATCCTGCCTGCATGTCCCTGGCTTGCAAACTACTCCTCTTGCACATCACTTGCAAAGTCTTGCCTCTTCCATTTGCTTCTATTGCCCTCTGCTGGGGACTGTCAAAGGAACAGCTGATCCCTCGAGCGCTGTGCCTTTCCGTCTCCATCTCCCTCTGCGATTGTAGGGGAACTCCAAGCTGGGGTGTTTAACACAGGGCACGGAGCAGCTTGGCTCTGCCTCTGAATCTACTTTGCATGGCTTGAAAGCACGCTGTCAAGCCTGCCTAGCTATGGTCCAAGGACAGTAACGTAGGGGAGGGTACGTAGCAGCAGGACAGACAGACAGGGGACAGACAGACACAGATAGGACAGAGGAGGGGACACATGCCCACCCTGCAGCTTCCGCTGTGAGAAGTCCTGGCGTGCCTGCTGGATTAGGGATGATAGAGGAGAGGAGCGCCTTATAGAAATTAATTCCCAAAGTGTAATTAACATCTGGGCCAGCTCGGCGCGCTCCCCAGCTGCTAATGAACCATGGCACCGCTTTAATTCCAGCGCCACCACACCATCTCCTTATTAAATCCAGGAGCAGGTTCCAGCACATTTCCCTTCGAGGGAAAAAGGAGAAAGAAACGGAGCAGGATTTGTCTCAATGAAATATGATAGATTAGAGTTGGCCGGATAAAGAAAGTGGGGGGGGAAGGGGGGAGAAATTTCCCATCTTGTGCACGCATATCACTGTATTCTCTTTCGCAATGACCTCCTTCTGCCCCATCCATCAGCCTGGGGTTGGCTTATTCTAACGAGCGGAGCCTTTTCTCATATGGAACAGGCCCATCAGACTCAATCTGCATGCCAATTACCGGAGCAGACCCCCTGATACTGAAAAATGGAAATTAGCCGTCAAGCGGGCTGGGCTGGATGGCCTGCGATCCCGCTGCTCCCAGACACCCGCAACGAGGGAGCCCCCAGTGGAAAAAGTAATCAGGAATAATAATAAAATAAAATAAAACCCACACAACTAGCATATTTTACTGTTGTTTGCCTTGCTTGCCAGCATTCGGGGTACAATGTGGAATTTACCAGAGGGCAGGAGGATGGGGAGGGGAAGAGCTGGGATAATTGCGTTTAGGTGATGCACAGGAAGGATGCAGGGAGGTAATGTGACTGCAGGGGCAAAGCAGAGCTTGGTGCCCCAACATGGGGGGGCAGCAGGAATCGCAGTGCCCAAACTCACCAGCTGCTATCCCACCTGCAGGGATCTTCCATGTAGAAATGGGAAAGGCAACAAAACCCAACATGCATGCCACACTCAAGCTGGTGCCCTTTAGATCTCCCAGGGAGGGTCCCAGAGAGCTTTGCTGGAAGCTGATCAAGGTGCTGGGGGATGGCTCGTGCACCGACCCCAATTGCTAAGAGCTGGGTAATGCTGGAGTGTCTGAGGAGACAGAATTAAACACCAGAGGAAAGGAGAGACGTGGCAGAGAGCAAAGGGGGGACTGGGGGAGGATGGGGACACACATTGCCCTTTGCAGGGAGCTGTGCTCCCGGGGGCTGCAGGTTGACAAACATCACTTTGCCTGCCTCCCTGCTCTGTAATAACCTCATACATCAACCAAGGAGACTGGGGAGCATGGCTGCAAGGGCTCTGCTTCCACTGCCATCATTAGCCTGGGGTCCCTCTGCTCCACATGCAAACAGGCTGGAGTCCCCACGAGGAGGGACTTGCATCACTGCTTCCTGCATGGGCACAACCAGCCTGACATCTAGTGGCACAGGGCAAAGCAGATGTTCCAAACTGTGGGACGACTGGGAGCCCGGTGGCCCCTTCTGCTCAGTGCATGCCTCCAGGGCCTGGGGACTCACTGCTTCCTATCCTCTGCTGCTATTTGGGAACATCCAGCAGCAATCTCAGAGCTCAGTTTTGAGAGGTGTTCATTATCTCTGTCCACATCCAACCTCTTTATCCTCTTCTAACTTCCCTATTTTAGTGGTCCTAATACAGTCAGGATGCCCAGCAACCCCCATTCTCCAGAGTCTCTGCCCATTGCAGAGCTGGAGACCAGAGTTGGAGGCAGTGGGAGCTGGTGGAGACTGTTCTGCCCAAAGAAAGCACCTGGCTAACAGGTTCACACATGGGGGAAAAAGCGGGACAGAGCTTCTGAGTGACTCAAGTGCTTTATTGGGGGCCCAGCTCCCCACCATTCACTCAGCAATGCTGCGGAAGGACTGGACGGCAGGGGTCACTGCTCCCCATTCCACTGGCTGCCGGTACTCGCCCTTGGGCAGCAGGTACTGCCTGCCCCGGTAGTTGGGGTGCTCATAAAACACCCAGATGCCCTCCAGCACCCGGCAGGCGTGGACCTCACGAAAGTGGCACTCCTCCAGGATGGAAGGGCAGTCTTCAGTGGCTTCAAACATCTGCCCACCGAAATCCCCCTTCTCAAACACCTGGATGTGGCCCTGGGCTCCACTTGGCTGGAAGGGAGAAGGGAGAGAATTGCAGGGGGTTTGGGATGCGTCTGGGGTAGAAGCAGAGGCAAGGCACAGCCAAGCTCAGGTCAAGCACTAACACCCCAACACACCAGCATGGTTCTGAATAGCTCACATCAGCCCCTAAACACAGTGTGGGGTAATTCTTGACCAAGCATCACATGCAAAGAGCACTTTCAGCCTAAACCCCCACCACAGCCCGAGTTCCAGATGGGTGTGGAGAGAGATGAGCACGTGCTGGGCTCTATCCCATGCAGGCAGCCTGCTCAAAGCCTGCAGCCACTCAGTGTGAGCATCAGGAGGGATGCACCCCTCTGCTCCCCGCTCCTCTGGGCAATGAGGAGTTTAATGAGCTGCTGACCCCAGCTGGGTTGTATTACAGGCGAACGCAGCACGGGTATTTTCCACTGTGATTTCAAGCGCTGTGTTGCCTGAAGGCACCGTGGTGGTTTTAATCTGTGGCTGTCTGGACACAGTCTCCCCCCGCCTCCCCTCCGCCTGTTCTCACTACCAGCCCCAGCCAAACTCTGCAGGATCTCACAGCTCTGTGTCACTGCTCCAGGGGCTCTGAACCAACATCTACGATCAGTCGGTCCCCATGCCACCTCCCCATGTATGGGAGGGGAAGCCAAGCACAGGGGACATGCAGCATCACCTCTGCTCTTCACGGTGGCGGAGGACGCTTTGCTGCTCTTACACCTCCCACGTGCTCTTGCTCCATCCCTTGTAGCAGTTCAGAGCTCTGAAGTGGCTGACAACTATTCCTAGGCTAAGGGGTTTACTCACACCTCAAACCCACAACAGACGAAAGCAAAAACCTCTTGCAGCTTTAAGACCTGCTCCATTCAATGGCAAATCATGGTAGTGCTACCCATGTCAGTGATGCACAGATCATAGAATCATTAAGCTTGGAAAAGACCATTAAGATCAGCTAGTCCAATTATTGACCCATCAACACTGTGCCCACCAGGCATCAGCTATGCTGCTGGTACTGACACCAGGGCAGTAACACTCAGCTCTAACACCATACTCCCACCCTGCCAGATTGGAGGCTGCTTCACCCCAAAATCATTACCCCAGCTGTGGGACTTGGTGCCACCCACCTATTGCTGTCCTCTTCTTAGGGACCCCAGGAAGATGGGGGCTACCAGCAAGCACCATCCCTAGAGGTGCTCAAAGCCAGGATGAATGGGGTGCTTTGGGCAACTTAATCTGAAGGGAGGTAACCCCACACGTGATGGGGGCTGAAAGCGGATGGTCTTTGAGGTTTCTTCCAACCCAAGCCCATCTATGACACGACAAAGCAACTGAAGTGGTAGGTTGATGAACTAAGACACCCCTAGGGAAGCATCACACTTACTATGTGGACAGCTTTGCAGGAGCCAAGGCGGTCATTGAGGCCCATCCAGTGGTGGTAGTCAGGATACTCCCCCCGCCTCAGCACATACATGTTCCCCGAATAGTTGGGCCTCTCATAGGCCACCCAGGTGCCTCCCTCCACCCGGATGGAGTTGCAGCGGTTCAGGTAGGTGTGGAAATCAGGGCAGTCGGCGTCGCACTCGTAGCGACGACCCAGGAAATTCTTGTCTTCATAGAAGGTGACCTGAAAGACCAGCAGGGGAGAGAAGCAGGGGGTTCCGCATCCCTCCAGGAGCAGCATTGGTGTTGCCACTGGAAGGACATCGCTTCAAAGCACACAGCCATAATCTGAGCCCGTCTGTAACCCCTGCTGCCTCCAACATGGAGATAGGAAAAAAAAAAGGCAAAAAAAATGAATTCCCGAACTCAACTGTTCCGGAGAAAGGACAACTGATGTGCAAGTCAGTTGATTCGACATCGTGCAGACTCAGGCAGCATTTGCCCTTTTCAAGCTTCCTTAGAAGGGCATCAGCCCTGTGCATGCTGCCTGGGTCGTTTGGCAACATTGGAAATTGCCTCAGCCAATTCCCACAGCTACTCTGGACAGAATTTCCCCTGCCCCGGTGATTTAAACATCTAACACACAGGACTGTAATCCATTTTTCCATGCACACCAGCCTGACTTCTTCACCCTCTGTCCCCAAAGGAGACTTAGCTAGTGCTAGGGCAAAGCAGAAACACCAGCAGTCTCAGTATCCCCTGGTCATAGCTTTCCCAGTCCTAGCAAACATCAACCAGCTGATTCCTTGTTTATTCCATAGTGCATTAAGATACACAATCACCTCTTGATCCCAGCTAGCTGTACTTCACCTACAGCGCCTTGGCTTCTTGTGTTGATTTAATATCACTGTGAAAAATACAGTCCAAGGCTGCCATCTCAGCCTTGGAACTAGACTCAAATCTAGAACCTCACTATATTTTTTAATACATTCACTTTCTGTAAAAAATAAGTTAGCCACCGTTACTGCTGGTCAGTCAGTGTGCCTTACCAGCACAGTGACCAGGGTTCACGTGCCCTGTCACAACAACCTATTTGCCTATTAAGTTGGCCAAGGTGGCCTTCTGTTTTGTAATAGAGAGCTCGTCTGAGGTCCCCTTCCCACCCTGAGGAGCACAAGTGTCTTTCAATTCAACACTACTCTCTGTTCCTTGGGAGATGTTCTCCCTGTATTTATAAAGCTATAGCCACTAAGCAGTGACAAACTAGAGGTGTGGTTTGCTGCTTTCTTCCTAAAGCACATACAGAGAGACTGAAGGAGACGGCTCCTGCCCACCTGTGTTGCCCTTCACACACTCCCAGTTCACTCCAGTCCCTCACTCAGCACTTCTCAGCTTCCCTGTGATGCTACAGACACAGAGGAGGCAGACGGTTTCCACCCACAGGACGATGACAGGTGAGCTGCAGATTTCAATTCCAGATCCGTCAGTTCCTTTCAGTCACACATTACTCCGATGCAAATCGCCTCCCGTCAGTAAAGCCATTCAGTTGCTCTGCTCACAGTGATATCCCCTTAGCTGCTCACTGTCCAAACTTTTCTTTGGGGCTTACCTGACAGATAACAGATTTGCCCCAGCAGATCTTCCTTACATGACTGCAAAACTCATACTGCATCGGCCACCTAACAGCAATCACCACATTTCTTCCCGACAGCAGCTGTGTTAGAAGGAAACTCATAAGCAGCAACTGTAAGCAATACTTAGCAGTACCTAATAAAGCAGCACAGGGGCAGTGACCTCTTTCTAGGGCACATCACTTGCTTAGGTTGTGGGAAATACCGTTTCATGGTCTCCTTTGCCTTTTCTTTCCCTCTCTGCAACATGAGCGTGGCACAGAGAAAAGATGAGATTTGCACTCATTCACTGATTTAACTCATCCCAGACATTTTGCTGCACATAGTGAATCAGGCTCGTGTATATATTGTGTATAGGCTGCAAACAAGCTTACCTTTGGTCCAGCCCTGGACATTTTCTGTTCCAGCCAAACTTCCCAGTGCTGGAGGCGAGTCAGGACCTGTTATAAAACAGGCAGGACCCAGGCACCCTTTTTATAATGGGCTTGTTTGAAACCAGACAGCCGCTTTGTCATGAGAATAGGATCCAAAAATTGAGTCAGTGATTCTGAGGCTATAGCCCGTTTCCAGAAAAGCAAACAGGATTATGGAATAAAGGAACGCTTCGCCGTCCTCCCTTTGTTATCATCTGCTGAGTCAGAACACCAAAACTCTGCCAAACGCACTCAAAACACACAGCCCCCTGCCAAGTCCTGGAAAATGGGGGTGTAGGGGGCTATTTTGGCTGCTCTCCTCCTTGTAAGCATGTCAAACTAGAATTGTTCCCAGTCAGCTCTAAGGAGGCCTATCCCCATCTGTAAGGAAGAAACTCAAGTACTTATTGGAGAACGTTCCCTCACAATGAAGGGTGCAGCCAGGAAAGGGTGGACAAATGCACAGGGTAGAGCACAGGGTTGCAAGGAACAGATTCTGCTTAAAGGGCCTACTTCAAAAGCCCACAATGAAAATATCTACACAGCAGAGATGATATGCTATAAAAATGCACAGCCTCAGCCGAGCTGACAAAATTTACCAGTGATAAATTCCACTCAAAAAATCTTACCCCACTGCTTGCAATTCAAGCAAGGGATCGTTTCTTCTGCCCTCCTCTGGCCCACTGAGCAGGGAGGGAGAGGAATGCTGGCTTCTGTCCATCCACACCTCTCCCCAAGCCACTGCATTATAACAAACACCTCTGCAGCTATTCACTGCAGCATCCCAAAGGCTTAGCGAGACAAAGGGGCACGAAGCTGGCACAGCCGTGCCTGAAACACACAGACCTTATTTCTCTGCTGTCCCACACACACTGCTGCAGCTTTGCTGCACCTTGTAGGAAGTTACACTCACATGTAATTGTCAGTGACAGAGGCACAGCACTACCTCATCCTCTCCCCATTTTAGGTGTTCTGGTTCATCTAGCACTGCTGTTCAGAGCTCTCAGTGCTAGCAAGCAGTGGAGACATCCACAGATGTTTCGGAGTCCAACCAGAACAGAGTTCCTACTAGAAGGCAATCCAGCAAGTTCAGCAGGACATCTCCAAGCTCCACTGCACTGACGCTGACTAAATATGAAAAACTCCCCTCGTATTGCCTAATGCCTTAGAATTAAATCTTACAGCTTTACAAAGTACTAAAAGCAGAGGTGGAACTAGAACTGCCATCAGTGCCAAAGAACAAAAACTGCAGATGAATATAACTCTGCTTTCATTAAGAACTGACCCAGAGCTCAGGTGTCGACAGAAAGCAAGGTCTGGTCCTCAAGTGAGGCTGAGCAGCCAAGGTGACAGAGGACAGGTGCTGAAGGTTTGGAGGAAGACTCACCCTCAGATACTGAAAAGCTCAGCTTTACAAATGCTTTCCTAAGGCACAACTTCTGAAGATGCCAAATATTCAGCTGGTAACAATGAGCACACGTTTACCAGACCCCAAATCAGTACCTGATCCCAGCTCCAATTCCTGATTCAAATGGACTGCCTCCCCAGGAATCCAGAGAGACCTTCTGTAAAAGTCTAGCAGCCTGACTGCCATGAGCCCCAGGGCACTGAATTCCATTGCCTCCATCCACCCTCAGTGTGGATAACTCCGAACAAATCACACAGCTGCTGTGTTCAGCCATCCATGCAATCAGTGCCTCTGCATACTCTGCCTAGCTCACTCAGGTGCTCAGCTATGAGCACACCTCCCCAAGAGAGGGTCCACCAACACAATGTGAGAGTGGGACTCACTCAAGTTGGTAGTCTACTAAGAAATAACAAATGTAGGAGATTGTGTTTGTTTCAAAATACTGCACTAAGACAGCCTGCAAAGACTTCAGCTCCACTGCTATTAAGAAATCAGTGCTTTTCTCTCAGCTGACCAGTACACAGTTCATTGAAGCAGTGAAGATGCTGTGTTCCCCTAACAATAATTGTATAGGTAAAACTCATTCCCTACAGCTTGTGTCAGGCTTACCTTGAGTTTTATTGACATCTGTCAAACACGTCAAATATACAAGAAAGGTAATTCCACCCAAATCACACTGCTTAAGTGCTGTCTTCATATTAAAAAAAAAAATCTATAGTATTTCATTCATAAACGATCAAACATTTGTTTTTCACATTTATAAAAACAGGACAGCTGGCCTGTACAATAAAGACACACGTGACAGCCAGCTGTACATCAGGAAAGGCTCCTTTGCTGGACACACACACAGATACCACAGATGGTAACCATGACACCAGCCTCCTTGCAGCAAGGGGCACATGTACTTCCTCATCATCCTCCAGCAGCACGCACCTTCCTTCTCATTTACCAACAGAACAGTTACAGTACATTCCTGGGAAAGCAGTAGCTATTCCAAATCCTAAACCAGAGAGATGTCCAAATCCTAAACCAGAGAGATGTCCAAATCCACACACAGGCTGGGCATCAGATCCACATCGAGCGCGTGCAGTCAGAACAGCCGCAAAGTCTTTATGGGAAACGTTTTCAGGACAGCGCTGTCTGTTCCCACAACTCTACAACAAAGCAGAGGTGCAGATTTTATGCCCAACACTTATCGAAGACAAAGGAAAATGGGAAAAATTAAAGGAAATAAAAACATTTCTTCTGGTTTGAAACATGCAATAGAAGAGAGTAATGAGAGCTTGCCTCCAGCTCCTAAACCACTTCTGCTTGGGAAAACAAAGACTGCAAAGTAACAATTATCTGAAGCCTCACCCAATTCTCTTAAACAAAAAGTGAGACAGATAAGCACAGATATTAATACACATCTTTCAAAAGATGGCTGCTCAAGTCTTTATTTCAAGTCACATAGAACGTGCCTATCTGCCTTTACAGACACACAACGTGATCCCAACAAACCACCTGCAGAGAACAAAGGAGGTGCCGAGCACACACACAACAAACTCAACTAAAAAGAGGTTCTGACTGCAAAATAAATGAAACCGAACACAAGGCTCTTGGGAGAATCTCCACTGAACAGCTCCCAGCCTCTTCCACCTAGGCTGTGCACACCAACATGGGACAATTCCTCTAGGAACAGAAGAATCAAAAGAGATGCCTTCTACTCACCCTTCCTTTCCTTCTGGTGCAGAGGAACATGATGCTATCCTGCAGCCTGCTTGGAGCCCACAGCAGGAGGGACGAGGCTATCCAGCTGCTGACGGTTCCCTGTCTGAATCAGCCATTCGTAGAACTTGCTTTCCACCAGCATCTGGAACTGCTTCCTTTGATCCCTGCAACAAAAAGATGATCAGAAAAGAAGCATGCGGAAGTAACACTTTTCTGTGCTTATGAACTTCACTTCCAAAACAAGCCTCTACAAATCCCAGCTAAGAGCTGCGCTTGGTTCAAGAACTGTGCCCAGAAAAGAAAGCTTCTACCAAGTGAATATGACTAAAATTAACCCCAAAGGCAGAACTCGGTTAGGCATGCAAGCTTCCCCACTTCACTAGCAGCCACTCTGCTCCATAAGGCCTCCTCTGCTTTACTCTCAGGGCACAGATCAGCAGCGAGTGCTCAAGCACCGAAGACATAAAATTTTGTGCTGACAGCATTTGAAGAGAGAGGATGGAGATCAGGAAAACAATGTGTATATAAACAGCACTCCTCAAATAATTTCCATTGCAGGGAAATAACTGCTGTGTTTTTGCTAAGAGCAGCAACAACAGGGTGCATCACTTAGTTCAGGCACTCTATTGGCAGTCACATGTCCAAGAGCAGCACAGGCTCATGGCAGTATTCCTCCAGAGTAGCATCCCAGCCATCTGAGATCAGCTCAGCTCCTGAATTTCTATTCTTGAATAGCTCCTGACAGATATTCTTTTTTTTCCCCCCCCATGAGCTTACACAATTCATTTCTGAACCTACATAAAACACGAATGTTTCCAATATCCTATGGAGATTGCGTGGTTTTGTTTTGACCCCGTTCCTAATTTGTTTCGATGCTCCTATCATGCACTGGGAAAAAACAGCAAACCATCCCCATACATTTCTGTGTCACTCAGCTTCAGAGGGGCCTCGTATACCCTTTTTTCAAGTTAAAGACTCTTCTTTGCACTGTCACTTCCATTGGAAACGTTCACTGACAGATCCCCCAGAAAGCAGGTTTCTAAGCTGGAAACTAACCTAAATTCCTCCCCAGTGAATATGAACACAAAGGCAGTCACTTCTTTCTTCTCTTAGAGTTTATCTTCTCCAAGTGCTTATTATATACCTCCATCTGCTACAGACCCTTAAAGGCTTTCTCTCTGATGTGCTCAGAAAATGAGCAAGCAGGATTTTACGCTTTTACAAGTTGTTCTTCAAGCTCTCTTTCAGGTCCTGTCTTACGGGGCTTTTACCTTTAGCCTGGCAGGATTTACATTCTCTTTTTCCCCCACTCTCCTTCTTCAGACAGCTTCAACTTCTCGAAAGACATCTCCTTACTCTTTCACCTCCCTGTTCAAACACCAGCAGCTTTTCTTCCTTCTACAAGTCTGACAATCTGCTTGCTCCGGGTTGTCTCTCTAGCTGTCTCCTTGCCCACAGAGCACAGAGACACTTTACACTGCCAGCTGCCCAGCTTCTTTCCAGCAAGGTTCTAATTCTGGCATGTTTTTCCCCCTTTCATGAAATAAGCCACTCCAGTACCAAGCTGTCACCTCTTCTGCCTGCTGCAGAGGCTGCTAAATCTTAGTGCATCATCTATATAATTTAATATCTCTTTAATTGTTAGATTTTGGTAGGTAAAACACGTTCATAAAAACAGGGTGAGAAGCAGCAGCCTTGGTTTCTATTGCATGTTTCCAATGGCTGAAGTAGAAGGAGCATTGTAGATGAGACCAACAGACACAATGCTCCACACAAAAGCTGAAGTTAAAACTTTCTGCTGCTCTTCAAGATACAATGCTGAGGTTTGAAGGTTTTTACATCTCTGTCAGCACTACTGGATCACTACTGCTCAGCCATCCTCTGCTTGTAGCAAAATCCTCCCTAAGGATCCTTTCTCCTTCCCACTCCGAAGCTCTTTCAAATGCAGGCTCCTCTGCACAAAGGCAGCTGGTGTTCAGAAAGGGGCAGGGAAAGCTCAGGAGGCTGCTCTAAAAACAACCAAACAGACTACAGCTCTGCAGCTTGGTGTGACAGGAAGTGCTGACTGTTTGACTCAACAGGCTTTCATGTTCTGTGCATCCCACAAACTAAACTTCTCTAAGATCACTGCTTCTCTGCACCCAGTTACGTGTCCACTGTAACTCATGGACTGAGCACACAGAACAAGAAGAAAATGGAGAGCTCAAATACGGCTTTTTGAGGGATCAAAAGTTGTTTTCACCTCTTCAAGACTTTTAAACCAAGTATCTGGATTTCTATCTCCATTCTGTATTTGCAAAGGAAGATCCTCAGATTGCTGCATCAAAGTAGCTCACAAAAGATAAAGCAGCAAAACTGAAGCTGACAGATTTTTACACCTGACAGCCCAACAAAGCACGCTGACAAAGAAAACAAGGTGGACTCTTTCAGAGCTCAGCAACAGGTGTTGAGAGAGCAAACAGATGCATATCAGCACATGAGACCAGTGAGGAGAGGCCCAGCTAGTACAGTAGAAGCTGGGCAGAGGATTTTAAAGGGAACTTTAAAAGCTACTGTCCGTGAGGTGATGTATTCTAAAATCCACATGCACATGCTCAGCTCACCTCAACAACAGGTGGGACAGTAATTTAAAGCTTCACTGTAAAGGTTGGGTTTAAGAATGATCACCAATCAGCTGCAGGCCAACAATTGGTGGAGCTGTTGTTCAGGGTATGGGCCCAGACCTCACCCATGTCAGCATGCAGCACTGGAAGCAGAACAGAGACAGCAAGGAGACAATACCCTCATGAGGGAAGCCATAAGCTCATGCCACCAGGACACCTCAAGTTGGCCCTCAGCAGCATCTAGGCATGTTTTCCTTCAGCTTTGCAGGTTAGGAAAATGCAGTCACAACAAAGCATTTTTTCAGTTGTAAACATGATTCCCCTCACTATAATGCCAAAGACCAGGATCTCAAGATTGCCGACTTGCTTTAGAAGTGGCAAGATGTAGCCCACACAAACCAACCCAGTACTAAAGCACTGTTCTGAACCGCACTGAATGATGTACAACTGTGCTGAGCTTCAGATGCCTTTCAGGATACAGCACTCACTTGGTCAGGCACGCCTCCTTCACCATTTTCTGCCAGATCTGCACCTTCTGCTCTCGCTGATTCAGTGCCTTCTGATAGGCATGGGGAAGCCCCCCTGGTGTCTCTGTGGTGTCTCCTTCCATCTCAAAAGGAATCACAAAGGTGTAGAAGTCCAAGGGCGGCAGGAGGCGGAAGACGCTGGCATCACTGCCCTCCTTGCACACCAGCATGGGGCTGTCCCAGTAGTTGGGCACAGTGGCCAGCCCCACTTGAGCCATGTGGTCTTCCAGCATGGGGTAATGGGTGTGGAAAGGGGCAAAGCTGATTGCTTGGTTTCCCGCAAGGATAAGGGGCTGGGTAGGAGTCAGAATGTGAAAAGTACAGCCAGTGGTGGAGGAAAGAGACAAGCAATGGCAAACGGTGATGACTTTGATATTGTCACAGCTGTGGACGTGAACAGATGCCTCCACAGGGCCGAGCACAAACGTGCTATTCTGGCACTTCTCAATGGTCACAGAGCTGCAAAACAACAAAGATACAGTGAGCACAGGGAAGACTGCAACTAGAGCTTAACAAGAGCTTAGCACTTGAACAAATGCTGAAAGGACATTTGGCTGTGCCTCAAGAGAACAAAACCTCACCAAAGAGGAGAGAGGAGATAAATGAAGGACTCGTTGCAGCGATGAATTCTGACATGAGCACCCACCAAGGTGTCCGAGCTCTTGGCCAGTGTCTGTTTGTAAACCTGGCTCATTATCACCATAGGGGACACCTCAGGCACCACACGAGTGTTACAGGCAATCTTTGCTCTCCTGGTTGTTCCTTCAACTGCAAAATAAAGTTAATCAACGCATTTAAATTAAAAAAGAAAAGAAAAAAATAAATAAAGGATATACATGTCTGCCAGAGAGAAACAGACATGATGGTTCACTGTCCACATCACTCAGCCATCTCTCAAGGAAATAATCAGCCCCAAACTTCACAGCAGTACAGTGACACTGTGTCACCACACACAAGTCCTACTATCCATCCTTTTAAGGGGTAGGGTGCCCTTGCAGGTGAAGAGCTGTGATTCAAGGCATGAGAACCTTGATCAGTTCTCAGCTTTGCCACAAACACATCACATTATCTCTTTTCCATGTCTGGCTGTTCCCAAACAATGACCAATGATGGCAGTGATAAATGACCTCAGTCAGAGGGGCCTTTGAAAGCAACGTCATTCATGTTTGCTCACAAAGTAACCCGAGGACCAGAAACTACACATAGGCATCACACAGCACCCTCTACTCTCCCAGGCTCACCCCTAAGCGATCACTTTCCCCATATTTACTAACAGCAGAAGGAAACAGGCAGTCACAACGCCACTGCCAGATGCCTGCTCACCAAGAAGAACTGAGACTGGAAGTTTGTCTCTAAGAATAAAGGTAAGACCTGCAGATACCTTGCTGTGCCCACGCAAGCTTCTTCCCAGACCGTAGGCAGGCAGTCATTCCAAAAGGATTTATTATCAGGCAGGAGCGCAGCCAGTTCTCTAGTTTGGGGAAGGAGAAGGTTTTGGAGATCTTAGAGTAGCCGTTCTGCCCATGGCAGGGCTGCCAGAGGGCAAGCTCATGCAGAGGATGGATGGTCCTCGAGTTGTTCACAGTGCCTTCGATGAGGAAGCTGAGGGCACAGACGGCTTCGTAGGACACCAAGCTGTTGTGGGTGGCGTGCGAGGAGGCACCGAGCTGCTCTGGCTCCAGCAGCAGCTCCAGCATGTCTGAGAGGTGTGTGAGCACAAAGGCAAGGTGGTCCTGGTCATTCCAGTTCTTAGGGGCAGAAAAATAAGAACAAGGTGAATTCTCACATAGCTGACAAGCTCCACCAACTCTGTACAACACATCTTTGCTTATACTTGTAAAAGAAGGAAAGCAAGTCAAACTCGGTCCTGCTGCTCTATTCTTTCCACACATAGAAAGGAAGCTGGATTCACCATCAAGCACACCAAAAAAAGAAACATGGTGTCATTCTAACTCCAAGTATCAAATATTTCATTTTAGAAAGCAGAAGCAGATTCTCCTACAATCCTTCCCGCACAAATTCAGCCAGCTGCTGCTAGTATTGAAAGGAGGAAACAAATCAGTAACTGACAGCCAAGGTCTTGCTATGTGTCTGTTGGAAAGATCGCTGCATCTGCTCCAGACCTTCAGCTGTGATTGAGTGCTTCTGATGTGGAGCCAGAGATAATAAAAAAAGCAGAGGGTCATTGCTTCACAAGCAAGCAGACCGATAAACCAACCAGCCTCTGAAAGAAGCATTAGTTCAAATTTTAAAGGGCTCCATTCGAAGAAAAGTGGGAGATTGGAGCTGTGGCTGGCACCAATAAAGACAAGCTTTGCTGGCCGCCAAGGTGCAGAATTAATACTCAGCTATGATCACACATTGTCCACACTGTGCTGGGTGCAGGAATAACACACCTACAACAGCAGCTGGAGATCATAGCACTGTGACAAAGATCCTCTGGAACACAGGAGCAGCTCTTGTTCCTGTTCAGAATTACATTCTATAGTTGCACCTGAAGCATAGCTGGAAGAAAACATCGACTTTTCAACTCCATTGGATGCTCCAGTGCTACCTCACCCACAGCCATTTATCAGTTTCTCTCATTTTTCTCTTTGTTTTTTAAATCTTTTAGTATAAGATCACGCAGCCCATTTTTAATGGTTTCAAATTGTTCCAATCTACATTCCCATGCCTATGCAGCTCATAACAGCCCCAACAGAAATCTGTTGAGGCATACAGACAGCCTTTATGACAATGTTGTCAATTTCACTGACAAATACAGACCTTCCCACAACCTGCACCCAATACATCCACCTTACTTTGCTTCTTTCAGAATGCTTTACAGGAGACAATCACAATTTCATGCTCTTGATCCATAGGTGGCCAAATGTATTTCAGCCCCTCAGAAATACAACTTTGTGTAGCTTTGCTAAGGAGCACCTTGGAACCTCTTTATTTTACAACAAACCATAGGGCAGCAGTTTCCAGTACAGGATAAGCTTCCTGTTTGGCTATAAGGAAGTGCAAAGGCTGCAGCTTCTTAAAAGGAGAACACAAAGACTAAGAGAGCAGCTTCACAACAACCGAGCCCACCCCACCATGCCCACAGTGCCACATTTCCACAGCTCTGAACACCTTCAGGCACGGTGACCACCCTCCATCCCTGTGCAGCTGTGCTCTTTCTGAGAAGAAACATCCACATCTAACCCTCCCTAGTGAAACTTGAGACCATCACCTGTCATCCTATTGCTGTCACCTGTGAGAATAAACCTAAAGTTGCTATGCTCTCCTTTCTGTGAGTTACAGAGAGCAACGAGGCCTCCCCCTGAGCCTCCTTCTCCAGGCTACACATGGGTATATACGGCTACATGGATATAACCACTGACACCTTATTAGCAACAATTACAGGGAATGCATCAAATCTGCCTGCTATGAAGGGCGGCAGCTCGCCCTGCCCAGGAAGGCCCAGGAAGGCCCAAAAAGGCAGCCTCCCCTCCCCACAGCCTCACTACCTTGCTGTGCCCCGCGGCCCTGCCCGGCAGCCCGGCAGCCCTGGCCCTGGGGCTGGGCCACTCTTCGCCGATGAGGGACGTTCGCAGGGAGGCCTTGTTCAGCTGCTGGACGTAGAGGAAGAGCAGGAAGCGCAGCGTGTCCACGGAGAGCTGCCGAGAGGGGAGAGGCCGTTAGGTGTCGCCGGCCGCCCCGCGCCCGCCCCGGCCCCGCGCCCTGCCTTGCCGCGCTCCCGCTCCAGCTCCTCGGCGCTGCCACACGCCGCCTCAGCCTCGGCGCGCTGCAGGCGGCGGGGCGGATCGGGCGGCGGGAGGAGGTCGTGGAAGCGCTCGAAGTAGAGCCAGGCCAGGTCGCGGCCCAGCTGCAGCTTGCCGCAGGCGATGTGCCGCCATCGCGGCCAGCTCAGCCGCGGGTAACAGCCCTCGGCCGCCCGCGCCCGCGCGTAGGCCGCCATCTTGCGCAGGTAGTGGGGGCCCAAGCGGGCGGGCGGCGGCACGGGCAGCGCGCCCAACAGCAGCGGCTCCGTCCGCGGCCACAGCGCCGCGGCCGCCGCCATGACGGCCGCGCGAACCAACGAGAGGACGCTTCCCGCCCGCCCCTCGGGAGCCGCTCGCCATTGGCTACAGGAGCCGGCGCGGAGGCGGGAAGAAGCGACGCGCCTCGCGGTTGGTCGGCGTCCTCTCCTTCCGACTCTCTGCGACGCGATTGGGCCGCGCCCGCGAGGCGGTGGTGAAGTGTGCGCGGGCGATTGGCCGTCAGCTCGAGCCGCGCGGGGCCGGGCCGCTCCCCAATGGCCGGTGGCTACGGCTGGGTCGCTCTCTCATTGGCTGGCGGCCGCGGCCGGGCGCCGGCTTCGTGTGTGAGGGACGGGGTGCGGGCGGCGGCCTCCTCTCGGCCCGGCTATGGCCCTCGGCTGGCTCGGCCGCGTCTGTCTCCTCCTGCTCTGCCTCTGCGGGGAGGCCGCCGCCGGGTGAGCGCTACCCTGGGGGCTGCCCTTCCCTCATCCCCCTCCCTTCATCTCGTAGGCCCGCGGCTCTCCGGTGCCCGGCCCGCTGACGGGGCCTTCCCGCTCTCTCTCTCTCTCTCCCCCCTCAGGAGGGATTTCTATAAGATCCTAGGGGTGTCCCGCGGCGCTTCCGTGAAGGACATCAAGAAGGCGTACCGCAAACTGGCGCTGCAGCTGCATCCCGACAGGAACCCCGACGACCCGCGGGCCCAGGAGAAGTTCCAGGACTTGGGAGCTGCCTATGAGGTGGGGGAGGAGGGCTGGGGGTGGCACTGAGGGCGGCGTGGTACAGTGCTGTGAGTGAGGCTGGGCCCGGCTGGGAGGCACCCAGCCTGTGGCTGTCAGGGCAATGCTGAGCTCCCGAACGGCTGGGATGAGTTCTAGCAAACAGAAATGACTCTCTGTAGGGCACTGTTGTCATCTCTCCTCACCTGTTGAATCTGTATTGAATTTGAGGTGTGGTAGCTAGTAACGAAGCAAAGAGAGGCTGCCAGGCTGACCTGGGATATCTCTTTGTTTGAGAGCAATAAAGGGCAGCAGTTCACCTACCTGGGGGAGCGTGGAGTTTGAGCTGTTTGATCTTATTAATAGCTCTTCGAGTGTGAAACGGGCATGCATCAGCTGGAGTGTTGGCACAGGAACCTGTCTGTGTGTTTGTGTAGAGAGTGGCTGTAAGTTTTGGCTGGTAGGAAATGAAAGGCTGTTGGCTTGCCTTCTAGTAAATGTGGTAAGGGGTGAAAAATCGTTGCTGGAGTTCTGTATGCATAAAGAATGAGGTGCTGGAACAGGCTGCTCAGAGAGGTTGTGGATGCCCCATCCCTGGAGATGTTCAAGGCCAGGTTGGATGGGGCCCTTGGCAGCCTGGTCCAGTATTAAATGGGGAGGTTGGTGGCCCTGCATGTGGCAGGGGGGCTGGAGATTCATGTTGCTTGAGGTCCCTTCCAACCCTGGCCATTATGAATTCTGTTATATCTTTGCTGACGCATAGCATCTAAGTAATAACTTGTACTTCTAGCATCATATGCTACGTAAATCACATATAAATTACCCAACACTTAAATCAGAGTCTGTTTTTCCTCTTCTGTGGATGGTGGACTGTGTTTCCTTCATGTTCTCTGTCCTTTTGCCTCCCATCTCAGAATCAAAGGGGTTGGAAGGGACCTCTGGATGCCATCTAGTCCAACACACGTACTAAAGCAGGTTCCCTACAGTAGGTCGCACAGGAAGGCATCCAGGTGGGTTTTGTACATCTCCAGAGGAGGAAGGGGACTCCATAACCAATCTGAGCAGCTTGTTTCAGTGCTCTGTCACCCTCAACAGTAAAGGGATTATTCCTTGTGATTGTATGGAACTTCCTGTGTTCCAGTTTTTGCTCGATGCCCCTTGTCCTGTCACTGCACACCACAGAAAAGAGCCTGGCCCCTTCTGTTGCTGCTACTTTCTTCCTGCTTCCCCTCATGGAGCAGAGGAATGCTCCAGAGGAAGAGAGTTTTGACCCAGCAGAAATGCACAGGAGCAGCTCTACCAGGACCCTGCCCAGGCTGGCACTTTAGGTTGGAGGTTTGTGCTGGCTTTGAGGAGCCAGGCCATAGGACAATCTGGATCCCAGTGTTATCTTCAGGAGGAAAGGGGGTTTCTTCCTTCCCAGTCTGATGCTGTGGTTGAATCTGTGGCTGTAGCAGGGCTCCTGCTGCTGTCCCTGATGCTCCTTCCTTCTTCTGATATGTAAATCTAAAATGAATGAGGAAGTGAGGTGAGAAGCAGCTTGAATGTATTCCTCCTTGCTCAGAAGAACACATTTTTTTGTGTGTCTTATAGCTAGAACTCCTTTTAGTCTTAAAAAGTTGGCTTAGCTCTCACAGCGAAGTTGGTGAGTGTAAAGAATTCTTTGGTGGGAGATCTAGCATTTACCATCTCTGACTTGAAGGCTGATGCATTCTGCGTGCTCCAGCTGTGGGCTGAGTAGTTTATGTGAGCTGGGGGCTTGTCACACTTGGCAGTGCTTAATGCACGGGGAGCATTTCTCTATGCGCCCAGAGTCCCAGTTTATGTCTTAGCCACAGTAGAAGGGTCTTTCCTACAGAGAAATACTGGGGAAGAAACAGCTGTAGAATCACAAATCAGTAGAGGATGCAGTGGCACGGGCAGCAAAAGCTCTTTTGAGTGGTGACAGTCTACCTTCCTTTCCCTTACCAAAGTGCTACTGAAATACAGAGCCCAACTTGTTCAGCATAAAATGTGGAGTTCTGTTGCTAACACAGACAAAACAAATGCAACATGCCCTCCCCTGAACTACTGTTGTTTTTACCATAAAGCCTCAGGCTCCATGCTGCTACTCAAGATTAGTCTTGCTGACTGTCTAGAGAAAAGTCTTTGTCTTTGGGGGAGGGTAGGGGGGGGGTAAAAAAAGTGAGGGGGAGAGTAAATTAAACTACTCAGTGTCCTTCACTTAAACAGCCTGATTTGAACCCCTCAGCTTAACAGATGTTTCAGTTTCAGAGGCTCCTTTATATAGCAGCAGTTAATCTCAGGGTGATTTTCACCTTCCAGGGGCTGGAATCTTGTTTTTGGTTTTCAGTTTATCTGCTGAATTGCATTGCTTTTGAAGCAACCTAAAATAAACAAGAACTCTCTTTACAGAATTTAGAGTGCTGTGTTCTTAAACCTCCTGAAGCCTGCTAAGGAAGCAAAGTGAATGGAAAAGCAAATATTTTGTACTCTTTATTCCTTTCTTTCTTGTAATATTGTTAGTAGTCTACTTATGGATTGTGGAACTTATCCCAGTTTTCTCAGATGGGTGTTGTATTGCAAATCCCAGGTGGCAGAGGGAGAACTGAGCTCTTACATTTAGTCCTGGGAAGGTGAAGCTGGTAGTTAGAGTCACTGTTCTGTTTTTCTTCTACCTTTCTTGCTGCTGCCACTTATCATTACCTACAATTGGAGGCTGGCTTTCATCATTAAGCCATCTTCTCCAGCTCTTTCCACTCCTCTCTGAAAGCTAACATGGCATCTTGAGCCTTCCAAAAAATAACCAACAGCAAAGGGAAGGAAGGCAAAATCTGACTGGAAATCTGTGGAGTGGTGACCAAAAGCAAAGATAATACCTAGGAATTAAAACTGAAGCTTTATGATCTTGTATGCTGTCTAGTGGGATGTGTTGCTCTGCCTCAGTGCTGAGATTGCTCCTGAATTTTGCTGCCCTTAGGAACTGAGTCAGTGTTGAAGCTGCTGTGGAATTATTGTACCCAGCAGGTTCATCCTGGGAGGCAAACTTGCCATCATAGCTAATAGTTGTGAAGTATTTGTCAGATAAATGCTTTCCACATGCTTCAAGAGCAGAGGAACCAGGGCCCTGTTTCGTGTTATGTGCTTTTTTTCTTCTCGTGGAGGAGCAGTTCCTGCTCTGTAAGAAATGATTTTGAGTTGTTATTCCTTTCCGAGTCTCTCTCAACTCATTCAGAGTAAACTCAATATTTTTTTATATCCTCTGTGTTTCATCTGTTGTTTTAATAAATTAATTCTAACCTTTATGAACTTAACCAATGCGTGTTTAACTTCCCAGCACAGCAGGCGAGTTCTAGCCAATGCTTTTGCACTGTAAAGCACTGCTACTTGTCCCCCAGCTAAGAGCTCTGGCAAGGCTTCTCTTGGAGCTTTGTGTAAGTATCCAGGTGCCCTGTGGGTGAACACCCTGCTCTTTTGTGTCCCTTTGCCAGGTGCTGTCAGATGAGGAGAAGAGGAAACAGTATGATGCGTATGGTGAGGAGGGGTTGAAGGATGGGCACCAGAGTTCCCATGGAGACATCTTCTCACAGTAAGGAGGTTTTGCCACTTTGAGTTATTCCACAGAGCTTTAATTCTGTGATCCTTGGGCATGCATTTGATGTGGGTCGATTCAGTGTTAAAGCCTCTCACCTGGTCAGGAGGTAGTGATGCGAAGTGACATGAAGGATATGAAGAAATACGCAGATATTCCACGTGTTGTTCCAGCAGTTTGTCTGGTGTCTGTTGGTCCTTTCTCCAAGAGCAGCGAATGGAAACCAGTGTTGTCTTCTCATATAGCTTGGTTTTCTTAAGCTAAGAAATCTCTTCCAGGCACCCATTGCTCCTGCCTTGGGTAGCTGTCTTCTTGGTCAGAATTCCCTTCCCAAACTAACTGTGTGCTTCTCTCCAGCTTTTTTGGGGACTTTGGATTCATGTTTGGAGGTAACCCTCGCCAACAGGACAGGAACATCCCTCGGGGCAGCGACATCATTGTGGACCTGGAGGTTACACTGGAGGAGGTGTATTCAGGAAACTTTGTAGAAGTAAGTTTGCTGGCCTATTGGCCTCTGCAGTGCTACCAAGTTTCAGATAACTGGCCTTGCTGCTGCTTGTTTGAATCTTCAAAAGAATAGAACTAGAATGGATGCTTGTTTACATGGTATCTGGTAGCTGAGGATGTCATGAAGCTATTTGTTAGTAGTTAACTGAAGGAACAATGTGTTTATTTCTTTGCTATCTGGCAAATTGCATTAACAACGTTTCTTGTGATATTAACTTACTGGCTGTCAGTGCCTAGCTAAGAAAATTCTGTTTCCTTTAGCTCTTGGTGGTGTTTGAGGCCCATTCACAGACTGAAACACACAGCTTAGTTTTCCCATTTTTCAGCCATTCTTGCAACACCACGCTGTGCATTTTTCACTGCTTCTTTGTGGCCAAAAGAGTCACTGAATCTCTGGATTACATGCTTAAACATATGGTGGCCTTTTAATTTTCTTTAAGCAAGCTGTGTTTCTGGTGCTGACAGTCTTTGCTAACTAATACTATGCATTAGAGTTTATGTTGCTTGAGTCTGTGTTACACATGTCTGGATAAATGAGGAACTCAATGTGTATATAACAGTATGTATGTGGTACAGAGAAGTTATCATAAAAGGTGTCAGTTAAAGAGATGTGCATGGATAGAGAAGGTGGCAAAAGGGATTTTCTGGTAACTGGGCATTTCTTGTGTGATTAGCAAGAGGTGTAAGGTGAAAACAGTGCAGAGTGTGATTTGTTTTGGTTTTTTCTTTCAAGATCACGTGCACAAAAAAACCAAATTGCATTCAGATTGAGTGATCAAGAGCTGTGGTGCTGGCCTGTGTGCTGGTGTCAGCTTCTTCCTCTTTGCTGCAGGTTGTCAGGAACAAGCCAGTGGCAAGACAGGCACCTGGCAAACGGAAATGCAATTGCCGGCAGGAGATGAGGACCACACAGCTGGGCCCCGGGCGTTTCCAGATGACTCAAGAAGTTGTTTGTGATGAATGTCCCAATGTCAAGTGAGTTGTGCTCTTCAGTGCTATATGCTGTTAGTTCAAAAACCTGCCACCAGAGGGAGAAAAGCGTCTGTACGACCGGGAAGATGGGGGGAATTTCAGAGCGCTTAACGCAGGCTTCTCATTTCCGAGGAGACAGACTTAATAATTAAAGTGGAAATGGGCAGATCTGTTAGATGAGGAACTTACTCAATTTGTAAATGAGTGAGAAAGGCAGCACTTGGCCTGCAGCTCTAGGTGTAAGCAAGGAGTGTGTGATTTGTGGGGGTGTTCTCATTCTCCAGTAGCAAAGCAGGTGCTACCACCTCATGCTGAAAACTATGCTTGCGTATTCCCCTTTGCAGGCTTGTGAATGAAGAGCGAACACTAGAAGTGGAGATAGAGCCAGGTGTGAGGGATGGTATGGAATATCCCTTCATTGGTGAGGGTATGTATATGGGCAGTGCCCAGCTTGTGGCTTGCTTCTTTGCTTTAATACAAGGCTGGTCTTCATGGCGGTGTGAAAGTGGCTCTGCTCTGCTCTAGGTAAATGATCAGGGCATATTATGTGAAGCTTTGTATTTTTCCAGAGTGTGCTGCTCAAATCCAGTACCACAGTCTTTGCAAGTCTGGGTAACACTCCTGAGATCCTTTCCCTTTCTTGCTACAGAATACACAAAAAAAAAGAAAAGAAATGAAAAAGCCCTACATCTTATATTTCAGATGATAACTTGAACAAGAACATTTGTTTCAGACTTCAGTATGTGAAAGAATCCCTCCTGTAGAAGGAGTTTATGTCCTTTAATAAGTAATGGATGGTTATCATTGCTGTGTGGGCAGGTCTTCAGAACAGCAGAGAGGGGTGAATTGGAGGGAATGCTGGAAATCCTAAACTGTTTAGCAAAAGAAATACATGTAAGCAGGGTTTTAGTCACATGAGAAACAAGCAGTTGTTTCTCTCCCTTTGACACGTGAGCTGCAAATCCCTATTGTGTTTAATATGCTGCTTGCTTCTTTAGCTGTTTCTGACTGGATAAACAGCTCTTCTTCCTCCACAGGGGAGCCCCACGTGGATGGGGAGCCGGGTGATTTGCGTTTCCGAATAAAAGTTCTCAAGTAAGTGCCTGGCCTTGTTGGACCACTCTTTCAGGTTACTATCAAGGAAGCCTGCAAACAGCTTTCTGGCTAGTATTGCTTGGATTGTGTCTAGTTTATTCTTCAGTGCTGGTACAGCCAGGGCTCAGGTATTCAGGGCAGTTCAGGATGCTCAACCCTGAGGATGCTAGAGAATTCCGTGCTGTTAGGATGATGCAATGATATTCCACTTCTGTTTCCCTTGAATTCTGGCATAGGTTAGCTGCTGCCTGAATCACAGGGGGTATCTCCTTTTTCCGTAAACATACTATCTCCCTATTGTCAGAAAATGTACTGGTAAGAAAGGCTGAGTGAGTCACAACTTGACACTCCTTACCACTCACTGCTCTAGAAATAGAAAGGCTATTAGTAGCACTCTTGCACACAGGAAAACAAAGCTAAATTTCATTCGTTCTTGACTTCCTCTCTGATTTCTGTGAAGTTCTCCCAACTCTTTTCACAAATGGATGGGAGCAAGCTGGAGGAAAACTACAATCTCTTATTTCTGCAGGCACCCAGTCTTTGAAAGAAGAGGAGATGACTTGTATACAAACGTGACAATCTCGCTGGTCGAGGCACTTACAGGCTTTGAAATGGATATAACCCACTTGGATGGGCACAAGGTGAGGAAAAGATTTGCTTTCCTGCTCTATGTAAATAAAATTTAGCTGCTGGCCTTTTGTGGCTGCCTTTGTTAGAGGCCTCCATAACAATTTATCCAGAATCAAAGCAGGCCTGGCACAAGGGGTGCAAGGTGAGGATCAAGGTTCCAGCCCTTCAGAGTAGCTACTGCATGTCTTGTCTTCAGTATCCTGGCATTAATGCTGCCTGGTTCCCTTGGATATCATTGGCTTTGGTGGGGAATCAATATCAGCTGGAGCTTTCCAGTGGGCTGCAGAGGACATCTGAGGGACTGAGATGCATTCACAGAACAAAAGCAGCATTCTCAAATCTCTTTTGTCTCTAGGTTCATGTTGCTCGGGATAAAATTACTAAGCCTGGGGCCAAACTGTGGAAGAAAGGAGAAGGTCTTCCAAACTTTGATAACAATAATATCAAAGGCTCACTAATAATAACGTTTGATGTGGAGTTCCCCAAAGAGCAGTTGACAAGCGAACAGCGAGAAGGTGGGTGTTCTAAAGCTCTGTTATGGCTTAGGGCTGCACAGATATCTCACAGGAGCTGCTAAGAATTGGTGTAACTGTAGTGACCAGGAAAGACTTTTGTTCCTATTTACCCCTGTAACAGCATAAGATGGTCGGCCAAGTGCCCTGTGAATAACTTCCATTTTCTTTTGAAGCCTGCAAGCTTGGCTGCTGCATTTGTAGGGAACAGGATTAGGTTAGGATGTGCCACTACTGGGATGATGCACTTGACACTACTAGCAGTGCTGTGTTCTGTAGCTGGCCATCTGCCTGAACGGAGGGATTAACTGGGCTGAGCCCCTGTCTGATTGGCCTTTCCTGGAATAAGACCACAAGCTGTTTCCTACTTTCTTGGAGTCTGTGAAAACTCTTCTACAGTCAAGGGTGAGCAGTGTTGTACAGCACTGGGTAGGGTTTGTGCATCCCTACATCTCCCTCTACCATACATGCTTTGTGCATGTGTAAGAAAGAAGTGTGCAGTGAAGACACATACACCTGTTTTGCAGTAGAGATCAGCATCAGTGCCAAAATGGAAGCTCTGGAGTGAAGTGTGTGGAAGTCCTAACACTGTCAGGAGGATAAATACTATGCTCCTAGCTGGAAATTGATCTCTGCTTTGTCAGCTTTTGCAGTGGGTTCTGCTTCTCTGCTCAAGGTATCAGAGTAGGTCAAGGAGCCCCATCCTCTGCTGTGGGGCAAAGAAGTTCCTGCATGTACCAGTGCAGCTCTCCTGCAGAAAATCCTGCTTCCCAGCTTCTTTCTGCTGGTCAGAAGGTACGATCACCCTGAATGTGCTGTCTGAGTTGATTCTGGCAGCTGTCCTGCTAGAGGGAAGCAAACGTGTAGCTTTCCTGCGCTCCTCAAGTGCGTAGAGGGCAGCCAAGCCCTGTGTGGTCTCTTCTCAGCACTTCCTGCTGTGTTGATGCTGCTGTGTGAGCTACTAATTGGAGATACAGCTCCAGGGTGACCAGTCATCTGCAAGCTTATTCTCTTGCAGCCTTTCTGCAGCTATCCAGGCTGGAATGTCTTTGTATTAGTTCAAGGCCTTTTGCTTCCACACTGCGCTGCTCTTCTCAAAGCTGCATATGGCAGCAGCACCTCTCAGATGGAACTGAGATTATCCAATCTGCTGCTCTCAGCAGTTTGAGAAAAGATTGTGGGCTAGAAGCAATGACAGAGTCCTGTGTGATTGTCAGAACTGCTAGCTAGCCTGCCCAGGAGGGTGGTACACACATGAGCGTGTTCAAGCACAGGGCCTTTGGGTGTTTTTAGCTTCTGCAGAAGCAATCCCATCCTTCCTAGGGAAAGGTGACTGGGTAAGCAGTCAGATGCATTCTTGTGTGCTAGAATATCTCCAAACATGTAGGGATTTAAGGAGTTTTATGAGGGAATAGCTCTGTTCGTGCTGCGTGGCAGCACAGTGTGTGCACTCAGAGGAAGACTGCAGGCCTTGGCATTCAAAACATCCCTTTCTCTTATTGTTGGCACTGTTCCTAATTTCTTATCTCATAGCCATATGGATGGCTCCTGGTACAGTTGGAAGACACTGAGAACACAACCCTGATGCTCTAGAGTCAGAGAAACATTAGGCTCTTCTCTGTCTGGGTGGTATCAGGGAATTTATTGCTTGGTGATCAGTAGTGACCTTCTCTCTTGTCTGTAATCCATCGCTACTGGGGTTTGTTTGTTCTCCATGTTTTAGTGCTCAGCAAGCAGGAGCAGGCAGTAAAGTGCCCAAGTTGTGCTGTGACCTGTCACCAGCTCGTGGTGTCAGGAGGAACTTCAGGCTGGCTCCAGTAAATATCTGAGAGCACATTAGAACCAAATACCAGGATTCCTGGCTGTGAAAACCAAGCCCCCAACGCTGGGCATAAATGCTAAAATTTCCTGTGAGCTAATGAGGTTATCCTTCAGGCCAGCATGCAGCTGCTTAAGTGCTAGCCAGCAGGAAGCAAGGTACAACAGTGGTAGTAATGCCATGCTGTTCAGGGTTATTGGAGCTCACCTTTCTTCAGTGACGTCCTTCCTTTTGAAAGGCTGCATTGCCAAAAGACACATCTACTGACACATCAGCCAGGAAGTGGCTGTGAACTGGAAGTAGGAGGCTCTTTTCAGGACTGTTTTCCAGTATTTTGATGGGGCTAAAGGCACAGCAGTTCCTGTAGACAGAACTGTATAACAGTAGGCATGCAGGGCAAAGGTTGCAGGGAGACACATCATCTCTTAGGCTAGTTTTTGTGAATGACTTGCATGTTAGGGGTTCTCTTCTATACGAGTGAGTTGATTTTAATAACTGGTTGTGCTTCTCCCTGCGTACGTGCCTTGCTTAAAGCTGATAACCACTGAGGTGTTTTTCTAGGCAGCCTAATCTGATCTGTTCTACAAATGTCAGCATCCAGCCCAGGACTTTTCACCAGGACTCTGGCCTCAATCCAGCAGGCTGATCTGAGGCAGGACAAATCCTGTCTTCTGTCATGTTGAGCTGCAAGCCAGCTGCCAGTTCTTGCTGTTGTGAAGCTGGTACTGTTTTGGGGATACCCACTGGCAGAATTTGGTTGGGTTTAAAGCAACTTAGTGGGGTTCTATTGTTGCTGGGTTGTTTTGTGGTTTGTTCGTTTGTTTTTGCTGTTCATTAAATTTGGAAGTTACCCATGATTTGAGGAGTTTAACCTCACAATCTCAGGTCCTGCCAGCCCCTGCTCATCATGATCCTTTCAGGTGCTGATCAGAGCAGGGCTGTGCCATGACCAGGGCTGGGAGTCCTGGCTGATGTTGAAGAGGGAGTTCCCTCTGATTTTACCTCTGGAAAAAGTGCACAGCACACATTCTTGGCAACCTGCTTCCTCTGTGCAGACTTGACCCTTAAGTAGCAGTAAAGACCTGCTAGTCTTCCTCTGGCCATGCTAAGCCCAATAGAATAGATTAGCTATTATGGTTACAGTGCTGACTCACCTTCCTGTTCTCTTATCCAGCTCTGGTAAAACTTGAGTGCTGACAGGACATCAGGTCATCAATTCTTTAAAATGTTTTTTATGAATGGCTTTTCAGGAGCGGCGAGGATGGCACTTTGTTCAAGGCTGAATCCAACCAAGTGATGCTCCTTTAGACCCCTTTGTAACACAGTGGCTTTCAAACCTATAAATGCAGGCTTTCAGCAGGGTGCTATCAAGTCTGTAGATGCAAGTAAGAGAAACAAGCTTGCTCCCTGGGGGCTACTTCTAGCAGTCAGTAGTATTCCCAGGCACTACTTATGAGTGTGAAAACCTCTCTTGTGTAGTTATTCACGTGAGGTTCTGTAGCTGACAAGTTCAGGAGGAACCAAACATAGCCTTCCCAAACTCAGTGCTAGAGGATTTTTGTAGGGCTTTAAAGGGAGCTGAGTAGATGAGCTAAGCTACTGGAATTCAACTCTGGAAATGCTCATAAAGCTGTTTCTTGATGCAGTTGTACTTAAGATGACAAATGTGTTCTCAACTTCAATAGCAAAGCAGCTCTAGGAGTCAGCTGTAACCATCTGCACAGCTGTGAGGATCTCAAGCTGGTGTGCTGGTCTCTGAGCTTGTAGTGAAAGAGATTTTTCTCCCTGGAGGAATTGGCTTATGGTTTGGTCCTATTTGGTCTTATTTCTGCTGGTGGGAATGCTGAAGAAGCAGGAGTAAAGCTGCTGTGCCTCTGAGCCTGGGGGAGATTCTCTTTGTTGTTGTTTAGATGCTCGTGGTGTCAGTGTGTTTCTGTCATTCAGAAATGTGTGCTCAAGGTGCCACAGGGCCTGTGTGTCCCATCTGTAAATGCAATAAGCAGCACCTGCAGAGTCCTCCTTCTGTTTGTGCTGCATGGTAATGCTTTTGTTTCTTTTGCAGGTCTCAAACAGCTGTTGAAACAAGGCTCTGTGCAGAAGGTGTACAACGGATTGCAGGGATATTGATGTTGGTGGGGGTGAAAAAGGACTTTAATCACAAGTCAGCTCTGTTTGCAGTTCTTCCTCCTGCCCACTGTAGAATGGAAAACAGGGAGGGTGGGGTGATTGTTAAGGTATATATAATTTCTTTTTTTTTGTAAATGGTGGAATAGTTCAGATGAGTTGAGGGAGGGGGGAAGTCTCATCTTTCAGGACACAATGGGTGCTGCTTATCGTGTTCCGTGTCCTGGAACAACAAAAATTCCTTGTGCAGACAGAAAGGGGGGAAAAGAAGTTTTAAATTCCACACAGATTGGAATTCCTGGTTTTTAAATATATTTTGATGTGACTTTTCTCGACCATCTCAGCATATTTTCGTAGCTTCTCCTCTTTTGTCCTCCATGTTGGTCTCTGGGTTTTTTGGTTTTGTTTTTTAAGTTTGATTTAAATTCCAGATCTTCTTCCCCTTCCCCTCTGAGTCCAGAGTGTGGCACTGCTTCAGAGTGAGTGCTGCTTGGGCAGGCATGCAGGTGCTGTTGGGGGTGGGCTGGCAGAAGGGCCTTTGCAGGACACCTTAGGCCCATGTGTGGCTGGGAAAGCAGAGGAGGGAGTTCCTGAAAGCTCCTGTGCGCTCTCCTAGCTACAAAATAAGTCTTTTATCCCAAAAGTCAATGCTCAGTTTGAATTCAGAGTTGCAGCAGCTTAGCAGGGACTCCTTGGACTTTCAGCATGAAATTTTGGGGAAAATAATGGGAGTGGCTCCTCGTGGTCTTCATTCTTTCTAACCCCTGAGTGTAACCAACAGCTTGTCTGCCAGAGTTTACTTCCCTCCTGCACTCTGTCCTCCGTGAGGACGGGGAAAGTAACAGTGCAGAAATAAAGGTGTTTGAGTTGGAATGGCAAAACCTCCCTGCTCATGTATTTCAGCAGCCCTTACTCTGCTGCAGCTGCAAGTCGTTGGACTCGTGATCATCTTGCTGCAAGCTGCCACGAAGGGTGAAACTACTGCTAACACCAGCAAAAGCTCTGCAGCTGCTTCAATTGAACCGAGGGCCCAGCAGCTCATCAGGGAGGGACCTGTGCTGCTCTGGTGTCTGCTGTGAAGGCGCTGCTCCTTTAAGCATCCTTGTCAGAAATGTTCATCTCTGCATGTTATTTGCAAGAACTTTGGGAGTGGTAGCTAAGAAAGTTCCCAGAGGTGCCTGCGTCACTCAGCCTCGTGCTGCTTTGCTGTGGCAGGGATGCAGGCA
Organism: Tetrao urogallus; assembly: GCF_951394365.1. Classification (NCBI taxonomy): domain Eukaryota; kingdom Metazoa; phylum Chordata; class Aves; order Galliformes; family Phasianidae; genus Tetrao; species Tetrao urogallus. The sequence goes on from NC_136822.1 coordinate 3,859,017, forward strand.
GCGAGAGAGATGAGTCAGTTGTTGGTGTAGGATGCTGCTCTGCATCTTCATCCCGTGCTCCTGAGGGCTGTGAAATGGGGTGGCTGCTGCTGCTGCTTGACTCCTCATTCTCTGAGCTGGGAAATAGATGAGATCTGCTTCTGAACAGGAAAATGCTTTCAGGGGAGCAGCAGCAGGAGGCTGGAAGTCGCTCTTTGGCTTTTGTTGCTAAGGATTTTCCTTTGTTTTCAAGTTAAAGCAGCACGGATCTGAACTGGGTGAGGTGGAGAGCTGTGGCATTGTGCTGCCATGGTCCAGCTGTGTCCCACCCAGCAGCAGCAGGAGCTGACGCAGTGAAAGCAGCAGCACTGGGAAGGTTTCCTGCTGGATCCTTTGTATATTTGCTTTGGCAGAACAAAGTGGGGAATTAGGGAAGCCAGGGTGCAAAACCCTCAGTCTCAACTCTAGTCTTCCTCTAAGTCCTCATTAATGCTTGGTGTTAATCCTGGCTGAGACTGCTACCTAGAGCATCAGCCTGTTTGACCTGCTGTTTCCAGGTCCCTGTAGGCAGCTCTGCGCCCCGCCTCTCCCCTTGGCTCTGATTAAGAAACCTTAGATTCCAAAGGCAGGCACACCTGTTAGGGCTGCCCTGGTTCTTGTCTCAGTGTGTGCTACGAGGGTCTATTTGCTGACAGCTGCACGGCCTGCCTTCCTTCCTACCCCAACCAACATGGCCTGTGCTGCTGGTACAAAGATAAAGCTAAAAACTAGAGCCAGGTCTCAACTTCTGTGCACGAGATATTGGCTGTGGTGAAACCCTTCCTACCCCCACCCCCAGCAGCAGGCAGTGCATTTATTCTGAGCGCAGCTCCTTCTTCCCACTGCTGCTTTTTCTTTTCATGCTAATTCTTTTCCTTCCTGTAGGATGTTTTCCCCTTTCCATTGTGGATCAGTGTTGCTCTGAGAGGCCCGTGCTGTGCCGAGCGGCAACGATAGCTGCCAAGCCACAATATTTGCCAGTGTGAGAGCAAAGCACAAGTCAGCAGAGAATGGATGCATTGTTTGTGGTGCAGGTAATTCACTGAGACGTGATCCAAGAAGAAAAAGAGAAAAAACCTCAAATCCTACCAGGCTTCCTTCCACCTTCTTTTCCCTGCTGCGTAGTGTGCAGTTGGGATTTGCTGCTGTCCCTGCCTTCAGACGAGCTCCAGGGTTTCCGTGCTGTCTTTCCAGGAAGCTGTGTGCTTTAGTGCTTGCTAGGCTATTGTTCAAATGTTCCACTTTGGGTTTTGCTCTGTTGGCAGCAGGAAAGTCCAGCACCTTCAAGGATCACAGAAGTTGTGTCTGCCCCCTGTGATCCCCAGGTTCTGTGGCGATTGGTGGCTGTGAGTTGCTGCCTCCTCTCTCTCAGTAAGGCTTAAGCAGTGTGAGTGAGTCATAGCACACGTGGACTGCTTGATCTCACACAGCCTTGTGCAAGGCAAGGATTAGCCGTTCAGATGCAGGGATGTTCATTTCTTTTATCGAGATGCTTGTCCTCAAAATGTGCTTTTTAGAGAAGCTCTTGCCGCTCTGAGAAGGGCGTATTTTAAAAAGCAAACGGTTATTGCCTGCCAAAAACAGGATCCTGATTTACAAAGTGAATACTTCTGATCACCTCCAAGTTGTATGTTCTTACAGGGTCTAACCACAGGCTCCCTCAGCTCTAGTTGAAGATCCCACTGCTACCATCAGTGCTTTGTTACTACCCCCTGGCTGCATCCTGCTGGCTCTGGTTAGGCTGAGGACTCCACATCCACATCAATTCTCAGCTGTCCTGCAGGCTGCCCTGCTCCCTGTTCCAGCAGGTAGGCCAGGAGCGGGTAACTGCAGCTCTTCTTGCCAGGCAAGTGAGTACATTCCTCTGGCTTACTGTTTTTGAAGAGGTAACTGGGCTGGGCAGATAGTCCCTTCAGTTCTTGTGGGAGAAATATCTCTTGTAAAGCATTTGTGTAGGGAGGGAAAGGACTTCTCACTGTAAATAGTTACTCAGTAAAGTCTAAGGAAGCACTGAGCAACACGGTGGGAATGTATTCTGCTTGGAGATGCGCAACCTCAACTGATCAGAGATGGATACCTGTTCTTTCTTGCTCAGCCAGCCTAGGTACTACTGCTGGTTATTTGGGCGGCTTCCCTGTCCTGCAGTGCTCATCAAAAGTAGATGATGGTGAAATCACAGTATAGGATGGCTTTTCCAGAAAGCATTGTGACAACCTGCATGCTCTGAGGAGAGGGAAGAAACAGCTGACCCAGCAGCCTTGCCCAGTTCTCTTGTCTCTCTGAGACAGGTTTGATGCTTGCAAAGCCTTGCTGCCCACCCTAGACCAGATGCTACGCTTTTGAGACCGTACACAGGAGATTTTGTGCTTGGTACGTGGGTCCTTAGCAACCATGTGGCCCCACAGGGCATTTGTTCCTGATGCTCTTGGCCAGGAGAGAGCAGCTGCTGCCTTGCTTCTCACTACAGCCAGTTAAACTGCTTGCACAGTGTCCCCTCCTCACCAAGTAAAGGCAAGGGTGAAAGTGTTCCCAAACAGCAGCTTCTCCTCCATGGAAACTTCTCTGGAAAGGTTGTGTGGGCTGGCTTTTTTTTCCCTCTACGAAGAGTTTGTTATTCTAAAATACTTATCTGTATCTAAACATATTTTTGAGAGACAGGCAGTAGAGGGGAGAGGGAACTGCCGTCCTAAAGGCGCCCAGGTTTGCAGCGTTCCTGGAATCCAGCTGTGTGAACTTATCTGGGGACCTCTGGTGTGGGGCTGGACAGGAAAGGAAGGTGAAGTGGCAGTTCCTTACTGTTGTTCTTGTAAGTGATTTTTTTAGGTGGTGTTTGGATAGCAGCCGCTCTGCTCCAATGCCACAGAGCTGAGCTGCTCACTCAGTCTTACAAGGCTTACTCAGACCAAAGCTTGTCCCACCCAGGGACGGCCCAGCTGTGGCTGGCAGGGAGGTGCAGTAACTGCCCAACAGCTTCTGTTTGCCCAGCTGCCACATCGCTGTGCTCCGTGTTGACTGTGGCCAGAGCCCAGTTTTTGCCTCCTATTTCCTCCAGCTGTGCCAGGCACACTGACCTGGGAGGCGTTAGGAAAGAGAAGAGGGCAGTGATAGGAGCTGGGCATCCTCTCTGTGGGAGGGATGTGTCAGCTCTGCCTCTTCTGCCTAAGTATTTCCAAGGATCTGCCTGCTCACCCCTGGCAGCAGGAGGCTGACAGGCAGAGGAGCCTCCTACAGAAGGCAAATGCAGAAGTAAAAGGCATAATCATGGCAGGGTGGTGGATGAAGATCTCAGTGCTTCCGAAGATCCCCAACTCACCGGGAGTCAAAAGCACAACCGAAAAAGAAGTCCCTGTGTCTAGGAGGACTGTGCCTTATTTCTCTGAATGCAGCCAGCGTGCTCAGCCTGCTGCAGCAGCAGGGTTAAAATGGATGTCTGGAAACTGGAAATTCCGCAGAGGAAAGCATCTGGGGCTGTCACAACGTGTGTGTGGCCTTTGAGGACAGTTCAGAGGAACGGGGCTGTTTAGTCCTGAGCAGCACTGATGATAGCAGCGTAGGCACTGAGTGCATAGAGTGTTTATTGTAAGGATAAACTCTTCTCGTCCTGGTGATGAGCAAAAAAAAATGCGGCGGTTTGAGCTGAGGGAGACCTAAATCTGGTACCAGAAGGATGGAGGAACACCCTGTGTGTGTGGAGCAGGAGTGATGCTGTGGTGTGACCCCCAGAGGTGCTGTACAGCTCTCACTCCCACCCAGCACCTCCACCTTCAGGGTGAGTGCTGATACTATGATCCCCAGTTCCTGGGGCAGCTCCTGGTGGCAGGCAGCCCCTTGTCTGCAGGGTGGGGGACAGACAGGACACAGAGCCACCAGCTGGGATGTGGGGCTGATGCCAAAATGCCGTTCCTCCCCAAAGGATGAGTGTGTCTTTGCAAGGCTGTGTGTGCACACCCATGGGATGCATGTGTAGGTGAAGGGGAAACCCAGTCCTAGCCTGAGGGCATCACCTTACCCACTGCAACAACACGCAGCGATAGAGGCTGGGCTTCTTATCTCAGCTGGCAGCAATAGCAGTATGAGTGATGGAAAGTATTTGGCATGCGGAGAGAAAAGCCTGGTTTGCTCTTGAGATGCTGTGGAGGGGGTTGGTGAAAGCCTGCAGGGTGGATAAAGTCAGGAAGAAAGGGAAAGAGCCCTGTGGTTGACGGGATACAGCTGAGGATTGGCACTTGTTCTGAGGGGGAGCACAGGGCTTGAAGGACTGGCCGTGGCCATGGCTACCAGCTGCTGGATGATGGTAAACACTTAAGCAACAACTGGGGCCTCCCTACATGTGAGCTGGGCTGCTGGCTGGGCTCTGCGTGCTGCTGGTGATGGTGACCCTATGATGAAGCAGTTTGAGGGTGGGCAGAAGAATATGAGACTGGGAGGGGTGCAGTTGTACGCCATAGCCCTTCCCTTTGTGTCATGCGTTGTTTGATATTGGTCACCATCAGGGAAATGACCCGGGGTGGCTTTGGGTGCGGCGCCCAGGGAAGGCTGTAGGGCCTGGGGACTCGAGGGCACCAGCTGTTGCCCTTTTCTCTGAGCTGGCAGAGCAGCCACATCGTGGAGCACTGCCAGAGCCAACAGACAGGGGAAAAAGGCTTTTCCAGAGCTGTTATGAGCAAAGACGGCCCCAGCTGTCTAAAAGCTGATGCATTGCAGAAGCAAAACAAGCCCTGTCTTTCCAGACCCTCACGGTTTCCCAAGTCCTTAGGCTGCCACCCACCAGAGCCACCAGCTCGCTTTCTGATGTCCTGCGAGTTGCAAAACCTCTTGGAACCACGATGCGAAATCTGCCCTGCAATTCTGTGTGCGCGTGATGGAGATGCAGTGCTGCTGCCCTGTGCCACAAACAAACCCCTCTGCTTTCTCCCCTCCTTTTCCCCCCCCCCCATACACACAGCACATCTGGCCTCCCATCAGCTGAGTGCTGATGTTTGCCTCAATTGATGCTCTGGATTCCAGGACGCTTGGCTGCTGCTTCGCTCTGCTGTTGCAGCCCCCTGAAGGGTGGGGGGCTGCGTGATGGAGGGCGGCCAGGGCTGCCTGGCAGCTCCAGCAGATGAGCTGTAGCCTCTTGAGAGACCTTTGTCCCCTGTTGTGGACATTGCTATGTCATCTCCCATCCCGCTTCTGTTCCTGCTTTCCCCTCCTCACTGCCAAAGGGTAAGAATTTTGTGTTTGTGACCCCGTCTGTGCTTTCTGCGGGCCTGCCTTGCACTAGTGTCAGCATCTGCTCTTTTTTTTCCCCCATTCCTTCACCCAGCTTTTGGGGAGCCCATGCCCATACGTGATGACGATGAGCCCTTTAATCTGCCCAGGAGGAACCGTCTATAGTCAGCCTCAGTGCGCCATAGGGAGGTGAAGGAAAAAATAAACGACACCAATTGACCTCAGGGAGAAAATTGCAGCCAAACTGAGCACAAGCAGAGCGGCATGCGGTTGGGGCGAGATCAGGCAGCACGAGCCCTGCAGCCTCTCCCAAGGCTGTGCAAGCTCACTGTATGCTGCGTAACCCCCCTGCTATGCAAGAAAGTGTGACACAAGTCTGGGGGCAGAAGGGCTTTATTGCACCAGGCCCTGAAGCAGGGCTGTTCAACACGGAGATGGACGGCCACCGACGGGTCCTTTCCCAGATGTGACATCTGTCCTCCAGGCGTCCATCCCCTTTCACCCCAGAGTGGCGATGAATCACGGTCTGAATACCAACCTTCTTCACCCATTTTGGCTTTCTTCTGACTTTCACCCCTCTCTGCATTTCGTGCATCCAGGCCAAGCGCGGTTCCGCGCCTCGGTGCGCTGTGAGCCCCATCCCTGGGGCAGGGGAACCGTCCCAGCTGGGATCCCCATGGGGTGATGCAGGGTTGGTCCCCTGTGCCCGCAGAGTGACCCAGGACAGCCACGGCTTTGCTAGCAGCTCCCTCCTGTGCACAAGAAGATGCCCACAGCCATACCCACCACCGCGGAGACCCCCAGGATCAGACCCAGCACCAGCGGGGCGTGCGAGCGGCCTCTCTGCTTCCCTGCAAGGAGCGACAATGGTAAGTCACCCCAATTCCCAAGGGATGAGAGCCAGGAGCAGGGGGAGCCCCAGCACCCCGCCGTGCCTGGCACACACCTGTGTGAGGGCTCTGAGCCCGCAGGATGTCCACGCAGGTGGTGTTGAGGAAGTGCTGTAGGTTATGCGTGGTCTCAGAGTATTTCATCAGCTCCTGCCGGGCAAAAGTGGCCACCGGGTCCCTGCGTGGCCAGCGGAGCTCCCAGGTGGCGGTGGGGACGTGGAAGGTGAGGAAGGCTGTTCCATTGAGGGACACCTCGTAGAAGCTGTGGGCCGTGCCGTTGGGGAAGAGGCAGCAGCCCAGGCGGCAGTGCAGGATCTGGGTGTCTGTGGGATGGAAGGCATCAGGTTCCAGCTGTCCTTTGCTGCTGTAGAGCTATAGTGTGTGCACGGCCCTGGCTTGTGGGCTTGCTCCCTGCAGCTTCTCATTTGGAAATCGCCCTGTGCACAGTGAGCTCCTGGTGGCTCTCACAAGGGATGTGCTATAGGGCACGGATGTGGGGATGTAGATAGCACTGGAGATCCAGGTGCAGGAATGAATGGGGGCAAAATGGGCTCTAGGGAGGAACACGAGTACAGGGGCTGTAGGGAGAGAGATGTCAAAGCACAGCCACAGCAGCCTCCCTGTGCATGGATACAACCTCCTCACCCTCAGCATCCCGCTTCCAAGCAGTGACCCCAGGGCAAGCCCTCTGCCCGAGGGCTGCCAGCAGCTCCGGGGCTGCGTCCCCGTCCCCGAGCAGCCGTCCCCGAGCAGCCATCCCCAGCAGCACAGCACCACGTGCCCCCTCGCCCCGGCAGCACTCACAGTTGAGGGGCCTCTCCTTGCTGAAGACCTGCACTATGCCGCTGAAGTAGCTCAGGTAGTTGGTCACCATGTCCCGCTGCTGTGCCCAGGCTGCGGGCGGCTCCAGGGGCAGCACCTGAGTGACGTTGTGATCCTCCAGGATGTGGCTGAGCCGCCCGTCCAGCGTGGCGTTGCCCCAAAAGACGGAGCTGCCCTTGGACACCTGCGTCCACTGCAGCATGGTGAAGGCGAGCGGGGCTGCGGGGAGACGCGGATGTCACGCCAAACCTGACCCTCGTCCTCCAGCCCCGCAGTGGCCCGAGCATCCCACGCCGCCCCACGGCCCCGTACGGCCCCGCAGCCCCTTACCGTCGCTCCCGGCCCCGCAGCCCAGAGCCCCGCAGAGCAGCAGCAGCCTCAGCATGGCGGGACGGGGACGGATGGGCTGCGGTGGCCCCGCGGCCGCAGTTAAGCGGTGCCGGGGAGGTGGGGCCGGGAAGGAGGAGGAGGAGGAGGACGCCGGGAGTCCGGCCAGGTCTCTCCCATTTCCTTCACCCACGACGCCCGCACCCTTTCGCTGCCGGACGTGGCCGCGTCAGAGTAAAGGGGACACGGTGGGCTCCGTGGCACGCAGCAGTGTGACAGCCCAGCGCATGGGAAGCGATAGCGCTTCGTTAATTAGTTTAGAGGCAATTATCGTGTGTGAGCATCGCCAAAGCATCGCACGCGGGTCCGGCTGTCCGTCCCCGCCAGGCAGAGCGGCGCGGCACAGCGCGGGGGGGGGCGGAGCCTCTGCCGGGCGCGGCGCCACCTGGTGGGCGTGGCCACAGATAAGGGGGCGTGGCCTCAGGAGGGGCGTGGCCAGCGGGCGCGCGGGGCGGGACGCCGGTGCCGGGCAGCGCAGCGATGGCGGCGGCGGAGCTGGAGCGGCTGCGGATGGCGGGGGCCGGCATGGCCATCGCCGTGCTCACCAGCGGCGGCGACGCGCAAGGTGAGGCCCGCGGAGCGGCAGAAGGCGGCGGGCGTCACCAGCCGGCTCTCCTGCCGGGCGGCGAGGGTGTGCGGCGGGTCCGGAGTCCTCGCTGCCGCGGGGGCCTATGGGGACGTGCTGCAGGGACGCGGGGACGTCTGGACGCGGGGCGTAGGGCGCGGGAAAATAATGGGAGTGTGGGGACGCGGGGCATCGGGATGGGCGGCCGGTGGGAGCGGTGGGTCCCCTCCTGGTGCGGCGATGTCCCCGCGGTGCCACGTGTCCCCTCCGCAGGCATGAACGCCGCTGTGCGCGCCGTCACCCGCATGGGCATCTACGTGGGAGCCAAGGTCTTCCTCATCTACGAGGTCTGCCCGCCCCGCGCCCCCGCCAGCCGCCCTGCCCCCGCGCGTGGCACGCAGGGATGTCACCTCCGTGTCCCCGCAGGGCTACGAGGGGCTGGTGGAAGGCGGCGACAACATCAAACAGGCCACCTGGCTGAGCGTCTCCAACATCATCCAGCTGGTGAGCATCAGCAGGCCCCACCGGGGACACCCCGCGTGCCAAAGCGCCGTGCCACGTCCCCCGATTGTCCCCTGTGCAGGGCGGTACGGTCATCGGCAGCGCCCGCTGCAAAGCCTTCACCACGAGGCAGGGCCGCCTGCGCGCCGCCCGCAACCTGGTGGAGCACGGCATCACCAACCTCTGCGTCATCGGCGGCGACGGCAGCCTGACGGGTGCCGACATCTTCCGCGCCGAGTGGGCCGGGCTGCTGGATGAGCTGCTGCGCGACGGTGAGTGATGTGGGACGCGATGGGTAGCAATGAGCCAAAGCCGGAGCTCAACCCAAAGCGTGGGGCGTCGGGCGCAGGGCTGATCAGCGAGGAGGTGGCGAAGGCCAACGGGCGGCTCAACGTGGTGGGCTTGGTGGGCTCCATCGACAACGACTTCTGCGGCACCGACATGACCATCGGCACCGACTCGGCGCTGCATCGCATCATGGAGGTGATCGACGCCATCACCACCACGGCGCAGAGGTGAGACTGCTGGCCTCAGCATCAGCACAGCTCCCACCCTCCTCATCCTCCTTCTTCTAATCCTCCTCACCTTCATCCCTTGGCTATCATAGAATCATTAAGGTTGGAAATGGCCTCTAAGTTCATCAAGTCCAACTTCCGTCCCACCCACCCTACCGTGCCCACTCATAGGCCCATTAAGGTTGTAAACGACCTCTAAGGTTATCCAACCATTGACTCGTCCCTGCCGTGTCCACTCACCGTGTCCCTAAACCGTATTCTTGCAGCCACCAGAGGACGTTCGTGCTGGAGGTGATGGGCCGCCACTGCGGGTGAGGACACCAGGTGGAGTGGGGGCTTTCTGAGGCATTTCAGGCCCTTGGGGACACTGGGGTGCCACCATCGCTCCCTGCAGGTACCTGGCGCTGGTGTCTGGGCTGGCCTCGGGGGCCGACTGGCTCTTCATCCCCGAATCCCCCCCAGAGGACGGCTGGGAGGACCTGATGTGCGAGCGGCTCGGGGAGGTGAGGGGCCCATCCCTACCATGGGGACACAAGGAGGATCCCAGCTTGTGGCCGGGATGCGCTCAGCTGGCACAAATTTTGGCTAAGCTGCCGTGCCCTTTGCTCCCCCAGACCCGCAGCCGAGGGTCACGGCTCAACATCATCATCATCGCGGAGGGGGCCATCGACCGCAACGGCAAGCCCATCTCCTCCAACTACGTCAAAGACGTAAGGCTCACCCCACTGCCAGCTCCCATAGCCAGGCCCTGCCTGCTCTGACAGCCTCTCCGCCCTACAGCTGGTGGTGCAGCGCCTGGGCTTTGACACACGTGTCACCGTGCTGGGCCACGTGCAGCGTGGCGGGACGCCCTCCGCCTTCGACCGTGTGCTGGTGGGTGCCCGGGGCTGTGGGATGAGAACAGAAGGTAAGAGAAGGACTTTGTCATCACCCAAGGGGTGCCTCCGACTCGCTACAGAGCAGCAAGATGGGGATGGAGGCGGTGATGGCGCTGCTGGAGGCCACCCCGGACACCCCCGCCTGCGTGGTCAGCCTGTCAGGGAACCAGTCGGTGCGGCTGCCGCTGATGGAATGCGTCCAGGTGGTGAGTGCATGGTGGCACTGGGGGGTGCAGAGCTGGTGGTGGCATCTCCGTGGGGCTGTTGGCAGCTCCATGGGGCTGGTGGCACCTCTGTTGAGTGGGCGTTAGGGCATCCCACTGCTGTCACCCCTCGTGCGGGTGTCGCAGTGCTGCATCTCTTCCCCCAAGACGAAGGACGTGCAGAAGGCCATGGATGAGAAGAGGTTTGATGAGGCAATCCAGCTCCGTGGGAGGTGAGCCACCATGGGGTGACTGGGGAGGCCTGCTGGAACAGAGGTTCTCCTCTAGAGCTGCTGCTGTCCTTGCAGGAGCTTTGAGAACAACTGGAACATCTATAAACTGTTGGCACACCAGAAGCCAGCGCAGGAGAAGGTAAGTCAGGGTGCCACGCTGTCCTTTCCATCATCCCCTCGATTCTAAGGAGGATGGTGCTGTTCCCCTCCTGGTGGCTGTGCCACCATCCCAACCACACGGCTGCTGTCCCTGCAGAGCCCCTTCAGCCTGGCCATCCTGAACGTGGGGGCCCCTGCTGCCGGCATGAACGCGGCCGTGCGCTCAGCTGTGCGCATCAGCATCTGCCGTGGCCACACCGTCTATGCGGTGAGCGATGGCTTCGAAGGCTTGGCCAAGGGACAGGTGAGCATGCGGGCACCAAAAGCCCCACGGGGCTCTGATTGGGGTGGGCAGGGTTGTCCCCTGCTCCAGAATTGAGCGCTGTTTCCTGCAGATCCGCGAGGTGGGCTGGCACGATGTGGCAGGCTGGCTGGGACGCGGCGGGTCCATGCTAGGCACCAAGCGGTGAGTGGCCCGTGGCTGTGCCACAAGGGACACTGCTGTACGTGGGCTTCTCAGGGGCCTCAGCGCAGGGTCTTTCCCCCTTGCAGGACTCTGCCCAAGACTTGCATGGAAAAGATCGTGGAGAACGTGCGGAAATTCAACATCCAAGCTCTGCTGGTCATCGGTGGCTTTGAGGTACGGGGAAACACTGAATGTAGAAGCGCCCTTTGGCATCACCGCATCTCCCACACCTGATGGGCCCTCCTGGCCCCGGGTGGTGGGGTGAGGTGGGAGCCTGCTGACGGCCATGCCCACGGCAGGCATACGAGGGGGTGCTGCAGCTGGTTGAAGCCCGTGGGCAGTACGAGGAGCTCTGCATCATCATGTGTGTCATCCCCGCCACCATCAGCAACAACGTGCCCGGCACCGACTTCAGCCTGGGCTCGGACACAGCCGTCAACGCAGCCATGGAGGTGAGGGGCAGGCGGTGAGGTGGGAGCACCGCGCCGTATGAATGCGGCCCTGTGACCGGCGTTGTCCCTTTACAGAGCTGTGACCGCATCAAGCAGTCGGCGTCGGGCACCAAGCGCCGCGTCTTCATCGTGGAGACCATGGGAGGTTACTGTGGGTATCTGTCCACCGTCACCGGCATCGCCGTGGGTGCCGATGCTGCCTATGTGTATGAAGACCCTTTCACCATCCATGACCTGAAGGTGAGCGGCCCTCGGTACCCCAGCAGCACCGTTTTGGTGGGGAAAAAAGGTGGGCAATGGAATTGGGAAGAGCTGCGGATGAGATGTGGTGGGGTTGGGGAAACATGGGGTGGATGCGGAAGGCAGGGGACGTGCTGGGGTTCGTCCTGCAGGCCAACGTGGAGCACCTGACGGACAAAATGAAGACAGACATCCAGAGAGGGCTGGTGCTGCGGTGAGTCCTAACTCATAGAATCATTGAGGTTGGAAAAGACCTCGGAGATCCCCAGGGCCAACCCCAGCCCACCATGCCCACTGACCACATCCTTCAGTGCCGCATCTCCGTGGCTCTGGAACACCTCCAGGGACGGTGACCCCCACCTCACCCCATCCCTTCTCTCTGCTCCGCCAGCAACGAGAAGTGCCACGAGCACTACACCACCGAGTTCCTCTACAACCTCTACTCCTCTGAGGGCAAGGGCATCTTCGACTGCAGGATCAATGTCCTGGGCCACCTCCAGCAGGTACAGGGTTGGGAAGGCCACCAGCACCGGGCCTTGTCCCACAGGGACGTGACCTCAGCTTTTCTCTGTCCCTAGGGTGGAGCCCCGACCCCCTTTGATCGCAACTACGGGACCAAGCTGGGCGTGAAGGCCGTGCTGTGGATGTCAGAGAAGCTGCAGGAGGCGTACCGCAAGGGTGGGCCCGGGGCTGGGGGCGCTGGTCGCAGCATGACCGCTGTGCCTGCTGCCAGCTGATGACAGTGTGTCCCCTGCAGGGCGTGTGTTTGCCAACTCGGCTGATTCCGCCTGTGTCATCGGCCTGAGGAAGAAGGTGGTGGCCTTCAGCCCTGTGACGGAGCTCAAGAAAGTCACTGATTTTGAGTAAGTGCCCATCTGCTGTCCACGGCTCCCCCAGGCTTTCCAAAACTCAGGGGCGAGGGCCGCTGTGCCCAGGGCCGCTGGAGAGCCGTGTCCCACTTCGCAGGCACCGGCTGCCCCAGGAGCAGTGGTGGCTGAACCTGCGACTGATGCTGAAGATGCTGGCCAACTACCAGATCAGCCTGACCGAGTACATCTCGGGGAAGATGGAGCACGTCACCCGGCGCACGCTCAGCATCGAGAAGGGCTTCTAGTGGCCATCCCTGATGCGTCCTCCCCAGACCCTGCCTGAAATTGCTGCTCCTCGGGGCCGGTCACTGTGCAGATGTGGGGATGGGGGGCTTCCCTGTGCTTGGCTGCGCAGCCCGGCCCCGAAATCATCCTCTTCTAGTTTATTATTTAATGATGGGGTACTCCTGATTCCTTATGTCATGGCTTGATAGCCCAAACCAATCGCTGCTTTTAGCCGACGACCCCGCGCGGGAGGGGAGCGGAGGAGGATGGGGTGCAGTGCCACAATAGGCACAGGGCACCGGTCCTGGCAGTCCCCTGTCCCCGGCCACCCTGCATGACGCTTGGCTGTCGCGACCACCGCCACGTGGCCCTTGGTACCACCAGCAGGGCCGTGCCCGTCGTCTCACCGCCGCTCCATGACCCCACCGTGTCTCACCATCGCGGCGTCGCTTGTGTCTTAGAGATAAAACCTGCTGGAGCCAACGCTGCGTCAGCGCGTGCTCATTGCGGTGCCACGGGGAGGACTGGAGGCCGTGTCCCCACGGGGTGTGCACTGAGATGGGGGGACCGTCCTGTGCTGTTCCAGGGAGGGGGTGTGAGAAAGCTGAGCCGCAGACAGCTTGCCAGAGCCCAACTCATAGCTGGGACGTTTCCCTCTCTGTGCAGCCCCAAGCTGGGGTCCTGGGAGAAAAGGACCACAGGCAGCCTCCCATGCGTGACTCCTTCCAGAATGCACAAAGTCCGTGTCCCTCTGCGAGGAGACCTCTCAACCCTGGAGGAAAACTGCATCTCTTAGGGTTTGGTTCCCACCTTCAAGGGAAGTTCAAAGCGGATGGGTCATGGTGATGCACGTGGTTTTCACGCAGTTTCTCAGGGCAGCTGCCAAGCTCCTTGGCCCTGGCTCATGGTTCTGGGACTTGGCTGTGCTCAGATGATGCCAGACAATTCATTTCCCAGGACTACTTCCTCCCAGAGCCAGACTGACGAACATCAGCATCATGGGGACGTGTCACAGTTGTAGGGTTTGGACAGAGCTGGGTTTTTTTCCATTGAGTTGTCCCCAGCGTGGAGGCCCCTTCGATTTTAAGGGCAACAGTGCTATTCCCCTACTGGCTGCAGCACTTATTTTAGGCTCTGGACAGAGAAACAGCAGAACTTGATGAAGGAAACATAGCAGCTTTTCCCTGGTGATGCCTGCCCTGGGGACCCCAGGCACAGGTCACACCACTCCTCCTGGCAATGGGGGGGTCGAAAGTGGGTTCCTCCGCTGCCCCATGCTGATTTTGAGGAGCCCATCTCACTCCTCAACAGGACCCCAGAAACTCGGTGACCATCCAGCCCAGCCGCAGACACCGTGTCCACATGGACACCGAGCATCACACAGGGGAAGGAAGGCCACTGACAAAGATGCTGCGAGGTGGCAGAGGGGGCACTTGGCACCCGCAGCAGCAGCAGCAGCAGCAGCCAAGAATGACAAGCACGGCACGTAGGCGGAGAGCTCTGGCGGGGATTAACAGCCTGACTGCTGTGAGCTGAGAAAAAAGGAGCTGCGCCAGAGCGGCCCCAGGCCACGCTCAGCACTCCGGCAGCCACCGCCAGCCCCGTGAGGAGCCATGGTGCTTGCTCCAGACACTCCCCTCCCAGCAAAATGGGGGGCTCCAGGCTGTGGGGTGTCTGCCAACACTCTCCAGCAGCTGTTCCCACGATCCCCAGTGCAGAAAGGTGCAAATTCTGCCACCAAGCAGCTGCTGAGGCAGCCTTAACCTCTGCACAAGGGCAGGATGCAAACAAGATGCCGGGTAAGTCTCTGGGGCCTCGGCTGTCAGGGCAAGACCAGTATATTATAAATCACACTGACCAGCGCAGCTGGGCTTAACACAGGAGGCAAGAACTAGGTCATCTGAACTGCAGTCCTCACCCAGATGGACACGCTGTGCCCCCTCATCCCAAGGCCACGTAGCTGTGCTTGTGTGCAGGGGGCTGCCCACGCCCCCAAGGAGCATTCCCATCAGCACAACCCACTGCAGGGCTTTGGGTGCCCACACACACGCAGGGAGCAGAGCCACAACCACCCCGGGCCCTGCAGAGACTCACACCGAGGGCTGTGCCCCCCTCTGCAGGTTTTGCATCTCTGCACCAAGCCCTGCTCACAGTGCCTTTGCTCCCTGCAGCTCAGCTGCAGACAGGCTGCTGCAGAGAGCTGCCCCAGTAGCAAAGCACCTTTGCAAAGCAGGGAGGTGCAGCAGTTCTGGTCATGAGCAGCACAGCAGTCAGATGAAGCATTTCACAGTCAGTGAAGCGGGATGGAGCAGGGGCCAACAGCTGCCCTCCGGCTTCACAGGGCTCACAATGGGAGCTGTGACCCAGAAGTAACACAGCAATGCCCAGAGTCAGTTGTTCTCACCACGGTTGCTGAGCCCCAGGCACAACTCATAGGTCCTACAGGGAAAATGGCTTTTATTTGCTATGACACAATGTTTCAAATGGTATTTAACAGCTTGGTAAAATTTTTCTGAATTCAGCTTTTTCAGTTAAGCACCACCCTTGATTCCTGCGCATTTGAACAGTAATGCTTGGCTCATTTTCTCCCCAAATGCACAGGGATATTTTGCTCCGAGGTTAAAATTTCCTTAGGCTGCTCTAATGCCTGCGAGGGCATGCAGGGGCGAAACTACAGCTGAGCATTCAGGATTTGCTGTTTCACCCAGGCTGAATCAAGGTCTTCTTTGGGCCACCTGACCACCAAGTCAGATGCTGCTTGTACTAACAAGGCCAAAAGAAACCAGGAGTTTAAGATAAATTAAGAATTTGACATTGACCTTCACCATCTGTACCGGAGAGTTCTTGAAAATCCTTTAGGCAGCGTCTTTCCAAGATTCAAACAAACCTTTGTGAGAGAAGCTGCCTTCAGAGCCTGCTCTACGCAGACCCACAATGACAACTGGCCAAGCGCTCGGCCAACAGGGAGCAGTGGGACTTCTGGCTGCTGTCAGGCTTTGCCAACCCCTTCATTTGCAGGGCACAGCAGCACCTCTGCCTGCAGCCCCGCTAGCTTTTTCTTGTTGATCCCGCTGTGGCTCCCATCGAATGACCTCAGTGACAGGACACGCACACAGCAGCAGAGCCTGCCACGCCAGCAGGAAAGCTCCCGAGAGGCAGATCCCGCCAACGTGATGCACGCAGCCAGGGGCAATGTCAGGAGAGCTAAAGGGGCACTTTCACTCAGCCAGCATCGCCCCATCCGCAGGGGAAGTGCGGCGGAACGTGCTGAGCCAGGCATGTATGGGCAGAGCGGTGCTGCTGGGCTGGGGCCGAGCTGCCCGCCTCACCGAATGCCCCAGGGAGGACACGGCACACACCCTCACTCCTCCTGCAGCTCCCTCTTCCGAAAGGCCTGCAGTCTCCTCCCCACTGTCTCCTGGACGACCTCCAGACCCTCTGCGTCCAGTTCCTTCGTGAGTAGCAGGATGGCACTCAGCACGTTGTTCTGCCAGGATGAGACAGATGCTGCTTTATACAAGCACGTTAACGCCGGCCCAGAGAAGGGGAGCACTCGGTTTTCGAGTTGCTGCTCCTTCTAGGGACTTCATCACCTGTACCTACAGGGACAAACCAACACCCCTGAGGGGCAGAGGCTGCCTTGGAGGAGACTAACTGGAATGCAGGACAAACTCGTCCACCCAGTCCTGCATAGAGTGCCCGCACACCTCTGGCTCCTGTAGGGAAAAGGGCGCTCAATTGAGCAGCTGTCCTTCCCTAGTGTGCCTGCATGAAGGGTGAGGAAAGGACCTGCCCCACTCTGATCTGAGCAACAGCAAGATAACAGCGAAAACAGGAGCTGGACAGAACCTTTGAAGGTCCCCAGCTCAGCCTCCCAACCAAAGTAGGACTGCTGCCAACACCAGAACGTGGCTCTGTCAAACCATGCCATGAAAAACTCCAGAGGGAGATTCCACAACCTCTCTAGACACCTTTTAGGGGAAAAAACTTTTTTCCTAATGTCCAACTTGAAGCTCCACAGCTGCAGTCTGTGGCCACATCCCCTTAATTTTTATTTTGCCAGAAAAAAAATAAAAAGAGGGAAAAAGCCAGGGCCTGCGGTAGTGCTCTTGGTACTGTAAAGGAAGCTTAAAGCATGAATGAACAAGAGAATGCAGACAACAAATTTTGGAATGAGGCAGAACACGGCCTAGATCCTCACTCTGGCCTTCCTATGCCAATTGCAGCGATGGCACTGAGCCCAGAACACAGCAGCTCCCAGCTGCACAGCCAAGATCCACGAGGTTCATCTGGGGCGACATCACCGAGGGGGCTGAAGAAGCACCTAAGCTCTCAATTCAGCATCCTCCCGCTCACCAGCTGCATTTCAGCTGCTGCCCACCTCTGACGTGCTCTCAGCACAGTGCAGGGACACACGTGCCCGTGGGCAGACAGATGGAGAGCACAAACCTCATCAGGCATTCTCTGCACGCAGGGGAAAATAAAAACACTGCACGGCATCTTGAAGATGAAAAGCAATTTGGTGTTGAAAGATACTCACTCTTGTATTTTGGCTACAGTCCATCTCTTGAGGTGAGAAGGAGGAAAATTTATCCCTAGGAACAGGCTTCATACCAAGCTGCTCTCGGATTTTGCTGAAAAAAGGGAGAAGAGCAAACGTTACAATAACCAGATGGCAAAACCTTACTCTGCCAGGCCAAACTTCTAGTCACCAGCAGCCACCCAACAATTATCTAGCCAAGGGATTCAAAGCACATCTCCACAACACCTCAGCTGCCTACAAATACAGAAGCCTGAGCAAAACTGTAATAAGAACCTCACAGCAACAGGACGTAAGCAGGCAATGCACCACGAGGAGGCTGCTCCCAGCCGTGGGACTGGGAACTGACTGCATCACAGTGCACTCCAACACGTGCACGGTGCCACAAGCACCAAAGCATGCTGCAGGGGAGCTAAGGAGGAGCGGGCCAGAGCTCACCCACCTCTGTCTGCACATGCAGCTGCCAGCAAGCACCCCGCTACAGCACAGCCTGTTTGGCAGATAGAGAATCAGACCCGGCACAGCTAACTGGAACGACAGAATCTGCACCCGCTGCAGGGCTGGCCCACAGAGGATGGGGCTCGGCTGGCAGGATCCTATCATGCTACCCACGAGTCCAGCTCAGGAGCCCTAACATCTCACTTGGTCTCCTCCAAACCAAAGCTCAGCAGCTCGCTCTCAGTCTCCATTGTGGATTCGGCAGCACTGGACTCTGTGGATGCGGAGCAGCCGTTCTCCATGCTCCTCCTGGCTGGTGGGGCCGTGATTTCCTCCCCATCAACCATGGCCTGGGACAGCTCTTCCTCTGTCACGGCTGTGAAAGCAAAAACAACAGCCTGGAGCCATTTGTTTGCAATGAACTCCAGCAGCCCACAAAGACACCGCCTGTGATCAGGAATGTGCTGCTGCTGCAGAGCTACGCAGGCAGAATTTCGCCCAACAATCCTGCTTTGTAGAGGCCTTTTGCTTTCATTCCCCTGCGCAAGAGAAGAGTGGCCGTCTCTTAAAAGGAGAAAGATATCAGGCGGGGATGCAAAGATGCTCTGCAGGCTCCAAAAGCCACCAAATTACTGCTAGCAGGTAGAAAAGCTCTTTCCATAACCGCAGATTCAATTACAGAATCCTTTTCTTTGCCAGAGCAAAGGAGAAAGCTCTGAAAAACCGCTAATGAACGGTACAGTCTCAGCTCTAATGAGCTTCTTTCAGCCCAGCTAGCACTAACCCTGGCACTGCAGAGCATTGGGAGCAATGGTTCTACAGAGGGGACTCTCGACCTCCAACAGATCCTGCCTGCCTGCACACCTGCACCACGTCTCCCCATCACAAAGAACCAAGGACACCTGAACAAGAGGCACCAGCACATCAGTGGTTTCCAGTTCACCTTGCCCAGGGCTCATTTCCCTGCCAGCACCCACCTTGATTATCCAGCTTCTGCAGGCTGGGGAGGTTGCGGAGCACCGTCATCCTGTAGCGGTGGGGGTCCGAGCCACAGCAGGGGTTTTCAGACAGCCACAGGACCCTGAGCCGGGGCAGGTTTTTGAGGTAGAAGAGCTCATTCAGGCTTGCTATGTTGTTCTTCCTCAGGTAGAGCTCGCTCAGATTCTGGCACTGGTTCAGCGGCTCGAGGTCTGAGATGCCATTCAGGCTGCAGAGAGAGCACAGGCTCAGCCCACCCCTCCTCATTGTGCCCTAAGTGGTGAGCAGGGTCCCTGAAGCACGCAGCTTTTCAGCCCCTTTTTCTGCATCAGCTTCACTGAGAAGCCTCACACCGACACAGCGAGGGCGGTGTTCAGGAGCCTACGGCTTTGCACAGAACAAAAAGATGGCATTTCATCTTTGTAAACAGAGGGAGGAATTAAAAAAGCAGGCGCTGCTCTCTGCTGAAGATGACAAACAGCTTTTGCTTCCCCCAACCATGCATCACACTGACGCCCTTTTCTCTAGCAGCTCAAGCTGAAGGAGAACCCACAGAAGATTCCCAAGATGAAAAGCTCAATTTCAAAGATAGCAGAAGCTCCACATGAGATGGCAGAAATGTGGAGCTTGGAGAGATCCAAGCATTTCAACCAGCCTTCTGCAAACTGGCTTCATGTGGAGGCCCAGAAAATCCCATTTAAATCATGGAACATGACAGAAGGAGCAAAAACCCTACGACATTTTAGCCCCTCTCAGAACAAATAGCAAGGAGACAGGTGCAGAGGAGCGTGCTGAAGGATAAGCATTTCCACATCTCTGCTGCTTGAGAAAAGAGGCGAGGAGAGGCTGGCAGCTTGGAGACACACTCTAAGAGGCAGCACCAAACCAAATGCCAGGACACAGCTGTGTGGAACACGTGGTCTCCACTCTTTCCAAGGCCAGCAGCTTGGGATTCACCTGAATGTGATCACCTCAACGTTGGGCAGATCCCGACATATCGATATCTATGCAGGAAGAGATAGAAACATTAAACTGCACTCCCAAGAGAAAAAAAACAAAAACAAAAACAAAGCAAAACATAATAACAAAAACCACAGCAGTTTAAGCCACGCACAAATAAGATAAAAGTAAGAGCAGGAATCCGGGTTGCTTCAATCTAACCCAAGCTTCGCACTGCCTGAGGGATTTGCTGCCAGAGCCAGCACAGAATCAGCAGAGCTTCCACCCTTTGCACCCTGCCAGCATCTCGCTGCTCTTCTTTCCAGTAGCTCTGACGTCCTTACACTGCTTTCTAGGAAGGATCCATCCCTCTCACCCGGACATCCCTTTCCTGCAGTGCAGATGTGCCTATGAGCCTAAATCCTGTACCGCCAGGGGAGCACAAGGCCCCAGTACCCTCCCAGTGCCAGTTCTCTCCAGGTACAGGGGATTGATGAGATGAGCAGATGGCACCACGGTGGTACTTACATCAGTGAGGCGGCTGCCCCTGTGGGAGAAAAGAGCTATCACTGCATTGGCCTTGGCCACAACCTCCCATATGCTATGCCCTCACCCCAGCAGCAGGCCTGGGCCTATCCCACACACCTCTGCCTTGTCTCCACTGTCCCCTCCAGGGCTGCTGTGCACAGGCCTGGGACCTCAAGGCTGCTCAGCACTCACCAGCCTTGCCTGTCCCCAAACCCTAGGCCTGCTTATCCCTTCCCAATGCCCTGCTTGTCCCTATCCCTAGGCCTGTCCTTGCCATTGCAAACCCTAGCTCTGTCCCCAAACCCTACCCCTCCCCAATGCCCTACCTGTCCCCATCCCTAGGCCTGTCCTTTCCACTACAAGGCCCTGCCTGTCCCCACCCTTAGGCCTGTCCCTTCCATTGCAAGCCTCTGCCTGCCCCCAAACCCCAGCCCTGTCCCCAGTGCCCTGCCAGTCACCAACCCCTAGCCCTGCCTACCCCTCCCCAATGCCCTGCCTATCCCCATCCCTAGGTCTGTCCCTTCCATTGCAAGCCTCTGTCTGTCCCCAGACCCTAACCCTGTCCCCAGTGCCCTGCCTGTCCCCATCCCTAGCCCTGTCTCCTGCCCCTAGCCCTACCTACCCCTCCTCAATGCTCTGCCTGTCCTCATCCCCAAGCCTGTCCTTTCCATTACAAGGCCCTGCCTGTCCCTTGCCCTAGTCCTGCCTATCCCTCCCCAACTCCCAGCTGGTCCCCATCCATAGGCCTGTCCTTTCTACTGCAAGCCTCTGCCTGTCCCCAAACCCTAGCCCCGCCCCTAGCCCTGCCAGTCCCCAACCCCTAGCCCTGCCTGCCCCATGCCTAGGCCTGTCCCTTCCATTGCAAGGCCATGCCTGTCCCCTGCCCTAGCCCTGCCTACCCCTCCGCAACGCCGTGCCTGCCTCCAGCCCTGTGCCCGTCCCTCCCACTTCAAGGCCCTGCCTGCCCCCATCCCCACGTACACCCATCCCACGGCAAGGCCCCTCTTGTCCCTATCCCCCGCCCTGTCCCTATCCCCACACCCCCCATCCCAGGCCCCCACCAGCAGTTCAGCCGCCGGACCCCATCGAGCGCGACGGCCTTGGCCCGGGCCAGCACGGCCGCCCGGCTCAGCCTCATGGCCGGGCCCCGCGGTCGCTAAGGGCGGGGCGGCCGCCAGCATTGGCTCCTCCCGGCCGGGGCGGAGCAGGGCAGGCCGCAGAGCTTAGGAAATGTAAAAACCGCCGAATCTGTGGAAAAATCCAGTCCCCCGAGTAACGCAGGGCGAGGAAAATGATTGCTTTGACCACAGTGCCACTGACCGCGCTGTACCGTTACAAAGCCCTGAGGCAGAGCCCGGGAAAAGCAGCGCTGCTGTGAGGGAACCGTTCGGCGGTGCTGTGCTGCCCTCGCGTGGCTACTTTGGAAGTAGACCCATTTCCACCACTGAAGCAGGGCTCTTGGGCTGATTGTTTCCCCGGAGAGCGCAGTGATTTTTACAGCTGTTTCCACACCGCTTGGAAACGTTCACTCAAAGCGGCTGAGGTGAGCTGGGGAGCCCTAAGGCAGTGCCATCTAGGGGCCCTGGCAGCACTGCGGGTGGCGAGCAGCGCTTGTCCTGGTGCGGAAACAGAGGAGCAGCGCTGGAGGCTGCGTGGGCACCGTGCCCTAAGCATGGGAAGGGACGAGATGGCCGCCATGACTCGGGGGCGGTGGGGGGGGCGGGGCTTCTCATCAGGCGGGAGGGTGAGGGGCGGGGCTTCTCCGCAAGGCGGGAAGAGTGAGGGCGGGGCTTCTCCTCACGGCCTCGGCGCCGGGCGGGTCTTTTCGCGGCCGTTGGGCGGGGCTCGCGCCGAAGGCGGGCGGCGGGACGGACGGGGTCCGCGGCGAGCGGCACACGTCACTTCCTCTGCGGAGAGCGCTGGCGCCGGGGACGGTCGGGTCGGGTCGGCGCGGCGGTGGCGGGGAGTGGCGCGGCGGGACGATGAGCGACAGCGGGGAGCAGAACTACGGCGAGCGGGTAATACTCGGAGCCTGAGCGCGCGGCCCGGCCGCCCCTCCCCTCACACGCACACTTCCTCCGGCTCCGGGCGGGTGGAGCGGCCGCCCCCGCGTCGCCGTCGGGGCGGAGCGGGAGGGGCGGCGGCGGCGAGGAGGCCGCTGAGGAGGGCCGGGGCCGGGCTCGACGCGGGAAGATGGCGGCGGGAAAGGAGGTGGGGGCGCGCGGCGGGGCGGTGAGGCGGCCCGGCGCCATCTTGGGCTGGTGACCGGGAGCGCCGAGAGGGACAAAATGGCCGAGGGCGGGCGGCGCGGGCCGGGCCCGGCGCTGTGGGGCGGCCTTCCCCGTGCTGCGGCTGTCCGCGGGCTGCCGCTCTGGTGGAAGGCGGCCCCTCGGGGCACGGGGCGGCTGTGGGGGCTCGGGGGCTCAGGGTGGGGAAGGGGAGCGGCGGAGCTGAGGAGGAACCCAGCCGCCTCTTTGTCCTTTGTTATCCTCCCCCAAAACTGCATCGCCATCCGCTTCTGGGGGGAGGTTTTCTACTGCAGTCGTTTCTCCTTTAGTCTCCGAGGTCTGTAGCCCTTACTGCCGTGTTTTGCTTGTCTCAGTGTCAGTTTTTAATCTGCAGAGCGAGGAATTGTGGGGCTGGTAGGGAGCTCGGAGTTTAAACCTTCACTGTAGGGGTCAAAAGAATTGAAACGTAATAAAACTGAGGGGGGAGGGAAACTGCAATGTCTTGTTGTATCTTTCTTTGAAAATGGCCTTTTTGCTACAGCAAAGCTTGGTGGGATGTGAGTGTTACTATTTCAGGGTAGGGTAGGTCAGAAAATTGTCATCCTTGGAGGCTAGAAAACGCTGGATGGAATTGGATACTGAAAACTGGTGTTAAGGAATAGACTTGTTCTGCCCCCAGTGCTCTTTTCTTCGCAGTTCATGCCATTCTTATCCCAGGTGTGTTTGCCATTAGGGAGCATTACATCTCGTGTACCCAGGGATTTCTGCATGTTAGTTTAAGCATATATTGCAGTTGTGCAAGTCAGGTTCAAAACCAGTTTAAGACAGTAGTTTAACTTTAGAGAAACTTGTCAGGCTAACCTGCATAGAGCTTTTTTTCTTTTGTTAGAATGGTAGGAAACATTAAGACCTTATTGTAGAGCCTTCTTGAAACATAATTTTGTAGAGTATGTCTGTTTTTGTATTTGTGTACTTTTATTTAAAAAAAAAAAGTAATGGACAGACCATCTTCATCATGAACAAGGTTTAAAGTAAGTTGCAACTGACTAGAGCATGTTTAGAAGAATGTTATTCCTTTGTAACTGAGCTTTGACTCATAGGTAAGTTGTATGCAGTTGTTTGTAAAACTAAAAGGTGCAAAGCTAAAAGATGCAGCCATTTAGTTAGAAGCTTGCTATTCTAGAGTAGGTGAGGGAGTGGCTTTTTGAGCGTTACTACCAATGTTGGTTAGTGTGTTTGTTTGAATAACCAAAACTTCTATTTTAGTTGGTGGCCTTCTGTTTCCTTGTGCTGCAAGCACCAAAATTTACTTGCAGAGTAGGAACTCTGCTTGGATGTATAACCGAGGGTATGACTTTACAGCTGTCTGTTAAGCTGTTCCAAGTCCATGCTGCCAACAAGAGGTGTGTTCCTGCTTTCTCCCTTGTAGCAGTGTTTGCACAGTCAGATCTGGGAACCGGATCAGCTGAATTTGTCTGGTTCCATTTCCAGCTGTGTGAGGTAGCGGTGAATGCTCTGTCAGTTCTGGGGATGAAGAAGCAGTACTGGGTGCTTCCACAAGTAATGGCACTTGCTGTTTTGGAGGCAGCAGGAACTTAAACTGTCTTATGCCGTAGTTTTTGTTTGTTTTCTGAATGTTTGCAGTCAAACTCTTTCTCAGCTTATGCTTCGTGATGAAATTAAACTCTAGAAACTTTAAAGCTAAAGAAATGATAACTTATTCAGTGATACATGGCTTCGAGCATCGGAATATTGGCAGCACACCATAACCAACTATGGCTGTTTCTGAAGACACTTTTGTTTTCATTCACTGTGCTCAGTAGAGTGTGTGTAGCTAAGTAGGGCTGGAGAAAAGGCTGGTTGCCAGCAAGTCTTGCTTCCTCTGCCCCCTGCATGTTTGCAGCCTGCAGATAGCTATTCACCTTGTGAATTAATTGATAGTCTGGGAAGGTTAGAAACAGTGTGGTAACACGATGCCACCAAGGTAGGTCATGCTTTGTGCCTCCTCCCCCAGCTTCAGGCCACACCTCCTGGTAGGCAGTGCAGTACCCTGAGCTGTCAGAAAGTCATTTGGCTTTTTTTGCTGAGGGGCTTTTCTCTGGCAGCTCACAGTACTGAGTGATCAGCTGATCCTGTGCTTCAAAAGGACAAGCAGAAGCTTTTTTCTTGTTTTTTGCTTTTTTTTTTTTTTTTTTTTTCTGTTTGACCCATTGGTAAATTTGGGAATAGCATGGCTGAGTGTGTGTGAAACTGGCACCCTGACACCTTGAATCAGTCTGCAGTCAGATTTGGTAATGCACAGTGGTAGGTTGTATGCCTTCCTTCAGGACAACGAGTGGAAACACCTGAGTTGGTAAGGCTTTAGTATAAATAGTACCAGTAATACTGACTATTTAAGTTGTAAGACAAATCTACAGTTCTGTGTGAGGAAAAATTGGATTGGGAAGTAGAGATCTAACACAGTTATGGTGCATACCTTGCAGCTGCTTCTGCCTGTGGTGATTTTGTCTGTGCTTCAGCTTTTCAGGATTAGAAACAGTAGCTTTTCAGTAAGGAGCATCAGCTTTGATTTGCTTACCAGAAGTACTTGAATATGGCAGGAACAACAGTTCCTGCTATATTTTCTTTTTCCCCATGATGTGAGCCTGATGCATCTTTTTCTTTTTTTTTTTTTTTTTAAGCTTGAAATTCATAAAGGAGCAAAAAGGAAAAGAAGGCACTGTGTTAAGACTAAAAGTAGTGGATATCCCAATATCAGTGAACAGTGGGACAAGCTTATGTGGACCTTCAGCAGGTCACACAATGGGGCATAAAGTTTGGGGCTTGCAGATGAAGACATCAGCCATTTGCTTATGCTAATAGCACTTTCCTACTGTATTTCTTCAAAGCTTAACGACTTCCAAAAATCCTCAGAAGGGTGTGGGGGGTGCTGCTGTGCGTGGTGCTCCTTGTTGCCTTCCTCCCACAGCAGTGAGCATTTCTTGTCCTGTCAGTCTGAGCCCTTCTGTCTCTGTGCATTGCTCCTTCTGCCTAGCTGAAGTCTGTCGAGAGGGTTATGTTCAGGGAGTAGCAGATTCCCTCAAAGGAAGAACGGCCTTAATTGTTGTTTCTTTGTGTGCAATCCCTTCTTAAAATCTTTCTCCAACTCTCTTCTTTTACATTTGCTCAGAACTCATCTACGTGGGCTTTTTCTTTTGAAAGAAATAGCAGGTTTAGGGTAAACTAATTTGTAATTCAGGCCTCAGTATTTCCACTGCCTTTCACAGACTTGCTGAGTATGGTGGCAATGGCTTAAAACACCTTAATTGTTTTGGCAAAGAAGAACATGGCTTTGACTAACTTTGCTTTCTTTCTATTGCTCTTAGTATTAATTAATTAATAATCTGCTTCACGCTGCAAGTTCCTCCTCTCTCAACTGTTGTTATTTTACAGTAGGCAATTGTGAATAGCAAATCTCTGTTGTAAGTCGCATGGAAGCAGCTTAAGTGCACTTGAACATTGGTTTAGCGAATGATTTTGTGAATGATACAGAATGCCCTCTAAGTTGAGTGCTGAGATATAAGAGATGTTAGAGATATATCGAATGTTTTTGAACAAACCCTGTCTGATGATTTGGAAATAAATAACATGTCTGAAAGCCCTAATTCGCTCAGATTGTTACCAAAGCAGAGTGCATGTAAATAATAGAGCAGGTGGGATATTCTTGCAGGGCAGCATGTGAATGTGTTGCTTTGTTGCACAGAAGTCTGTTTTTACTCTGGAAAACTCCCATTTGGAGGCGTGAGGCCTGTGCGTGTAACTGGTGCAGGCAGAGCGGCACAGCGAGCTGGGAGCACTCCCACAGGCTTACGGCCTGTAAGCACCTCCCAGAAAGCAACAGGGTTGTGGAAGGAAGTGGCTGAAAGAGGAACTGCGCTGCTTTCTGCATTCTTCTACTTTGAGGCATCTCTGGCTGCAGCAGGGGCTTAACTTGACTTCAGGCACTTTTTTAAGTACGTGGTTCATAAAGTACCAAGTATGGGAGTTTGCTCATGCTGGCATTGATCAGTAGGTCGTTAGTTGATCTGTGGTGCATTTGCTGTTAAATATAGGCATAAATAGCAAATTTAGTTACGTAGCGCTAAGCTTAAATTGAAATTGTCTATAAAATAATAGGGAAGTGGTAGATATGATTCTGCATATGTAGTAAAAGTCCAGAACATTTTTTTTTCTAGTTTCAGTTTTGGCACTAGATTTTATCCTGGAGTTTTTAAATATTCTTCATCCTGTTCTTTTTCTATTAAGGTTAATGTTGAAGAAGGAAAATGCGGAAGTCGCCATTTGACAAGTTTTATAAATGAGAATTATTTGAAGCTCAGGAATAAGTGAAGCTGAAATTTGAAAAAAAAGAAAGTGAATGCATGCTAATTATCAGACCAGAAGTCCCACTTGTAGAATATTGAGCAATTTGTGTGAAGTGGGGAAGATGAAAGAAGTCAGAATTTGAAACGGAAGAATGAAGAAAAGGAATAAAAATGAAGTTAAGATAAGAAGTAATCTGGAATCTGAAAGCACTACGCTAAGTAATTACTAGTCTGTTTATGTGTCCCTGTATATTTTGCTAAACATGCATGCATTATCTGTTTAATAGCAAAAGTACATGCAGGGTAAAGAAGTGTCTACCAGGGAAGAACTTCTTAAAAATCTAGGCAGTTCTAATGCCAACTGCCCGGACACATAGATATGAATTTTTACCATTTATTTCACTGGAGCTTGTTTACAGACCGTAGGTAAACCAGAACTTGTGTACAAATTAGGCTTTCAATATCTGCGTGCAGGAATCCCGTTCTGCTTCCAGAAGCGGAAGTGCTCATGGGTCTGGCAAGTCGGGGAGGCACACCCCTGCAAGATCTCGATCTAAGGAGGATTCGAGGCGTTCCAGGTCAAAGTCTAGATCCAGGTCTGAATCCAGGTGAGTTCCTTTTTACCTCTTCCTCCTCTTGGCGAGTCAGATGTCTTTGGATTGTTATGGATTACTATGTCAGAGGTGAACTGAAGTGCACTGCAGCCCAGTTCTGTTACCGAGGGTCATTGGTGATGGTGCATACGCAAAGGGGCATGTGTGGTTTCAGAATTTGAAAGCTGAATGATCAAGTTAGATCTTGTTGCAGCCCTTTTTGAGAAGCATTCTGCTTTGTAGGCCTGTATCTCTGATGGTCTGGTTTGTAGTTGGCCTGCCTCTGAAGTTTCTCTGCGAACAATGGCTAGCTTCTGAGCCTGACGCTCCAGGAGCTCTGGGTTTTATTTTCCTCTTCACTGGAAGAAACTGACATGTCACTGCATCCTATGTGTTAGGTGACACTGTTCTTTTCTTCACTGGAAGCACTGATGTTTTAGAATAATTGCTGATTCGTTCTCTGAGAAAAAAGCAGATAAGTATAATAAAAAACAGAACTGACCTGTCTTAGCATTTAAACATGTTCTAATTGGACTTGAAATTGTCTGAAGAGCTCTAAAGATTGGGCAGCTTCCTAAGCTTCCAAAAAAGTTGTGGAGAAAGTAACTTTGTTATTTGTTCCGGAATTGAACGCATGAAAATGCTTCTAGGACTGCGTTACCAGTCCTTTGACTTATCTGCTAAGCGGGCTGCAGGCAGTGACAGCATCCCCCTTGAAACCACTAACAGACTTCTTACTGAGACACAAAATATGCCCATGGTCCAAAAATAAGGCAGTAAACGTCAGGACTGCCCACTTGGCATTGGGCTTACCATGGGTGTTGTGCAGAG
Organism: Tetrao urogallus; assembly: GCF_951394365.1. Classification (NCBI taxonomy): domain Eukaryota; kingdom Metazoa; phylum Chordata; class Aves; order Galliformes; family Phasianidae; genus Tetrao; species Tetrao urogallus. The sequence goes on from NC_136822.1 coordinate 3,887,012, forward strand.
GGTACATAATTAAAAAGCAAGGATGAAGAGGCTACAAAGCCTGCAGAAGGGTGAATGGCATTATTTTCTGAAGAGTCTAGAGCAGTGCCGAGTGCAGGATGAATGTATTGATGGTACCTTCAGTCATTTGTAAGCATTCAGAGGAGAAAAACAAAAGCTTGGGTTTCAGTGGTAGCGTTTCCAGCTGAGCTGTTCACAATATGTTTTTGTGTGTAAGCTCTGAATTAGGTTTACCAGAGCCTCAGGGTCAGGGTGTGGGAGGGATAACATTTCTGGAAGACATCACGCAGTCACCCCCGATGGAAAATGATGATGTATACTGTGCTTAGGCTGGATTGTAAGGTTAGAATGAACAATCTGAAAGACTTTAGTGGCAAGGTAAATACCTTCTCAAGAATTTTGACAGCAGAGGAACAAGGTTGTTTTTGCTGTATATTTGTCAGACACAATTGTCAAATCATACACTTAACCTGTAGTGCAAGAACAGAAATGTGAAGTTGAGGGAATGAATACTTGGTGTTGCCAGCAGTGATGGGATTGTAGGATGGCTCAGGAGAGGTCCTGTCCAAACTTCTGTTTCAGACAGACTACTCTGGGTTTGGATGGTGTTCTTGGAACTTCATACAGTTGGGCTTTTAAAGGCTCTGTGGGTAGAGACCACACATGTTCCTTGAGGAACCTTTTAGAGTGGCAAGCAAGTCAAGACCCAGCCCAGCATGTTCTTCTGCACCATAGTAACCCCTTGGGCTTCCTTAGTCTTTGAAGCACTGCTTTTCGCTTGCAGAATAACCTCAATGCCATGTAGGAATGCAGCCTCACATAGTTTGAAATGCTGCTAGAGGCAAACACAAGAACTAGGCCTTCCAAGTCTTGCTGCTGTGATACGGTTTTTAAAGTAACCATGCAAATATTTCCATTTGCAAGGAACCTTTCAAATTGTACCATGGCATCTGACTTCTTTTTGATGAACAACAGTAGGTGCTTATGACTGCCACAGCTTCCTGAGCATTTAACAGCTGTCCTGAAAATACCTACAGCTGGAAATAACAAAAGGATCTTGCAAGCCTAAGAGATGGTTTGTTAGCAGAATTGTGAATTGTATGCAGAACCAGTATCCTCAAATCTTGATTTGAAGTGCCATCACTGTCATGAGCTCTGGCTCTCACCAGAGAGAGCATTGTGAAGTCTTTCATAGTGTGTGCTTGTTTCTGTTGCAAATATATTTTTGAGCCGCTAGCTTTATAAATGTGAACTTTTCTTAGGACCAAATCTGCGTCTTTGCATGTTTGTCCTTTGGGCTGTGGATGCTTTTGATTTGAAAAATCCAAAGCTGTTTTTCTTGAAGTTTTCATCAGCGAAACAACAGGTATTCTGCCCAGGCTTGTTGTCTTTGCCTGGTTCTTTGTAATGTCTATGCAATCCTTGATGAAGGAACATGACTTTCAGCTGTGATGGTTTTGCAGCAGAGGAGAAAAATGGCAGTAGTGTTTAGCATTTAAGACAGCAGTATGACCAGTGCCTATTTAAAATAAGCCTTGTTCTCTCAGTGGTTTATCTAGCTTAGAAGGGTCTAGCTTTTGTTCATTGTAGTGGGTGCTTTCTGGAATGTGGAACATCGATTCTCTGTTTGTCTTCAGGCTTCCTGTACCAGAGGCTGAGATGTCGCTGTGTGCACATGCTGAGTTTCTCATTTTATTATTTCATTGTCTTTTTATACAATCTTCCCTGCCTCTGGGAGGTTCCCTCTTCTGTTTCTTTCAGTATTTTGTTCTTATACCCCACCCACCTTCCCAATTACTTGTTCTCTGTGCATACCTAAGTGTTGTAATGGGACATGCTGAAGTCATTTCTTCTGGAAGTGTATGTATTCTTCAAGCTGGGGAAGGCAAGACTTGCTGGGCTCACTTCTGAACAGGTCAAAGACAGAGATGCTTAACTGGTGACAAAACCAGATAGTGGATGAAGCTGTTAAATGCTCAGGAGGGAGTAAAAACTGGCTTGGATCAAGAGCATCGTTTGTGCCAGGGCAGTGTTTGGGCTACTGTGTGACGCCTAGTCCTGCAGCAGTGGCTTCTGGGCTCAGTCGGCTTTCACAAAAGGGGAAGGGCGTTCAGGCCCAAATAAGAGCATGAAGATGAGTAACTTATGGCTAAGGACCTTGGGATATTAAACTGTTCAGTGCACTTCTTAGTCTTGCAGCCATTTTCTTTGTAGCTGCATGGAATGCAGGTCATTCAGTGACTGCAAACAGCACACCACACTCGGGTGTAGCTGCTCCAGTGCCTGCCTAGCTGTTCAGGCAGGGCTGTCTGCACTGGGAGAGCTGAGGGCTTAGTTGAAGGAATTGAAGTGTTCATTGGCCTCACGGAGCTGGTGCTGTCAGTAAACACTTCTAAGTAGAAGCTGAAATTTGTGAGCAGTTGCACCTCTGCCTAAATACACTTGAAAGGTGAACATGTAAACGTGTACAAACAGCTAATGGTAAATAACTGTTAAAACAGTAAAAGGTACATAAGTGTACTACCACTTAACTTCTTCAGTCCTGTTAAGCTCTGTTTTGGGGGTGTGTTGCAGATTCCTGTGTTTGTCATTATGAACTCTTTAAAAGAAATATTTGTCTATCTGTGTCATTGAAGGCAGTGCTATTCTGAGTGCTAGAGTGAACAGAAGTGTGCACCTCTCCAGTTGTGCATGTGACAGTCACCTTTGCTGTTAATTCCTGTTCCCTCTTTCTACTAAGTCTTTTGGAGAGAATTTTCAGCTATTTTATTTTTACTTAAATACTGCTGTAAGTGCTGTGAATGTTCTGGGCAAAGTAAGTTCGAAGCTTTTTGAGGAATCGAAAGCCAACCAAAATGTTGAAGCCTCTCTTTTTCAGTAATACGTTAAGACCGAGAGATCGGTCCTTGAGATTAATGACTCAATTGATCGTAGCTTAATCACGTGCCATGTGCCACCACAGGTTCTTAAAATACATTTGTTCAGACTTCTGCTTATGACTATCTGAGGTACTTTTGCAAGGTTCTAGAAGAAAAAACACTGTCCCTCTTCTTTTTTCCTCAGATCTAGATCCCGGAGGAGTTCCCGCAGGCACTACACCAGGTCACGCTCTCGTTCCCGCTCTCACAGGAGGTCCAGAAGTAGGTCGTACAGTCGGGATTACCGGCGGCGGCACAGTCACAGCCATTCCCCCATGTCTACTCGCAGGCGCCACATTGGGAACAGGGTACGTGTGCTCTACATGTAGATGACTGCTGCGCATCTTCAAATCAGTTCGTTCGTCTTCCTTTTCCGTGGAATGCAACCTGCTGAGGTGTGTTTGAAAGATGAGTGCTGGCAGTGCAGGCTGATGTTGGTGTGCCTGCTGTAGTAAACAAGCAGATGGATGCAGTGAGGGCAGAGGTAGGATTAGGAGGGAGAGGCATTTGTCCTCCCTAAATCTAGAAAGTCTGGAAAACTAAAACATTTAATTTAAAGCTGGCTTAGTGGTTCATTAAGAGCTTGTAAAGCAACTAGAAAGCTGTTGAATCTCGGGTGCCTGAGAGCAGTGGGATTCCAGCTAAAGCTGGCAAGGAAGCAATGGCTAAAATGTATGATGTGATCCATGCCTCTCTGTATCCACATTCAGCAGTCACCAGTATGTCTTTGGAGCAAAGACAGTATTTTTTTGTGTGTGCTGCCTCTATGGTTGGTACAGGGCTTCCGGAAATACAAAGTATTTCTATGAGAGAAGGATTTATGTCTGTAGGATTGATTAGAATAGAAGTGTCTCCTTCAATTTAACCCAGCTGTGGTCTGAGCAGTGTGTTTTTGTTGAAGCTCTGACAAATTCAAACTTGTGCAATTCCTGGTGTAGCAAACACAGGTGTTTATTCTGATGCCTCTCTCTTCCTTTAGGCAAATCCTGATCCAAATTGCTGTCTTGGTGTGTTTGGGTTGAGCTTGTACACCACAGAACGAGATCTGAGGGAAGTTTTCTCCAAGTATGGTCCAATTGCTGATGTTTCCATTGTGTACGATCAGCAGTCTCGACGTTCAAGGGGATTTGCATTTGTGTACTTTGAAAACGTTGAGGATGCTAAGGAGGTAAGTTGCTGTGGCATGGACTGTGTGGGATGTTTGCTGTGTTTTTGGTTGCTGGGATGTATGTTTTATACCAGGATGTAGCCTGGGTAACTCACTGCTTGACCTTAAAATGTGACACAGGAACCTCTTGTGTTAATTGCTTTCACTAGATGAAATAAGCATAACGCAAGCTAATGCAACAGTATCTTCCCTGCATTCTCAGAGCCTAAAATGTACTTCAGACCTCGTGATAAAATGTCAGTGTTTGCTCAAAAGAGGCATCCTTTGTATTAGAGGAAATAGTGCAAGGCTATGATTCTGGTTCTGTATGGACTGACTTGTATAATTCACAGAAGCAAACATCAACCTACTGTAGTGTGAACTGTGCCAACAAGAAAAGGAAAATAGAAACACATGTGCTCTCTTCTCTTAATTAGGTGTGTTCTTCTGAAACTCCATATGTGATCTTCTGTTTAATGTTAAGAGTGCCCCAGACTGATATTTCAGTGTTCTCAAATGCTCAGGTGCCCTAGGGAAGTGTTAATATGCATTCTGCTTGCTTCTAGTGCTTTGGTTGTAAAGGGGGGAGAAAATTTCACCTAACAGTAAAAGGCCAGACAGGCTTTGTATTGAAATGATGTCTCTGCTGAACAACAAATTACTGAATATATGCTTACAATTGCTACAGAATGATCAGGGAAAGGAGCTTGCTAAGTGTATAAGTCTGCCCTCAGACCTGCCCTGGATAGTGCTTCGAATAGGCTTATCTTCTGCATAAATTCCACTTTGTACCATCTGAGTAGCTATTTTTTCCCCCCCTGAAGTTTGGCATATGACTTCCATGGTAAATTGAAGCTTTGAATGTCAGCTTTGAATGTCCTACATGGCAGGAAAAACAAAAACTATTTCAGATGTTTTGTTGAGTATTTGCTTATGATTCAGTTATTACTGTATTCAAGGTTAGGGCAGGGTTTGAGGATGTCTTTTGGAGCAGTGGGGGCTTCTGTGCTGTGTTTGAAGTTCCGTGTTGGAGCAGCTAAGATTCCTCGTAGAAGCATTTTCAAACGCTCTTCTTGATCATATCAGAAACAGTGAAACAGGTGGTAAATTATGTTCCTCACAGACACTTCACACAATATAAGTCATGTTTAAGTAATTACTGAAGCTTATAGCCACGTAGCCTAGGATGTCTTAGCTTTTAGGCTCAGATAAATGTGAGGCATAAGCGAAATCTGGAACTGCCTTAACTGAGATCTTTTAGGGCTTTTCTTAATATTCCAAGCAGTGGTTAGGAATTTGTGTAGGTAGTAAAGTTCATACCTCCAGCTAACTGTTTTTTATCTGTGCCTAGGCTAAGGAACGTGCCAATGGAATGGAGTTGGATGGAAGAAGAATCCGGGTAGACTTTTCCATAACAAAAAGACCTCACACACCTACCCCTGGAATCTACATGGGAAGACCCACTTAGTAAGTTACTACTGTGGCTTTTTTTTCCCCTGGAAGCATAAGGGTCAGGATACATTGTATCCTGTATTTTAAAAAACAAAATAACAGCAGCAAAACAATTTGTCAGTGGCTGATCTGAGGTCAGTCTAGGTTACAGTAAGCAGAAACTTGTGTCCACTAGTTAAGCAGTCCAAACATAAGTTGTCTGCACATTTAAGCCTGCAGTAAGAATTTTGGAGAATTTCTAAAGTATTTCAAGTTGTTTCTGAATGGTGGATGTTTCCCTGTGTGCTCTCAAACACCAGTGGCTTCGCAAGCTCTAGTTTTCCAAGCGTCCCTCAACAAATACTACTGTGCAGCTCTGCTGCAGTTTGCCCTATCCATAGTGTAAACATTTGACAAAGTTACCAGCAATGTGAGTTGTTTTCCCAAGTAATCTTTCAGTTGTTTTTCCAAGATTTTCTGCTTACAGTGCTGTTGGCTGTGTATTGGTGTTGTATTGAGGCTCTAAGTTTATCTTTTTTAATGGAGAAATTCTTCCAAAAGCTTCCTGGGAGTTAGAAGTGAATGAGGAGTTGGTGCAGGCACATAGAATTCCTTGTGTGCCTGCCTTAAAACGTTGAGAGGTTTCAGAACAAAGAGGAAAGTAGCTGCTTTAAAGATGCAGATTTTAAACAGCAGTGTTACGTAGTTCTGTTTCCATCCACAGCACTGGGAAGCACTCACACCGTCACTTCAACTGTGAGAATGGGGGCCAGAGACTTGAGTCAGTTAAAATAACACATGCTTGACTGACTGCATTGCAAACAGAATTGATTGATTCGTTATTAAGTGAAATTGTCTGTTGTCACTTGCAGTGGCAGCTCCCGGCGGCGGGATTACTATGACAGGGGATATGACAGAGGGTACGACGATCGTGACTATTACAGCAGGTCATACAGGTGAGGCAACGGCTGTAGTGCTGAACTGCTTCACCTCCATTCTGCCAGTGTGCGCCACGATATTTCTGTGCTCATTCTAATTGTGGGATCTCGGTACAAAAATGGCTGGTCAGTACAAATGAGGTTGTTCAGATATGAGAAATGCTTCGTGCTGTTTAACTTGAGCGTGGTTTATTCTGCATTGCTTTTTTTAATTTATGGAAAACAAAGTACCGTTCTCTGTACTCACTTTTTTTTTAAAATGCTGTTTTTTTCCTTTTCCATCATTAAAATGATGGGAATACAGGTGCTGATCTGATACTTGAGTTTGCATTTTAATGCCAAATTTAAATTAGTTTTTGAATGTAATAGACAATGGGTAGGATGCTTCAGTACTCACCATTATCCCCTATGAACAATTATGACATCTCAAATGTTGCCAAAGCAAAGAATCAGATCTTACAGGATTGCTTGTTCTGTACTGGAAGTTTGTTTGGCAAGGCTTTTTTTAGCATACCGTTATCAGCTCGGATGAAGATGTTCTACTGCAGGCACTTGGGCTTCTTATTTCTGTCTGCAGTCTTGGGTTTTCAATAGTACAGTGGTTAACTTCCCTGAAAGTGCTGAATTTCCAGGTGGCAACATAGATTGCTGGGGGGCTAGTAAAGTTGATAGAAAATCTGTTGAAAACTTGGTTGGCACTTAATTGGTTTTGGTGACACAGCTGGCTTTATATTCTGTGTTCTCTATTACGGAACACAGGAGGAGTTGTGTCATGTGAAATTCCTAGAATTTGACTCAGACACGTTAAATTGGACACGAAGATGACACTTCATTTTTTTATCTAATTGCCCAATGTACCTTTGGTTGCAGAATCATAGAGCCGTTCCGAGTTGTTTGCTGTGCTTTAATGCATCAGCACTGGGTACATCTATGACGGTTGCTTGATGACAATGTTTGGAGAAGCATGAGTTTGAATTACGTTCTCTTATAGCTCACAGACAATGAACAATCTGAATCCTTGCAGTGTGCTCTTCTGGATGTAGAAGAAAATGTTCTGTGTTTACATTTGTATGGTCCTCAGGACATTCGTATGTCACTGAGGACAGCCTTCTCCTTTTCCTCTCCTACTGCTCGCAAACACTTGTTTTTCCCAGCCTGTCGTTGTGGATTTGGTCTGTTTCTCTCTTCCCTGCCTAGCTGTGCTTCTGCACTGCAGGGGCCAGGGGGAGGATCAAGGTGCCTCTGCATCATGACAGTGAATGCTGGAGACATGAGTGCTTTGCTCATAGTTCTGGGAAAGAGTATTTTCTGCCTTTAACAATCCATTTCCGTGCTACGTCAGTGGCTTTGAACATCCTGGAGAAATGCATGCCTGTTATCAAGGTTAAGCTGCTACAAGGACAAGATGTATTGGTTTTCATCTTGCCAGCAATTGTACATAAGCTTCCACATGAAGTAGATGAGACCCAAAAGTAGCTCTTTGACCAAGCTTTCTGCACAAGGTACAAAAAATTGACAATTATCCTCATCTTGCTTAATGTCCTGAAGATAATGAAATGAAAGCTAGCAGGCAAAACAACTGAAGCAGCTCCCAGAAATGTTGGGGAACAGAGAAGTCTGTTTCTCCCATTTTCTTAATTCTTCCTCCTTTGGGGGGAATTGTGATAAACTTATAAAAACGCCAAAAGCATACAGAGACCAGCAAAAAAACAGGGCTATAGAATGTTTGATAATAGTTTTGTATTGTCAGTTTCTCTTCTTGAACTTTCTTGTGGTACAGATCTCCTTTTACAAAGGATTTATCAAGTTTTTCTGGCTGTCCTTTTTTTTTTTTTTTTTTTTTTTTTTTTTAAGTTGTAACTTACTCCTCCTTTAGATTCCTCACTTTAGATTATGGTATAACATGTCTTTACTTCTTGTGGTTCCTGATGGTGAACTGTGGCTCAGATCTTTTTGTAAAACATGATCAGAAGTTTGAATTTTTTCACTTCAGAGAGCATACTACTGAGAATAGATGCAGAGACTGAGATTGACTGTGTACAAAGAAGAGTATGTGAATTAGGGGAGGAAAAGCAGGCCAGCAAGAAGTGAACTGCTTCAGTTGGTGCTGGTTTTAGTGCTAGCAGAATTCATAGCCACGCTTTGGTTCAGCTCTTGCAGGCAGTTGTGCTCCTGGCGATGTTCTGACCTTCCTGTGTGCTCTCCCATTCTGTGTCTGTCATGTGATGTTTAGGGCTTTGGGGTGGGAATACTCAGAGTATTGACAGTTCTGCAAGAGTGATTTCCGTTCCCTAAAACAACAAATCTTTGTGAAGCTCACTGCAGAACCTTTCTAATATCTTCTCAGATACTGATATAGCAGGTAAAGCAGATACAGAAAGATTGAAAGTAAGCCACAGATGTTTGCACGTGTCTGCTTTACAAATACCATGGTCTTTTCTAGTTAAATGCTTAGTAATTATCCTGCAGGTATTGCTTGTTTGAAGGAGAGAGCAGAGTGGTGTTGCATAAGCTGTGGGTTCTTCCTTGAATAAGGGAAATGGGGTATATAAATTGTAAATCCTGAGTTGCAAGTGTTACACAGTAGTGCTTAACCCTAGAAAGTCAATGAGCAATAATTACTTCACGTTTTCTTCCTTATTTGCTTTCTGTGCAGTGAAACCTGAAGGGAAATACAATGCAGGATGGGGTTGTCATGCTAAAGTTTTTCTCATGTGGCTGTGGAATACTCAGCCTGCAAAATAGGGATGCAAAATACCGCACACTGCCTAATCTTCCAAATGGAGAAACTTTGCTTTGGGGGGAAAAAGTAAAATAGGAGACCTGTTGGTTAGAAATGTAGTGGATTTTCTTGACTGTCGTATGATTGCTGCCTTTTTGAGCTGTGACAGTCACACCTGCTCCATAATCCAAACTTGATTCAGTAATGCTTTGCTATATCTGAATCTGTGGAAGTAGCAGATCAGCCACTGAATATTGCTGAAGTATTATAACCTGTTGTTCAGTTCCAGGTGACTTCTGTACAAGAAGTTGTTCTGGAGATGCCGTGTTTAAGCGTGATGAAGTGTTAAGGGTGTCTACCTCAGCCGTGGTGTCACCTTGGTCATCTTTCCTTAGCAATCTGATTTCAAGGCTTAACAAATAAATAAAATTGCATGCTTTGAATGGATAAGCATCTGAGAATGGAAATGTTTTTAAAAGCAGAGGCTTCATACTGCTTTGAAATCACTGTTTGTTGAAGAGTATGATGTAAAACACAGTATTGGCCAGCGGAGTGCAAGACGTCTGCAGCTGCACCTTGCCACTTTCAGTATTTGCTATTCAGCTAACACCTGGGAATCAAAAATGAAGGTAGTAGGGAAGTAACAAAGTATTTATCTAGTTAAGCTACCAAATGTTTTCTTCTCTTCACTTTATCATATGATTGAGCGTGTTTTTTACTTGCATGGTGAGCTTCTTTGTTAAATGTTCAAAACTGTTCTGCTTCTGTCTTCACAGAGGAGGAGGTGGAGGAGGAGGAGGAGGATGGAGAGCTGTTCAAGACAGAGATCAGTTTTACAGGTATGCCAGGAAAGCTTTTGGTGTCCGGTAAAAAATGGAAACGTTCTTCTGCGTGGCATCTTTGGGATGTTTGAATCGAGTTTGAGGATATCTTCAAATGCAGTAAGAGCAACTGGGCAACTGTTGAATGCTTGAGAATCTTGGATGAGCAGTGGAATTTATTTCAAAGGCTTCCTCATTATGTGAAGGGGTGAGGTTAGTATGGGGGCAGGTTAGTGCAGCTTTACACAAGAAAAACTTGTGATCTGTGCCAAGAAGTTAATGTCCTGAATAGTTTTTGTGAATGACTATTAAAGGGATTGGAGAAACTAGGTAAGGAACTGAGAAACTTGTGGTTGGATTGAAAAGGTATCCCAGAATTCTTCATCCAGACAAGTATTTCAAACTCAAAGTGTGACTGGGCTTTTGATTTGGGTGTTTGAGATGCTTTTGGCTTGGAACAGAAAACTCATACATGTAAAATGTGAATGTGAATTCTCCTAGTCAATGTAGGAGAGCTTATTTCCTTTATTAGTCCATTGTAATATCACTCTGGCCCTTTATTCACAAAAAGACTATTTGAGTCTTATTAAAGATTTGCCTTTTCTCCAGTAGAAGCATTGATCAGGTCTTCATACTCTCATTAGCTTTCCTGAGTACGCTATTGATATAACAGTATCTACATAGAGCTGCTGCCACTCATCACCACGGGGTTTAACAGAGCGGCTGTTTCTGTGGCCTTGTTTTGCAGGAGGAGATCACCATCCCCATATTACAGCCGAGGGGGCTACAGATCTCGATCCAGATCTCGGTCCTATTCACCTCGTAAGTAATTCTAGAGTTCTCGTGTCAAAAGCTCATTTCCACTTCTCCTCAACTTCTTCCTTTGAGCTTTCCCATCCCTAATGGCTTTATGTGGTTGTATTTATGTTGTTATGAATCACAGTTCCCTTTAAAGTTACATTGAGCAAGTGGCAACCTTGAGGGTAGAGCAAATATTTAGTTTGCAACAAAATAAACTAGGTAATGCTGCTTTTTTTTTTTTTTCTTGCTTGGTAGTGCTTCTTTCTTGGGAACTCAGATTGGGCAGCAGTTTGTAGCATGTTGAGAGTTTGGTGAAGTGTAGAACAGCAAAGCTGAACTCACAGGTTTGGATACTGGGACTAAATTTGCTGATGCAACGTGGAAAAGAGGAGGCTAACTTAAGCCAGCATCTAAATGGTGCTTTTGTCAAAGCAGCTTATTTGCATGACAGATAAAGCTATATTTTGGCAGAAAGTTAAAGATGCAGTAGCATTCCTAGCATATTCCCCTCGTAATGGATACACTTAGAATGAATGTGCTGTGTTCTCAGCATTCTCATATTTACTGTCTGTGTCCAAAGGAAGACAGGTGGGACTGTGCTTTTACTGATACTGACTTTGGGGTGGGAATACTCAGAGTATTGACAGTTCCAGCAAGAGTGATTTCCGTTCCCTAAAATAACAAATGTTTGTGAAGCTCACTGCAGAACCTTTCTAGTATCTTGTAAAAAGTATCTCTGATATGACTGTGCTTTTACTGATACATGGGGGAACTGGCTTCAGCCCCAGTTACAGTGCACATACCTGCTGTGTGCTGAAATGTCAGCCCTGCGTGTGTCTGACATGATTGGGCTTACAGAACAGTGCTGATGTTAAGCATTGACAGGCAGATCATTGGGCACTTAGGAAATTGATGCAGACTGGAGGTGTGCAAGTGAAATCAGAACTTTGAAGATCTGCTAGTGTTTGGAAGTCTAATCCTGTGTATTTTTTTTCTTTCAGGTCGCTATTAAAGCATGACATGTAGAGGAATTTCTAGCTACAGCCTTTGAGTTGAAATTGCGAGTTTGTGGACAATATTTTTATTGTCTCTTCTGTTTAAACAAGTGAACAGTGCCTAGTGAATAGGTGACTTTTACACCTTTTATGAAGAATACTTCTGTGATGCTGTTTCATTCTGCATATTTGTGTAGTTTGGTGCTTTGTTCCAAGTTGTGTTTTGAAAGGAGTATGTTTTGCATGTATTTTTTTAGTCTCAATTTTGACTCCTGAAAGGTTTCTATTGTAAAAACGAACTGTTCAGTTAGTTTTTTTCTACTGATTCCAAGGTATTCTAAAGATCAAAACCTGTGTAAAGTGCTTTCAAAAAGTGAAAAATAAAATAAAAAAAGTTTGATTTTTTTTTTTTCCCTGTGCTTTTGACAAGTATAAGTTATGGATTGAAAAGAGACTCCCACACGTACACGATATTCCATAACCTATGACACAAAGTTCATTAGTAAAGTTCACACTAAGATTGTGTTGTTGGGTAATTGTTTTCTAATTGTGATACCTTCAGGTATGTAAATCCAGTGCGTAGAGATGTCCATGTGTAACGTGCACAGTAGCAGGAGGAAGGAACAGCACTCAGTGATGGTGTACACATGGAGCAGCACAACTTAGCAACGTACGGTAATGCTGCTGAGCTTTGGGTGGGGGGGGTGAGCTGTTAGCAGATGCTTTATCCCACGTAAGATGTAATCCTCTAAGGAGAGCTCAAAAGGGGGAGAGGGTTTCCTGGGAAGTAAATAGCCGCACGCTTACGAAAGGCAATGTAGGAACACACAGACAGTGTTGATTTTTTTCCTTTTGAAAGTCCATCTTTACCTGCATATGTGGGTAAAATGATGGAGGCGGTATGACTCAGTGCTTTCCTTTCCATTTTCTACTCAAAACAGTCAGAAGTGCCATTTTTACCTACTAGGATTCATGAATATCATACACATAGAGGGAGATTACTTGCAAGATTTGGGAACAATGTGGAACTACATCTAACTAGAGCAGCCCCCAGCCCAGTAGCATAGGTGCCTGTATCTTGTAGTAGGCCTGGAGTAAGTGCAGTTTAGTGCTAGCAAATCAGAGGTTTCTGTGGAGTTTCTTCCATGAGGTTGCACTAGAGGGAAAGGATCGATGATTGGGAACCTGTTAGTGCATTCTTACTTAGAAAATACAAATCATGGTTGTATGATCTGCTGTGCTGGCTGTCAGCAACAGAGAGTGCCACCAAGGCCATCACAAGTTGGGATTTGAGTGGTAAGACATTGGTGTGAGCTTGCTTCCATCCCCTTTCCAAACGCTTTAATTTAACAAGTGCTTACATACCCATGTAGCATCTGAGCTACACCCCAGTTCTTTTCAGGGGCAGTCATTTGTCCCTGAATCTGTTAGATTTTTAGAGGACTGGCCACATACCATCTTACTTGCTTTTCCCTTTTGCTCTCTGAAGCAAACTTCAGCACATTCCGTGCCACTGCCTGAGGGAGAGATGGTATTCTAGGGCCTGAAGAAATGAGCCCTACCTGTGGCATCTTTGCAGAGGCCAGGAATGCTGACATCAGTGTGCCAAACATCTCACAAAGGGAAGTTTCTACAGCTACTGAGGTATTCTGTTTTTTATTTCAGTTTTTATTGTATCTATAAGAATTATCACCAAGTTTTCAGCACTGATTATTTTTAATTTTTAGTAACAATCTCCCCAACCCAGCCTACATCTCTATTCAAACCTGTAGCAGTATTCCATGCTGGAAGATGGCATACAGCCATTTACCCATTGCAGCTTGAATCCCTGTGCATTGTTCCTGATCAGTGCAATCTCTGGGGTTGTGGTTAAGGACACAAGAAAGGGCTTTTCACCTCAAGATGGAGTTGCTGCGTGGTGTGACTTTTCTGCTTTGCGGAGCAGGGAAGCTGTTTGTTCTTTGGACCACGTTTTATTAGTCACTACCTTGTACATCCTTTGACTCATGGAACTGGGATTGATGAATGCAGTCAGGAATAGGTGTTCTCTGGTAAGCTTTTTCATGTTTTAGTAAAATGAGGATTGCACTGTCTGCAGTGTGCTTCTTGGCAGCTGAATTTGTCTGATGGCCTGTTGCTGCCAGGAGGGCATCTTCCCACTCTTACACCTGGTGGTTCTCAGAAGTCCTAAATCCATGCTAGTAGGGTCAACTGCATCAGAGCTGGTCAAGATACACCTGCACTGCTATCAGAAGAGCCGCTTATCTGGGTGTTTCCTGCTGCTGAATCACTTGAGCTGCTTGTCAAGCCCAGAAACAGCCCCTGGTGAGCTGCTCCCCAATGTGTGCAATGCTGCCCTGTTGGGCAGGAGTGACAGATTGCTGTGGTATGCGATGCACTTCTGAAACACGCCTGAATCGCTGCGGGATGTCGGCATGCTCTGCCAGCATTGGGCACAGAAATTGACCAAGCAGGGAGAAGCCTATCCTGAACTTGTGGAGAAGCTGGATTGTGGCAGTGCGTTTGTGCACCAGGGACTGCAGGAAAGGATGGAAAGGCTGCATGGAATGATAGCCACCTCTACCATAGTGGGGGCTGCAAAATGCAGGCTCTTCTCTGTGCAGTCTGCTGAGAAGAAGCCTTCAAGCCCTGCTCGGGATATGCTGCTAGTGACATTTTAGTCAGACTGCTGTAGCACAATCAAAGCAACATCTGTTGGGTGGATGCAAAGTGTCCTGCATTGACCTTCTTTCCTGCAGACACTGCAGCAAACAAAGTCTTAAGTGCGTGGAAAACAAAACAATGTGAAGGTTACGGGAAAAGCTGATAGGTAGCTGTGATTATGTGGACCAAGGTCTGCACTGGGGGTGGATGGAAGAGCTGCAGAGCCAAGGTGAGCTCAGCTGGGTGAGGAGCTGTCAGGATTTTGGGTTCTAAGGAAACCAGGTGATGTTTGTAACCCTGTGAAGATGAGGCAGAGTCACAGTATGGTTCCAGGTGGAAGGAACTTTCAGAGATTCAACCCTCTGCTGTGAGCAGGGGTATCAGTGCTAAGGGGAGTTGCAACGTATTGCTCTCCTTGGGTGTGAGGAGGGGCTCGGATCCCTGTGCTGGCCTGGCTGTTCAAGCCACACCTCCAAACACAGGGTGTTACATCACAGCTCCCTAATTTGGCTTTGGGTAATTCTGTCGTTTGTGTATTGGTTCCAGTAACTCCAGCATAAAAACTGGAGGTCTGTGTGGCTGTGCATCTTTGGGACATGGCTTTTGCTTCAGAGACTTGGTCCTCGATGCTCATACCTTTAAGGTCACGTTAGGACAGCCACTGAAACCCTTTGGCCCGTTGTGAAAGAACTGTTAGTTCATCCCTACTGAATCTCTGCTATGTCTTGGTCTGCGCAGCCCTGGAGAAGATGTAATTCCTTGGAGACCCTCATGGTCCACCTCTAGGATTTCTCCCTGTTGTTTTGTTACAGCCAGGGAAGCAACTTGGTAAATCTTCACTCGTGTCCTTGCAAACTGGGTGAAATTATTACATGTATTTTCCAACCAAATTGTTCACTATCTTCTCAAACCAGGGCTAATAACACTTCATGCTGTAGTGCTTGGTACTGGTGACTGCAGCTCTTCCCCCTCCCCCTTTCTACAGTAGCTGCTCGTTTCCTTGCTAGGAGATTTCTAAAAGCCCAAAGGATGGTTTCAGGGAAGTTCACTGATGTGATCCGAGAGTTTGCAGACTGCTCCCTTTGCAGCAGAGTGCCAACATTACCATCACCATCCATCCTCATCCTTGGCACTGTGTAACTCGACTAGGAGTGGATACACAGAGATTTGGGAAAAGGAGGTGTTTGCATCACGGTTCCTGAAAATCCATCCCTTGTTAGGAGCTCTGGCAGGACCAGCAACGATTTATTCTGTGAAATTGATGCTGTGTTTCTCTCTGTGGCTGTGCTGGATTTGCTCCACCTTGAGCCTGTGGGTCCTTGACACGTGTCTCGAGCTCTTTCTGGGAATAAATACCTGTAAGACCTGATGTACTTTTGTGGCTTCTTGAGCAGGCTGCAGCTCCCTGCTGCGTATTGTGGCACCCATGGTCACTGCTGCTGCTTGACCAGAAAGAGAAAATAAGTCAGTGTGCAAAGGAACCGAGTCTGGGGGATGCAAGGGTTATTTGGGGGCTATTTGAAGCCTTTTGTTTGGTCCTGCTCCTCTGGAAGATGTTTGTCTGCCCTCTCCCAGCATCTCCAGCCAAGGAATGTCCCCAGCTCCTCCTCTCCTGTATCCGAACAACCATGAGCTCCCTTCTCCCCCAGATTTTCCCTGGTTTTTCAAAGCAGCCCTTCACACACAACACGAGCCTGCTATCTTCTCCTCCTCCAGACTAAACAATCCCTCCTTCGACCTTCCCTTGCTCTCACCCTTTTTTTCCTTCCTTTTACCTCTCTGCTGCCTCCCAGACACGTTACGCAACCTACGTCTCCTTCGAGAGCCACGATCTCATTGCATCCCCACCTGCACTGCTCAGAACAAAACCTGGGCCCGCATCTCCTCCTAAGGTCCATCACAACACTGGGAAAGCATCAGGAGGAAGGCAGCGAGCTCCTTCTGCAAAGCCCAACATTGTGGGCAGAGGGATGAGCTCGTGTGGGAGCTCTGCGTGAAGTGCTTGGGCAGGACGAGCTGAATATAGGCACGCGGCATCGTCGTTTTTCAGTTCAATGAAGGCACGAAGCCGGCAGCTGCCACGTGCCCACGGGATGGGAAGCACCAGCTCCTACCACCCTCCCTCCCCACGAGGCTCCTCGTAGCCCTGCGAGCACCCCCAAAAACGCTGCTCCCGATGCTGAGCCCGGCAGGAGCTGCACCGGGAGCAAAGAAGAAGAAATCGGAGGAGAAAGGATTCTTCTGGCTTTGCATCATCGCAGTCTGACCACATCTATTTTTGCTGTACGCATGGCATCAAGCACCCGTCACCGCTATTCCTACCATCGCGCCGCCGCATGACACGGCCACGAGCAGGGAAGGGGCTTTGCTCTCCTCGGCCCTGCTGCACGCCCAGGGAATCCGCTCGCCGGCCACTGGCAGAGGACAGCTGGCAGCAGGCACGGCGCTGCCCTCCAAGGACACTTGTTCCCTCCCGCCACGCTGGGCTCGACCGCCTTTATTTAGGCTCCGCTCACAGCCGCTTTCATAGAGATACGGCCTTGTGGTCGCAGGAGCAGTGGGAGCTCGCTGAGCACAAGGCAGCAGTACCTGCTGGTTCCTCAGGGTGCCCACGGCCTCGGGCTGGGGACAGGCACTGCTTGTTGCAGGGGTGGCCGGCCTGGGGGCTTTGCCAGCAGCCAGCGGGGATGTGCTGGGCTGCTGGAGCCCCTCGGCCAGAGATGTGCATTGGCAGCAGTATCCACAGCTTCCTTGGGTGTCCTTCCTTTATTTACTTCCTCCCTTTCATTTATTTCTTTTCTATTCCTTTTACCCCTTTTCATTTGTTCCGTTCTTCTTTTTTCCCCATTCTTTTCATTTTTTTTTCCCTTTTCATCATTCTTTTTTTCCTTTTCTTGTATGTTTTTTACCTTTCCCTTCACTTTTCTTTAATTTCCCTTTTCCTTGTTATTTACCTTTTTCCTTTTCCTTCTTTTCATTTTCTTTTTTCCTTTTAGATTCATTTTTTCCATCCCTTTTTCTGTCCCCTTTTTTCTTTCCCTTTTCAACCTCCCTTCCTTCCTTCTCCTTCCTTTGTATTTTTCCTTTTCCTCTTCTTTCCCTTTTCCTTTCTTTCCACTCCCTCCCCTTTTCAATTTGGCTTTTTCCTTTCTCCATTCCTTTTCCATCTTTTTTCTTTTTTAACCTTTTCTTCTTTTCCTTCCCTTTCCCTTTTTTCATCTCCCTTTTCTTTCCTCCTTCCGACTTTCAATTTCCCTTTTCCTTCTTCCATCCCTTCTCCCTTTCCTTTCCCTCTTTTCATTTCTTATACTTTTTCCCCTTTTCCTCTTTCCCTTCCCTCTTCCTTTCTTTCTTTTCCCCTTTTCAATGTATCTTTCCTTTCTTTCTTTTTACCTTTTCATTTTTCGTTCTGTTCTTTTTTCCACCTTTCCTTTTCCTTTTCTTTCATTCTGCCACTTTTTCCCCCTTTTCTCCTCATTTCCCATTTTTCTGTCCCTCTTCCTTTTTTCTTTCCCTTTTCAATTTATTTTCCTTCCCTCTTTACTTTTCCCTCTTCACTTTCACCTTTTCCTTTCCCTTTTTTCCCCCTCCTTCCCTTTTCCTTTTTGTCGTCCCTTTCCCTTTATTTCTTCCTGATTTTTCTTTTCCTATTTTTCCCCTTTCCTCCCTTTTTTCTCCCTCTTTCACCTTTCTTCCCCCTCCCTCTCCTTCCACTTTCTTCCCTCTCTCCCACCTCCCCACTTTCCCTCCATCTCCCCCGCTCCCATCCCCGCACTCACCCCCTGCCCGCTCCCTCCCCGAGGCGGGGACGGCACAGCCCATCCCCGCCGGGGGGGCCGCGGCTCCACGTGCGGCGGTGGGCCGGGGGGCGGCGGGGCAGCGCCGGGGGTTCGGCGCGCTGCTGGGGAGGCGGCTCGGGCCGGGCTCGGCTCGGCGCGGCTCGGCGCGGCTCCGCCCGCTGCCCGGCGGCGGGGCGCTGTTGCAGGGCTGCCGCGGGCTCGGCCGGGCGGGTGGCGCAGCGCCGTGCCGTGCCCGACGCTCATCTCCGGCCGCCGGGGCGGGAGGAGCCGCGGGGCTCCCCATGAAGCGCCGGAGGATGAACAAGCTCTACATCGGTAACCTCAGCCCCGCCGCCACCGCCGACGACCTCCGGCAGCTCTTCGGCGACAGGAAGCTGCCCCTGGCCGGCCAGGTCCTGCTCAAGTCCGGCTACGCCTTCGTGGATTACCCGGACCAGAACTGGGCCATCCGCGCCATCGAGACCCTCTCGGGTGAGCGGCCCCGCGCGGCCCCCCCCGCGCCCCCCGTTCCCCGTTAGAGCTCCGGGTCCCCCCCCGGGCCGCCCCTCTCTTTCCCGCTCCCCCCCTCCCGGTTTCTCCGGCCCCTACGAATTTTTCGCTGATTTTTTTCTCCGATTTTATTGAGGGGCGACCGAACGGCGGAGCCCGGAGCCGGCCGTCCCCCCGGCACCCCCCCGGCCCCGGGCACCATTTTACGAGGTGCGCTGCCCCAACTCGCCGGGGGCGCGGAGCGGGAGGCGGCCGAAGGGGCGGCAGGGGGGGGCGGCGCGGCGCGGCGGCCGCGGGCGGAGGAGGGGGGGGAGCAGCGCCGCGGGGCCGCGTTCTGCGGAGTGGGGGTGATGAAGTGGGGATGGGGGGTATGCAGCGGGGGGTGCCCAGGGAAAAGCTTCGCCTGGGGGCGGCCCGGGGAGTTCGGGGGGGGGGGGGGGGTTGGCGAGGTGCTGAGCGCGTTTTCCCCGCAGGTAAAGCGGAGCTGCACGGCAAAGTGCTGGAGGTGGATTACTCCGTGCCCAAAAAGCTCAGGTGAGCGGGGAGCTGCGGGGAGAGGGGGCACGGGGCCGTGCATCTGCACACACGCGCACACGCGTGGGGGGGGGGAGGGGGGGGGCGCGGGAGCGGCGCCCGCTTTTACTTTCGCTCCGCGAAGCGCCGCGCGGGGAGGAGAGAGCGGTGGGGGGGGTCGGGCAGCAGCAGCAGCACGGGCGCGGGGAGGGGGTGTCCCCGTCACTCTCCCCACGTTCCACCCGCGAGGAACACCTCTCCTGCCCCGGGTGGGCCGCAGCGCTCCGTTTCCCAACGAGCTCGGAGCGAGCGCCGTGTGTCCCAGAGCGCGGCGCGGCCGGGGGCAGCGCGGCATCGCGGTTCCGACCCACGTTTTCCCCACCCGACGTGTGAAGCGGCGGCTGCGGGCTGAGCCTCGCTTGTGCCTGCGTGGTTTATGCCGTGCTTTCGGGGGCAGCGACGCTCCGGGGGCGAGCCGCAGCGACGGGTGCTCGCTGCCGCATCCGCACCTCGTTATACCTCGATTCGTGGTTTGCGAGTTGAAAATCGGTGATTGCGCCGTCGGGATGGGTTTGTGTGCGTCTGTGTTGAGTGTCGGCGGGTTAAATAACGTGTTACGAAAGTTTTTTTGTTTTTCGTTTTGGGGGAGTTTTTGGGAACGCGGGTTGCCGTTTGGTTGCAGCAGGGAAAGGGAGCTCTGCTTAGGGGCGCCGGGGGGGTGCGCTGTTGGTGTGCCCCTAAGGACGGGCTGAGCATCCCGGTGGTGGGGGCAGATGGGAAATAACAGTAATATAGCGACAGCCATAAGAATCATGATATTAATAGTAGTAATAGCAATGATGATAACGTTGGCAGTAGTGGAACACCCGAAGCCCAGCCCGGGCACCACAGCACAGCTCATGTCCCAGTGCTCCGGGTGGGGGAACAGCCCAACTGCAGCTCCCACTTCTTGGGGGGGAGCTGGGGGAGCCTTTTCTGCCTCCACCAACACAGAATCGTTTTCAAAGGGTTCTTTCAGGAAAGAATCGATTCCAAACGAGTTTGTGGCTTCCAGCAGGAATTACTCCTCCGGCTGTTAAACCCCAGAGGCTGTGGGGGCTCCGTGCTGGGCACCCCTGAGTGCCCTCAATCTTTCATTCCATTTTATTTTGCTTTATTTTTCCATCCTTTCTGCGCTGCAGCACCTTCTGGAGGGTGGATTATTTTTCCCACTGGTGCAGGGCACAACTCGGGCTTCATGCCCCCGGCCCCGTATTGCCACTGTCACAGCTTGGCAGTGGCTGCAGTGCTCCTTTGGGGCAGAGCTTTGCGGGCAGAGCCTCGAGCAGCACTACACACGTGCTGAGAGCAGGCCAGTGTGCTACCAGCCATAAAACCAGGGCAGAAAAAACTGGATTTTCGGTTCATTTGGACACGAATAGCTTTGTTCCGGGTTCAAAATGGAACTCAGAGCAAATCAGAGGGAGGTGATGCTGCAGGGGGGCTCACACACTGACCCTGGTGTGTTGCTTTCATGTGATATTCCGTGTTTTTGGTGGTGCAGGACTTAGACTGCAGAGCCCCGTGTTGTGCCGGTGGGTTCTGCTCCCAGTGCCACTGTCCCTCCCCAGGGTACAGCGTGTGGCCACGGCCACCTCTGGGGTTGGGGTTGGAAAAAAATGCCATGAAGGAAGGGGATAACATGGAGGGTGTTTGTTTTCTTTTTCCTTCTCCCCCCTTCATCCCCCCCCCCCTTAATCTGGAAAAACCTTGGCAGATGGACACCGCAGCGCTCAGCCCCGCGCTTATGCGTCCCCACGGCTGTGCTGTCACGTGTGTGGGGGGACCTTAATGCCTTCAGAGCATCAGGAGCAGTCCTGGGCACCGTGCTGGTAGATGTGGGGCAGTGCAGAGATGCTCCTCCCCATGCAAACCCCATATCCAAATGGGAGACCCCGAGCAGGGGGGGGGGGAACCAGCAGAGCTCGGTATTTGGGGGCAGTGCAGGTGGGTGTCTCCCTGACTGCCTGTGGCTTTAGCTCTTGA
Organism: Tetrao urogallus; assembly: GCF_951394365.1. Classification (NCBI taxonomy): domain Eukaryota; kingdom Metazoa; phylum Chordata; class Aves; order Galliformes; family Phasianidae; genus Tetrao; species Tetrao urogallus. The sequence goes on from NC_136822.1 coordinate 3,908,276, forward strand.
TGCCTGCACTTGGTTGGTTGTTTTTTATTTCTCCTCATGTGTTTGTGATTTGTGTGAGCAAAGCCGTGGGAAACAAGCAGGCTTTGCTCGTGTGCCCATGCAAAGGATTTACCCATTCCCCCAAGCTGAGGGTAGCTCGCTGCCGTGGGGCTGGCAGTGCTGGTCAGGTGCTTGTTCGTAAACCATCATTAGTGATGATGGGTGTTACTCTGTTTGATTCCTCCCAGCCTGCTGCAGAGCAGGAGGGGTGCAGGTGTACTCATCGTGGGGTCTGCTTTTGGAGTTTGAGGGGGCTTAAATTAGCCTGAGGTGCTCCCAGAGATGGGAATTAATAAAAACAACGATGACCATTAATTAATTAACCCTCAGATCTGTATTGTGATCCAGCAGTGCTTCAAGCAGGGGTCTGAAGTACAAACTCTCAGTGGGAGTAATAGTAGGATGGGATGGGGTGTAACTTACTGTAGGGATCCTGTTTCAGCAGGGGGTTGCACTGTATGTTCTCCAGAGGTCCCTTCCAACCTCTACAAGTCTGTGATTCTGTAGGTGGGATAAATGAGGATGAGATGTGATGGGGTGGGTGGATGCCGTGGGAAAGGATGAGTGCAGTGGGATGGGATGCAGAAGGATGGGTGGTTTGAGACAGGATGGGTGGGGTGAGATGGAACGTGGGGTAAAATGGGGTGGGTGGGATGCTGTGGGACAAGATGAGTGTGATGAGATGAGGTAGAGTGGGATGGGAGTAGGGATGGGTGGGTTGGGAAGGATAGGATGGGTGGGATGCAGTAAAGTTGATGGAATGGGATAGGATGGGATGTGGGATGGGATGAAGAGGATAGGATGGGGTAGGATGAATCTTTTTCCTCGCCATGCAGGGATCTTGCAGCTGTGCACCCAGCCCTGAAATCCCCCTGGTGACAGCAGGGACAGGAGTCTGTGGCCACTGGAGGGATCAGGGTTTGGTAGTGCCGCAGCAGACGATGTGTTCTTTGGCTCTGGCTTCCCCATGTCTTTTAGTGCTCCATTTCTCTTATTGGCAGAGCCCCCTTTGGAGAGATCTGCAGCGCAGAGAGGGTCACAAAGAGGGGCTGTGTATTAGTGGTGTTTTGCAAAAGTATTTTGGGAACAGTGACCCGAAGCATCACATCCCTAGCATGCTTCCACCTGGAGCTTGCTCCCAAGCAAGGGCAAAGCTTTGCAAAACCTCTGGCCACTGGTGGGTCCCCAGAGCAGGCTGCAGATTCCCTGCACCGGGCTGAGCGCTCATGCAGCCGTAGAGAAAGGAGGCTCTGTGAGATGCTCTGGGCTGAAAACGGCAGCAAAAAGGGGAAAAATAACATCTGTTAAAACACAGCGGGGAGGTGCAGGCGACCCAGAGGGAGAAGTGCAGGGATGCAGAGCTGTGTGGCAGCGGCACCTGGGCTGCAGGGCAGGTGTGTGCCTGCATCTTGCACTGCTGTGGTGCGTGGAGGCTGTGCCGAGAGGTTTCCTTGGAAACACGTCAGCTCTATGGGGATGGAGCTTTCCTGAGATGGCTTCAGGCTCGGCAGGAGGTGGCCGGGGCTGGACTCGGGGCTGTCCCCTGGGGCTCTCTGGGCAGCGGGGTGCTTTGGTGGGGTCTTGCTGTCTCCTTCCCAGAAAGCCCCTGCTATGGCTGCCCGCCCGCCACCGCAACTCGGGGCTTTCTCTTTGCAGGAGCAGAAAGATCCAGATCCGAAACATCCCCCCGCACCTGCAGTGGGAGGTGAGAAGCACCACGCTTGCTCTGTGCCCCCTCAAAGCACCCATGTGGTCCTCTGTTTACCTTCCAGTAATCCCAGCTGGGAGGTGGGGAGGGCTGGGCTCCTTCCTGTTGCTCTCCTCTGGTCTCTCTAGAGTGATGGGGTGTGGGTGGGTGAAGGTGATAGAGCTCTTGGGTAGAGGTGGCTTGGAAATGGCCCTGAGGAGCAGAGGAGTCCTCCTAGAAATGGCTCATCCCAAAACTGACTTTGGAAGGAGGTCAGGGGTGGAGCAGGTTCTGAGCCCGGACGACTCCTGCTCCGCACTTCCCACTTTTTGCTCTCTCCCCAGGTGCTGGATAGTCTCTTGGCTCAGTATGGGACAGTGGAGAATGTAGAGCAAGGTAAGGTGATTCGCTATTTCTGTCCTCAGGCTTAGGGTTTGGATTTTGGGTGGTCCTGTGTGGAGCCAGGAGCTGGGCTCATTGACCCCTTGGGTCTCTTCCCACTCAGGATACTCCATGATTCCATGGTTTTCTTCTCAGCGTCCCCCCATCTATGCAAAAGCCCCATTGCTGATCCCAATTGCATCCCCCACAGCCGATGCTGGAAGGGCCAATCCTAGTGAATGTAAATGTGGTTTTCACAGTGATTAGGAAATGGTTTGCCCTCTGCTGCAAACATGGGGTACCACAGGATGGAGTGGTAGTGCTGGCCATCTCCTGCTGTGCACTGACACTCACTGTCTTTCTTTTCCCCCAGTTAACACAGACACAGAAACTGCAGTTGTCAACGTTACATATGCAACAAAAGAAGAAGCAAAAGTGTAAGTGGCTTCTTTTTTTTTTCTTTTCTCTTGTCTGTGTTTTCTTTTTGTTCTGGGAACTTGGTGAAGCACCGTGCATGGGCAGGGGCAGCCACATTTACTTCTTTCCATGAGCCAAAGAGCTGGTGCATCTCCATGTGATGAGGATAGGTTTTGTCCACATTGCTATGGCACTTCCCATGGAGAGCTGTAGCCCTGCAGCATCTAAGCAAGAGGAGACCTGAGATAGTACCAGCCCCATTGCCCTCATTGTGGACCCTCCAGGCAAGACAGATCTCCAGCCAACCACATGAATTCTCACAGCAAAGCGCAGTTGCAGTTTCCCAAGCCCTCGGCTTCCTTGGGTTGTTTTTAATCTTGTAGATCTTCAGATACCTCCAGGGCTGTCTCATGGCCCTGTGCTTGTTCCCTTCGTGCCTTCTCTTGTCCCCAGGCAGCACTCAGCTGTGTCCACTTGCAGTGCCCTCCACACCCCATCTTTCCTACCAGCCTGCAGGTCCCTGTGGGTATCAGGTCCTATGAGCAGCCCATCCAGGAGTTGTCTTCTAGACTTGAACTGGGAATGTGCTGTGTTACCACCAGTACAACCAGCCTCAGCTGCTGGGAAGGAGGAATACAGAGAGGAAGGTGGGAGCGGTGCTGAGGAGCCACTGCAGTGGTGGGAGTCCTGCGTGTACCTCTTGGCATCTGGGGACAAGCCAAGTTGGAGGCCCAGATTGGCAAAAACTCCATTTCTGCTCCCTGGAGCCATGAGAAGCATCTGACTGACTTCTAGAAGGCACCCCTTCACCATGCCCTTCTCTCCCTGCCTTACAGAGCAATTGAGAAGCTCAGCGGCCATCAGCTTGAGAGCTATTCCTTCAAGATTTCCTACATCCCGGATGAAGAGGTGAGCTCCCCTCCGCCCCCCCAGCGATCCCGCCGCGGGGGCCACGCTTCCAGGGAGCAGGGCTCCTCCCCGGGGGGCTCCTCACAGCCCAAACAGCTCGATTTCCCACTGCGGATGCTGGTGCCCACGCAGTTTGTTGGTGCGATCATAGGAAAGGAGGGCTTGACCATAAAGAACCTAACTAAGCAAACCCAGTCCAAGTAAGTACCTCGAATGGTTTTCTTTCCTTCCGCAGGACTCTGTAGGTTCCCTTGCTTTTGAACTGTTGGCAAACGTTGTATTTTTGGGGTGTAGCTTCCTCAGAGGGCAGTGAGCCTGACCCGTTGTCATGGGGTCCCATGGGGTCGGCCAGATCAACCCCACATCCCAGATACATCCTTGCTGGCCTGGGGGGAGTGTGCTTCCAGCAGGGCTCTCAGAGGGAAACTTGTACTATAAATAGACAGAAATGGAGATTTCGAAGCTTGGTGCTTTACAAAGCAGGAGAGCACTGCCAGCTCCAGTGCAGCCCCAATATGGATGCGCTCACTGCAGTCAGCCAGCCAGCATCACTTGGGTCACAGAACTCTCACCCTGAGAACATGGCTTGGGCTGAGCACTGGGAGAAAATAGGCAAATGTGGGGACAGAATGGGGATCCGAGAGATGGTGACTAACTTTGCCCATGGGATTTGCTCCTTGTTGGTGCTCTATAATGATTAGAGATGTCAGATAGGGATAAATGGGGTGCCGCGCAAGTGTTGCGTGAAGGTTGGGCTTTTTGGAGCAATTTGAAGCCTTTTTTTTTTTCACAATCTGATGTTTTTACTTTTGAAGAAAAAGGAAAAGCAAGAGAAGGACTGTCTTGTTGAAGTTTCCCATGTTTCTCATGTCGATGTTTACATTGATTGCATGGTTTTCCTGCACGCTTTGTTTCTGCCCAGATTTGTTTGTGTTTAACCCAAAGCTGTCTTCTCCCATGTTCATCATCCTGAACCCGCTGATCGCACAGGACATGAGCCTCCTGTACCAGAACATCCTCCAGGGCGTCCTATTTCTCAGAGGAGCTTTTAGAGGAAATTATTTGAACCTTAATAGTGCATCCGCTTGAGCCGAATTCCTTCCAGCCCCAGCTGATGCTCAGCTGTCTCTGAAGCACGCTGACCACTGCAGATCTCTGTATTATGGTCTCCAGTGTTTGTGCCCCATGATCTGCAGAGCAGAGTGGTGTAGTGCTTGGCATAGCTCAGGAGGATGCTCTCTTTGCTGATGCTTGCTTCTGCCAGCAGTTAGCAAAGACTGGTGCCCATCCTGCCCGTTCTTGTATGAAAAGTTAACCTCCAGCCTGGGTAAGAGAAATGTTTGAAGATTTACATGCATGTGTCCCTTGGGCTGAACTTGGAGCTCAAGCTCTGCTCATCTTCTTTGCCACATCCCCTGCTCCCAGAGCTCATGGGCGATGGGTTTTAGAGGTGTCCTGGTTGACAAAAAGAGGTTTGTATGGAGAGGGGGCAGCACCCTAAGGAGGGGAGCGTGGCCACCTCGTAGCTGTGAAGGCACCTGCTGCCCTCCCAGCTGCAATGTGTGCTAGGTTTTGGCTCATGGCAGCCCTGCTTCTCCAGGTGAGTCCCTGAGTGTACTTGGCAGTGGGTGTGCCCTCACCCTTGCCACCTGAGACTGGAAAGTTTTCCTCTGCAAGCTCTGATTTCTGCCCCAAAACGTTTGCTGCTGTGTGGGCAGTTTCTGCTGCGGAGGTGTAGGCTTCCCATGCCTGCTACCACGCTCAGCAGTGGCCAGAGATGCTTCCTGAGCTCTGGGGACAAAGCCAACCCTAGGCTGACCCATCCTATTCCATGGCAATCCCCTTCTCCATCCTCCCACTTAACTGGACCTGTGCACTATCAGCACCGGGATGCCTGGAGCCCTCTGGCTCTGTGGGGAGGACGTACCTGGATACAGCAGCCTGCTCCTGGTGTCCTGTCTCCGCCTGGCAGACTGAGCTCATCCTTGCACATCCACATTTGGGATGGATTGTAGGCCAGCAGGAAACCTGGCCTATCTTTCTCTTGGATCCTCATTGTTTTGGAGTCTCCATCCAGCTCATTCGTGGCTCTCAGCTCCACTTTGATACCAGGGCACAGCCACGTGCCCCATCTCCACCAACCTCAGCTGCCTGTGGGGTCAAGAAGGTGCCCAGCTCCATTCTCTTTGCAGTGGCCACAGGTTCCTCCGTGTACCTCCCAACAGTCACACCAAGCTGGTGTTAACATGTCACCACCACGCTGAAGCACGGAGCTGTTGTCCCCTCTGCTGGCACTTTGTGATCCTTTTGCCAGCCCATTTGTGTCACGGGGTGGCAGGGGATGTCCCCGTGCTTGCTGAGCATTGCCTCTGAAGGAACAAGTCCTCCAAGTCAACCTGATGGAGCTCCGCAGCCTGAGGCAGCTTGGAAGGTGTCACGTGTGAGTGACAGCAAGCAGCTTGGTCACTGTGTGCCATAGACACAACAGAAGCAGAGATGAAATCAACCAGTGCTTCTTTGTACAGTCCAAGGAGGACCCGTGTCCTACCTGAGCAGTTCTAGCCAGAGCTGTAGGACATCTGCTGGAGCGACACAGCCCTCCAGGCTACCAGACTCTGCTCTTCCTCTTCAGTGCTTGGCTCAGACCACCCCCAGTTCGTTTCAAAGCTGCTGTAGTAGACATTTAGCTCAGGGAAGGCTTGCCCAGCTGCTCCCCTTCCCTGTAGATGAAGCCTTCATAGTCCTGTGTGCTGGCTGGTGGGCTCCTGGAGGAGATGACCCACGTGAACCTGCTGTGACCCCTCATCACCCAGGCATCGTGCTGGGGGACACCCTTCACACTACAACACTTGGCCTTGCTTGCCCTGCAGCACCCACAAACAGTCCTGGCTGGGACGTGGACCTCATAGAAAAGCAAGAACTTGGCTGTTGCCAGCCAGTGCCACAATGGAGCTGAACCTGTGACGCTGGTGACATTTGCTTAACAGCGAGTATGGCACCTTCCAAGGAGGTCGAGGCTGGCTGCAAGATGGTGGCCACACAGCCAACAAGATGGCTGCACCGAGTTGCCCTCTGGGGGGTCAACGATGCGGTGGAAAAGGAGGAAAGCTGTTCTTCAAGATGTGTGGTTCGTGCCCGGGAATCTCCTACCCTGCTTTCCTCTCTCCTCTCTCTCAGGGCCCTTGCCAGGCACGGTGAGGCCCGTGCCTCCTTCCTGCCACCTGCCGAGGGAGGAGCGAGGAGATAGAGCACGGGCTCGGCCAGTGCGCAGGGGAAAGCTTTCTGGTCTCACATGGAAGGGCGTGAGTACAAGAGCTGTTGTTAACGTGCACGTGTGACTCCAGGCTGTGGAAACCACGGGTAAGTCGTCCCTCTGTCCTGGAGGACGTGGCGGTACTGCGCAGCCTCAGGTATTGTGCAGAGAGATTGAAGTTGGCCAGAAGGCTCTGAGCCGATCCCTGCTCCAGCAGGATGAGCCACAGGGACAGAGCTGGCTGCTGAGGGTTCTGTCCAGCAGAGATCTGTTCGACCCCATCTCGGCGTGTTGTTGGATGGGGGTTGACATCCCACTGTTCCCAGGCAGATGGCAGAGGCACATGCAGGCCAGATGCAGTCTAATCAGCGGAAGCAAAACACTGCTTCCAAGGGGCAGTAGATGTTACATCAGCTTTGCCCAAAGACGGATCAGATGTTGAAATGAGCCTGTTTGTGTTTAGCAAGCTGAATGCTATACGCTCAGATGCCTTCTTGCAACACCAGCCTCATCTCAGGGCCTTCTCTCTGCTGGTTGTTTCGCCATAGGGTTGACATCCATCGGAAGGAGAATGCTGGCGCTGCCGAGAAGCCCATCACCATCCATGCCACACCAGAGGGCTGCTCCGAGGCGTGCCGCATGATTCTTGACATCATGCAGAAGGAAGCTGATGAAACCAAATCGTAAGTGCCCCTGGCTGAGGCACGTCATGTCAGCGGGTTTGCTGGGCGGTGCCGTGGGGTCCAGAAGCTCAGGTTGCTCTAGGGGTGTGAACTTGGAGAGTTCCCTTCCAGTTGAAACGATCCTATGATTCTAAACCATGTGAAACACAGGAGTGCCATCAGGTTTGAGATGTCCCCAAGCTCCACTTCCCCAGAAGCTGGGAAAAGCAGTGGGATGCAGTGGTGTTCTGTTCCTTCCGCAAGTTGCTGCTGCCATTTGCTGGAGAACACTCTCTGGGCCAACTGGTCCTTGAGATTTTGGGTTTTTTTCGTATTTCAGAGCAGAAGAGATCCCCTTGAAAATCCTAGCACATAACAGCCTGGTGGGGAGGCTGATAGGCAAGGAGGGCCGCAACCTGAAGAAGATCGAGCAGGACACCGGCACGAAGATCACCATCTCACCGTAAGTGCTGGGTAATGCTGACAGTTCCCCACCATCCAGCACGCCACTGAACCATGCAGCCACGTCCTCCTTTGTATGTTCCTCATCAAGGATGGGTAGTGGCACTGGGGAAGAGCATCACATCTTAGCCCTGTGCTGTCCCGAGGGCGATCCCTATTGTCTGCTTTGATAGTTCTCCTTTCTTTTTGGCATGCAATATAACAGCATCTCCTGTTCTGTCTGAATGTGGGCTAGTTTGCAGGATTTAACTATTTATAACCCTGAGAGGACCATCACGGTGAAGGGCAGCACAGAGGCATGCTCCAATGCTGAAGTGGAGATCATGAAGAAGCTGCGAGAGGCCTATGAGAACGACATCGTGGCTGTCAATGTAAGTTCCCAGCCCACCCCTCTGACATACCACTGCTTCAGGGCCACTGCTGAGGCAACCAGAAAAAAATGGAGCTGTGGGGGACAATCTGTTGTGGACAGGGCCGTGCTATTTGGTAAAAAGCCTCAAAAGCCCACTCAACCATCTCTGTGTGTCTTTACATTTCTAGCAACAGGCCAACCTGATCCCAGGACTGAACCTTAGCGCTCTAGGGATCTTCTCGACAGGGCTGTCCATGCTCCCATCCTCAGTGGGGGCTCGAGGTGCTGCCGCAGCCGCCCCTTACCACCCTTTTGCAGTAAGTGCATGAGAATTTGGGGTGTGGGTGTTAGTTTGTGGGAGTCTTTGTAGCTCTTGGAGTTGGGTTGATGCTGTAGCTGTGGGAGGAGTGGCATGGGGAGCCTTGAGCAAGAGCTCCAGCTCTTGGCTAGTCTGGGAAGATGCTCGCTCCTAGGAGGAGAGGAGGTGAATGCCTTTGGCTTGTCCTACTTTGGGTTTTGCTCCCTGGGTAGACAAGCTGCATGCTGGTGTTGCACTGAGCTCAATCTCACCTCTGCCTAGGACTTGCCATGTCTTGAAGGTGGTTCTCTGCTTTTTACCCACACTCTCTGCATCCCGTGCGTCATGGCCAGGTGGTGCCCTGCAGATGTGGGTGCACCACCTCCTTAGAGAGGCTGAACTGTGGCAGGACCTGCGGGCATTGCTGCCAGCATGCTGAGCATGGCTGGGATGGGGAGAAGCAGCAGCACCCCCTGCTCACTGACACTCGGAGGGTTGTGATTACTGAGGGCGTATCTTCAGAGAGAAACACCACTAGAAACTCTTTTGTTGACATGAAATAGGTCCTTCTGATTTTTCCAAAAGTCTTGTAACTAGTAAATGTAGGTACAGCCTTAGGAAGGAGATGTACGTAAAAGTGTTCGGGTATCTGGGCTGTGTTGCCCACTGTAGTGGAAATGCTAAGTCATGGCCTGAAGCAGTGATTGAGCACCTGGTGGAAGGCAGGGCCAACCCAGGGGAGCTCAGGTGCACGCATTGTACCTGAATGACTGGAAGGGTGGAGACAGGATCTACCACTTCCCAGATCTCATTTAAGGGTTGGCAATGGAGGCAAGGGTATCTCGCTGGAGATCCCTGCCTACCTGAGGAGTTCCAAAGGTAAACAGTTTCTTCCTTTCACTTCTGCATCCGTGGCTTCTGCGTTTGGGCTTGTCCTCATCTGCTGCAGCCAAAGATTTTGACACGCTGCTATTATGGCTGTGCTTTCCATCCCATTATAGCGTTATGCCTACATGTGTCCATGTTGAGCTGCACAGACACACACCAGGACACATGGAAGCCAAAAACCCATGAGGATGGTGGGCAGGGAGGACACCAGGCCCCTGTAGTGGTGGTGAACAACCTCTTGTCCCCTAGCATCTGTAGGGCACCCTTAGTGTGACCAAGAGATGGAGTGCAAACCTGCGAAGCCAGGCCAGCTCCCTGTCTGTATCTCTCTCTGTGTGTTTGTTCAGATGCTTTAAATGCAGGGAGGATGCCTCACTGCATGTTAATTTACTTTTGTACTGTTTTCTTTTTCTGGCAACGCCAACAGCAGAGTGGCAGGAGGAGAACGGTGAGTGCTGAGCCCATGCGCATGGGCTTGTGGTGCAGAGAGGCGGCTGGGTGTGACCTTGGGGCTTGTGGCCATGTGTGGTGATACCCAGATGAGTCCCTGTCCCCTGGGCATTGCTAAATTCAGGGCAAAAGAGCATTGGAGCAGGTTGAAAGCAAAGGGAGCCCTTTCGTTCCTTTCCTGCTTTCAGCCTGTGGAGCAGCAGGGGAGTGTCTTAGCATACTTCATGTCTACGGGGTGCTTGGTCAGTCTGTCTGTCTGTATGTCTCTGAGAGAGGATGGGAAGTACAGTTTGGTGCCTTTGGGAGGTGCAGATTGGAACATCTAATTTGGCAGCAGCATTTCTTGCTTTATGGACTGGAGCAGCTTTCAGTTCTTCCAGGCAGGCTCCTGGGCTCCTTTATCCAAAACTGTGTATTTCCCAGAGCAAAACAAGGAGCAAGCCAATGCTAAACAGGGAATTGGCTCCCAGGCAGTTCCTTGCCCCCAAGGAACTGGGGCTTGTTTTTCACATGAAATCCTAGAGGTCATTACAGTTGAAAAACACATCCAAGATCCCTACATCCAACCCCAGCTTGCCCCACTGTGCCTACTGACCGCATCCCTCAGTGCCACATCTCCACAGCTCTGGAACACCTTCAGGGATGGTGAGTCCCCCACCAACCTGGGCAGCTGTGCTGGTGCCTCACCACTCTTTCTAAGAAGAAATTGTTCCTAATATTACATCCGTGTCACTGTCAGAGTGGTGATCGTGGTGGCTGGAGCTCAAATCCTGAGTTTTGGAGAAGTGTGTGGAGCATGACGAAGGATGCTCGTGGTGTGAGGAGGAGTAGGGAAGTACTGAGCTCCCCGTGCCCCTGGGGCTGGGCAGGGTGCTGTGGTGCAGGAGATGATGCCTGTGGCTGGAGCACAAGCTTGGTGCAACCTTTACTTTATCTCCTCTGGCACTGAGAATCATGTCATGAATCCATGACATAAAATCTTTACTGAGTACCACTGTTGGTCACAGCATTGTTTTGGTGTTGGTTTGCAGACTGAGGGACGTCCCCATGTCCCTGTCACAGGTTTTGGGGACGTCCCTGACTCTGCTCCCTGTCCCCCTGCAGAGCTCCTCGGCGTACCTCTCAGGGCTGTATGGAGCCTCCCCCGTTGGTGCCTTTCCACATCAGCACCCCGTAAGTGCCCCTGTATCCCCACGGGTCCCCCTCTGCTGTCCCCAGGGCAGGGATGCAGCTTGGGGTAGCACTTGTCCCCACACAGTGCCATGCTCCTGCTTGGCAGGCTCTGGCTGGGACGGTTTTGGAGATTCATGTGCCAACCACCTTCAAAATCAGGAATGGCAAATGGAAAAAAGCAGGAGTTAAGGATAAACCTTTGCTCTCCCTGGCAGCTCCCTGAGCAGGAGGTTGTGAACTTGTTCATCCCAACGCAGGCAGTGGGGGCCATCATTGGGAAGAAGGGGCAGCACATCAAGCAGCTGGCACGCTTCGCAGGGGCCTCCATCAAGGTGAGCAGCAGCCTCACATCTGGCTTTCTTCCTCCTAGGGGGTGGGAAGGGGCTCCCCCAGAGAGCTGGTGCCCACCATGGGGTGGTGGTCCTATCCCTGCAGCTCTCTGTGTGGATCCCTGTGTCTTGGGGGATGCTGCAGCACCCTGATGTTCTCCAGACATGTGGGTGGCAATGGCTGAGTGTGCACCAGAAGTGCCAAGGAGCTGGATCACCCTCTCCTAGGAAGGGAAGGGAGGTTTAGGTAGTGTCTACGAGGCCAGGTGTCCCCATGGAGCTCTGGGGACAGCACCTCCCAGGTGGGTCTTGCCAAAGCAGAGCCTGCTCACACCCTCCTGCCCCCCTCCTGTTTTGCAGATTGCCCCAGCAGAAGGTCCTGATGCTACTGAGCGGATGGTCATCATCACGGGGCCACCTGAGGCACAGTTCAAGGTGGGCTCAGTGCTGGCAATGGGAGCACAACTCGGGTATCCCTTGGGTGCCTGGTGGGTGATGGGGCTGGGGGACACTGCTCGTTGGTGCTGGGGTGCAGGCTGCTGTTTTCCTTTGTTTCACATCACCCTCCCGCAGGCCCAGGGGCGAATATTTGGGAAGCTGAAAGAAGAGAACTTCTTCAACCCGAAAGAAGAGGTGAAGCTTGAAGCCCACATCAAGGTGCCTTCCTTTGCAGCTGGCCGTGTGATAGGCAAAGGTGGCAAAACGGTACGGCAGGCGCAGCAGCAGGGCTGGGTCCTCCTGGGTATGGCTACCCCAGCAACACAGGCTCTGCCTTCTGCTGCAGGTGAACGAGCTGCAAAACTTAACGAGTGCAGAGGTCATCGTGCCCCGAGACCAAACCCCGGATGAGAATGAGGAGGTCATCGTTAAGATCATCGGGCATTTCTTTGCCAGCCAGGTGAGGCTTTCGCTGCGTCTTCTCTCACCTCTCCAGGTTCTGCCCGCCCTACACGAGCATCCTTTTGCTGGCGGCTCTGGGAGGCACTGTTGGCGTCTCAGCAGCTCTCCCCAGTGGCGGTAGTGCAGAAATTAAAGATAGGCTCCGTCCGGGTAAAGCACACATTTGGGCACCCCGGGCTCCTCTGACCGCCGCCTCTCGCTTTCTCTCCAGACTGCACAGCGCAAGATCAGGGAAATCGTCCAGCAGGTGAAGCAGCAGGAGCAGAAACACGCTCAGGGAGCCCCTGCCTCGCAGCACAGCAAGTGAGGCTCCCTCCCAGCGCGCCGATGAATGTACCCCTGCCAGCACGGGCAGGGAGCAACCAAAGAGCACCCCGGGGCACAGGGATGGCGTGGGGACGGCCCCCTGCACCCCGCAGCGCCCGGCCTCTCCATCCCACAGCCTCCGCCTGACTCGGTTCCTGACGCTATCCCTTTAGTTGGACTAACATAGGCAGAGGGCTTTGGGATTTTGTTGTTTTGTTTGTTTGTTTTTCTAATCGTTTCTATTATTTCCCCCCAAATGCCCCGTTTTGCAACCATTCCCTGGCCAGGTGTGGCTGGAGGATCCCATCCGGCACCCGGTGTCCGTGCCGGTCCTATATTTTAGAATTAATATATCAATAACAAAACTAATGCTGGTTTTTAATTTTTATAATTTTTTTATAATTTTTTTTCTGTTTTTTTTTTTCTTTTTTTTTTTTTAATGTCACAGGGGTGGGATGTTTGTTTTAGTCAAAGCAGGCTTTTCTAGGCTTAAGGAAAAGAGCTAGTCCAGTGGTTCTCTAATGCACAGTAGCACAGAGTTGTAGGATTGCCAGCAGGAACAACAATTAAAGAAGTGTTAACGAGCAGTTTCTTAAGGGCTGTGAAAGCAGTGCCATGGGGACTGCCTGTATGAGCCAACAGAAGGGATACCGTCTCCTACCAGAGAAAACTCTCCCTTTCACACGCCCTTTCCTCTTTGCTTCACAGAGTCCAAAACTGGGTTTTGCATCTGTTCTGCCCCATGCCCTGTCCATCTGTCCATCTCTTTGTCTCCATCACTGCCAGACAAAGCTGTGCTCAACGTTAGCACCCCAAAACCAGCCCTTCCCCGTGGTCAGCCCGCAGAGAACAACCCCCCGCTCCTCCCAGGGCTCTTTTGGAGGATAAATTGCTTTTTGGGAGCTTTTTTTTTTTGTCATATTGAAGGGAGAAATAAGAGGAAAAAAAATATTTTCAAAACGTTGTTGGCCCAGGGCTTGGAGAAAGAAAAGACCTTGCAAAAGTTTTTACAAGAACACAACACGCATACACACACACACAAAGAACTACCTCAGGTTTTCGTACCTCAGCACCTTGCGCTTGTGTTTCCCTTTTAGAGATTTTTTGTATGCCTTGTAAAACTGATAGTTGGAGCAATTTTTTTTATTTTTGTAATAAAAACAAAAGTTGGAAAACTATCTCGACCAAATCAGCTGCGAGGCGGGAGGAGGAAAACCAGCCCACGCGTCCGAGAGCTCTTCTGTAATCTCCAGCTTGCCCAGAGCCAGTGGCCGTTCCTTTGGAGAAACGTTCAAAAGAGGAGAGGAAAATTAAAAAAAAAAAAAAAAAAAGAAAAAAAATAGCACAAAAAAAAAAAAAAGGTAAAAAGGAAAAAAGGAAAAAAAAAAAAAAATAATAGCAAAAGGTGACGAAAGCCAAGCGGCAAAAGAAAGGACCAGGGCTGACCGCCCGGCGAGGTGCTGAAGGCTGAGCCCGTGCCAGCGATGTACCGACAGACTGCAATGCCAGTTTTTGTCTGCTGCAAAGTGTTCTGTGAAAAAAGCCAACGACAACAAAAAACAAAATATATCCAGCTAACAAGAGCCTGAGCTTGCTCTGCGTTGCTTTCTTTCCTGTGCCCTGTGGTGGCCGTGGCCAGGCTGAGCGCAGGGTGGGCACACAGGCCCCGGGTGGGAAAAGGGTGGGTGGACTGGAGGGCTGCGGTTGGGGACTTGGGGGTTTTGTTGTAAATCCAGCAGCGTGGAGGCCCTGATGGCCAAAGGAAGAGCTGTGCTGTCCCTGTCAGCCTCCAGTGTGCCGCGTCTTCGCTGCTGACCTTGGAGCTGGATGTTGACCCGATGGACTCAGGTTGAAGCCCAACCTCCCACATCCCACCCCCTCAGGCTGCAGCAGCCTCACCGCAGCCAAATTTCACCTCCCACGTGAGCTCTTTATCTGGAGGGGTTGCAGGCATGGACAGCAGTTGCATGAACTTCCAGAGATGTCACCATCATCAAAGCCACCTCTCTGCACTGAGATCACCACTCCAGTTGGCAAAGCCAAAACAAGGCCACCTCATGTTTTCTGACGGACCACCAGTTGTGCTTATGCTGCCCTAGAGCTCAAGCATCCCTGCTGGCTCCCGTGGCCATGTCTCTTGCTAAGTATCAGCTCCCAAGAGCAGGCAGACCAGCTGTGGGCTGGGCATTGGTATGCAGCCAAAGGGGAATGGCCTAAATGGGGCTCAAACTGCCCCTGTATGAAAACGGGGTGCAAACGGGGAGCTCCCTGCACTTGTGATTTACTGCAACTGGGAGATGTGTGCATGGGCAGCAAGGCTGGTGCCAAAAAGAGAAAACCCAACTCACAGCCTTGGAGCAGGCTCCTTCCCTCTGGTGCACCCGTCACCGGCAGCTCCAAACAGCAAAGCAGGCTGCTTGTGGCCACGTGCTTTGTAGAAGCAGCCTCCAGTCTCGTGTTGCAGCAGCAATTCCCAAGTCTGTACCCTCACCCCCAGCCAGCCTGCAGTCAGCAATGACTTCTCCCACCCCAATGGATGACCCACACGAACCTCAGTGATGGATTTGATTGTGACACAAGGGCTGAGCCCCCCCCCAAGGTCCTCCCTGCCAGTAATGACTGCGTCACCACGCAGCTGACGGCATCAGCAGAGCTCATGGCAGCATGAGAGCAGCCCCCTCTCCCTCCCCCTCCCCACCCAGGGAGCACTCGTGTGACTCACACTGCATCACAGGCCCCAGGCGCTCTCTCAAGGCGTCACAGAAGATGTAAGAGATGATTCCCCACCACAGGATGTTCTTAGAGCATCTTACGGTGACCTAAGGGTAACAATCCACAGGCAAACTGGAAGAGGACACTTCAAGCAGTCAGCTACCAGGTCCTAACTAATCAACAGCTAAAATCCCTCACGTCCTCAGGGAATCCACAGAAGATTAAGTATCTCACGTCAGGACAAACGGCAGCAGATTGCCTTTGTAATAGTTACCTCTTTGGGGAACCTCCTCTGATTTGTGATGGATTAAGCTAATCAGTTTGGAAGCAAAGACTGATCCAGCTCCTGGCCACAGCACAGATAAACCCACTCAGCAGCTCCCCTAGGAAAGCAGCCCCTCTGGCAAGGAGCAGCCTGAAAGCAGATCGTTCACACGAGCACAGAGGGCACATCTCCAAAAATCAGCATCTTTACCTCAGAGCTGGGGGAACGGAACCACCTCACAGAAACAGTGTGATGTGGTTCTCAATACCACCATTCCAACAGGCAGCCTACACGCCAAGCATGCAACAGCCTCCCCTCTGCAACAGTACACAGGGAACTGAGACCCCAAACTTACTCCAGTTAAAGAGCATGAGCTCAGCAGGATACAAAAACAGACCAAATACAACTGGACTCAATAAAACATTCTCATTGCCCCTTCAGGATTTCACAAGCATTGCTGAGAGGCTTCTGTGCGCTGATACTCACCCTAGCTAGAGTCTTCCTCCTCACATAAGCAAGCAAAAACCACTCTGATACCTCTTTCTTTTTTTTTCTTCATTTAGAAAAAACACTCTATTTCATCACCAGGTAGAATTTCTTTCCAGTAAAGCTCTTTGTATAAATTACATATTTACTTTAAAAAAGAAACAAAATAAATACTTCTCTTTTCACATCAGATAATTCCCTGCAGACAAAACAAAACCACCCCAACTAAAGGGGCTTCACTACAGATTTGTTACAAATCAAGAAAACCGTCAATACTTTTTTTTTTTCCCCCCCCCCTTTCTATGGTCATCACAAATCCAGTTTTAGGAATCAAGTAGATCGTAGGTGTTCCAGAAACAGAAGAAAACTCTCCTTGAAGAAACAGCAGCTAAGCACATTGTCCTTGGGGAGCTCAGTTTGGCTACCACGACTGTTACCACCAGGCTGGAGAGTCCCATTTGTCCATAAATGTGGCCACGTGTGCAGTGAGGTGGGAGCCCTCCGTCCCACCGACACAAGTTCACACCATTTCTTCTCCACCACTCCCCTGGTGAAGTCACAGCCAACTTTCAGACTCTCACTCAAGGCGCATCAGCTCATTTCAAAGAGAGGCACTGTCTCCGAAATGGAGGAAAAAAATTAACCGTTACTTTATAGCCTAAAAGAGAAACATGTAAGTGCCTGCTTCCTGTTCAGTAAGGCACTGCAAACATAATGAAACAGGAGTTAGTGACTGCGAGGTGATCCACCGTGTTGCTCTGTCGGTTCATGCCTCACAGCAGCTGCTGATGGATTATTTCCCACACCATTCTCTTGCGGAAGTAAGGCATGTCTTCCTGTAAAGAAAAGGAAAGAAAAGCCCATGCAATGCACAGCAGGAAGGGACAGAAAACACGTGTGGTGTTCTCTCACATCAAGCTCATTTTAAGCACTGTCAACGCAGCCCCTGTGAGTACAACACGGTCTGCTGTGTCTCACACCCACTGTGGTGCTGCATGGATGAAACCCAACAAAGCCAGATTTATCTGACTATTAACAACAGCTTAAGCTCTAATTAAAGGCCGCTACATCAGAAGATAATTCATATTTTAATCAGTCTAAGGGTTAGGCCTATTTCTCCAAAAGATACCAAAACCATACCTTGCCCGAGGGGAAGTTCAAGGTTTGCCTGAGACCTAAGGATGGTGAATACAGCTCCACTCTGCTGAGGCCACTTTGAGTTCCAGCCCTGGCGCCACGCACCACAAATGGAAGTACAAAACTTCCACTCCAGGCAGAGCAAACAGCTGCATAACCTCCCCAGCCCCTGCACGTGTGCACTCATCTGAAACCATTAGGAACTTTGGCTCACCTCAGTGAAGGTAATGGGTTTGTCTCTGCAGACATAATCTGCATATTTGCACATAAAAACTCCGCAGTCACTTCCATTCGATTGCTGAGGAATTTCCTAATGAAAGGAAAGAAGGTGGAGAATGTTTTCTATCTTAAAAGAAAAGCAAGTTGGGGGCAGCACCACCCACCACCCCCAATACTCTGACTTGCAAACCTACGTGCACAACCCATCCCACACACAAGGAGTACACCCAGTGAGCCACATCTTCACAGCCCTCTGTCTCCTTTCCTTGGACCTCATAATCCAAATTCTTGCAGGGGTAGCAGCAATCCACCCTGCAAGGTGTCTTGAAGTTTGCACTGTGAGCAGCACAGTGGTGTCATGTCTCCTGAGTTTGCAGATGCTGCTTATTGCTATTAATTTGTTGAAAGACATCAGCTCAACCCTTTTCTTCATCACCTGCCAGAATTCATGCACGAAGAAGAATCACCTCAAAGCCCTGCCTGCTTTTGGAAGCCTCCTCTCTCAGACAACAGCTAAACAGATTCTTAAATTCAACTTGTGAAAAAGGTGCAAAGCCAGATTCACCCTAACATGGCAGACTCATAGGAAAATAAAGTACTTGGACAGCAAGGAAAGGCACTGCCTTGCATCCCAGCACAGCTTCCTAATCCACTTGCAGCCTGAGATGGTTTATGTTTATGGATGCTCTTTAAAGCTTAGCCTTGTTAAGAAAGCATTAAGGCCTTTGTGACGAGGAGCTGCAGGTTTCAGATCCCAGTAATGCTCACATACATGGGACTCCATGCTGTGAAGGGTCCACTCCGAAAGTGACAGCTTCACTTTTCGTTTCTCCCAGCTTTCCTCTTGCAGGTAATGGCTGTTTAAAACAAAACAAAGCAACTCTTCATCTCTGTATTTTAGGCCAACAAAAAAGAGATCCCTGAAATTCCACAGGAAGCCAAATGGCAGGACAGTAAGATGTCAGTGGATCTTTACTGCCATAAAGCATTTGGAGGAACAACTCAAATGTTCAGTTTGCATACATTTCATGGTGATGCTTTGTACATCCTGGAGACAAGTATCACTTTCCTGGATGGAAGGAGTGATGTGAGAATGGTTTTATTCCCTAGCTACAAAAAAACCAAACGCTTCCAGTTGTGTCTCAGATACAAATAGCTAGAAACCTTCTCAGAGTTCACAACAAAAAGCACTGACTGAGCAGTTACTCACAATACAGCTTCACAGATCTTGTCTCCTCTTTTTCCAAGTGAGTCAAAGTATGTGATGGTCTTCTTTCTGATATCTACAACCTGTTATTGAAAAGTAACCGTCAGACACTGCACGAGCCTATGCAGCAAACAGAACAAAAACTGATCAACCTTGCTTGCTTGCTTGCTTTCTCCCCACTTAATTCTTCAATTGAAAAAAAAAAAGAAATCCAGCATGACTCACCACCAACGACCAGTGTGATCTCAAGTGAATAGGAACTAAAATGATGTGATGTTTGAACAGATTCACATTTCTAGTCCATCTTTTTACTGCTGTGTAGCCTTCGGAAAGAAGTTTGTGACAGAAGAAAGTACTAAAAGCGTACACTGATGGATAGTTTTCTTTTTTGCCTCTTTCCATCAGAAGATTCATATAGAAATTAATGACCTGTATGGTAAAAACCAAATATAAAATACAAAATAAGACACTGCTCACCAAATTAAAAAAGTAAAAAAAAACAAAACCAGAGAAGCAATACTTTCAGAAGACTAACTTCTAGAAACTGCGTGACCCAACAAATAGAGTTTCTAGAACTCTAGAGCTTTATATACCTACAGTAAGACTCAACAGGTGTCTATAAGTTCTGCAGTGAGGGTCTGCAAATAACTGAAATCAGACACCTGTGCCCAGCGAGGACATTTGAAAAGACATCCAGAACAGAAACATCACTGTGCTGCAGCAAGCTTTACCTCGTCGTTGAGCCACGAAAAGTTGTTCAGTGTCTGGATGTCCTCACGGCTGAGCCTGAGTTTGAAGGCACTGCTCACCACCTCCTCCGGTTTACCCTCGCTCAACGCAGCCTTGATCTCTCTCTCCATGGCCTGAAGCAAGCAATGGAATGGGAAAGGACCTGTGAGCACACCAACCTGTGGGCAGCTTTCAGCTGTAACAAGGTCTGCTACATGAAGGCTCGAGTGATAAGACCAGCACCACAGTGGGCATTTTTCATACCAAGGCATGTGAGTCAGGGACCTAAAAGAAGTTAAAAGTGGGGAACTCCAAAGGGAACTGAGGTGTCGACACTGGAGTCATGCATTCAGGAGTCTCAGCTGTGTGTGTAACTGTTCTTGTATGGATATTTCCATCGAAGCCTGCTTAAGGGATGCAAAGCACACTTCTTTTTGGTTAAATCTGGGCCAGTGAAGTGAGAAAAACAACTTTTTTGTCTTGTATGGAACTTTACTGTCCAGAGTTTGTAAACCCTCATTTTGCTTGCCCTTCCCAAACCAGTCATCACTGGGCCAAAAAGAAGGTGTTCAGTTACATCAGCAGGACTTCAAGGAATCAGAGCAGCCAAATACTGCTCTGGAAAAGCACCTGTTAAACGTGGACCAGTTTTGGTTCTGCTCACACAATTCCCACAAACCCTTACGTGAGCACAACCAAAGGACTGTGTGGATTGTATTAAACCCTTTAAGATCAGCTTTACTGCTGACCCTTGCTCTGTAGACATTCTACAAGTGGTGAATGCAAGCTCCTAACACTGCAAAACAGGCTCAAGAACCGTCTGCAGAAAAAAAAGGAGGAGTTATGTGGATGTTTTACAGCTTTCTAATTCGAACAAGGGACCGACAGCTATGGTACCTCTGTGAGTGGAGGAAAGCGTTCTTGGGATCTGGGGAGTTTCTTTTCTTCCTCATCATGGATAGATGGTCTTCCGGACAGAACGGGTGGCAGATGCAATCCAGAGGAGGCATTCCCTGGGACTTCATCTCCATGCTGTCTCAGACAAAAAGAGGTCAAGTTAGCAAGCAAATTTGCTAAGGGATAACACAAAGTCTTGCTCATGTATAAAATTGGAAGTGTCTTTTGAATATGCATCCATACACCCATGTATCCACATACATCCGAATAATAAGCTCACCCCTGAGTTGGGTTGTCCCTCTTGTCCTTTCTTGCCTTCCTTTTCTGCTGGCGTACCGTAACTGCAACTGGAAACAGAGAAGCAGGCTGTAGCAATGCATGTAACTCTTACACATCCATCTTCTGGTTAAGGAATGCATTATCACAGATCAGACTGCCATACAGAAGTCTCTCTCACTGGCTTTGCTTCCTTCAGCAACACGCAGCCATCTGCGCTCACACTGCTGCTGCTCAGATGGTTCACAAAGAAGAAATGAGAGACACAACTGGATTGCAAGCAATTCCAGAGCCACGAGCTAGCTGCTCTCATGCCAGAACATTGAGATGAGGATGGTTATTCTCTTTCTGGACACTGCTGGAACACACAAAACAAAACCAAAGAGGAACCAAGATTCTACCTGGGCTGCTCACGTTCTGGAGAGTGGCGTGGTCTGCTGCCATCTGCACAAAAAAGCATACCAGAAGTCAGCATTTAATGAGGATCAGGCAAACATGACTCTCAGATTATGAAGGAAAAGACAAAAAAAAAATCCCAACAACCTTCCTAACAATGACTACAAGGTTATGAAGTTTTAACTCTGGCAAACAGGCCTCCTGGACATTATGGGAAAGCGTGTGAGCTCTGAAGCCCAGGATCTAAAGTCACTTTCAGTAGTTACATTCTTCAGCTTACCAGAAAAGATGATCTACAAAACAAGCCAACTTGTTATAAAGAGAGGTGCTGTGCTAATCCAGGAAAGAAGCAATTTGCTGGTTTATGGGAACTTTGAGTCCCAGCCTGAAGCACTGATTGAGCACCTGGGGAAAGGACCTGGTCAGCCCTGGGAGCACAGGTGGAGGCAATGGGGGAGGAGCCTGGCTGCACCTCTCTTAGACCCCATTTAAGGGCTGACTGGCAGAGAGGAAGGAGCTCTGCTTGGAGATTGCTCCCTTGTGAGCCTAAATCTTCAGAGACAGGTAAGCACTTTCTCTTTTATAACACCACCCTGTTTCATGCTTGTCCCTTTTGCTGTTTCACTCCTTATTGCCTTTCCACCGGGTTAATATTTCAATTTGTAACAGCTGGCTTAGTGTTGAAGCTCTGATATCATGGATATGGTCACATAAAAAAGGATTAAACAGTAATGCATTATCACAGCTGGGTGAGGTAACCTAAAGGGCTCACACACATCAGTGTGCCTCCACCAGCACAAAGGGCCAGATGTTACAGACTTCACCTGCACAGTATGCAGTTACTTCTGCAGCTAAGAACACCTCTGGTACAGCACCAGGGTGGAGGAACAGCTTTAAACAAAGCTTGTCACTTACAAAGCCACTTCAGCTAACAACTATCTCTGGTTTTGTTCCTGCTCTCCTTTTTCTTTCTAGAGACAGCTTCTTTTGTTCTAAGAGCCAATGTAAGCCACACCACGTCTAGCATAGCATAAAATATACCTTCAAGACTTAAATAAATGCTCTATTTTATAAGCCTAGCTATAAAACAGAGCAACTATGAAGCAGGGCTCACTCACCAGGTTTTGGTGTCAAAAGCTTGGAGGCATCCCCTCCACATCTTTGTTCTTCCAGGAAAGTTACAGCAGACAGTGACTCTTTGTAGTAAATCTCAACACTTTGGTGCAGCAGGAAAAATAACAAAACAGAATCAGAATTTCTATACATGCAGTATCTGTTATCTGTATGCAATCTGTGTTTTATAGGACAAGGCAGCATTCTCTGTCACAATCCCTGGCCAACCCTTTATTGGAGATAATGCTGGCACTGTGAACACATTGTCCACACAGCACACGTTTCTGGAATGTTTAAATTCATCCTTCAGGACTGCTCTGAGATATTGGCCAAACCACAGTAACCAATGGCTGGAAGATCAGATGCCAAAAGCAGCATTGTTGATCCAACCTCAAATATTAATGCTGGTGCACCTAAAATTACACAAAGTGTCATTTTCTGTATTCACACAGCAGAATGTTTAAATGTGATGTGCTATTCTGCTCTGAAGCCCTGTGTTTGTCTTCTAGCTGTGAGGCAAAGCAGAGACTGGGATTCTAGCTTTGCTAAAGCAATCCATGTTTCACAGCATTCACGTGGCATTTCCTACTATGTGCCTCTGCAGAAAGGCACGCTGCTGTTTCACCATTTTGGCATCAGTATTTTCTAATTAGGCTCTTTGTACAAAGCTTTGAGGTGTAGTATCCCACTGAGATAAGAGCTTCTCTTATTTCTGTGTTTTTCCTGGTGTGGTTAGCTTCATGCAATCTCTTACACAGCAACACAGATATCAAACCCACATCACTGCTACTCATGAATCAGATTTACACACAAGTTCCCTCTTGTAGGTTGCTCTCAGAACAGCAGTTCTGTACACAAGACTGAGATTTCTTCCTTTTAATCTACTGGGAGAGAAACGTATCCCTACAGAGTGACAAACTTTCATCTGCAGAACACATTCACAAAACATTCCTGCTACACCTGGAGGAAGTGAATGCAGGGAGGGGAAGCATCTCTTGAGCTTTTAAAACTTAAGTTTATGCAAAGACCTGCCCTGGGACACCATCAGGAGCCCTGAGAGTGCAAAAGCTGCATTTTTTTCCCTCCACTTCCCATGTCCACCAAAGCTTATGTTAATTTCTTCCTATAATTAATTACTTGGAGCTTGTCGGCTTTGCAGTTTGGCAGTATTTAGCATATTTGTCCTTCAGTAGTTTCAAGAGTTGCTTGTATTTCTCTTTTTCTTCTCTCTGAGCATCCTAGCAGAACGGAGGGACAAACAAACAGAAGAACAGATTAGAATCGCTGCACATGAAGCAAATACTTGTCATCTGGATTTGGTGCAGCCTGCACAGGTTGCTCTCTAAATACTGCAGCTCATTTAACAGCAATTCCCACACGTTTGTTTTGTGTTGGCCCTGTGGGAAGGATTTGTGCTCACTGTAATTCTCAACATTTCTTTTACAACCATTTCCTCAAATGTGGGCCTCTTATCTGCAGCTGCGGTCTGCACCTCTTGCATAATAATTCAGGCTAATATGCATTCCTGTCAGTACACATAATGACTGCTTGCTATGAGTCCCCAGGATATCTTAATCATACTTCACTGCTTGCCACAGCCTGCTCCTCCACTACTTCAGTCTGAGACTTTTTTCCCATGAAATCTAGGTTTATTACATGTTTTCCAACAGCTGCTTCAGACATGGGAAGGACAGGGAAGGAACTCGGTGTTTTTGTAGCTGTAATTATTGAATGGTTTCATTTCAAAAAGCCTTTCTCAGCCACGCACCTCAACGCTGCGCAAAGGCTTCCCTGTTTTGTCCATTCCTGAAGTAGAAGGTTTTGGCTCTTCATCCTCAGTGGGTGTTGAAGTGTCATCTCCAGGAGGTTCGGTGTAGTAGTTGCTAAAAAAATAACAAAGGCAAAAGAAACAGCATCAAGAAAACGTTCAAATAAGCACCTACAATTCAGCCTGCACTGACAACTGTTTTGACATGAGATGTTGATTACTTTCAGATGAAGGCCTGCTGTCTTCAACCAATTAATGAGAAAGTACGCACAGGTAAAATTAAAAGCAGAACAACTGCCTCGAATACACACTGCTGTTTGATCTGCACAAGTGATGCAGATACTCTCAAGGCCATTTCCAAGGCAGCCCAAGCCCTGAGTCAATACAGAAGCTTCTAGCTAACAAAGCTGCCTCTTCTAACAAATCTCCCATGTCTATGAAGTATCTGGATTCAAAGGGGGAAGGGGAAAAAAAGGCAGCTGGATATCTCACTGCAGTACAGCAACTGGATCAGGTCCCAAAATAATTTGGGTAACTATTATTACGTGGACAATGATCCAGGTGTTTGACAACACTCAAGAAGCTCAAGAATGAAAGGGAAAGGTGGAAAGTCTTTTCCAGAAAGAAATGAAAGGATTTTTACCTGAGATCTGGAACTGTCACAGGAGAAAGGGCCAGTGTGACCCTATCAAAGTAAGCATCGCTTTCAAAAGGCATATTATCTGTAACAGGAACACAAGTTACATCAGTAACTACAAAAGGAAACCAAAGGTTTTGAGTTTAAAGAGCTTCACCAATCAAAAAGAAACAGAGCTCACATGCAATATCCCTAGATGTTACACACTGTGCCTGCAATCATCTGAATGTAAACCTGAAGTTGGGTCATGTGGTGCACAAGGATGGGTGAAAAAGAAATGAGTTGGTGACCTGGTGTCAGCCTTACCAATCTGCAGCCTTTCCAGCACAGGGCTTGATGGTATTTCAGATGAAGGGTCATATGGAGCAGATGGAGGCTAGAATAAAAACAAAATATCACTGTGAGTATCACCTGAATGCAAACACAAGCAAACATAATGTTCCTGGAATGTAGGCAGCTCTATGATGACTCAGAGATCATGATATGCTGGTTTAGACTGCAGCAAAGTGCAAATATTTGCAGAATCTCTGACAAGTATGCTTTATACATTTTTTTAATACAGGAGCTGCTATATGCAGTGATTAAAACGACATGAATCTAACCCTGAGTTCTTCTTATTCAGCTCCTAACCACACTGAAACGTGAGTTTGGCCCCTGAAAAATAAGTTCTGTGAAGGAGAGTAACTCTCTCAAGAACAAATGGATCATGGCAGCTTCTTATTCTTCTCTTATACCAGTGGGGCAATGAGAAAAATAACACTGCATCTTTGAACCAAGCTACAGAGATGAGCAACAGTTCACCGGTTAAGACTCAAAGTCTTAAAGGCATCCTCTGGTGATCTGGTGTATAATGTAGCAAAGAGACCTTTACCCACAGCAATTATGCAGCTTTTCTTGCAAGGTGATGCATACTGATCCCTTAACTACTAGCTTTAGAAACAACTTGTAAACATCCTAAGACTACAGCTATGAATGACTACAGAGTATCTGGAAGACAGCAAACACTGAGCTCCTTAGTTACAAGAGCTAGAGCACAGTGTGCAAACCTGAATGAGGCAAACCCAGCCAGCAGAGCTGCCTGCTACAAATAGCAAAGACCCTACTGCTGTACAGGCTTTGTTATGCAGAGAAGCTCCTTCCTTTTGTCTCCCACAGATTCAACAATTACAACTGCCTACTTTCAAAATCTGTGCTGACCTCTTCTCCCAAGGTTGTGGTTGAAGTTACGTTGTCATCTGAAATTGTCCAGTGTTCATCTGCTGCCCTGGGTGGCAAGTTCACCTCAGCAGAGGTGCTTGCTTCTCCTGGAGGCTCAGAGCCTTAAGAAAAAACAAGAGGTCATATAAGAACATGACTGAAAAGGGATCAAGTGATACCAGAATAGCACACTGTAACAGTTCAGCATTAAATTAGGGGAAGCCAAGCAGTAGCTACAGAGCTCCATGTTTCCCCATAAAATTTGTGCTTGGAAATATCCTATAGCATAAAAAGCTTCTCCCTCTTCATCTGACTGAAAAAGGGAAACTCTGATCTCAAACCATGATCTGTGCAGTGAATACCGAGGTAGCAGCATAGCTGCATCACTCCTAAATGCCATTTTTTTTCTCTGCCTGCTGTCACTTTGAAGGTGCTTTCCTTTGTACCCCAGATTTTAGGTGGTTTCTCAGAAGAAACACAGCTCTTTTCAGCTGGCAGATGTGAAATACTACGAATACAGACCATGAATACAGGAGGGAGCACTCAGCTTTGATGCACAGTGCTCGCTGTGCTGATGTGGATGGGCTCATGGCCAGAGAGATGTGGGGCATCTCCTGCTGGCAGTAAAAGTACCCCTTCCTGCCATGGCCAGTACATGTGACACAATTCTGCCTCAGGCCATTGGCTACACATACATCACAATTTAGAGAATGCCTCAAAACTTCAGCCTTTACGCTGAAGAACTGAAGCCAGTTTACTGAAGTACCCAAAACCTAAACAAAAAAAGTAAAAAATGAGGCATATTAATTACTTCTGCAATGTGCAGTACCTGATGTTTTCCTTTTTGGTTGAGGCTCGTCAGGATCTTCCAGAGGCGGCTGGACACTGTGGAAAATACGTGCAGATCAGCATTTGGGGACTGCAGATGAGCTTCTAAGAGACTCGTTTCCCTTCACGGGACCCAAACTTCCCAAATCAATCCTCCTACCCCAGAGGTCTCCCCTCCAAGCACCTCCAGGATCAGTCCAGACAGAAACATGTGGCAGCATCTCCCATTGATGTCTCCCACCCAGCAGAGCGCGCACAGAAAATTAATTCACCCATTTGAAACACTTCAGGCCCCTTTCTCCAACATTCAATATATACTTTCTATCTGTTACAAGCAACCAAAAATTCTTAATTAATATACAGCTTTGCCTCTTTCCTCAAGGAAAGAAATACGCCGATGATTACTAAGCCATCTGAGTTCACTACAATGAGCTGCAGAGGGAAAAAAAAGCCTAAGTAGGACAGGAAATATAAGATGGGAAAGCAATGCACGTACACCCACATAAATAACTCACTGCTAAATCAGTGCTTGCCAACCCCTCATTGCAATCACTCTCAGCTGCACCCCTCCTTACTGAGCAGCAGCTGAAGTACTGCGTCAGTCGTCACAAAGATAAAGTCTAGAAATGTAGTTATTAATGGTGGGAATACACAGCTCATTTCTATATATATATATATCATTTTTTTCCTATTTGCTTCCAAAAACACAAAGTGGTGTTTCTGTCCTTCCCCCCCCTACACAGCGAGGACTCTTTGTTCCTTCTTTGATCAAAACAATTCCAACTGTTACACATCCAAGCCCTGCTCATCTCACGCCCTCTGGACTGTCACCCTTTCGCATCAGAAACACAAAATAGCTCTACATTTCATGTCAAACAGAGGATATTTGTCATTACTGCGCTACTAACTTCAGGCAGAAAATACCAAGGAATAGGTGGTAAACACAAATTATTCCCAAAAAACCACGTTCCTACTCGGCGTATTTAATATTTCAGCAGGCTAAATTAAGAAGAAAACAACACCACGTGTATCTTCCCATCCAGCTTTTAGCAACAGCTAGCTTTCACTCCCAGGCCCCCAGCAGAAGGCTCCCAGCTCGAACCTCGTGCAGAGACACAGCACCAAAAGCCTCCCCAGGGCCGCACTCAGAGATAAACACGGCTTTAACACCCAGCTAGGTTACCACCAGCAGTTTTTAAAGAGAAGGGCCTCCTCCCCCAGCTTCAGCACTGCACCCTGTACCTGTTGCAATGTCGTTTTTTCCGTTTACACTTAGCCGGACGCTTGGGCTCTTTAGGTTGTTCTGAGGACATGGCAGGATTTGTTTTCTCTCAACGACTCAGAAAAAGACTAAAAAACCTCTGATGTTCTCAAAGTTTTCTCACTCCAGGTAAGAGCGAGTGGTAAAGAAGCTCAGCTATGCAGCAGAACGCACAACTCATGAGGAGTTCAAGCTGTGCCCCTGTAGCACAGGCTCCTCTAAAGCTCTCTTAAGGTGAAGTAAAAGCAGAGGGTGTTGAGCAGCGGTCACAAAAAAGGTGGAAAAAGCACTGCAGGAGGCAGATGCGTGTCTGCCCTCCACACCAAGATGGGCTCAACTCCCCCTGCGACGCCGTGGCAACAGCCTAACATTCTATTCCACCCCACCAGTGAGGGGGGGGCGAAAACAAGATGTCACAAACTCCCTTATTTATGCATGCACACACCCATGTGCAGGCCTCTCTCCTCTTCCAAATCTCCTCCTGCGTCACTGCTGTGATAGTTTGTGATAGTTTACCATGTAAAGCTGTATGAAGTTTGACTTTTCCTCTGAAATTCACACGATGCTGCAATGCAGCATTTAAGAGCAGCTCATTTTTACCCATTACTTTCACCACTGATATCCATAATTTTTCATCTTTTTTTGCTGTGGGAAAACCCCAAGTGGCAGACATAACAAAAAAGGCAACTTCTGTATAACTTCACCTATGTGCTCCACCACTTTGATTGGGAATGGTGCTTACTCAGGACATCTCTGCATCCAAAATTTCAGCCAAACCATTCACCTGCCTGTCCCATTCACGTACATTTTGAGAAATAGCACTTATGGAGAACTGAAGTTGTGGATGCCCAATCCCTGGAGGCACTCAAGGCTGGATGTGGCCCTGGGCAGCCTGGTCTGCTGGTTGGTGACCCTGCACATAGCAAGGGGTTGGAGCGAGATGAACACTGTGGTCCTTTTCAACCCAGGCTATTCTATGATTTTCTCGCAGCCTCACACAGGGAGCTGAGAATACCTTTGTCATTTTAGAGACAAGCAGCATTTCAGACCTTATTTCCAACTGCACAGCTGCTGAAAACACCTCTGCCATTGGTACATAGCAGTTCCACCCTACTTGCTTCCCTCATTTGCAGTGATCTCCTAGCAAAGCTGAGTGCCCAAAGCGTGGCAGGCAGCCCGTG
The DNA here is from genome assembly GCF_951394365.1 of Tetrao urogallus. Lineage (NCBI taxonomy): Eukaryota > Metazoa > Chordata > Aves > Galliformes > Phasianidae > Tetrao > Tetrao urogallus. Next base: position 3,937,091 of record NC_136822.1, read on the forward strand.
TTGCTCTCCCTTTGGGAAGAGGGATGTGGCAGGGATGGCTCTGCTGCACACCACCAGCTCCTGCCTGCAAAAGCACTGCCCTTCCTTTCACTCTGCACACAGAATCACGGAGTTGCAGAGGTTGGGAGGCCTTTCTGGAGATCATCCAGTCCAACCCCCTGTTAAAGCAGGTTCCCTATAGTAGAAAAGTGCCCAGGGTTTGAGTATCTTCAGAGGAAACCGCACCGCCTCCATGTGCAGCCCACTCCACGGCTCCGACACCCTCACAGGAGCTTTTATTCCTCATTTTTGTATGAAACTCCCCACATCCCAGTTCACGTCCATTACGTCTCGCTCAGTCACACACACAGCCCCGCGCCCGGGGAAGGTACAGCTGCACACATCAGTGCAGACGTGCCGGAAAGGAGCAATTTGCAAAAGGACCCGTGTGCGTCCTGGCGGCCAAGAAAGCCTACGGGACGCCGGGCCGCACAGCACAGAGCGTGCCCAGCGGGCTGAGGGAGGTCATGTCGGGGCCGAGGAGCGGAACCCTCGGGCAGACCGGCACCCCGTCACGCCCGAGGGCCGGACGCAGCGCGGAGGGACACGCGGCGGAGCGCTGACCTGCGGAAGGGCCGCTTGCGCGGGGCCGGGAGTGGCGCGGAGCGGCGCGCGGCGGCGAAGAGACTGCCGACAGCCGCCAGCAGCCATTGGTACATAGGCCCCGGCCGCCGCCGGCGGAAGTGCGTACATCTCGCGCGACTACCGCGAGGAAGTGCCGCCGGCGCGCAGGCGCAGAAACACGGGAGGAGGTGCCTCCGTGCGCGCTCCCGGCTGGGAGGAGAGGTGCGCATGCGCATGGTCGACAGGCCGCCGTTGGGGATGCGCATGCGCATGGTGGACAGTTCGCCATTGGCGGTGCGCATGCGCAGGGTGGATAGGCCGCCATTGGCATGCGCATGCGCAGTGCTGCTTTCGGGCGTCGTGAGGGAGGCAACCGGGAGAGGTGCTGCATCGTGCGTGGCTCAATGCCTTTCTTTTTTTCTGGCGTGTCTCCCGCCCGGTTAGCGCCTATCTGCTTCTCCTAGTGCTGCTCCTTATGTCTTCTCGTCGCCGGGTTGGCCGGACGGGGCGTCGCCCCGCGGCATTACCTCAGTTTGGGCGGGAAGCCCGGCCTCTGGAGCGCCTCACAGCGCTGTGGGCGGGAAGCAGCGGTCTGGGGGTAATGCTGGGCCCGCCGGGACCCTCACACCATCCCAAAGCTGTGTTTGGGACAAGCGAGCCCTTAGCTCACTGAGTCCTGCCCTGCTGAGGCACCCTGGCCTGGTGCTGCTCCGTGTGGGTGTGTTGGGCTGTGTGCAGGCAGCCTGTCCTGCTGGGTTATCTGTGTGCCAGGAAACTCTCCCACCTCACGTTTGTGCTTTGTGGCTAGCTCTGGAGCTGGCCAACGAACTCCTGACGTGGGTTTTTGCTTTTAGACCCAACTCGTGTCCCACACACAGCATGGTGGCTGTTACCTGTGTGGAGGCTGTGGCTGCTCTGCCGGCTGTTCCTTGTGTGCTCAGCCTGTGGTGGGAGGGGGGCAGGGCTTCAGTTCGTTGGAACATTGCTCAGTGCCTCAGAGCAACCCAGTTTCAGGTTAATGCAAGTCTTACCTAGTACTCAGCCTACTCATGGGGCCGTTGGGTTTACTTCCAGCTTTTGCCAGATGATATGTGCAGAAACAGGTCTCTTGCCCCTCTAGTTCACAGAGGCTGTGCTTGGTTTGGAAGACATCAGCTAGTTACAGAGAGTTTCACTCCAAGGGCTGGTGCACTGCTGCCTGTTTATTATCAAACATCTTTTCCCAAAATGCCCAGTGGTTGTCCAGGGGTCAGTGTTGCTGTAAGGCGAGCAAGGAAGCTGCAGAACAAACTGGGTCGATTCAAGAGCCCAGAGCAGAGCTGGCATTTTCATGGGATGCATTTGTCACAGGAGGTCCCGCGGACTTTCTGTGCCTTCAGGGTGTTGTGATTTAATTGAGCGACCTTCCTCCCTTCTTAATTGCTGCTCCTTTTCTGTTTCAGAGCTTTGGCCAGTGGAGATGGCAGGCACCTCAGTCCAAGCTGGATGTGGCAGCCAAGCTGTGAGGAAGCAGGCAGGTGTGCGAGGAGAGCGGTGAGGGCACAGGCAGTGTGCAAGGCATGCATGGGAAGGGTGGTCTGACAGGCAGACCGGGGCCCGGCAGAGGGCATGGCAGCACTGCGCAGAGCCTGCAGCTGAGAAATGCTGCTGTGATTGCTTTCCCTTCCTCCCAGTGCTCACAGTTTAGCCAAATCCTGCAGTAGAGAGCTGGAGGGGGCGCAGGGAGTTTGTTTGCATTCCTCAGGGTTTTTGTCAGCTTAGTCCTGCAGAGCCAGGTCTCATCTGTAATACTCCTGCTGCTTTTGTGTGCTGTCAGATTTGCCGGTAGAAGGCAAGGGCTCAGAGGCCACGAGACAATGTAGTGTGAACTAGGAATTGAGGGAAGGAGGAAGGATGGCCTGCCCCCCTTCCCTGCCCCCAGCAGACATAAGGCTCACACGGCTGTCCTGCCCCCCTTGCAGGTACTGGATAGGGAGCAACGATGGCACCCAGGTTTCTTGCCTGCTTTGGGACCCCACCATGTGTAGGTGTGAGGTCCTGTCACATGGGAACATGAGCAGGGAGCTGGGTCCATCTTAGGGCTGCAAGATTCCTCCAGCAGGCATGGTTATCCCTGCTGCCATTTCCTCCTCCCATTGCAGAAAAACATGGGAAATCTCAGGAATTCTGTTTGCTATTTTAAGCAAGTTTCTCTGTCCCTCCTGATATCACTGCTTCCTTGTTCTCACCAGAATATTACAAGGATAATAATTTTAATCCTTCATGAAATGTTGGCATTAAAGGCTTTGAGATGCTGGAAAAGTGTCTGTCCATTACAATGGGGTTAGTGTGACTGTGAGACTCATCCAGCTTCCAAATAAACCTGCATGCATTTGTGCCACATATAGCTGAAACTGCCCTGAGCCCTGGAGTGCAGTCCCTGTCCTCACCAGGACCAGGAAGGCTGTTATTCTGTGTGTTTGATTGAAGCACGTGCCCTCTTGCAAAGTTTAATACGAGGAAAATGTAATAATAGTCATACTGCAGGGGGTTATATATCGTAACGCATCCAGTGTCTTTACAGGTCAGTTTTACAACAGTTGCATTTCTCAATCCCTGTAATTTAATCTGATGGTTAGCTTCATGACTTAATTCTTTACTATGTCTCTGAGCTTCTTCCTCAGAACGCTGATGTGTAGTGACTCAAAATGATGGTATTTGGTGCACGTTCATCCAGAATCCTGTTACTGGGCATTGAAGTAGACAGGGGTTGCTCGTGTCCCATCTCTGATACTGGTAGTGAATGCAGCGATTCCAGAATTTGGGGTCACTGATGGTGTGTAACCCAAAGTCCCTGCCTTTATATATGTGTCACTGTGGAAACAATGTAATTCACTGATCTGGATGCTAAAGAGCGATGAGTACTTTTAGGTATATAAAGAATAACACACGTAATCAGTGATTAAAATCTCTTTATTTCACATGTGTTGGGGATGTCCGGGTGGCACAGCACCTCACACCCCTGGTCTAAAGCCAACAGGGCTCCACTGAGCTCAACAGCCACAATCTACGTCGTCGCTGTCCTTTGGCTCTGGGCCTTGTGCCCTACAAAAACAACCTGGATAAAACCCCAGCTATCCAGCTGCCGGTGCCCATGCTTTCACTTCACTTTGTGCAAATATTGGTTCCAGAGCACAAAGAGGAGGGGCTTGGCACGTGGCCTTGCAGCGCAGCGCTCCCAAACCAGCAGTACGAGTCTCAGCAACATGAGCTTGGCAGCGCTTTCACATTGCTCAGTCGCTAATCTTCCAAATTCTTTGCCTTGGGTATAATCCCACAAAATATGATTCAATTTGTCAACATAGCTACCTTATGACTAGTGTGTGTTTAGCTGGTCAGCCCATTTTGTACATTCCCTATCAAGTGGAATAGTGTGCGACAGCAGAAGCGGTTGGAAAAATATTTTTCACCCCAGATAGCTCAGAGGCTGAAACTTGCTTGCTGTTTTCCACTGCCCCAGCTTGCAAGATTACACTGTACAATATAGTGCCTGTAGTTAAGGTGCATTTATAAGACTGTTTCACATTGACTGCATTTTTCATTCCCTGTAATTTACATAGCTGAAGGTTAACTTCACAGCTTAATTCTGTATTATCCCTTCTAGTTTCCTGCTTGGGACAGGAATAAATCTAAGCCCATTTCTGTTTAGCAGAGTGTGTTTATAGTTCATTGTAGCAAGCTGGGCGTATTTCACCAAGTGTCCCCATCTCCAGCATGGCTAGCTGGGCAATCAGTCTCATGTGCATGTGGACACCGTGTGTGGCAGCATGTTGCTGGGGCAGAGGTGGCTTTCCTTTGAGGACCTCATAGTTCGGCCCTGTGTCTGCCCCTGGAAGAGACAATTTGGCAGGCAGGAACAGTCTCGTGTCTTGTACCCAAGTGTCAAACTGGGCAGAGTACAAAGAAGCCATTCCTGAATAACGAATGCTTTTAAAGCACCTATTTCTGTTCCTCAGGATATAGAGTTGTGGGACATGGACTCAACTCCTAGCTCGGGTAAGCAGGGCAAGTGAATTCAGGCCTGTCTTTCAGGCTGCCCACTAACACCTCCCAGACATTCCTTCTTCCCTGTGGGCTCCGTGTCCCTTTATCACTCAGCTCGGAAGGGACAGCACTGTCCCCACAGCCTCATGGACCAAGAAAGACTGGGCACAAGGGCTTGTGTTGCCTTGCCTAGCTGTGTGCCAGTAAGGTGTCTGGCCCAATTCCAATCTTGGCAAAGCAGCTCCTCGGAAGGGCAAGGCTCGTGCTGCAGGCGCCATGCTCCTGGCCAAGGCCAGAGAGCCAGAACTCAGGCAGCAGCCCCTGGGCCACGCGTTGGAAAGCTATCGATGTGCCATCCTCTGTGCCTGCTCTGAATGCAGCCAGTGGTGGAGTGGCCTTAGGACCTTCTCTGCCCATCCATCCCAATTTGCCTTCAGGGAAGAGTGTCTAAGGGTAGGGCAAGGCAAGGCAAGGCAAAAAGTGCCCAGAGCATCCCAGTCACCTCTCCCTTTAGGAAGTCTCATCACCCTTAATATCCCCACCACCACCACTTGCACTCGCCACATCCCCAGTGAGGATGCAGGCCCTTGGGAGCATTGGCACCAAGATGGCCAGGCAGCGTGATGATCCTGAGGAAGAGGCTCTGCGGGGCTTCTGTCAACCCAACACCACCTTCTGAGCAGTGTGAGTCCTGGCTGTCGGGCTGCAAGGAGTTGATTTTGTTTACTGTTCCTAATAAGCCAGGTCTCGTTATCATGGGGTGAGCTGGATGTGTCATATTGTGACGGTCAGGGGCAAACAAAAATACTGCGGCGCGGATCTGCGCTGAGAATATCTGTGAAAACAAGGCTGGTGATGATGACTCACATCTCTGCAATGCCACGTTAGATTTGCTAAAGGCAGCTGGCTCGTGGTGTAGCACGGGAAAGGCTCCGCCCCAGCCGTGCTGTGGTGGCCTGGCCTCAGCTGGCAGCAAGAATTTACAGAACCAAAAATCACAGTTGAGCTCAGGAAGATGTGCAGGGGTGATCAAATCTACACCAGGAGCCATTTGTGGAAAGAGCAGATTTTATGGTAATTTTTCATGCCTGTAGGCACAGAACTCAGTCCTGCGCTGCGCAGAGCCTGCAGTGAGTTGAAGCATGTGCTGCACTGTGTGGATGTGAATTACCAAGCTTCCACTCACTGTCAGGAGAGAACCCTGCTAGGAAAACCATCAAGAAGCACCGTTAAAACCAAGCAAGGAGAGGGGTGCAGACACATTGAAGCCAGTCACGGTTACTGGGGCAAAACCCATTCTGTGAGGATGGTTTGTATTCAAACAGTGCATCAGCACCGAAAGGTCTCCTGAACTCCTTGGCTGGTGATGAACAGAGGCAGGAAAGACAGGAGACAACGAATATAAGAGTTCAGATGATACACTGAGATGCAAGCTCTTGATAATTCACCCAGATCTTGGAGAGCATCCTTGCTGTGGCTGCAGGAGGGGAGCTGTGGCCAGCTGTGGGGACAGGTGGCCCTGCTTGTGCCTATGGGTGGGTTGTGATTTGGGCTAAGCACAGAGGGCAGTTCATATCTGCTTTGTGCATGGAGGGTGCCTCGTTCACTGGGTAAATGAGCATTTTTCTCTAGGATGTTCTCAAGCACGTGCTTGTCTTTAACCCTCCCTTTCAGCAGATGACTTATTTCCTTATCAGCCCCCTCCACAGCTCTTCCAGAAGCTTCCAGGATATTTCCAGCTCATGAAGATCTCTGACCCTTTTTACTTCACTGTTCTTCAGTGCTTCTTCCTCTTCTTCACTCAGAGAGATGCAGAGCCCATCAGGAAGTGCAGGCTATTGCCCAACATGTCATCAGGACGAAGGGCATCATTGTGAATATGCTGCACAAATCTTTCGACGGGGAATTACAAAAGAGAAAGGGGAAGCACGTAATTCAGGCTGATTTTTTTTCCTGTAAGCAAACTTAACAACATCAGGAGCTCTTTACCTTCTGCATTTCTTATGTTTCTTTGCAAACCCAAACCCATGCATGCAAAAATGTTGCTGTTGTTCACTTCATCATGTGGCAGCACTTGGGAACCAGTTGACAGTGAGGCTGGGCAAGCAACCCAGGAGACAGATTGTCCTGTGGAAGCCACTGGTGAGACCAAATTCTGCTGTCATCCAACCTGGACAGTGTTTGAGGAATGTGTCCTTAAGCTGAGATCACCTCCCCGGGACTTTGGAGGAGGTAATATGTGTTGACCTGGAGCAACAACTGCTGAACTCCAGCTTGTGGTCCGGGCAGGCAGAGCCTGAGCAGCATCCACCTCTGTTCCATCGGCTGGGACCAGGTGTTGCACTGGTTCAGTAACCCTTGCTTGGATTGCGAAGGAGAGAAGCTGAAAGTTTCCAAAGGCAAACTCCTGCTGCAAGGCTCTGGTGCCCCCATGGAGCTGGGTAGTGGGGTCAGCCCTGACTTCATTGTAGCAAGGGCTGCCCCCCTCCCTGCCCCTCCACAGGGGCTTCTCCCATGCAATTCAGGTTGTTCCACGCAGAGCTTAGGGGCTGCCTGCTAAATCACACCATTAAATCCCCGAGTCCGGGTTTGAGTGTTTCCATGTGCCTGGAGTGTCTTAATCTGGGCTGCTTGGGGAATTTTTATCCCGCGGATCCTTCGGTATGCCTGGAATGTTTGCTTTTCCTACTGCGTGCGTGTGTTTGAGGCACTCCTGTAAAAATAAGAACTTCCTGGCCGCCTTGTAAATCTTCCTTTGACCAGCACAGTCGCCTTGGGTGATTAATAAAGGGGCGAGCTGGACCCAGCACCCGCGGGGAGCTCAACAAAGGGACCTCGAGGCTGGCCTCCCTCCAGAGCCCGCCCAAGGGACGCGCATGGTGACACCATTTTTCGGTAAGAGCCTGGGAGAGGAAGAACGAAACGGAAATTCCAGCGAGCTAAGGAAATGCACCAGTGGGCCAGGGCTTGGGAGGCGTTTTCTATTGTATCATCGAGCAGCTAAAACATACAGCTCTGCTGGAAGGTTGTTCTGCCAGCATTGGGACTCTCACTGAGCTGGTTGTAGGATTGCTCAGAACTCGAGGGGCTGAGTTTCTTCTGGGGCCTGGTCTGCTTGAGGTCGACTGGAGTTGAGCTCAGTATTGCTCGCACTATTTTTCTTCTTATTTCCCCTCTTCTCTTCATGGATCCTCTTCTGCCCACCCTTCTCCCAGCAGCCAGTCACAGGGCTTCCCTTCCAGTGCTGTTATGGAATATATGGAGAGAAAAAGCATTTCTGGAGCCTACCTTCAGCACCTACTCATATCCCGTGCACTGCCTCTAGGCTCAAGTATCACTGTGTTTCTCCTGCAGGTTTCTCACTGTTGCATCTCTCCTTGTTAGCCCCAGGCTTATAGGAGCTCCTGTTCCCCTCCCTGCTTTGCTGTGTTTCCTCCAGACATTTGCTGGACCAGAGGAAACTGTATGGAGGCAGATGCTCTTCACCTTCCCCTCTGCACGCCTGCCCAGATGTTGCTCTCACAACCATCAGCACACACCACAGGAGGTCAAAGATTTGTGACAAGGGCATCAAGGGACATTTCACACTCTTTGTGCCCAGTGAGGTTTGCCTGGAGGTGTGTCTCAGTAATGAGCCTGCTGGCAACCCACTGCTTTTGAGCAGTGACAGCCTGGTGTCACCCTCCCTGTCAAGGTGAAGAGTTCCTGCTGCGTTTGGGACCCTGCAGTGAAGAACAAGCCCTGCCTAATGCTCACCCCCACATTTCTTATTTCACCAAGCCAGTGCACGGGTTGGAGATGGCTGTTTGAGTCTCCTTCAAGTGTTGCTATCAGGCATCAGAGTCAACATCCCTTTTCTTTCCCTGCTATTTGCCCCTCGGCCAGCCCTGATCTTCCACACCGATTAGTTCTCACTTAAACATCCAAGAGCATAACACCAAGAGGATTTTGCCATGGCAGGTTATCCCCATGGCAGGGAAGATGCAAAGCTTCCTTAGCAGTCTGGATGTGTGCAGTGACTTGGATCACAGAAGAGGAATAAGGAGGAGCAACCCCCACTCCTTTTGCAGGTGGCAGCTGCAGATTGGGGTTCTTGCACAGAACTGCCTGTGAGGAGGTGTTCTGCCTCGTGACCATCCTGTGGTTGAGAGGTAACAGAGGGACCACACCATCCCAGGGATGCTCTGATACTGCGAGTGGCTTTTATTTAGGAGTTGTGTTGGCTTCTCACAATTTTCTCCTAGGCAAAAGGATCATTTTAAACTTTCAGAGAACCGTAACCAAAGAACATTTGGGGTTTTCTGGTTCCCCAGAATAAAACAATTTCCCCCCTCCCACTTCTCCCCAAAAGGCTCAGCCTTTTCAGTCCTCTCCCACCCCCAGCAGTCCATAAAAAGGCTGTGAAGCCAACCTTCCCACAGGAGGTGTCCCATAGCCCACAGGGCTGCAAATGTGACAGGAGTTGCTCTTGTGTCACCCCACAGCCCTCCTCTGTCCTGCAACCTCCTCCCCGCCAGCCCTCCTGCGGGCAGGAAATCACACCCAGAGATCTGCATTTCTCAGGAAAGAGCGAAAATGCCACAAAGGTGAGAATGTGGCCAAATTATTGCTGGCAGGAGCAGAAAAGGACAAGTTAACATCCAGGAGTGAAAATTAGTCATTTCAAGAATGGGGGGGGGGGGAGGGGGTGCTGGGGGATGGGGTTAAAATGCAGAGAAGAGAAGGACACCAGCCCATTTCTGACATAATGCCGTCAGAAATCTGCCCTTCACACTTTGTCTGTGATGTTGGGACAGAAGATGCCTATTTGTGCTTCAGTGTGGTAGGAGCTGTGCCTTGGGGGATGGCTGCTCATGGGGACCAGCCCAACAACCCACTGCCACCATCACCAGCCCTGGTCCTGCATCGCTCCAGTTGAGCCCCCACTGAGATGCAGAGGTAGAAGGATTTTGGGAAGATGATGGCCGAGAAGGAAGAATGGATGACGGGGCAGCAGTGATGGGTGTCACTGCCAAGGCTGCAGCACCCATCCCGCACCCCAGCAGGACATGGCATCACCCTGCATGTCCCTGGACATGGTGCCAGTCAAGGTGACATGGGCTGGACACATCCCCAGGGACATTCTTGAGGTCTCACTGTTGGGCTGTTCGCAGAGCTGTGGGGTTGGCAGCCCCAGTGGTTCATGCCACATGGATCCTAGCATGAGTAAACAGTGCGGGAATGGGGAACAGGTGCTTGCGTGGCGACTTGAGCCCTGTTTTTAATTCTTGCTTTGAAGCAGGGATTTGTGAGAGGGACAGGAGGAGGCTTTTGGCATCCTGGGGCTCGGTAGACACGGCACCAGGCTGCCCATGTGCTGTCAGCATCCCTCCACAAGCATCTTGCTGGCCACAAACCTCTCCATCACACGCATCCTCCCCAGCTTCGGGGCTCGGGAGTGGCAGTTGGGAGCCACGAAGAAAGCCAAGGTGATCTCATCCCACAAGTATTTTCTTGGCTCATTCAGCCCGCTCCAACGCCTCACCGATAAGGCTGGACGATGAGGTCAGCAGCAGGGTTTGGCATCGCCGAGCTGTGTGTCACCGAGGAGCCCGGAGCTCCAACACCTGCACTTAGCCCTGCGTTTTGGGGTTGGGGCTGCAGGGAGCTGCTTCTCCCCACGGTGAAACCACTTCTGTATCTTCTGCTCCATAAGCCTGTTTGTTCATCCTTCCTCTAAAAATTCCACCGGTTCTGCTGGCCCATTCCTAAAAGTAGAGATACCAGCACATCTGATATCTAATCTCACAGCTAAGAGGATCTGAAGCTCTGGGGCGGCAATCGGCAATCGCAAGCATCCCAAGCATCTTGCCTTCGAGCAAGGACATGGCACACCACTGTGCATCTCCATCTCCAACAGCAGCCCTGCATCCCTTCCCTGCAAAACTGCCAAGTCTGGCCTTTGGGGGCTGCTTCGACCTTTCCACGTGCTTCATCCTCTGATGAGAGGCAGAGGGTCTGCATGGGTCTGTGGATGGGGAAGGTCTGTGTGAAGTAACCAGCAGCTGGTTAGGCTCCTCCAGGGGAACGTGGAAAGGTGGAAGCTTCCCGTATTTGCCGTGTTAGAAAGAAAAAGAGGAGCAGAGGGCTTTTCCTCTTCAGATCACTTTCCAAAGCACTGTTATCAGCCCAGGAGGGGTTTCCTGCTGCCAAAAATAGAGCGGTGTTGAGATAGGAAGGGAAGCGGGATGACGCAGGCATAGATAAAGCTGCTGCATGAGCCAGGGGGGCAGCTGGGTGCCCCCATCCCACTGAGAGACCCCTGGTGGGGTTTGGGATCTCACCCACACCTGCACACCCAGGGCTCTTGTTTCTCGGCCCCGTTATCAATGAGCAGCCGGGTGCTGAACGTAAGCCCAGTGCCTCCATCGCTGGGGCTGGCAGGGGAAGCTGGCCGGTTTGCAGCTCTGCAGCGTGCATCTGTGCCTCTCTGAAGGATGCTGCAGGCCTGCAGCAGGGTTTGGCCGAGCAGACAGCATTCCCCACATCCTGTCCCCTTCCTTCCCCCAGACAAAGCCCCTCAAGGATGGCAAAAGGAAGAGCCCGACGGCCCGCTCCGGGCTTTGTTCGGCCTTTGGAAGGTGCCAAATTCCCTCTCTCAAGAATGAGAGCTTAATGTCCCGTATCTAATTAGTAATTTTCCCTGCACCTGCCCCTCCGCCGCCCCTCGGGCCATCTGCCGTCTCGGGGCCCCGCGGTCGGACGTGCCTGGCGCTGGGCGCTGGGGGTCCCGCGGCTCCTCCGCGGCGGCCGCACGACGGGGAAGCGGCTCTGCTGCCCGGGGCTCCGACCCGCCGCACCCCACAAAAGGAAGGCGCAAAGCACGCGTGCAGCCCGCACGAGGGGTGGGGGCCGGGGAGGGGGGGGTGGTGCGATGGGGAAGGGGAGCAGCGCTGGCAGAGGGCAGAGCAGATGGGGCCGCGGCTTTTTGTAGGGCCGAGAGACAATGGCGCGTCTCTCGGGGCCGGGATCAGGCACGAAGATTTATGCGGGCGGGCAGCTGGCGGGCAGAGCCTCGCGGCCCCCCCGGGCGGCAGCTGCGGCCCCAACCCCTCCGCCAGCCCCCAGCCCGGCGCTGACACCGACCGTCCCGGCCCGAAATGGCGGCGGGGCTGCCGCTGCTCCCCCTGGCGGCGGAGAAAGGACGGGGAGGAGGAGGAGGAGGAGGCGGCGGGGCGGGGCGGGTCCGGCCCCGCATTCCGGGCATAGCAGCGCCCGAGCCCGGCCCCCGCTACCGGCGGGGCCCGCAGTCGGCAGCGGCCTCGTTCCCCGGGCGGCAGCACGGCCGCGCCGCTCCGCCATGCCCCGGTAAGTGCCGCCCTCCCCCTGGTCCCGTCCCACCGGAGCCGCACAGCCGCGGGGTGAGCCGCGCTTCTCCGACCCCCCTCCCGCTGACGTCCCCGTGTCCCCCCCGCAGGTGCCCGCGTCGCTCGTAGAGCCCCCGGACGGACGGACGGACGGAACGCGGCGGAGATGAGGACGGCGGAGGATTCGAGCGGGACGGTCCTGCACCGCCTGATCCAGGAGCAGCTGCGCTACGGGAACCTGACGGAGAACCGCACGCTGCTGGCCATCCAGCAACAGGCACTGCGCGGCGGCACGGCCGGCAGCCCCCGCTCGTCGCTGGAGAGCCTGACCCAGGAGGAGAGCCAGATGGTGCCGCAGTCTGCCCGGCAGGAGCCGCAGGGCCAGGAGCACCACGCCGACCACCTGTATTCCGAGCACGGCGGTTACCGGCCGGCCCAGCCCCAGCACAAGGGCGAGGAGCTGCCCAGCTACGAGGAGGCCAAGGCGCACTCTCAGTACTACGCGGGGCAGCGGGGCGGGCAGCAGCACGGCGGCACCCGGCGCCCCGACGACGCCCTCAAGGACCTGAAGCACGGCCACGTGCGGTCGCTGAGCGAGCGGCTGATGCAGATGTCGCTGGAAAGGAACGGGGCCAAAGCGCACGGCCCCATCAGCTCGTCCCACAGCTACCCGCAGCTCTCCCGGCAATACACCCTGCGAGGGCAGCGCCCCGAGGGGACGGAGCCGCGCGGGCCTCCACCGGAGTACCCCTACATCCTCCCCGGCCAGGAGACGGCCGTCGCTTACCTGTCTCGGCCCTGCTCCCGGGACGGGGCCGGCTTCCAGCACCCCGAAGTCAGGTAACCCGCAGCTCCTCGCCGCTGTTTGGGTGCGGGTTGGTCCCGGTTTGCCCCAGCTGGTTCAGAATTTCCAACCGACAGCCAAAACTCCAGTGCTCTGGGAGGGATCCGGGGTTAATTCAGGAGCTGGAGGCAGGTCAGGAAATGGCTACATTCGGAATAGGCATGGGCTGGCGCGGAAAGAAAAATGTGCTGCTTGAAGTGGAAAAAGCTGCCCGGCAGTCCCCAGCTGATGGTGCCCCCGGCCCCGTGCCTTCCAGCAGTGTGGATGGGAGTGTTGAGCAGTGCTCCTTCCTTCCAGCCGATCGATACCTCCAGCAAAGCCTGGCTCTGCTTTGAGATGTGTGGGTGTGGAGAGCTGGGCATCTCCTGGTGCTCAGGGAAGTGTGGTGTTCTGGCATGGAATCGCTATGGGCAGGAGCTCCAAGCTGACTTACCAGGGCAGGGAGTGATAGCATCTCTGGCAGGAAATGCTCTCCTTCCAGGGAACAAAGAGGGGAAGGGGAGCTGTGAGGAAGATGCATTTGTTCTTCCTCACTCCTGGATCACCCCACAGGAATGCGGGCTCCAGCAGGGCGGCTGCATGGCTCAGGATGGCTGAGGCAGCCATGGGATGTCGAGGAACTCTGGGTGATAGAATGAGGATGTATTAACAGTGTGGTGGCAAGGCTTCGAGCCAGGAGCCCTGCCAGGAACGCTCTCTTTGCCCAGAAAAAAATGAGAAGTAGTGCTGCAGGCTTCCAACACTCATCCTTTGCTGAGGTTTTTCCTGACTGCATCACCCAGCAGCAGGGTGGGACCGAGCCCCCCTGACCTAGCAGTCAAGTCCTGATGTTCTCAGGTGCTTAAATCCTGGATGGGGAGGTGCTCAAGCTGCAGACAGCACCATCAGATAGGGTTTCCTTCGTATTCTGTGAGCTCATGGGTGAGTGCCAAAGCCAACCCTTCCCAGCTGTGCAGGGCAGGTTGGGTGCCGGCAGAGCCTCTCTTATCCTTTTGAGAACGGCCAGGGGGCACCCAGCACCTCTTTTGTCCATAGAGCACCCCCGGGTGCTGCAGGAGCTCTGCGTATCCGCACTGGTCAATTGGAGGATGAGAACATGGGAGCTTGAGGTGGTCGATGCTGAGCATCTCTCTTTCCCCCACAGCAGGCTGATGCCAGCGCCCGTCCCCGCAGCGTTCCTGCCCCCACCGAGCACGCTGGGCTCGCTCAGCCCTGCTGGTGTGGAGGCCCTGGTGAGTGCACAGGCGGCCTCAGCTGGCAGCCGGCTGGCCCAGGTGGATGCGGTGCTGCGGGAGAATGAGAGGCTGCTGCTGGACAATGAGAGGCTGCGGCGGGAGCTGGAGAGCTGCACGGAGAAAGCCAGCCGAATCCAGAAGGTGAGCTGGCCTCTGCTCCCTGTCAGCATGCTGGAGGTGCAGGACCCCAGCCCCACTGTTTATCTGGGATGTGGGCAATGAGCGCAGATGCTCGGCTCGCTTCTGCTCCTACGCAGTGCCTCACCCACCGGCATCCATCCTCTGGGGAGGAGGGAATGGCTCTGACCTCCTGCCCTGCCGTGTCACAGGCAGCAGATTTGGGCTGAGAGCAGGTACACCCAGGAATGGCCTCATCTGCACAGCGTGGCTTTGTCCCTTGTTTTTGGGAGAGCTCGTGCATTTGCTTCCATGCCGCCTGGGGCAGGATCAAGCAGCTGCTGTAAAAATTCACCCCCTTTCGTGGTTTAATCTCTGCCCCCTCCCTCCACCGGCTGCCCCCCACAGCAAGCAGCTGTGCTTCGGTGGCAGCGCAGCTCCTTGGCCAAGTGTGGAAGCGAGGGGAAAAAGAGCCCATTTTGAGCTTCCAGTAGCACTCAGGCTGTCTCCACCCGGCCCAGGAGCGTGCCCGGCCACCACAGAAAGCCCTTTGTGCAGCTTTGCACAAGGGCAGGGCTGTTCCCTGCCGGACAGACGGACACTGGGAGGCACGGGGAGAAGCTGGGCCAGCCCCGGGGGGAGCGCACTCAGCCAAATCCACGCTGAGGCAAGAGAACTCCCTCTGCACCCACAAGGCTGAAAGCAAAACAAAAGGGGGTTTTGCCCCAAAACCTGTGTTACAGTGGGGGTTTCTCCTTCTGAGGCTCCTCTGTGGGTTTGCTGAGCCCTGTCGGCAGTGCAGGACGGGTCCTGAGCCTGGGCAATGTTTCGCCAGCATCTGCCTTTCTTTTCCTCATTCCACAAATATCTCACCCCCGCCCGTCACTTCCTCCTCCCCAGCTGGAAACGGAGATCCAGCGCATCTCAGAGGATTACGAAAACCTCATGAAGGCGTCCTCCAAGCGGGAAGCACTGGAGAAAGCCATGAGGACCAAGAGGGATGGGGAGATGCGGCGGCTGCAGGACTTCAACCGAGACCTGAAAGGTGAAGAGCGGCTGCGGCCCACAGGTCCATTGGGTTGACCCAGTGGCTCCTGTGCCCCAGTTCCCAATTCCAGACCTTTCCTCTCCCTTCTTCTTGGAGGCCCTCTCTGGCCATCAGCCTTTCCCCAATATGCTTCTTCTTAGCAGTTTTATTAGTCTGAGTGTTTCCACAGTTGGGAGGGGGTAGGTGGTTGGGATTCTGTTCCATCTGTCCAAAACAGTCTTTTAAATCTAATTTTTTTTTGTTTAATTTTTATTTTTACACCAGAACGCTTGGAATCGGCCAACAAGCAGCTGGCCAGCAAGACTCAGGAGAACCAAGAGAGCAACCAGGGCACGGTGGCAAAGCTCCTGGCGCAGAGTAAGTCCCCAGGGGCTCTGCTTTGCCTGATTTGACACAGCAGGGACTCAGAGCAGAAGCCTTTATGCTGGAGGAAGAGGTGGGGTGGGGGGGTGGGAGTTTTTTGCCCTTCCCCTGGGAGTGCTGTGCTGCTCAGGGCGCTGGATGCGAGCCATTAATCCCGGCCGGCCGGCGGGGTGACCTGCATTCTCCACATTCCTGCAGCCGTGCGCCGGCTCTTCCAGCACAAAGTCCGCACTCCCTCCCCCTGCTTGCCCAGCCCTTCCCGTGCTTCTCTTCTCTGCAAGCTGGAATTTCTTATCTGGGGGGCAAAAATGCAGCAAAATCCATATTTCTATTTCTCCTAAATGTTATTGCATCAGAGAGCTGGTGTTGGTGTTGTGGGGGAGGAATTGTGTCACCTTCCTTGGTGTAACCTAGGACAGATTTTCTCATCGCAGGCCAAATTTTTGGCTGGAATTTGCCAAAAGGAGGCTTTTTGATGCAGCAAGTGTCCATGCTGGTGTCTCGGTCCATCAGGGCATGTCTGTGTTCTGAAATGTGTGCTGTAGGGTTGCCACCTGACCCCGGCACACGAGGTGTGCTGAGTGAGGGCTGCTGACACCACTCAGCCGAATGGAGACCCGTGGGCACAGCCTCTTTTGGGAGGCCTCTGTAGGCCTTCTCATCCTCCAGCATCGCGTCTCCAAGACTTAGCCGGGTTTTCTTTTGCAGGCTATGAGCACCAGCAGGAGAAGGAGAAGCTGGAGCGGGAAGCCTCCCTGCTGCGCAGCGCCAACGAGGACCAGCGCCGGCGGGCAGAGCTGCTGGAACAGGCGCTGGGCAGCGCCCAGGCACGGGCAGCCAAGGCGGAGGCCGAGCTGCGGAAGAAGCGTGCGTACGTGGAGAAGGTGGAGAGGCTGCAGGCAGCCCTGGGTCAGCTGCAGGCTGCCTGCGAGAAGAGGGAGCAGCTCGAGCTGCGGCTGCGCACCCGCCTGGAGCAGGAGCTGAAGATGCTGCGGGCTCAGCAGGTGAGGGCGTCCCGGGCACTGTGAGGTGGGAGGTGCTGGCGATCTGCGTCCCAGCGTCTCCTCACCTTCTCTCTGGGTCTTTTCTTGACTGTTGCAGAGGCAAGTGGGAACCGCAGGTGGTGGAGGGACGCCCGAGCTGAGCGCCCACAGGCTGTCGGAGCAGCTGAGGGAGAAGGAGGAGAAGATCTTGGCCCTGGAGGCTGACATGACCAAGTGGGAGCAGAAGTACCTGGAGGAGTGCACCATGCGGCAGTTCGCCATGGATGCTGCTGCCACTGCCGCCGCCCAGCGGGACACCACCCTCATCAGCCACTCACCACGGCACTCACCCAACAGCAGCTTCAACGAGGACCTCCTGCTGGCCAACCACAAGCACCAGGAGATGGAGAACAGGTACCCCACCTTCCCAGTGAGCTGCTTGTTGGGCGCTGCGAGCTGCGTGCATCCTCAATGGGCCAAGTGACCCCCGTGAGGTTTTTACCCAAGGCTTTGGCTCCGTCGCGAGGTTCCTCCTTCCCATCTCAGCTTCTCCCTCTTCATCTCTCCAGGTTAAAAGCCCTTCATGCCCAAATCCTGGAGAAAGATGCCGTCATCAAAGTCCTGCAGCAGCGCTCACGGAGGGACCCCAGCAAAGCCCTGCAAGGCTCCCTGCGGCCGGCCAAGTCTGTACCATCTGTCTTCGCTGCCTCTGCTGCAGAAGGCTCATCCCGTGGCAGCACAGGTAAACGGGGATCCCAGCCCTCTTTGCCTCCAGCAGGGAGCGGCATAAAATTTCCCCTTGCCACTTTAGAGGTGGCTCTCAGTAACTGGGGAATTTGGGTGGGATTTCTCCCATGCTGACAAATTCCTAATGCTGTTCCTCCAGCAGGCAAAACTACTGCAGATGAGGCAACAGCGGTGCCCGCCACTGTGCCCCTGCCCTCCCATGCCAAGCATGGCAGCAAGGATGGCAGCACACAGACAGATGGGATGGCACAGAGCCGGGGTGAGGGTGCAGAGTGCCCAGCCAGCTCAACAGGTGAGTCCTGAGGTCCCCATGGATGCTCCAAGGGTTGTGGGGGACACAAGGAACAGGGCTGGGCTTCGTGTTGCAACTGTAAATCTGGGCACTGAAGCAGTCCAGCTCCAGGAGGACAATCGTACTGCCTTCTCCAGATCTCACATTCTCACTTTGTTTCTCTGCAGAGAGCTCAACCGTCCCCAGAGCCCCAGACCTGTCTGACATGGTGGAGATCTTGATTTAAGGCTCTACTGGCCTCTTGGCTTCAACTTTCCAGCTCCCAGGCCAGGGAAACCCACTGTCATGACGATGGAACTGGCCAAAGAGGAGCGGTGACAGCGCGGTCCTCCACGTCCCATCTCTGCCACCGTCCCCACTGTGTGCCCTACGCACGGCCCCAGGGGCACTGGAGTGCCTGGGCCCTGGTCACCCAGAAGATGCGACTCCCTGTAAATACACCCCTGTTTTGTAGGACAGGAGCAAACGTATTTATCACTTCAGGCTCCTTCTCCTCCTCTCCTGGGCTTTCTTCCCATCTCTCCCTCATCAGCTCCTTCCCATCTCCAATCCCCATCTCAGGAGCTGCTGGGAGAGCCCTGGGCGCATCCCGTGCTTCTTCACAAAGGGAGAGAATGGGGAACGATGAAACGAAAAAGGAAAAATGAATAATAGAAAGAAAGAAGTCTGAGGATAAACCTGCAGGAGGTGAGATGCTCAGAGTGGAGCAACGTGTCCCATGGCTGGTGGGACGTGCGGCCCTGTGCCCCTCTACTGGCAGCTGGCTTCTGCCCGTAGCCAACACCGACTGCTCGGCCCTCAGAACTCAGACACTTCCCAGCCCTGCCCTTCATACATCTCTATTTTATTTTATTTTTTCTTTCTCCTTCAAATGTGTGCATTTGCTGGACAACTGCATTTTTTATTTTCTCTCTCAGACACGTAAAAAATGCGTTCTGTTCTCATGCATTGTTTACAAAGTAGAAAACAAAACAAAAAAAAAGAGGAAAAAAATCCCCACAAGTTAATATATTTTATATTAATATTGTTATTTCTTTTTAAGTATTTTTTTTTTTTTTTTTTTTGTGCTGTGAACTTTTTTATTTTCCTGCCAAAGACGATGAGTTCTTGTTTGTGCATTTTAAGTTATCTGAAGTATTTAAACATAAACCTGGCTGTTTCGTTATGCCGCCCTATACTGAGATTGCTGTAGCATTCCACTTGGTATAACAATATTTTAATAAAAAAATCAATTAAAAATACCCCACCTTTTAGCACACAGTGCTCGGGGCTGAGCGTGCAGGGGCTCCCGTGGCTGTGGGGCAGGTCTCTATTGCTGCAGGGGTGGATTGGAGAGACCCAAAGCAATGGGAAGGCTTGAGCTGCAATCCTGCTTTGCTTGTGGGCCGGCTCTCCGCACTGCAGCCTTCACTGGGACTCCTGCAGCCTCCCAGGGCTGTACCTGTGCTGCCTCCCCTCTCCTGCTCCCCACAGCTGTGCAGTGGCTGCCTGGGAAGGGCTGCAGCATTCCTGGCATTCCGCAGTGCTCACACCCGCTGCTTTATTTACCCAAATCCGGATGCAGGTCTGACTGCTTGCAGGAGGCTTTTCAAGAGCTGCAAAGAAAAACCAAAACAAAACAAATGAGGAAAGGGAAGGATAAATCGTGAAGCCCACCCCGTAAATGGAGCAAGATGGGGCAGGAGGCCCTGGCCTCTCCTGAGGATGCACCAGCACGGGGGAGCTGTTTGTTTCCTAGGGTTGTTTCTGAGCTGGAGGAGCAGCCTGATGCAGCTCAGTGCGTGTGCCCAGGAAGGCAGGAGGAGCTGAGACCCACCAAAATCCTGCCCAGGTGCCCACGCTGCTGCAGCAGCATCCACCAGTAAGAAATGCTTCCCAAACCCCTCCGAGAGGGGAGGAGGCTGTGTGCAGACGGGCTCCAAAACTGATGGTTCTGTCTTCGTGGTCTGGTCTGCACCCACACTGTCTCCTCAGAGTTATGCCATCAGCAGCATCGCTTGCACCCGCTGTCCCTCATCCCACACCAGGTCCTGCTCAGGTGAGGGCACGTCCCTGTCCCTGCTGCGAGGTCACCAAGGATCCATTTGCTTTCTCAACTGAAATAATGACAGGGAGCCAGAGCTGCTCCCGTCCTCGTGCTCCTGATCCTTGTGTCCCAGTATCCCCGTGTCTCTGTGTCTTTGTGTCCCTGGGTCCCCACGTCCTCAGTCTTTCATCCATGCACTCCTGTGGCTTCAATCCCTGGGCCTCTGCACCCCTGTATCTTTGTATCCCCGCATCCCAGCTGAGAATGGATCTCGGTCCTCAGAGCATCCCTGGGGCTGGGCCTCTTCATCCTCCCGCCTCTGTTCTCCTCTCCATTTCCACAGCCATGTGCTGTGTCTGGAAAGGGAAAGGGGAGCCTATCGCAATCCTCTCGAGATGGAAAACACCGCTTTAAAAATCCCCCAAATCCCCACCTTCCACCAGGATTTGGCAGAAAGGGGGATTTCCCCCAGTCTGCGTTGTCTGATAGAGGAGGACCCGTGCAGGGGCGAACTGTGGGGCACAGCAAACCAGTTGGGCAGAGCATGCAGCCTCACGCCCCAGCTTGCTCTGGGTGCAGGAATGAGGCTCTGCCCGCCGTGCCGGCTCTCCCCACTGCAGGCTGCTCCTTCCTCAGCCCCAGCCCTCCTCCTCCTCCTCTTCGTCGGCTGGAGCGCGCTGGGCGAATTCCTCATTCCTGTTCCCCGCGCCGCGCTGCCTGCCTGCCATCTTTGCATGCAAACAGTAAACAGGCTGTTATTATCTGGGATGCTTTGAATAACTGTGGCTATTTTCTCTCTTCCCAGTATTCTAAAAAGGCAAAAAATTCCCTGCGGTTTCTGAGTCAAGGTTTTTTGGTTTTTTTTTTTTCCCCTCTTCTCCTTCCCTCTGTCTCCCTTCCCTTTCCTTCCCACCACCTCCATGACAAACCAACGCAGAGCTCCCTGCTCTGCTCCAGGGCTCTTTGAACCTGGGCACTCCATGGGCTTTCCATCTCTGAAGAGCTCCCAACCTTCCAGGCATGGCCAAGGGCGTTTCTCTGTTCCAGCCATCCCGTGACTCGTGCTCAGAGCTGAGGGCAGATGTTGGGATGGAGTCCATGGGATGGGATGGCCTTGGGGCACCTCTCCCACCTGCAGGCCTCACGCTCAGCACCGAGTGATGGGGAGAGGTGAGAGAAAGGTTATGAGGTCAACGGATGCTCTTTTAGGTGAATGTTGGGTTGTGGAGGTCGGGTTGCTTTTTGAAGCTCTCCGTTTTCCAACATGCCTTTGGAAAGACTCATGTGGAAATTGAAAGGCAGAGAAGTGACACAGCTCACTGCAGGGCTTTGTGCTTGCTCGTGGGTTTTGCTGCAGCAGGAAGGGTTGAGAGGTTTGGGGAGCTCAGCAGACCCATGTGCCCTATCTGGAAACCTTGGGACAAATTGGGAAATTCCACTTTTTCTGCCTGGTTGCATCTTCCAGGATAGAAAACAATGCAAAGCAACCCAAAGCCAGATGTATGATGCCATGGAAGACTCTGCTCTATCAGCCATCCTTCATGGGCTGCAGAGCTCAGGCTGGGAGTCAGTGAGGCCCTTCTGCCCCATAGTGGGGCCACGCTTTCCATGGGCTTTGCTCTGGGGAGCGCTTTGTCCCCAAGCACTGTTGCCTTGCCCCTATACAATGTCACTTTCCTTTCCACTTCAGAGACGAAACTCTCCAAAACCACAAATGTGTAAGAATTTTTGTTTGCTAATCCAAGAGAAAGTACGTATTTTGCACTGTTCTCATGCTTCAGGAATTTACAGAGATATTTTCCTCAAATTTAGGGGAAACAATTGGATTCGGGCAGAGTGAAGGGGTGGGAAGTTTCAGCTACCGATGCCTGGAACGGCACAGCCATGAGTGAATGAAGTCTCCTTGAAACTCTCCATGGTGGCAGGGACTGCTGCCCTTGAATTCTGTGATGAAGCTGTAGTCCATTTCTTGGCAAGCCAGCACTGGAGTCCCACATCACCCCCAGCACCTCCAGCTGTGCAGCAGGGGCTCCAAAATCCCAAAACCCAGCTGGATTTTGGCACACTCACGTTACCAAGCAAAGAGCCGGGTCAGGTGAGCCCATAGGCAAGTGCCAGCTGGAATTATGGCACAACAGAACGGTTTGGGTTGGAAGGGACCCTAAAGACCACCCAGCTGCAGCCAGGTATCTGTGGGCACCTCCACCGCATCAGGCTGCTCAGAGCCCCATCCAACCTGGCCTTGAGCACCTCCAGGATGGGGCACCTCAGAGCCTGGGGGTGCAGGACCCGCTCTCTCCCCACCCTTCTGAGGCACACCAAAGGATGTCAGTGGCCAAAGGGCTGCGGCTGTGGAGGTTTTTTTTGGCACAAGCAGGCTGGGTTTCCCCAGCTTGAAGGAGCTCTGTTGGCTCTCCATCAACTTTACACCAAAATGGGTGGGCAGGGAGCAGGGCCTGCCCTCAGAGCAGGGCCACGGCTGCTGGGCAGCACCAGGGAGGGATGCAACATAACAGAGCTGTGGCAGTGCAGCGAGAAGGCAGCTTTCAGGCACACAAACACCGAGAGCGAATGGCAGAAGGCAGCGTTTGGCCTCGGCCGAAAGTGACGCGCACTGGAAAATATTCCCACCCACATTTTTACACCCTGAAAACGCGACGATTTTTGTTTGTTTGTTTGTTTTGCATCGGGTCCAGCGTGAAGCAACGCAGAGCTGCCCTTGGGATCCCGCGGTGTGCGCGAGGGGGGGCCGTGGGGTGCAGGCAGTGGGGAGCATTGCAGAGCCCCACACAGAGCCCGGCAGCTCCTGGCGCATCCCGACGCCACCAGAAGTTTCGGAGCACGTTGCCGTGGTGACCCAAATGTTGTTTTTTCCAGCTGTCCAAGAAAAAGAAAAGAAAAGAAAGAAAGAAAGTGGAATAAGGATAATAATAATAATAATGATAATAATAAAATGGAACCGATGAAGGAAATTCTAAGAAAATGAAATAACCTGGAAAACTGGCCCAGCTCCCTCCTCCAGGAGGGTTTCTCCCAGCGCACACAGCTCAGAGCAGGGCAGGGGACGGCGGCCGGGCTCAGCAGCCACACCGTCTCCAAATAGAGTGGCACCGAGCTGCTGTCCTGGTGCTATTTCAGGTGACGGCCCCATGGCTGAGACGCCCGTCTGCATTTTTAGGGGAGGACCAGAGCATGGGCTGAAGCCACTTTTACATCCCCAGGCATCCTCGTCCAGCATGACCCTTCCCTGAAACGTGCTCGGTTCCTTCATCAGCAGGAGGGTTGGGCTCCTCTTTTCCTCGCAGGCATGATTTTGGGACAGCAGTAACCCCACGGCCATCTCCTTGATTTCTCTGAGCAGGCTCTGGTGTCTGAAGGGCTGCTGCATGCACCGAGCGCTGGGGACTCACTGCGCTCTCCTCGCAGGGAGCTGCAGGGAGCAACGGTGCCTTTCCATGTTTTGAGCCCGGGTAACGCTGTGCTGTATGAGTTTGACTAGAAAGTGCTGGCTCGCTGCAACGTGTCAAGGCAAGCAGCCCTGCTGCCTGCTCCACGTCCTGCACAGCTGCCCGCTCCTTGTGCAACACCCAGAGGTTTGCCAGGAGCGAGGCTGTGCTGCGGAGCAATGCGCAGGGACGGTGTCACCATTTCCCCCGGCACACAGCCTTGTGGTGATGCCCACTGCCATCCTACCCACCTCTTCCTGAACCCCAGTTTCCCAGGGGGAAGTTTATCAAATTGTGTTTCGAGATATTGAAAGACGTCGGTGCTCTGCTGTGTGTCCAGAGGGCAGCGGAGCCGTGAGGGGTCTGGGGCACAAAGTGTGATGGGGAGCAGCTGAGGGAACTGGGGTGGGTTGGTCTGGAGAAGAAGAGGCTCAGGGGGAACCTCACTGCTCTGCAACTCACTGAGAGGAGGCGAAGTGAGGTGAGGGTCGGCCACTGCTCCGAGATTAACAGTGATGGGATGAGAGCTGATGGCCTTAAGTTGTGGCAGGGGGGGGTCAGCATCCATCCCTGGAGGTGTTCCAGAGCCGTGGAGATGTGGCACTGTGGGACGTGGTGGGGTGGGCTGGGGTTGGGCCTTGGAGGTCCTTCGAAATGTAATGATTCTGTGATTCAAACAGAGAATTCCGCGCATCCTTTTGGAACTCCCCAGCTTTCCCTGCAGTCTCGGGGCTCCAGCAGCCTTTCCAAGCTGTGGGATGAGCAGCATTTCCCCGACGTCGTAGCACTGATGTAACGGGGTGGTGAATCAGTGGGGATCTTTCTGCCTTGCCCGTGTCATATCAACTGCCATTGATGAAGCTTTGCTATTTAAATCTGCAACCCAGTCTTCGTAAGTGGTGAGTAACTGCTCCGTGTCTGATTTCAGCCCCACGAACCGGAGAGAACAGCAGGAATGCAAAACTATTCAGGGTGAGACCCTGCTCCAAACAAACGGGATGCCAGGCTCCAATCCCAGCGGTGTGTGACATTATAAAGCGTGTCAGTAGCAGCTGCAGCCCTCTGTTAGGTGTGATGGAGGGAGGGGGGGGATTGCAGTGCTTGTATTTGCTGCATTGGGAAAGGAAGCTCCCTGCCACCGAGGTCCTGGTGTTCCCCTCACGTGGGTGAATGAACTCCAGGGCCGGAGCTTGGAGCGAACACCGTGTCCACATTCTTCAGCCCGAGCTGGGAATGTCAACTCCTGTCCCGTCGCCAAGGGCCGCATTCCACCCCGATGCTGCTCCCAAAAATGCCAGCACCAAACGGTGCTGTTTGCTCCGGGAGGAGGCTCGGGAGTGACTGCTGGGTCTGCTTGGGTGTTTGTGTGTGCATGGCAAGGCCAGGCAGGGCTCAGCCCGTGTGTGACTCCTTTGAGGGGGGGGTTCAGCAGGAATTCAGACCCCAGGGACAGGAGGGAGGACGCGGGGAATTCGCTCTTGCAGCCGGTTGCCATGGCTGCATATTTCAGAGAAGCAAGCAAAGGGAGAAAAAAAAAAAAAAAAAGAAGAAAACCAAAACATTTTATTGGGAGGGAAGAAAAATAGCGGGGCGAAAAAATGCAGAAGAGTGATGAGAAGACCTAGCGAGGCCAAGAAATGCATGAGGTCATCCTTAGAAACTGGTGTCTGAGGAGTTCTCTGTAGCTCAGGCTACTCTAATATTTATCGTGTGTTATTTAAACCATGGCTCCTGGCAGCAGCTGGGCCCCGCAGTGCTGCGTGCTGCTCCACAGTGCTGTTAAAGCTGGAGCTGGGCTGGGGGAGCAGCTGGGAGGGGCAGGGGGGGACCTGGGGAGGAGAGAAAAGGTGGAGGGGTCAGTCCTTCATGGGATGTCCCCAGGGAGTCCCGGAGCAAATGCTGGCATGAGAGGTGATGGTGTGAAGTTGCACCAGGAGAGGATCAGGTTGGGTATTAGGAAAAATTTGTGCTCAGAAAGAGCAGTGAGACACTGCACAGCTGCACAGGGAGGAGGGGTCACCATGCCTGGGGGCGCTCAGAGCTGTAGGGATTCGGCACGGAGGGATGCGGGCAGGGGTGGGCTGGGGTTTGACCTGGGGATCTGAGGGGTCTTTTCCAACCTTCTGTGATTGCATGCTTCCCTCCTGCAGCCAGGTGGCCACAGGAGCAGCCTCCGTAGGGGTGCTGTGAAGGCAGTGGCAGAGCTCCCAGCACCAGCCCACCCGGGGCGCGAGGCTCGGGGCTCAGCGCTGGGCGCAGTCCTCCTTCAGCAGGGAACCGGGTGCTGGAGGAGGCTCGGGGGGATCGCGCCCATCCATCAGTCCCTGCAGGGAGGTGCAAGGAGGACGCAGCCAGACTCTGCTCCGCGGTTCTCAATCCCGGAGGGCTGTTTGTATGCCGGACACCCCCGGCGCACCCCCGCGTGTCCCCGCCGCGTCCCCGGCGCCGCTCCGTCCCACGCCGGGCGGGCAGTGCCACCTAGCGGCCCGCTTCGCGACATCCTGCGCTCCGGAGCGGGGATGTTGAGAAGCGATGATGTCTCGGGGATGTTGAGGAGCGATGATGTCTCAGCGATGTCTCACCGAGGGTTTCCACTGGGGGGTTTTGCCTGACGCAATCCGGAGTGGGAGATGCTGTCTGGTTTCGTTGTGCGTAACGCGAGCTGTGAGATGCCCGTATTACCGAAAGCAAAAGGCACGGCTGTACGTTTGTTGAGCACAACTGCACGTTGGTTCTTCGCAATGTTTGGTATTTGCAATACCAAGCCCAGGTTGGGATTCAGGGGTGCTGGGGAGAAGGGTGACAGCACACTTACAGCACTGCTGCCAGCCTGACCCACAGAGGGACACACTGGGGCACAACCCGCGGGACACAGAGCCCAGAGTGAGACCAGAGCGAGGACTGAGCTCAAGAGATGGGAAATGCCAAGAGAAGAAGCTGCTGAGGCCTTTCAGGTCAGGAGCAAGGAGGGTGCTGGCATGTGGCACAGGAACGCCCTGCTGTCCCTCTGCCATGAGGTGACTCACTGCTGGGTCAGCCGGCCTGGATAACGCCTGGCCTGGGAACCAGGGGAGCTCTGAGGCAGTAAAGAAGCTTTAACCAGAGGAGGTGATGGCACACACTGCCACCAGGTTGTGCAGCTCTGCAGGTGGGATCCCTGTGGGCAAGGACAGCACGGTGGGACGCTGCCATCACCTGGCTTCTGTGCTTCTTGGTTCCATGTAAGGAAAATGCAACATAGGGAGGAGTGAAGGATGCTGCACTGGGACATCTGGGACAGCAGGCAGAGCTGGGAGCACAGAAAGAGAGCACATGTAAATGGAACAGCAAATCCCCAGAGCTTGCTATAGTCATTTTCACTTCTTCAAAGCATTAAGTTACTGCTGAGCCGATCAAACATGGGTATCCATCACTGCCCGTGGTGGGAGTCACTGCGGAGTGGATGGCGCAGCAGGGACTCCAAAAACACCCAGAACAGTGGTATGGGAGGAGAAGGCTGTCTGTCCCCAGCATTTTCCTGACCTTTCCCTCATTTTCATGATGAGGATTTCTGAAAACACGCCATTCAAAGAACGGGATTGTCAAAAGCACAAAGCATTTTAACGAGGGGAAACATCCTGCTAAGTCTTTTGGTTTATTGCTGTTGAGCACGTTCCAAGCCCTAAGAGAAGGACTCAGAACGAAGCTATTAAAATAGTTGGCTTATGGGACATGCAGTGTAAGCACAATTAAAACCAATCCAGGTCTAGTTTTACCTAGAAAGCTTCTCATTGACAGGAATTTGTTTTTAAGAGGAAAAATCGGTGCTTTCAGTAAAAGACACCCAGCTGAGCTTATGGTGCAGCTGTATTGCCCAGCGCTGGGAAAAGAGGCAGATAATATTTGGCCACATTACAGTACTGAGTCCAGCCAAGTGAATGGGCACCACTGCTGCCCTTCATCCCTGTGGCACCTTTTAGTCTGCTCCAAAGGCCACCAGAAGCTACAGAAAGGTTCCTGTTGCTCATAATGGTGTTATGCAGCACTCACCGTGCTTGGGGAGGTTTGGTTTCTCCAGTCAAATGGTCACTGAGAGGAATCTGGGAGTCACCTCTCTTGCGTGCCCTGCTTTGATGGATCCAGGACTGGGAGCCAGTGAAAGCAGCTGAGTCAGCCAGTGCTCCTGGTTAACTCTGTCCCTGTAAAATGGGGCTCTGAGTGCTATTTCAGAAAGGAAGTCAAAGCAGCGCTTTCCACTTCCTCGGTAAATGCTCCAATTGCTGCCTTTTATGAAAGAAGGACGGGCTGCCATAACTCCTACGACTAATTGCCTCCATTCCTATCTCGTGTGTGGGCTCTGACAAATCCTGCTAAGCCATAAAGCAGCTCAAGCTGCCAGAACAGAGGGAAAGACTTACTGAAGTGACCTGAAAGATGTGGCTGCAGGATTTTATAGCTGCTGCTCAGCTGACTTCCCACTGGAAAAGGGGAAGGCACAGGGGGCAATGAGCTCTCTGATGATCACCCCAGGGGCATTTGGAGTCACGTGCAAGGTCCATCTTTTCCACAGAGACACAGGACAGCCCCTGAAGACACATTCTGAAGGTTTATTGGTGCTGGTGAGCATCCAAAAGACCAAACAAGGGGTAGAAATCCAAGGCTGCTCTGCTCAGTCCATAAACGATGCGTGCATCATTGAACTTTGGGAACAACAGGAAGACAGCAGCAGCAGGGTGATATGGTGAGACTCCCCATCATGGTCAGGACGTCATCACTTGTCATTTGTGTGTCACCATCATTGCATTTGCTCCTGATGCCAACTCCCAGCTGAGCGTGAAGAGCTGCACACAGAGCAGAATGCAACAGCACACCCCTGGAGCCTGGCACTACAGCTGCTATCTGTTGGCAACCCGATGACACGCGTGCCAGCACCTCACAAGCATCCCAGTGATGGAAGAGGTGAGATGGCCGGCCACCAAACGTGAGCAGTTGATTTTGCATTTAGCAGCATCACAGCACACAATGCTCCCCTTAAAAGGCAAACAAAGGCAGGCACGTCTCATTCCAACCACAATCTGAAATCATATTCGGATGCTCTGCTCTCCTCCAGCCTCTGCTTGTTCAGCACCATGGTAGCTCTTAGCTTGGTATTCCCAGGATGGTTTTTTTTTTTCCATTAAATGCTACATTTCCAGGAACTTGTATATGATGTTTCACTCAGCAGCCATGTGAGCTACATTCCCCTCTCTCTATAAATACAACAGCCTGAATGGTGGAAAAAAAAAACCAGTGATTAAGGCAGGCAGAAAAGGAGAACTGGAAACCCTGGGACACTTGGCTCCGTGGAAGATAGAAGCAGCACACCCCTCAGAGAAGGGCAGCAGGCAAAGGAACACCTATTACCCCCATCCACAAGGCCACCAGTGTCCTCAGCTATGGGAAGGGGTTCCTGCTGCCATTGCAGAGCCCTTTTGAAGCTGTTTGGGAAAATAAATACTAACTAGCTGAGGATGTGTCATGCCTATGCAAACTCAGCTCTGACATCTTCCCCCAGCTCTTCTGACTCTGAAATCCTGTCTGCCCATTTCTAATGGCTGCCCACGGACAAAGCCGAAGCTCCAAGGTGTTTCAGTGCAGAAGTGTGGCTTCGCTCAGGACTGAGATGAAGACCACAACCTCCATAGTGTGGCTATTTTGCTATGCTGTATGCTTTCTTCCAAGCCTGTCCCAAACTTGGGCCCAACAGGGGTCATCTTATTTTAATAAAATGTTAGATTTCAAAGGCAAATCTGGATTGGGTCACGTGTGGGGTCACTGCTCCTTGGGCTGAGCAACCAAAGTGCAGCTTTGTTGGACACCATCACAGCACTCTGGTTACCTGGTTCATGTGAAGAGGAGAAACCATTTGAAGACAAAAATGGATGCCCTTGCAGGCATTCAAGGCCAGGCTGGATGTGGCTCTGGGCAGCCTGGTCTGGTGCTTGGTGACCCTGCACACAGCAGGGGAGGTGAAACCAGATGATCACTGTGGCCCTTTTCAACCCAGGCCGTTCTGTGATTCTATGAGAAATGATGGAAGAGGCAAGGATGTCTGTGTCAACATGGAGGGATCAGTCCTGTTCCACAGGGACTGCTGCGTGGTCATTGACCATCACGATTTGATGCAATCATTACTGAAGTCCTCCCCTTCTTCCAGCACCCACGTATACACTGCTATATTTTACATACTTTCCATGTCCAAATCTGTCAAGCTTTCATCAGTGCCATAACTTGACTTCCAAAAATGAATACCAGCTCCTCCACGCCTCTCAGAATACAATGGGGTGAGTGCTGATAGCATCACGCTCCGAGCACAAGCAGTGCTGCCTCCCGCAGCCTGGCCAAGCAAAACTTTTCCATAAGAGTGCTGCGAATTCACAGCTATTGCTAGCAGCTTTCCATGGAGAGGCCGTATCCTCTTGCAATATATAATCTTACCCAGAATGGTTTTGAAAGACCGTGAACTTGATCCTGCCAAAAATAGTCTGCGCAGCCAAAACAAATCAACAGAAGATCTTCAGCATTTGGGCTGGCTCGTGAGTTACATTTTTCACCTTTTTCAAATGATACGTTGCTTGACATCCACAAAACCTTCATTTGACTTCTAATAACCCTAAGTATTCTTCTAAGTGTAGCAGACAGCTTTTTAATTATACCAGCAGGGCTCAGTAAGCAATCAGCTTCAAGGGCATAGCAGAAAAGTCATGCCAGCAGCAACTTGAGCCCTAATAGTGCCTGTATGCAAGCTGGCAGATGTATCCTAAGAATGTGTTTATTTGCATTTGGTTTATGTGGTTTTGGTGACCTTTCGTTAAAATCAGCCAGTGACTTGCAGGCAACGAGCTGCACACTCACTGAAAAGACATGCAGTAAAATAATCTAGCAGGGGTCCTGCTGCTGGATATTACATTTCTTCTGAACGTGACATCCCTGCCTTTGAGGCAGGGGTGGCTGAGGCTCAGGTTAATGTCACGCTGTTTGTGGCCGGATGGCTGTGTGGACATTGCCCCCACGCTCTCGAGGAAGGCCAGCAGCTCAGAAGCACTTATCCTATCAGATATAAAGTTTGGGTAGTAGGGTACAACCTGCAGAGCTCTGGGGAGAAAGAGGGCACAGAGGTGTCTGCCCCTCACTGACGCCACCCCAACATGATTCCAGCTGTAGGCTGAGGTGGAATATTTTTCCCTTTGAGGTCTTCAGGGGACCTTTTGAAGACCGTGCTTTCTACCTCAACGTGTAGATGGGGACACACGTAGGTCACTTATGGGTCTGGTCACCACCAGGGGCTGTTTTATAGCAGCAGAGTCCCATGTAAACTACCTGCTTACCTCCACAGGGACGGCTGTCAGCATTTTGCTTGGTGGTTGGGTGCATCTCCAGGTGTTCATTGCTGAAACCCATGCCTGGGGAAAGGCAGCTGCAGGAGATGGTGGTGCACTATGAGCAGTTGGGATGTGACAGCAGGGGCCTTATTTTAAGAGAGCAAATAAGGATTGCTGCTGAAACAGCCTCAAAAAGAGCCCAGCACGCACTCGTTTAATGCACTGGTTTTGTGACCATTTCCATAACCCCGTTTGGGAATCCTAAGCTGAAAGACACAGCTGAGTTTTGCGGGTGGTCGCTGCAGACCCACAAGTCGCCTGTCTGCCCACGAGTCCCTAAGCGAGGTGCGTGAGGAAATTCCTGGAGCCTGACATCTGCACCACGTCTGAACTGCAAATAAACACTGGGTTTAGAGGGGCTATTCTGGGTTTAGAGGCCGAGGACGTTGCCTGCAGGGAAGCTGCGGCACGAAGGGCTCTCCGGCAATCACTGGTGTTGTCCAGTCGCCCAGCCGAGGCTCGTGTGTCATTTTCAATCTCATTTTCAGCTTTCCAAAACTTCCTCTGCCTTCCCGGTCTCACAGCTATGGGTTGAGACCCTCCGACCAAAGCCCAGCCACCTGCTCGGGGGCGACCAGAGGAAACAGGTTGGATATTAGGAAGAATTTAATCTCCGACAGAGCAGCGAGGCGCTGCGCAGCTGCGCAGGGAGGTGGGGAATCACCAGGCCTGGAGGCGTTCAGAGCCGTGGGGATGCGGCACCGAGGGACGCTGGCAGCGGGCACGGCGGGGTCGGACTTGGGGATCCGAGGGCGCTTCTCCACCTCGGTGATTCCATGAGCTTTCTCCCGAGGCGGACGCCTCGCTGTTCAGTGGCACTGCACGACGCTTCAGCCTTCGGTTAGCGCTCGTCTCGACGCCGCCGACGGCTGAGGGCTGAGGGGCGGGACCGGGGCGGCCCCTGAGGCGGCGGCGGGGCTCCCGACGGCCGCGGGGGGGCGTGGCGCGCGTGCGCGGGGCGGGAGGCGCAGCCATGAGCGGCGGGGCGGGGGGTGGCGGCCGCGGCGTGTGAGGAGGGGTCGGCGGGGCCGCCTCCCTCCCCGCGGAGATGGTGCCGGGGCGCCGGGGCCCGGAGCGCGGCGGGGGGCGGCGGCGGAGGGGAGGCCGGCCCCTCTCGGCTCCGGGGGAGGCGGCTGCGGAGCCGTGCCGGCGGGGCCCGCGCCGCCATCTCCTCCGCCTCCTGCCGCCGCTCCTCCTGCTGCTGCTGCTGCCCGCCGCCGCTCGGGCCGGCTCCGCTTTCGGCTCCGGGCCTCCGGACTGGCCTCCAGCCGGCCCCGGGCCCAGTCTGAGTTTGTACCTGAGCGAGGAGGAGGTGCGGCGGCTGATCGGTGAGCGCTAGGCCCGGCGGGGGGGGGGAGGGCCGGGGGAGGGGGAGGTGTGGGTTTGGGGTCAGGATGGGGCTGAGGGCGGTGGGATGGATGGGCGGCGGGGAGCCGTGAGAGCGGGGGCTGAGCGTGGAGGAGCGAAGCCGGGGAGCCGAAAGGAGCGTCCGTGTGGCCTCGTGCCCCAAGTCGTGGGGGTTTAAGGGAGGAAAAGCAGCCTGGGATGGAGGGCCGTGGGAGGGATGAGCTGAGGCTGGGGTTTAATGAGCGAGGTGAGCGGCGTTCAGAGGGCGCGGAGGGGACCTGGTGATAATCGGGTGCGTGTGTGAAAGGAAACTTAATTTCCACTGCTGCCCCGGTTCTCGGAGGCCATTGGTGAGGTTCTCCCGTCTGGCCCGTTGCTGAAGGCTTTCGGAGCAGTTCTGTGCGTGGAGAGGTTTAAACAAAGATTTGTTTTCTGCGGGCTTTGGCTCATGGGGACTCTCGTTTTGAGACTCCATCCATCAACCCTAAACAAGGAGGTTGGTATCCCCAGCAATCGGTTTTTCAGGAGGTGGCCTATGGCTCTGTAAGCTCAAAGGCAAAATCTCCTATCAGCGTAAGGCTTCCATTGCACCAAATAGGCAAAACGTCTCCAGCGTTGCTGATGGAGTTGGGGACTCGGAGTGAATAGTGTTGTAAACATTTTGTTTCTGCTGTCATCATTTTTACATCACGAGTGCTTGCTGCCAGATGCTCTGTTGCAGTCAGAGGATAAAGAAGTCAGCCTTGCTGTTTAGCTGAGTCTCCAAACAAGTAATTAATCTTGAAACTCTAAGATCTGAGCTATCCGTTTCTAGAGTCTGAAATGTGTGTTAGCTGGGCTTGCTCAGGCTTCCTCTGGTCCACCAGTGTAATTATTCATCATTAAGTATAACATGAGGAAGACTTCTTGTTGTTTTTTTAAGCTAAATTGCAGCCCATAATCTTCCTTGTGGGCATGCATTGCTTATGTGGCTAAAGCCACTTGCTCCTCAGGTTGTCTGTACCTGTTTTATGTTGTTTAAAGTATCTGACACATAAGGATCTCTTCTGTGACCCCAGAGGCCTAGGTACACTGCAAACTGGTATGGAAACAACAGATTTCTAATCATCTGAAAGAAGTGGCAGCTTATAAGTCCTTGAAGTTCAGTTTATCTCATGTTGTTGGCATAGAAAGATTTCATCTTAGGTGTATTCCGTTCTACAAGCTGGACACAGCTGGTAGGTGCCTGTCTGTATGCCTCTCTCAGAATGA
Source organism: Tetrao urogallus (assembly GCF_951394365.1). Classification (NCBI taxonomy): domain Eukaryota; kingdom Metazoa; phylum Chordata; class Aves; order Galliformes; family Phasianidae; genus Tetrao; species Tetrao urogallus. The sequence continues at coordinate 3,970,162 of NC_136822.1, forward strand.
AGTCTGAAGGGACACAGATGCATGTGATGCAGCTCTTTGCACAACTGTTCTTTTTAAAGGTTCAATTTTGTAGCATCTGAAACGTGCTTACATAAAACCAAGTTTGTTGTTAAAAAGTTGCATCAATGTGTGGACTTCTGAAGTTTCTGTAGCTTCTTTTAGGAAAGCAGAGGACACCAGGACAATCATTCACAGTGGGCAGGAAAATTGCACTGCTTGTGTAAGTGAACTGTTAGCTTCAATGGAGCTGCAGTATAAACATACAAACGACATTGTTTTACCTTTTGTTTGTAAACGGACTCGATCTCTGCTACTGTGTTGCTGTGGTTAAAGGGAGAATTCTCTGAAGTGTTAATAAACCCGAGTGACGCTTGTTACAGCACATCTATCGTGTGTTTTCCGGTTTCTTCAGATTGCTCCCGTGCATCCTTAGTTCACAAGTTGATTTGGAACAAATGTAAGCATGCAGCCGTGTGTGTGCTGAATCGACCGTGCCCAGTGATACGGTGCATCCTCTGTGCAAGGCTGGAGCACCATTGGGGTCTGGTGTAAGGTGTGCTGGGATGTATCCGTGTGTGGCCAGGTTGGGGCAGTTCAGGAAAGCACTGCGGTGCTTCTGCTCTGCACAGAAGTAGAGTTCTATGTCCCATTGAAACATGGTTTTGTTTTTTGTTTAGGCTGCAGCTCTTCTGCATGCGAGGTGAAGAAATATTGGCTTCACGTTATTTGTGGCTGCTCTTTTCTGTGGAGTAGAGGCAGGGCAGATAGTATGGTTTGTAGTGAAAACTGCCTGCTACTTCCCTCTGTGTTTATGCTTATGATTTCCACTGGCAATCTGCGTGATTCTGACCATATGTCTGCCTTAGGATTAGCTGTTTTGAAATCTTTAGAACTTTACACAGAGGAGAACTGGAGAAAACTGGCTCGCCTTTTCGTGTGAGATGCATCTTTATTTTGAAGAGCTGCAGCATTCGCAGGTCCCAAAAGCAGCACTTGCTGTATGGCAGACAGATGGTCTCTGTGTCAGAAGCATCTCTTGCCGTTCCCGTGGAAAATGTTCTCAGCCATCCAAGCCATGAGTCTGTTGATGGCACTGATGAAGATGTTACAGAGCACTGCTCCCAGTTCTGACCCGAGGGACACCACTTGTCACAGATCTGCATCCAGCCGACGTACAGCTCCATGTGCGTGACAGCACCGTGTGCTGGATCGCTTTTCTCCAGTCCCTGTCTGTGATGTTAAACACTGAGGACAGATGGCGTTAGGTCAGTGATGAGTTATTCAGTGGAGGGTCTGTGTTTTATTGTGCGGCTTTCATTCAGATTTTCCTGTGAAAACCAAGTGTGTTCATCTACTGCAACGTTCCACCACCTGCAGTTTGCAGGATCCTGTGATCTAAAGGCACCTGGATCCCTGTTTTGCAAGTAGCGAACTAAGATGTAGAGAATGGGCTCAAAAATATCCATTAATAATAGCAATCCAGCTTTATTATGAGATTGACCTGATCTTTCAAAGTACATAGACAGCATTATTTAGCATTTAATGGCTGCATCTCTCCTGAACTTGAGTTTTGGCTGTGAGGCCTGGCAGTTCTGCAGCTCAGGCTTGCAGAGGACCTCAGGGGTGCTTCAGCTGTGAGGACGCTCCTTTCTGTCCCTGTAAATTAAATAAATCATAAAAAATATCATCTTTATTTTACTGACTGCACTCTTTTCAGCATTGGTCTTGTGGGTAGTATTCCTCATCACACAGCTTCTTAGCATGAATGAGATTGAAGTCCTGTGGGGGAAAATACCATGTCATCATGTTAAGCTAACTTGAGAATGTAGGAGAATCTTGGAGTCCCAAGTCCTACAACACTTGCATTGAGCAAAGTTAATATTCTTTGGCCTAGTTTCTTCTGGTTATTCATACTGAGTGTAGTGTTCTGTTTAATTTTATATTTGCTCTTGCTTAATAACAGAGTTAAATTAGTGTTGGCCTTCTCTTATGTGCTCTAAGAGTTCATTTGAAACCAGCGTGCAGTTTGCTAAAGTGAGGTGTCTAGCTAAATGAAGTGCAAAACTGATGCAAGAGCTGTTGTAGCAGAGGGTTGTTTGCTCATTTCTTAGTCATGCTGCTGTGTTCCAGCCATTTAGCTTTGTTTTTCCACGAACTCAGTAACTGAGATTGGAAGGGACCTCCAAATATTTCCTCATCCTGCCCATTGCTCAGACAGAGCTGGTGCCCAACATCATGTCCAGAAGCTTCTGCTCCAAGGAGAAGACTCCACAGCTTCTGGGTGACCTGTGCCACCTGCACAATCCAGAATTGCTTCCTGAAGTCCAGAGGGAACCTCCTGCATTTGGGTTTGTGCCTACTGCCTTGTTCTGTGTTGGGCACTGCTGAGCAGAGCCTGACTGTGTCCTTGTTGCAGGGTCTGATGGCCATGGCTGTGCTCCCACTAAGCCTCTCTCCAGGCTGAGCAGCCCCAGTTCTCTTTTCCTCTCCTTACAGGCCTCCTTGCTGCAGGCCCTTCAGCATCTTCTCTTTGCTGAATTCCCTCAGGTAGCTTCATTTCTTGTTGCAGACAGCTTGCTTAATGGTACTGTTTTGCAGAATTCATTGCCAAAGTGCTTTGTGGCATTTGCACTGCATTTGTAGCGACTGGAGAACCTCTTGTCTCTGTCCATTACCTGGTTAGTTGTCATGAAAGGGACCTGGAAGGCAGGGTGCTACAATATACCGGATGTAAAGCCCCTCAATCTAATGACAGTCTGTGACTGATGCTTCTGGGATGGTTTTTTAGTGCTGTAGGTGAAACAGAGGGATTGAGGCAGGCAGGACTTTGTGAGGATGCATGCAGCTCCATCTGGTCTCTTGCAGGCTGCAGCAGGTTGTGACAAGTTGCTTGCATCGCGAAGTTGAGCAATCTGTTTTCGGTTTGGAGCCTTTCAGTGTGCCTGGTTGCTTGTCCATCTGATTTACTGAGCACCACAGTTCATGTCAATATTGTTTTGAGGTTTATGAGAACAAGCTGCATTTTGGAGTTCCTCTGCCTTTTTTCCGTTCGGTTACCTCGCTTTTAATTTACACAATTCAAATTGTGTTTGGAGAGCTTCAGAGATGTGTGCAGTCATATAAACCCCTATTTGTAATGTTTATAAACCAGCAGAAGAATCTGTTTCCAGCAGCTTCCAGTAGGCTGTAGAGGCAGCCCCTGCCCTGGGTGAGGATTGCTTTGAAATCCTTTCTTTTCCGTGGGACTGCTGTGATGAAGGAGGTCCAGGAAATCCTGGAGTTCTTGCAGTTGATCTGTGCAGCAGTGCTGAGGTGGAGAGTGGATGTCTGAGGTCGATTGTATCATGCCAGCTTGCGTGATGGAATGTAGAAATGCTGGGGGCTCGGTCCAGGTCCTTCCCAATAGAGGAGGCATTTGCTTTTGATGGCTGCCCCGTGTGGAGGGATGCTACTGGCAGCTGGGGCTGGGCTTCCTCACGCTGCTACCTGTGCACAGCCCTGGGAGGAAGCAGCCATTTTGGCTCCTGCGAGGCCAAGGTCTGCCTGGTGATAAACGTCTGTGGTTCCTGTAACTTTCACGTCAGGCACTTGGAAGCAGTCTGACCTCTGAGGCTGAAGGCTGGCCTCCCAGGAGAACGAAATCCCGGAGCTGCGTTTCTCATGATGTGGTTTTATGCACACGTTCTGTTCTGTTTGGCAGCATCTTATTTTATCATCAGGGATCATTCGGCCTCTTTGAGCAGGTGTTCTCCCTCTGGTTCCTTGGCAGAATTGGGAACAAGGAGGAGGAAGTGAAGGTAGAGAGCTCCCTGCATGCATGAGAAAAGCCAGCTAAAAGGGCTGACAGTGCTGGGAGCAAGGCAAGGACTGAAGCTGCTGTTAAACATCAGCTGGGAAGGGGGCGAATATAGGAAGTAAGGATCATTTTCACAGATGGGGGGAAAAAAGATCCCTGGACGGCATTGTGCTGTGACTGAGAGCTGCAGAGGTGGCTGTGCTGTGCCCACTTGTAAGTAGGTGCTGCAAAAGATCAGATACTTAGGAAAGTGGTGAGTGAGATTTGCTACTTTATTTATTTTTCTTCCCCTTTCTGCTGCTTGGAGTTGTTTTGATGCTGGAGGAACTGAATTAGTGGTTGAATTTCATCTATTCAGAGCTCTAGCAGGAGAGGATTTCTTGACGACTGATTCCTACCTGAACATCCTAGTGAAACATCATGGGAGTTGCCACCATTCCTGCAGTTGCCTTTAGTTAGAGACTATTCCTTTAGTGACTGAGCGTGCGCTGCTGAAGTTGTTCTTCAGGTCCCAGCTGCAGAGGCTGAAGTGCTTTTAATCAGATGTGCCTCATGAATTGTGGTTGTTTTTCTTCTTTCTTTCTCCATGCTTTCCTGAATGGCTGCAGTACCAGCAGATCCCACGTAAGAATGAATGCTGACACTCTCTGCAAACGCCTTGTGGCAGTACAAAGGGTGCAGTGGTAGAGGCTTCAAACGCATTATTTCTCTTCCATCTCTGCCTTTGTCCTTCCTTCAAGCGGATAACTCACATATTTGCACTGACTGCTTTGGAGATCTGGGAGCAGAAGCAACAGCATGAAACTAATGCGATGCTTTAGAATTTCGCTGCCTCTTAACTGGGTGTTGAATAGCTGTAATTAAATTAACCAGTATATTGATTTCACTGTGCTGCTTGGGAAAGATCAGGGCAGCAATGCAAGCGCTGGAGCTGCTGTTAACTGGCTTGGAAAGCTGCAGCCACGCAGCACACGTAATGCCAGCAGGAGTGATGGTGAGGCTGAACAGACTGATAAGCAAAAAAAATCCTCTGACATCTGATTTGGCCTTTATGAAGTTAATTGATGGCCTGGTAGAGTAACTGCTAATAGAATGAAAGCAGCGTTAATGGGTAGTTGTTCCTGAAGTTCTCGTGCCTGTGGCTGCTGGCAGGGCCACTGCTCAGCAGGTGGCTCACGCTGCTACGCTGCCCTGCTTTTCCTGCAGAGGTAACTGGGTCAGTGCACGGGTTGATTGCTGTAACTGAAAATAGAAGTTGCAAGTGGCACAACTTCTGTGGGTAGAGGATGCTGAAATATTGCGGGTATGCACTCTGTGTGAGTCCAAATGACTTCTAGCATACCCTGGCCAGGTAATTATGCTTTGGCTGGGAGTATTACAGCAATTCAGTCCAAAGAGATGTGCAATACTAGGGAATGTTTTATTTGAAGTGGTCGTTTCAGGGTGTGCTCTGTCATGCAACAGCAATTCGTGTGGATGAGGCTTTTCTGGTTGTGCTCTAGTCTGAACTTTTACTTCTAATCCAAAAAGAGCAATTTAAACACGAGCAGCTTGATGTCACAAAATGATATGTGGGACATTTACCATTGCTCACAAGTTATTTTATTAGATAAATATACCAGGCTCCTACCACGTGCTAAAAATGAAGCTGTGTATTGTTTAAAAGCTTAATGCAAACTTAAGGGGAGCTCTGTTCACTTCTGTCACCTCCATCCCTGTGTCTGCACATCTCTATGCCCAGCCATTCCATTTGCCCTTGCCTGCTCGTTATGACACTGGCAATTAATGCCTTTTGGCGTGGGCGGAGTTAATAATTGCCGACTTTCTCATGAGTCATAGAATGGTTGGGGTTGGAAGGGACCTTTGCAGATCATCAAGTCCTGCTTGCTCTCACCTCAGCCTCCTGAAGGAGTGATATTTGCTTCCTGCCAGGTGCCTGCCCTGTGACTTCCACACATGCCTTGCAGTGAGAAAAACCTCGTATGCCAGCAATGTTGAACTTGCAAATTGAGCATCGTTAAAGCGAATTGCATCAGTGAGGTGAAACTGGCAGAAGTGAGGTGCGCCATGGGTGGCAGTCAGTGAAGAGTTGTGAGGATTTAATGAGAGCTCTCAGCTGGGAGCTTCTCTTTCTGTTTGCTAGCTGCTTCCTGCTAAGATTGCCTGCTATGGAATCTTGGTTGGTTTGCAAGAATGCAGACATTGCCTTGAAGTTATGTTGAGTATTTCCTCAGATTGAAAGCCTTGCATATTGTGTTCCATCTCCTGCTGGCCAAAAGTGAACTCTGCATAGGTGTAGCAGCCCTCAGTGTGAATAGACAAAGTCTGCGTGCTCTGTGGCTGCCAGAGTGGGGTGAGCTTACAAATTAACCGTGCTATTGGCAGGGAGGTGTACAGCTCCAGTGGAACAGGAGCAACCCCCAGGTGCTGTGTCTTAGGAGAAGGGCTGTGACAGTCAGGGAGGGAAAGTCTCTAAGTAGAGGTAGAAAGTGTATTCATGAGCACTGATGGATTCTGCCTGGTGATTTGTCTTTCCAGCTTGCCACTGCACAGGGTCTCTTGACTTTCTGTAGCATCTGGGTGAGGAATATTAAAGGCCACTTCTACCTCATTTCCACAATATGTAAGATTTCACTCTTTTCTTCTCTCTGCTGCTCATCTTTTCCAGAGACTCACGACTTGCAAGATGCTTAAAAGCAAATATTTTGGCTTGAATTCCCAACGGACATCCATATCTGGCAGGCTGTAACACTGTGGAGAAATACAAATGCAATAGGAGATCATCTATTGCTTGCTTTAGTAAAGGAAAGCCTGCTTTTGATGGTGGATGCATTGGATATGTACAAATAGGATGTAAGAAACGACTATTTTCAGATCCTCAGTGTTAAATTTAAAGTAATTTTGTGTTTTCTAAATGAAATTACTCATGTGGAGTTTGTCTTTGATTTTCTCTTTTTTTTTTTTTTAAATCTCCCAGTTGGGTTTTCAGTCTTGTTTGTGCTGATTGCTGAATGGATCTAATTAAATACATTCAAATTAGGAATAGCTGCTCTGGGAAAACATATTCTTTCCCTGCTGAAGAGGCTTCTGTATCCAAAAGCTGATTTCAGTTCTTCAGCTGTGTTTTCTTGTGCTTATCCCGATGTCTTGAAGTATCACAAGTCTTTGAGCACCTACTTGTTGAACCCCTTGCAAAGGAAGGGAGGCCCTGGCAAAGCTTTGGTCATAATGTTGATATTTCAGATTTCTGACACATTTTTCATAAGGAGGAAATGGGGAAAGAGGATGAAAGCACACATTCTTTCTTCAGTGAGGTAAAATGTTCACTGCTGGGAGAAGCCTTTGTTTTTAAGGGATTTGTTGCACGGCCCAGGCTAGTGGATGATGATGAAGGGGTGTCACAGCCTGACGGTTGTGTGCTGTGTGTCCCACAGCATCAGCCTCTGCTCTGGCCAGGGGTGTAACCCAGTGAGATGCTCAAGAACAGAGCCGTCGTCCTCTGAAACCCATAAAGCTCAGAACAAACGCAGTGTTTATACAGAACTAGTGAGCTGTTTAAGCATGTATCCCTTTTCAATTAATTTATTTCAGTGGCTGTGAGTCAGTAGCAGGGGCGGCTGGCTTTGTGATGGCTGCAGAGGTTTGACATGACACTGCAGTGATTTCTCAGCTGTTTATATACTCTGTAAAAATTACAGACTAGCATGTAAGGCAGCTGGCATTCATTTCAGTCACTTGTGTACACAGACAGCAATCTAGCAGAGGCAGACAGGTGGGAGGGCCAATGATGTCAGCTGCTCTTACCCAGATTGCTCTTAATGAAATACTACTTGTTGCAATACCAGCGCTGAGCTCATTGCAGTCTCACCTAACTCTTGCTTTGCGTGCTCACTTTGAAAGCCCTCGTGTTTGAGGCAGGATCTGTCAGAACCGCCCTGTGATGATCTGAAGTCTGTTGTTTGGGGTTTTATCCTAAAAGCTGTCGTCGTCTTTGAGAAAAGCATGCTTCTACTAGGGCGTGTTGTGGGACAGCTTTGCTCTGTAAGAATAAACTCTGCTTTTTCCCATGCTGAAAGAGGCAAACTTCTTTTGTATGTCGTGCTTTAAAAAAAAAAAGGGGGTGGGGGGGCGGACTTGAAGCTAGACTGCTTTTGCACAAGGGCACTTGAAAAGAAGTGTTTTGTTAGGCTGCTAGACTGACATGATCCAATTTTGTCAGAACACAAGGGCTGCCCGGCATCTTTTGCATTTGGGAAGGAAAATCGGCCTCTCCCCTTCCTTTCTGAGCTTCTTCAGATGTTTTGTTATGTTAAACAGCGCAAAGAATGACACTTTCTCTGTGGTGCTGCTTAAATTCACCTTTTTGTTTGTGCTTGTTGGGAAAATTTTTTCTCAAATAGGCTTGCTGGATTCCAAAAAGAGACAGAGGAGAGTCTTCAGCTTTTCTTTATTCGAATAAAAGGAGTCTGCCGGGGCATTTCCCTGTAGGGTCTCTCAGTTTATCCCTGTCTCCTGACTGCGTTGTCCCTTCCTTTTCCTCACTGGCTGAAGCCCCCGGAGGTTACAGGCATCCCAATCCACCCAACACATGTGCAACCCCCCTTCACATCATGCATCGCATGTGTAATTAACTCCAACTTTATGCCACCCGGGCCTAATATTAATTAGCCTATTAAGCCTGAGCAGTGAGTCCAAAGTTCATAAGTTCAAGTTGTCCATCAGCCTTTGTAGCTGAAGCCTGTTGTGGTGGGACTTTACGAAGTCAGTACAAGCAGAGAGGGTTTTGCAAGGCTCTGCACAACTTATCTGCAAGGACACCTTGTTGGCAAGCCTCTTTTAGTTCATTCTCCACTTTAGTTTATTCTTTCGGGCTTGTGGAAGATGTGGAAGTTAATGAGATGTATGGGTTGCCCGGCTAAAAGGGAATCTGTTTTGCCTTGAAAGGAAAGCATTGGCTTTGCAGCTCATAGGAGCTGGTGAGGGTTCATCAAGTCTGAGTAATGAGAAACTGGATCGGTTGGTGCTGTGCACTCTGCAGATGGGCTGATTTAAGGATGCTTGGCGAAGCACGCTGCAGCTGATGTTTTACCATTGCTCATTGATTGCCAATATTCTGCTTAAACCGATAGAAGCACTTGCTCTGCAGTTTGTAACATAACAGTTTTTGCTATTTCTTTAAAATTCTTCTCCTTTATGTTTTACTACTTGGACTGGAAAATCATTACTGAAGAACTTCCCAGTTTCTTCATTTCTTTGTAATGCATCTGTTTACTCCTTCTGAAGCTGCCTGTTTTCTCCGTGTATCACTCTATGATACATAAAATATTACATACCCATTTGGATTTGTTCCAGGAGTTCCTGGTGTATTTGTCCTACTTGGATTGCCAGGTGGAGGAAGTGTTTAAATTCTTAGGAAGAACCAGACACCTTGCAGAATAACCCTTATTTTTCCCAAGTGTTACCAGCCAGTGTGATTGCAGGGAGCATTATACATTCATGAACTCTGAGATGCTTGGAAAACTGATCTTGTTTCTGCTGTTCCTCAGCAGCCTGCTCCCTAGGCTGCTTCTGTCTTAGACTGCTGTTGCATTTGAAAGAGATGCAACCTTTTTTTAGTATGTACAGGCTTAGGCTCTGTATTGATTTTGACTTGCTGAATTTGATGCTGTCAGTTGAAGCTGCCTCTTTTAAAGTGTGCTCTTAGGGGGCTCAAAACCAAACCCTGTGCTATCTGGGTAAGGTCACAGTAGCATTTTGGCATAAGCACTAAGTGCTGCTGTAGGCTTGCCTTCCACTTGGGATTCTCCTGAGTATCTTCGCTAGTTCAAGGCGTTAAATAGACTGAGAAGTATTCCTCCACTTTCCATTTATTCATATATTTATTTATTCTCCATTAGCTTTTTGCCAGCTTTACTCCCTCCACTTGGCTTGCTGAAGGTTTGAATAAGTAACTTTGCGAAGCAGAAGTGAATATGAGTGTCTGAAGAAAAAGTGAAATAGTTCAGAACTGCCTTCATTCTGTAATTAGACTTCAACTGTCATGGTAATGGAGCCTGGAGTGTTTCCTGCAGACTCTGAATCAATTTATGTTGGCTCTGGACAGAGTTAATCAGTCTGGAAATGTAAGTAGTGAGGCCAGTGCAGTTCCTTTCTGTGGAAGAGGGTTTGTAGCTAACAGGAACAAGACTCCTGATGGGGGAGCAGTTCCCAGGTCAACCTGTTTGACCCTCTGAGGCTGATCATTGTCCTCCTAATTGGAAATCTGTGGAAAGAAAACCACAGAATGGCCTGGGTTGCAAAGGACCACAATGCTCATCCAGTTCCAACCCCCTGCTGTGTGCAGGTCACCAACCAGCAGCCCAGGCTGCCCAGAGCCACATCCAGCTTGGCCTTGAATGCCTGCAGGGATGGGGCATCCACAGCCTCCTTGGGCAGCCTGTTCCAAGAAAGGTGCTGGTTGGGTGATGAGAACAGTGTGCTACCAGACAATGTTTCAGTTGCTGGTGCAGTGAGGGGAAAAAGCACCGCAGAGTACTGAAGCACTGACGTTGCCAAAATTTGTACCTGTGGATTTCAGGGTTTGGGAGTGAATTTATCTGTGTTCATAGACAAAAAGTCCTGTGAGAGCTGTTGAAAGATGCTGTCTGTTATCTTAGCTGGGGAAGTTCATGATCTGCAAACACCAGAAGCTAGGAGGATCTACTGTAAAACGCCACAACGTGTTTGCTTTGGTCTTAAATTCTTTCCCAGGCATCTTCATTTAGCTCCTGATGAAGGCAAGGTGCTGAGCCAAGTAGATTTGTGTTGGTTTTCTTTTTTTAAGAGTTAAGAGCTGTGCTGGAAAATCTCTTAAATTATTTTTATGTGCCAGTATTTTAATTGAAGCATAATTTTTTGAAGCAATAAAACCTGACATTCTCACGCTGCCCTTACATAATGCTGTTCAGAATCATGTAATTAACATCCCTTGTTAGTATCTAGCTTTTTATGGAAGTACAGGCATTAAAATACTGGTGGTCTGTGTAAATCAAATTACTCAATATTGTAGCATGCTGCTTCTATTAAAGCTTAATGATTTGATTGATCTTCTCTAGGGCAATTTGTTTCTGTATGCCTTCAGATACTGCTGCATATGAAGCTACCAAGCATAAATACCTTCAGCCTTTTGTCCTAATGGCAATTTTATTGCTGTGCACTGCTCATCTTCTCTGAATGGTTTCTCTATAAAAGTTATATTAAATCCAGAACTGTCCCCTTGAAAATCTCACAGTGTTGGAAGCTTGAACCTCTGGTCATTGATGAGACCCTTCATCAAACAGGAGAACGTGGTTTTATTTCCAGAGCAGTTTCACTGTTCCACTTTCACTGTTTCCCCTGCCCATCCTTCTGCCCTGTGACTTATTCCAATAACTTGTGCATACTGAGCTTCTGACAGGCTTCGTTTTGTTGATGCCTGTGCATTTTCCCATCTTGTTCAGATCCACTGGCAAGAGTCTGGTACCTGCGAGCTCTTCTGCATACACCCTTCCGTGTGTCCACATCTGATGCAGATTTAGTGCACAGTAATAATTAGCATAGAGTAGTAATTGCCCACATAATAATTACCAGGGCAAGTTGTTTTGAAAGCTGTCTTTTGAGAGGTTGTCAGAGTTTTTATGTTGGTTCTGTGTGTGTGTGTGTGTGTGTGTGTGTGTGTGTGTGTGTGTGTGTGTTTTCCCCCTGCTCTGATTCCTTCCCATTCGTTCTTCAGTGGAAAAATGGACACACTGGAGAAGTGTAACCTTGATTTAGATATATTTTTAATACCAGCTCAGTCTGACTAGTCAGCACTTAGGGAACGACATGCATCTTTTCCTGTTCAGGATCTTGTTTCAGTGCGCGTGTCCCTGGCTTGCCCTGTTCTGTTGGTGCGTTTTGTACATCCAGTCTTTGGGGTTCTCAGCCCTTCCCCCCCACCCCATATCTGTGATTGTATGCTCTTGGGTTGCTGATGTTTCAGGACATTAATGAGCCAGCAGGGAATAAAAGGAAGAATATCTTGGCTGCAGCTTTGTCTTGTGAAAGCGAGGTGGATTAAACCAAGTGTTGGAATAAGAGAGCGCTCAGCACTTTGCACTGACATGCACCTAGTCATTGCACAGAGCCAAACTCTCTCAGGCTAGTTTTCTTTTCAAATGCAGCATATCTGTGAAGGCTTTTCCAGTTTTCTTGACCATCCAGCCATAGTAAAAACAGCTCCGTTATTGATGTTCTCAGTTGCACCAGTGATATTTCAGTTGAACTCCGTGCTGGGTGGCTCATGGCTGAAGCCTGCACCTGTGTCTGGTTTGCCCAGCACTCTCGTGCTGTATCGTGTATCCTGTGCTGGTTAGTGTTTAGTGAAAGCAGTGTATGAAATGAGACAAAATGGCATTGATTACAAATACAGTACAGTTTTATCCTGAGTATACAGAGCCTAAAGTAATTTTACAGTGGCAGGGAAATGGGGCTAATATGTAGTGACTGCTTTACTACAAATTGCTGATAATACCCAGGGCAAGCTTTTGAGACCTGTCTTGTGTTCACTGCATCCCTGTGCAGCAAACAGTAATGACAGCTTAAGTAATGGTAATATCAGAGTGTGCATCTTAAAGTACCTTGTTACTCTTCTTTAAATAGTTCTGTGGGTCTTTCAGTTCTGTAGGTGTGCTGAGAAGTTCAGAAAGCAAATTGTAAATACTAAATATTAGTATTATAGAATCACAGAATCACCAAGGTTGGAAAAGACCTAAAAGCTTATCCAGTCCAACCATTCACCTGTTCCCAATAGCTCCCACTAAACCATGTCCCTCAACACAACATCCAGCCTTTCCTTGAACACCCCCAGGCTCGGTGACTCCACCACCTCCCTGGGCATCCATTGCAGTGCCTGACCACCCTTTCTGAACAGTAATACTTCCTCATGTCCAGCCTGAATCTCCCCTGCCGTAGCTTGAAGCCATTCCCTCTGGTCCTATCACTTTTGTGTACAAATGCAATTTCTCTCATTATGTGCTTTGTGTTCTGATCTAATTACCTTGAAATTGATTTCATAGTGCATATGTGTTTCTTGGCCTGAGTGATTTGAAGAGCAATCAAGAAATGAGCTATTCCAGAGGAACTGACTGCAATTAAAGAGCTGATAATCCATAGCAGCTTACTTTGAGGGTACATGGCTGTAAATAAGAGGAGGTTGGATGCATGATTCCCAGTGATAGGCAGGTTTGTTTGTAAGAGTCTGTCGTGCCTCTTTTGGAAGTAACGAACCCCATGAAATGTCTTGTTTTCTTCCATCACATTCCAACTTCTACCTGTTTATTAGGGTGTAAGGCTGTTGCTTTCCCAGGAGCTTGGAGCACAGTGCTGATGTGTGAGCACTGATTTCCAAGCCTGCAATTGAATTTTTGGACTCGAGGAAGTATTTGCTGTAAGATTCAAATAAGAAGTGGAGCTGGTGGTGCTGAGAGTTCTGTTCTGGCATGTTACTGCTGGTTCTCTCCTGCCTTACTCGTTCTCCTCCTGTTCTTATTACAGGACTGGATGCAGAGTTATCTTACGTGAGGAATGATGTTGTCAATCATTATGCATTGTCCTTCAATCTCCTAATTCCCAGCGAAACCAACAATCTTCACTTCAGTTGGCATGCTAAATCCAAGGTAAGCAGGCAAAGCTTCTGCACTGCAGTGCATGGTCTGTGTTGCTTGGTGATCAGCTGCTGTTATAATTGTTGTTTTTTTTTTGTGGACAATAATACATGATAGGTGCAAAAGATATTATGTATTGTTTTAGCTACTTTTTTGTTTATTTGATTGCAGAAAATAAATTGTTACATATTGGAACTGTCCCTTTCTTGTTTCAGAAAGGTTAAAAGCTTCTTCTGAAGCACTCAATTTCTTTTGTAAGAATAAATAAAGCTACTGCCTGTGTCATCTCTTCTGGTGGTGAACTGAATGCACGGAAGCAGCAGCCATGAACCGAGGCCTCAGCCTTTGGAAATCGAATGTAGAATAGTTGTATTTTAGAGTTTCCTAAAAGCATACTCCTGGAGATGAGGAGAATCTATAAAATTAGCATCTAGTATGTCATTATTGAGCCTCAATTAAATGGAAGGGGCTTTTTATTTCAGTTAATTACTGTAGTTGGAGCATACAGCAACAGCTGTCATAAAGATTGCGTATGCTTTTACCTTGTGAAGGCTTTCCATTTACTTCATTTATTTTTGTAGGTGAAATGATCTGTTTAGTCTCTGCCAGACCTTTTTTATTTTTTTAAACCTGAGCAATGATTATTCTTCTGTTCTTAAACAGGAATGACTGAAATAAAAACAGTAATGTTTAATAACTTCACTGATGCAATTTCTAACGATTCCATCTGCCAGTGTTCTTGCTGAGGTGTAGCTTCTTACAGGATACGAATTTTGACCCATGAAAGCTATTGCATATAATGTCCTTCTGCTTCATACCACGTTCCATTTTCACAGGCAGTCAGTTGCTGTTCGAACAGGACCTCTGGGGGAGTTTCCTCATCGTTACAAGTTCAGCTGGGAGCTACAAGCATTGCTCTCCCTGCCCTGAGCCTCCTTGTCACTGCCTGTGAATTTGGAATAGGATTTTTACAGGATCGCTTTCTAATTGATGTTGAAGGGACCTCTGAAAGTCCTTTGGGTTCCTCCTCTGCTCAGTCAGGGCCACCCAAAGCTGAGTGCCCAGGACCACGTTCAGAAGCTTTTGAACATTGAGGAGGAGACCCCTCCCAACCTCTCTGGACACCCTGTGCCAGTGCTATATCACCATGTAGCACAGAAGTGTTTCCTGGTGTTGCAGTTTGTGCTCTGTGCCTTTTGTGCTGTCACTGGGCACTGCTGAGGAGAGCCTAGCTCTGTTCTCGTTGTACCCTACCTGCAGGTATTTATGGACATAGATGAGATCCCCCTGAGCCTCCTCTTCTTTAGGCTGAGGAACCTCAGCTCCTCAGTCTCTGCTCACAGGAGAGGTACTCCAGGCCCTTTAGCACCTTACTGGCTCTGCATTGGACTTTTTCCAGTATGCCCAGGTCTCTCTTGTTCTGAGCCTCCCAGTACAAGCTGTGGTACTCCAGGTGCAGTCTCACCAGTGCTGGGCAGTGTGAAAAGATCACCTTTTTTTTTGACCTACTGGTATACTTTGCCTAATGCAGCCAAGAATACCATCAACCTTGCTAGAACATCAATCAGCAGTGTGCATCTTGGTGTCTACCAAGACTCTTAGGCCCTTCAATTCCAGGCTGCTTCCCAGCTGGGTGTCCTCAGAATGCCCTGGTGCTTGGGGTTGTTGCGATTCCCTTCCTTCCCCTTCCCCAAAAATAAGATATGGGATTTTATTTATTCTTATTTTGAGGAAAAAGTATCAAACAGTCTATAGCATTTCTTCTTACTGCTTTGAAGATTTCTTATGTGTCTCCCATCTCCCAACTGTTGTTACAGGTTGAGTATAAACTGGGATTTCAGGTAGATAATCCCATGGCTATGGCTATGCCCCAGGCCAACATTTCCTTACAAGGAGAAGTTCCTCGCACCCTCTCAGGTAAATGTTAACCCCACACCTCCTGTAGAGCTGGTACCGATAGCATGAGCTTTCTAACCCTTTTCTGTTAAACATTATATGCTTACAAGTCTTCTGCAACAGTTACAACGTTGCTGAAAGAGTATTAGGCACTGTGACTGCTGGTGTGAGAGAAATGTCTTTCCCTTTGTTTAGGGGAGGATAGAGATCTGCTTCAAGAGGAAACATGACACACACAAGCTTCCTATTCCCTTTCAACAATAGTAATTAGCAGTTGCATGAACTTTAAAGTCCGTGCCTTTGAATTTTGCTAGCCTACAGTTACCTAATGTCAAGATGTAGGGAGCTATTAACATGTGAAAGCTTTTAGGTAAGTTTAAAACTGAGAAAACTGTTTGAGTGCGTAGTAGGTCTTCTGTGCAGAGTTTTTAATAGAAAGTGTTGCAGGAGGTGTGCAGATGATCAGGGCTCCTTGCTGACTCAGTGACAGTTCCTCACTGCCTTGTGCTTTGTGGGAATAAAGTATTTATTTTGATGTTGGCTTTGTACCACTTCTTTGTGGAGGCAGACACCAGGGAATCAGACTTGTTGTGTCTGCTCTGCTGGCATCAATAATTCTGGTATGTAAGCTAGAAAATAAGTACTGTCAGATTAGTTCAAGCTCAGATTGCAGTCAGACTTGCACAGACTGAAATATTCAAACTTAACTATTGTGGAAGAAGCTAACTTTCATACTGGCTGAAAAAGCAATGAGGAAAATGGAATTTTCTGGTTTGGGGTGATGAGTTTTCTGTTGTGAGAGGGCTTCAGCTCTGGAGTTAGTGGATGGCTAGTGGTCACAGTGAAAACTGTGAACTGTAGTATGACACAATTAAATTTATTGAAAAATACACCCTTTAGGCTTTTGTGATTGTCACATGATGTCTGAGATGTGCTCAAATGTGACTGTGCTGTCTGTTTGTTGTCTGTTTGCAGTGTTTCGTGTTGAACTCTCCTGCACTGGCAGACTCGACTCCGAGGTCACAATATTAATGCAGCTCAACTTGACAATAAACTCATCCAAAAACATCACAGTTTTAAATTTCAAACGAAGGAAAATGTGCTACAAAAGTAAGGCACTGTTTCAAGTACTAAGCAGTTTTTAGATAGATAAAGGGAATAGGAAGGATTAAGGACACAAGTAGCAATCCACAAGAGTGGATTACAGAGGGAATGGTAATAATTCAGCTTCCAGACAAAAAATGTGGACTGTTGGAAGAAGAATAAGGTGATGAAGGAATGAATTGCTCAAGTATTGTGCTGCATTGAGTCCACCAAATGTCCAGGGATGCACATATGCAAAATGTGTGTGAAGGTGTGGCTTTTCAGCACATCACACTCATGCTCCTTGGCATTCATGTTGTGAGAAAATTATCCTTAATTCAGAACATATTTCTTTATAGAGTAAGTGGAGGCCTTTCTGATCCTATTTTAAGGATAGGAATTCTTCACTTTGTGATTTCTTAGGTGCTTTTTCAGGTGTTCTAAGTGGAGGAAGTCTTGTCTCTTTATACATTCCTGCTTTTCTGAGCTGCTGAATGAGCTCAGGGGATTTCCATAAGCACTACATTGTTATCAGGCTGCGTGAAATAGAGCCACTTCCTCAATTACTCAGAAATAATTCTAACAAAGATCACGTTTCTGTGGGTTCATAATCATGTCAATAACTTTTTTTGACAGTTGTGTGTTGAGTGGTGTAGAGCATCTGGGGATTTCTAATTTAATTTAGTGTGTAAGGTAGCACGATGTGGGAACTTGCTAGTGGTTTTGCTCAAGGCATTCCTAATAAGTGCTTGGAAGGTTCAAAAAAGAAGCAAAATTCTCAGATCTTTCTTTTTCTGGCTTCCTTTTTTTTGTGAAGTTGATCAAACTGCAGTAGCTCCCTAAGGAGTCTGCAGGGGCTGTGCTGGGGAGGAGGTGGCTGTTTGCAGCTGGGAGCATGAATGAGGATGTGGGTCTGGGTCTTTGCACTCACAGAAATCCATTACTTTGCCTCAGGTCTATGTGGAACCTCAGTGAGTTCATCTGAAGCGATCTCTGCAGCCTGCTTTCCCTTGATTTGCACTTGCCATTATTAGAGTGCCCAATAATGAGCTTAATGAAGACTCATCCCCTTCCCAAAGAACCGTTTTCATACAAGTAGCCAAGCGTGTCCATGTGGCTTTTGTTCTTTTTTTCAATAAATAAATAGACATTTCCTTTGTCATTCTTCAGTTTTAAAACACTCATGATTGCAGCATCAGCTGAGAAGGCAAGGTGCCCAGGGCTGCACCCCTTAATTTCTACATAGATAAGTTGTGTTAAAATCTGAGTAATATTCACTGAACATTCAATCAATAAAATAATTGTTATCCTGTAGGATATTTGTATTGTATCCTGTAGGAGCTGATTCTATGGGGTTTTTGTTTAGTGTACAGACATACAGTCATTCTGTTCCTGTCTTTTCTACTCTGCTGCTTTGCACTTTCTTGGACAAACAGAAGGGTAAGTAGATCCAGTGGGTTCAAACATAGCCTCAGTGGACACATGTTAGTGGTGAAATACCTGACCCGTGTGTCTTGAAGCAGTGTGATTTATTTTTTTTTAATTACTACTATACAGTGGTTAGGCATTTTAAAATGGAAATCTGGAGGTAACTGTAGTCATTAAGTCAGCTTGTCTGTTTGGAAAAGCAGATTTGTTTTTCCTGAAATGAGGCAATTGATTTCCTTTGAAGGACTGCAGTAATACATGTTTATTAAGCTTAATGGCTTTCTCTCATCTGTTTAGAGCTTGAACCAGAGGTAAAATCTCCAACATCTGACAAAAACAGCAGCAAGGCTATCTGTAAGTAATCTTGATTGTATCTCCTGCTCCAAGTGTAAACAAAATAAAAACTGGGGATATTCTTTGTTTTCACAGCTTTCCCTATGAAAACAACCCCCAAGTTGCTTCTACTAAACCCAGTATTTTAGTGGGATTTCTGCTGATGGGTTTATCTGGGAATATGCTCTAGTGAAAAGGAAGAAAATTCTCACAGCAGCTTTTTTCTAAATCATATCTTTGGGGATCTGTTTTACTGCACATTACTCTAATCAGTCTCTTGACTTCAGGACCTGTGTGGTTTGCAGTTTTGACTTCATTCATTTCTGATAATTAGTTTCCTTTAACTCTCCTGCCACTTCTGCATGGAATCGACTGACTGTGCTCATTCTGTGGCACCAGAAACACAAACACGTCTGCCAAAATGCTTTGGAAAGCAGTGGATAGTTGCTCAGTTTCCCTTTCTCTACTCATGGTCTCTTCCAGGGTCGTTGTTATGCACAAAACATGGTTGTAAACTGGAAGTGGCTAGAATTACTCAGGAGCCCTACTGATAAAATGTGCTTTCTCCTGCTCCCATCCCTTGTGCTCGTGTCCCTCCTCAGCAGGGAGGGAACCACAGTGCCCCATAGTTGAGGGGACACCCTTGTCTGTCTCTGTGCCAGCCCCTTCACCTGCTGGACCCTGGTGGTGGGGATGCTTGGGATGAGTCTCGAAGCAGTTCTGTCATCCTGCTGTGTCAGCTTTTTGGGAACTAACAGAATATCTGTAGTTGCTTTTTTTTGTGTGTGTTTTTGAGGCCGATTCAGAAGCTTTTCACCTTTTTATTTCAGATGATCCTGTAAATGCAGCTCCCACCACTTCTACCCGTGTGTTTTACATCAGCGTAGGCGTGTGCTGTGCTGTTATATTCCTGGTGGCAATAATACTAGCTGTCTTGCATCTCCACAGTATGAAAAGGATAGAATTGGACGACAGGTATGTATTCAGAGTTTTCAGGGGCTTTTGGGGGGATGCCTTTATGCAGACTTTTGGGATTCCTGGCCTCAGATATAAGCTTGCTGTAGTAACATGCAGTTTCTGCTAAGCTGCAGCAGCAGCTAGTATGTAGTTGTGCTAAGTGCTGTACTGCAGTAAGGCAGCAGTTGCAGGTGATGATGTGGAGGGTTGTGGTTCACTTTGATATAGGTGTAAAGTTTGGGAATTACAAGTGTTTGGTTACAAAGCTGAAAATCTCTCTTTCCCAGATGTATTTTTCAATTCAATTAAACCAAATTGGCACACAGGGGAGAAAACCTTGTAATGCAAACTCAGGGACAGTGCAGTTGACACACACATCTCCTTTTCAGTGTTTTGAGTGGGATTTTTCTGAGTGGGGAATAAACACCAAGAATTATACTGAAGCTCTCTTGGAGGCTATTTGAACAAGCTGCATCAGATGCAACTGTGCAAGACCTGGGAATTTTGAAACTGAATACTTTGGAAAAGCAGTTGGGTGTGTAGGTAGTTTCCATCTTCAAAAGGGTTTTTGAATGGTTTTGGTTCTTGCATGCAGCCTCTCAGGGCGGCTGTCCTCTGCCTTGGGCAGATGCTTTTCATTCAGCCTTTGCTACTTCTGTGTTCCCATATCACCTGGATTTTGGAGGAGTAGCTGTACTAAATAGAATTGGTACCAGAAGAGTTTTTCTCAGTCCCTGATCATCTGACCAAATGACCTGCCAGCTTTCCTCAATTTACTTGTTCCTAAATCGTCTACTGAAGATTTTTAAGTAATAGAGAATATTGAAAGATGCACAGCTTTGTTTGCTTCATAAAAGAAAAGCATTAAATCTAGTATATTTAAATATGTTCCTCTAGGAGGTTTTGAGAGGCTGTGCCTCAGTCTGGCAGCGTGATCAAATTGCCTTTTCTTCCACTGTTTTTTTGCAATGTGAATAAGAACCCGCAAATGCTTAGCTGAGAAACTGCTTCAGTGTTTTAATTTAACCCTCAGTGTTACACACTAGTAATAGATATGATCAGTGACTGCCTGATGGAGCAACGGGGCCAGGAATGCATGGGAGAAGAAACAACTTTTGATTTGGTTTTGAATAAGAAGCTCAGAATATTTCTGCAAAGGGGATCTGAATCAAAGATGATTCATTGTGAGGGTTAGTAACCTCACAGCAGCAACAGATTAAAACAAATCCTGCTGCTATTGCCCTTAATTTCAAAAGGCAGAGCTAGATAAAAAATGAGATTGTGAAATAAAAGTTAAAAATGGGCAGCTGGGTTTATGGGCTGCATTGGACTATTTGAGAACATTGTATTGAAAGTTCAGAGCAAATGCTTACATACCTTCTATCAAAGGCACTTTAAAAAGTGCCAGAGAAAGTTGGCATGGCTTAGCAGCGGAATAATGGGCGTAGTTAAAAGCAAGGATTAGTCCTTAAAAAGCTGAGATTGCATGCGAGTGAGAAGACAAAGATAATAAATACAAGTTGAACCTAAAAATACAGTAAAGCCGACCAAAAAAAGATGTTTCTTAAGCTTGCCACAGGCTCAAAACAGCTCTTTTTTCAGACTTGTCAGCAGCAAGAAGCCAGCCAGAGAGATCTGTCTGGCTGGTAGGTGATCAGGTTACAAAAGGAGTTTTCAGGGAAGGAAAAATGATAGGAGAAAAAGCTGTATCAGTGTTGACTGTGGTGGCTGTGTCAGAACATTGCTTCCTGGGGGACTTACTGGAGAGTGAATCACAATGGGGAGCTTTGAAGACACAGTTCAAATGGCAACTTATTATCACTCTTTTTTTTTTTTTTGCTAGCAGCAGAGAATATTCTTTCAAAAACTCTGAAGGAAGTGGAGTAGTTGGACTGTGAGCTTTGGCTTTTGACTTTGTGCAGGGGAAAAAAAAAAAAAAGCTGTAACTCTGTAGCTGGAAAACAGCAGGTGTTGGAGTAACACAAGGGGAAAAAAAATCCACGTCAGTACAAGTCTCTGTTGTTCACAGTAAGCCTGATATTTTCTATTGAGTATTAGCTTCTGTTAGGAAATGGGGACAAAAATACATTAGTAGGTACATCTGTGGTTATGATTTAAAAAAGAAAAGTCACTTCTTACCCATTTTATCTTAGAAGAAAGAAAAAGGAAGTCCTGCTTCACAAACATAACATCCTTGAGGGCATCAGCAAATATGTCCAGAAAATGCTACAGGAATAGCCAGCACTGCTAGCTCAGTGCTCAGTAGCAGTCCCAAATGCAAATGTTACTATTCTGCAAGAGAGGCCATTGCAGCTGCAGTAACTTCTTTGGCAGTATTTTGTCCTGTGGATAAGACAGGAAGCATCTTAACACATCTTAAATTGAACACTGTGTGTGGGTATGGCCCTTCTGTTACCAAGAAAATTCACTGAAGGGCCTGTGGGAAGAGGAAAGAAGGACAATCAGTGAAAAATGGCAAAGCAGGCTTGATGTTTTGATCTGCGAAAGAGATCTGAGGCAGATAAATGGGTGCAGGCTGAACTGCAGGACAGTGTCTTGATGTTTGTTCTCACACAGGAGGTAGGAAGCACCACTATGCTGAACTTTTCCTTGCAGCCTGTTAGGTATCACTAGTGCCTATCTGCTGCCGTGTGAATGATCTGTGCCTTTCTGGCTCTACTCTCCTTGCAAACTCTTGTTAAGTTAGCATTGCCTTCAGTGAGGTGCTGGCACCAAGAAGTAAAGACATATGAGTCTTCTCTGGAATGTAATGGTTTTGTTGTTTCTGGCATGGGAGAATGTCTTTTGCAATAAATGTTTTGCCAGTTTGTGTACCTCCATTTTTCAAAGGTGGGGAAAGCAAACCAAAAAATAGTCTACATGAAAATAAGGAAGAAGTCATTAGCTGTCGAGGGACAGAAGTGCTAAGGTTTCTTTTAGTTACTCAAAATACAGTTTGGTGTGCATGAGACTTCAAAAAGACAGTATTTTCAAAGTTCAATCTGGAAAATCTTCTGTGTTCAACTTTGATATGTTAATTTTGAGTTTAATGCAGTAGCACACAGTCACGTTCATGTCCAATTTCGTTTTTATAAAACAGCATCAGTGACAGCAGCAGCTCCCAAGGTTTATCCCAGCCTTCCACGCAGACCACGCAGTACTTGAGAGCTGACACACCCAACAATGCAACGCCAGTAACCAGTAAGTGTTAATCCAATCACAGGCCTCTGCCACAGACTGCCTTGGATGCAGCTGGAGTGTTAGTATGGGTTGCACTGATTCTGTATTAAGGAAGGCAGAAAAGCAGGAATAATCTCCTGGCTGTCAGTTTCTCTTCAGAGTTTGTGTGATGTATGGTTTTATCCACCTTTGGCATTCACAGTCAAGATTGAAATCTACATGTGTTCTGGGATGCTGGAGTCATCTTATGAGTGTGATGGTGTAACAAGGGTGACATGTTCATGCTTTCTTTTAAATAGCTTTTCTTGATTTTATTTCTTTTTTTTTTTAAGGAGATGGGAGACAGTGAAATAAAAAGTGTAAAGTGACAGTGCTTTATATGCTCTGTAATAGATCAGTCTGGGAACTGATACTAGCTACATTCTGTGTCAGTTCTGTGATTCCTGAAGGTATTTGTTATCTACAGAGAGTGTTTACTTCTGCAATTACTATTCATCAGCCTTAGTGGAAGGATGTCTCGTACAGCATAACACTATAGAAGGGACCTTTCCTGCAATCAGGGTTTGAAGATGTGTGATTCCCTGGCAATTCAGTCTCATTGAAGGCTGGACTGACTGTGATTTGCCTTTTCCCTTGTGCTGGCACTTAGGCAGCTAGACTGCTAACCAAATCAGGGAGCAGAGCCAGCCGAACGCTGATTTTCTTCTGTTGTGGTTTGTTTGTTGGTTGGCTGGGATCTCTGGATTGGTGTGCAGCCTAGCGAAATGAACACCAGTTTTGGTGCTTCAGGTGGGGTATGGATCTACGGGACTGGACACTGAAAGAAAGCAGGACTTAGGCCAGACAGAGTTGGTTCAAAGTACTGCTAAAATCCACTCTGAAAGATCTAAGTGAGGTAAGGGTGTATGTTACAAAGT
This sequence comes from Tetrao urogallus, assembly GCF_951394365.1. Taxonomy (NCBI): domain Eukaryota; kingdom Metazoa; phylum Chordata; class Aves; order Galliformes; family Phasianidae; genus Tetrao; species Tetrao urogallus. Next base: position 3,993,414 of record NC_136822.1, read on the forward strand.
GAGGGAAAAATAGGGGGAGCCTGGCAGGGGAATGAACACTCTCTTTGTCAATCTCAATTAATTGTTTTTCTAAATTTTCTAAATAGAGTAGGAATTGCCAAGCTTTTCAAGAAAGTGTCTTCTTTTGTTATCTGCTGCCAATGATTCTTCATTCTGTAACGCACAAAAGTTTTTTGTATAAATAACCTGAAGAGACTTTCTTTCAGCAATCTAGTAAGTAGGAATATCAACATCTATCCTTTATACAGTGCAATATTTATTCTTTAGAGCCAGCTAAATAATGATTAATGGCTTTTTTTTTTTTTTTTTTAGCAAGCAGTAAGAGCCAAAAGTTTCTTCTGTTTCCTTCTGGCTGCACTTAGTATTGATATTAACCATCCCAATCAATGGTAGAGTACTGTATGAGTATTTTCACTACTATTCAGTGCTAGTGTTTTTTTCCAGTTTCCTCCCCAGGTGTGGGAGCAAATGTTTAACAAGAGTTGAACTCCTGCAGCTTTGGTAAAGTCTTGGCTTTCTTCTAAATTGAACTAATATCTCCCTAAACAGAAGAGATTTTTGTCATCTGAGTTCATCTGTTTTGGAAAAAGCTGCCTGGAAACTTTATATGGTAGAAGCATTAAGGCAGATGCATCTATTAAAAACTTATTTTCCACGGAGTTTGGAAGAGACCACAGCATGCAAATAATTCTTAAGCTGGTTTTCCTAATTACTGTTCCACCTGCCCCTCTTTTCACCCGCTAGCCTTTTTGTGCACCACTTCTCATCCCAAAGCACAGTGTGGTGTTGGTGTGCTGTCAACCTTGGGATTTTAGGTTGGCTCTCTAAGCAATGTCATCTAATTAGTGCGATCTGTGGAAACCTGTTAAAGAGCCTCTTGCAAAAGACTTGCCATGAAGGTGACTGCATCCTTAGTGATAATTGAGCTCTTCACCGAGATGAGCGTGGAAGCAGCTGTACCTCAGTGGCACTCACTGTCTTGCTGTGTTCAATATGTATTGTTTCAGAATGCCTTTTTTGGGGATGAGGGTTGGATACCAGCAGTAACGTGGGGAACAGTGAAACTGAGTGTAAGGAGAAAAAAATTGGATGCAAAAAATAAACAGGAAGAATGCTGTTAGGCCTATCACTGCTGTATTAACCTTGTTCTCAGTGACACTTAAAATTTATCATAAAAGTGACTCTCAAACTTTCTCTAGTAATTCAAGGTCTTGCTACAAAAACACTCAGGCCTTTTTGAGTATGTTGGTGTATCTAGCTAGATGTGTCTCATGCCCAGAAGAGGGCACTGCTGATTCTGGTTGTGCTCCTGATGCAGTACCGGGTAAGGCGTTTTCTTGACTCCAGCAAGTCTTCAGCAGTTTCTAACCTCAGTCTTTATTTCCCTGTTGAGAGGGAAGTGCAGTGTTACGTTAATCTGCTTCAGTATGCAAGAAGGAGCTTTATTTACTTGGTGTTAATAATGAGTCTCAGTTGTACATCATATAGATTTGTGTGATTGCTACGTTTGGCTTCTCTCGTGCATTTCTGTTATTTAATACTATACATAATCTTCCTAAGTACACACTGCTTGCATGTCTTTGTACCTGTAGGTGGTGCTGAGGTGAAGCAATGTGCTTGTGGTCTTATTATAAGGGTATTTATATTGGTTTGTTTGGCTCTGCTGGCTCCTCAGGTTATCCTACGTTACGGATAGAGAAGAATGATCTTAAAAGTGTCACTCTAATGGAAGCAAAAGCTAAAGTGAAGGATATAGCCATCTCCAGGGAGAGGATAACTCTAAAAGATGTGCTCCAGGAAGGTATTTACGGCCCTCGGGACGCTTGTTGGTTACAATGTGGTGTTTGTATATATGTGTATGTTATTTTCTTTGCAAGGTTTTTCTGAAATTAATCATTGGTGATGTTGCTGATCTTTATAACTCTTGTGGAGGTAAAGAATGATGGATGATGTTTGCATTTGGGGTGTGGGGAAGCGACTTCTAAAATGCATTAGAACATGGGAGCGACTAATTATGCAGAGTAAATAATTGTCTGTGTTAATAATCTGGTCATTTAAAAAGAAAAATAAATGAAAGGGTGAGATGGCTAGGGAGTGAGGTAATCAGCTGAGGCTGTAAGTGGTTAAGTAACTCAACTGCAAAGTTATTGCAGGAGAACTTAAGGGGGGAAAAAGCTTCTCTGTCATCTAAATTCAGTCAGTCTCCATTTAATAGCAAATATGGGAATCTTGTCAAATGCAAAATTAACATTTCTGCTATGAAAAAATTAGACTACAGTTTCTTTTGTAGCTTAATTTTCATTTCTGAAGCATTCATTTACAACAACAATTGTTTTTACTTGATATTGAATTTAGAAAATGGACTTTAAATATTTGGATTTTTGTCACTAATGATTAGTACTGCAACTTTAGTCTGCATCCCCATAGCTTGATAAGAAACCAAATTTTCCAAAGCTACACATTGAGGATAGTTGTCTTTTAGAGGCAGAACTGCAAAGTGCTTTACATCCCCATCTGGAAAACAACATGAGGTTGCCAAACATTCTGATTTGATGCATGGCTTTAATCTTCAAGCTGATAGCTTTGTTCTCAAGTCCAATGGTTGTGCAAAAATGTACTTACGTGTGAAGGATGTGTTTTGGATCATAGAACTGTAGAATGGATTTGTTTGGAAGGAGCTCAACAACCCACCCAGTTCCAACCCCCCGCCATGGGCAGAGGTGCTGCCCACCAGCTTGTGTTGCCCAGGGCTCCCACCAACCTGGCCTTGAACTTATTCAGAGACGTGGCTGCAATGAGATCTTCCCAGAGCCTTCTCTTCTCCAAGCTGAATGCCCCCAGCTTTCTCAACCTTTCTTCATAGGTGTGGTGCATCCAGCCTTCTGATCATCCTCGTGGCTTTCCTTTGGACCTGCTCCAATGGTCTGCATCCTTTCTTTAGAGGTCATCTAGCTCAACTTCCCTTCAGTGAACAGGGACACCTACAGCTATACCAGGTTGCTCAGAGCCCCATTCAGCCTGACCTCGAATTCTTAAATGATGGGATATCCACAACCTCCCTAAGCAACCTGCTCCAATGCCTCATCACCCTTATTATAAAAAAAAATAATAAATTCTTTCTTATGTCCAATTTAAACTCCCCTCTTTTAACCTCAAGTGCTTTTCAGGAGGACTGTACTCCATCCTTACATCTCCCATCTTGTACTACTAGCAGAAATTGCTACGATGCAGATACAGATCTTGCGCTTGGATTTGCTGAAACTAATGAGGTTCACCTGGGCCAACAGCTCAGCCTGCCTAGGTCTCTCTGAATGGCATCTCATCCCTCGGGCACACTGACCACATCACTCTGCTTGGCACCATCCACATACTGCTGAGAGTGCACTTGATCCCACTGTTGATGTCACTGATGAAGATGTTAAAGAGCACCACTCCTAGTGTTGACCCCTGAGGGACACCACTTGTCCCTCATCTCCATCCAAACATTGACCACCACTCTCTGGGTGTGATCTTGTAACCAGTCTCTCGTACATCAAACAGTGCACCCATCAATCCATATCTTTCCAGTTCAGAGGGAAGGCTGTTATGGGGACTGTGTCAAAGGCCTTATAGAAGCCCAGATAGATGATGTCAGTGGATCTTCACGTGTCCACAGATACAGTTATGCAGTCATGAAAAGCGCCAAGGTTGGTCAGGTAGGACCTATCCTTGATGAAGCCGTGCTGCTTGTTCCATTTCATCTCCTCTTCCGTATGTCTTAGCATAGCTTCCAGGAGGGTCTGCTTCATGATCTTCTCTGACACTGAGGTGAGACTAATGGGTCTGTAGTTCCCTGAGTCATCCTTTCTACCCTTCTTAAAAAATGGGTGCTATGTTGTTTCTTTCCTGTATCTGGGGTTGCCTCAAACCAATTGCAGCACCTTGTGCTTGGCCTTGTTCAACCTCATTAAGTTCTTGTGGGCCAAATTTTCAAGCCTGTCCAGATCCCTTGGGATGGCATCCCATCCTTTGGTTGTATCAACTGCACCACTCTGCTTGGTGTCATCAGCAAACTTGCTGAGAGTGCACTCAGTCCCATTATCCAGGTCATTGACAAAGGTGTTGAAGGCTGTGCTTCTTTATAGTGTCTCTTGCCTGTAGCTGTAATGTTCAGAGCCATCTGATGCCTGCCAAGTGGGATCATAACATCTCACAAAGTTTATATGCAGTCTCATGGTAGATGATAAGGAAAAAAAAAATTGCAATCATCCTGTTGAGTACTGAGGAATCAGGTAAGAGTTGAACTTTATGCTGGGATATGTAATGTACAGCTGTTCAGTATGGTTCTTTCTCTTGGAATAACTTTGTTAAAATACGAGTGGAAAAATTTTGAAGACTGGGGGGAAAAAAAAAGCCAGAAAAATTAAAACCAAAATAAATCTTTGAAGAAAGCCTATCACACTTTTATAATGTAGTACTGTATTCACAAACTGTACTGTGTAGGTACTGCTTTGTTGAATGCTTTACTTCTCTGTGTACTTTAAAAAGAAAAAAAGTGTAATTGAGCAATGTTTTGCCTGGGGAATTCCTGACTTGACTGTATGCAGAAAAGATGGAGCTAGAAGTTTTGGCACAGGCTGTGAACTACCACAAATAAACCAGCTATCAATGTCAATACTTAAATTAGTTAACCAGATTCTGTTGCTGTCATTGTTTCATTTTTGCTTGTCTTTTTTATATTTTTCTCTGAAGTTAACTAAAGCTTTCAGTCTTTGCTGTGTAGAGCTCTGAATCCAACTGCTGATGGAGAGGTGGTTATTTGTTGTCGGTACTCTTGTTGATTCACTGGGACATTCAGGGCTTAAGCTTTACTCTCCATTACTCCTAACTTTCTGCTGTGGCAGGTAGTGGGTTAAGGTAGTGGGTTTTCAATGGGTGTTTAATTCTGTCACCATTATCAATGTGTTTTAAACATACAGTGCTTACTAATTTTATGTTCTCTTCATAGGCACGTTTGGGCGCATTTTCCATGGAATACTAATAGAGGAAAAAGATCCCAGTAAAGAAAAACAAGTTTTTGTGAAAACTGTTAAAGGTATGCTTACCTGAAGGACTTTGTTTTGTCCAGTTGTTTGGCCTGTGTTGCATGCTGAGTCTATCAAATCTGTCTTTAAAAACAGTTAAGCAAAAGCCTCGTAGAACATAGTGAAACTTAAAAATTGCAAACAATTTGGGTGCTGCTGTCAGCCAGCAAACGGTGATGTTGTATGGAAGAAGAAGGTACTTGTTCACAAGTGTCTGCAGTTACTGCGTCGTCAGACACTTCAAAAAATCTCATTTTCTTTTTCCTCTTGGCATGGAACACATACAGCCTTCCCCCTGTCTGAAATACTGAAAAGGCACAGCTCACTGGTTTCTGTCACTTACTTTAAGTTATGATCATACCTTTTGGTTTTTCTCAGCCAGTGGTGTATGTATGTGTATATACACATGTAAGTATATATCATTTATATACATATGAGTTCAGCTTAGAAGCTACTTGGAAGAATATTAACACTTGTTTAAAGGGGAGGAATTTAAGATCAACCTGTTTCGGAATAAAAGTAGCTAAAAAGCATCCCTATTTTGAGCATGTCTCATGGCAGTCTGAGATGGATGTTGTTGCATTCTTTAACTGTGTGTAATTCATGATGTAGGCCTAGCCAGGGTGGTGTGCTTTGCCAGTGAAGATAGGCCAGTGCCAGGTATTGTACCTGCTGCTCCAAGATATATCAGGCCTTTTTATTTTTTTTCAGGGTGCCAGCTACTCTCATAATAACAACATGCTGCTTTTTTTTTCTTTTTTGAGTGCTTCTGTGATGGTACACTTCCATGCTGTAGCATTTCTCTTCCCTGTTGAATCCAAAGAGGGCTTCTGTAAAAGTGGGTTTGTCACCCTTTGGGAGGATCGTGGAACTTTCTGCTTGGCAGGGTGGTGGTATCTGGAACTCTGAATACCGAAGTTGTCTTTGGCTTTGTTTCTGACATAGCAAAAAAATAATGTTCACTTTGTAAAATACTAATGTCTTGTAGGGAGGTTTTTGTGGGTTTTTTTTTTTTTTTTTTTTTTGGGTTTTTTTTTTTTTTTTTTTTTTTTTTTTTTTAGTAGCAAGAAGTAATCAAGCATCCTCAATTAAGGACAGTTCTGCTTCTTTCCAGTATCTTGGCAAGTTTTCCTAATTTTGGTTCTTCTCTTTCCTTCCCTGCCGGACAGTTTGGGGTTTCATTTTCTTGATTTCAAGTAGCTGGTGAAAGTTTTATCCCATGTTAGGTGAGCTTGCTGCTCCTCTGTGTTCCACAAAGCTCTCAAAGCTGCTGCTTCATCCACCACTGTTACCTTAACTTGTGATCCCCTTTGCTGTGTTGTTTGGTTCTCTTCACTGATGCTCAGTCAACAGACACTCCTGTAACATCTAAAATTGTTGTGAACGTGGACACTTTGACTGTATGCTTACTTGATAGCATGGAAATAAGACAGCATCTGCAGAAACATGTCTAAGTTGAGCTGCTTCCCAGCACTGCTTTTCTGAGCAGCATGAGCCTTCCAGTCTGCTCTTAAAGAAACATTTCTCCCTTGATATTGCTTAGATACAGTCTGTCTTTGATACAGTCCATGTCCTTTCTCCTAATGTTTTGCTTTGCAGTGAAAGGTTTGCTAGCTGCAGTTCCATACTGCACAATAGTCTTAACAGAGCAATGGTATTTGCATAATTGTTGTTACTAGAGAATTTCTTAGCTTTAAAAAGTGTAAACTCATTGTCTGCATAGATAATAGATTCTGTTGATGTTTGTCTGTGAAATAATACGGGCTTGGGCGTTGCTAGGAGAATAACTAATAAACATCCCCTCTTCTCCTTACTGCAGTGTATTTGTAGAGCCAATATTAAGCAGTTTCCTCTTTGTACCTTGGCTGTGATGGCTGTGTGTGCAGCTGGGTCATGTACTAAGTTAGGAATTTGATCTGCTTGGAAAAAAAGAGTGCGAAAATGCTCTTAACCTGAATTTTCCTTGATCTGTTTTGTCCTGTGACCACACACACTGTCCTGTTTGGTACAAACACAGAGTAGGGTCGAACTGCAGAGGAGAAAATGAGTGTAAGAACTATAATGCTGACTTAAGTATCTCTGTTGCTGGAGGCAAAAAAAAGGAGCCTGAGGGTCATGGAAAAGAAACAAGGGAAAAAAGTCCTTGTAGCTAAGTTACCCCAGAAAAGCATATGCCGTGTCCTAATTTTGTTTTCTGCACAGTGTGCTCTGATGTTGGTACAATGATACTCTCAATTACAAAACAAAAAAACATGAAGGCATTCAGACTTTCTGAAAAATGGGAACTGAAACTCTTTCAACAGGTGTCGTGGGGAAGAAAGAGTAAATAATCCAATAACCTTCCTGAGAGAAAAGACTTCTTTCTTATCAGGATCAGAGCTTAAGACGTGGCACTGATACCTTGTTGTTAGGGTAGCTGGGATAGCTAGAGTTGCTGCAGCTTTAAATCTAGAATTGTTCATAGAAGAAACCCTTTGGAAGAATAATATCTGGATAGGTCAAATAGAATCAGTATGTTTCTTTCCAAACTAGAGCTTCTCTATTTTCTCTGAGAACAAGCTTCCAGTAATAAAGTAGGAAAGATTTTATTAATGGGGCTAGACTGCTGTCTATGATATTCTTACAGTATTCACCATGAGAAACAACTTCCTTCTAAGACTAATGGAGCTTTGTCTTCTCATTTTTATACTGAACTATTTGATGCTGCCAGCAAGAAATGGCTTAAAAATTGCCTTCCTGATACAGCTAATGTCTGTACAGAAGTGTTGGAAACAATTAGACTGTCTAATTTACAGGAAAACCTCTACTTTATTCAAGCTTTGGCTAGATGCATTTGTAGTTGTTGTAGTTGTCAACTATGTCACTGGGTGCATCCTGTCAGCCCCATATGGACACCAGTGTACTGGCACACAAGTTGCTTTGAGACCGGGTGTTTCCAATGGAAGCCATATTAAACATAGCAACTTTGCACAGTGCAAAGTGAGAAACTGTAGTGGATAAGTGATTATCCTCTGGTATGTCCTAAAATGTCCTGCAAAAAGTGTGCTGGTGCTTGGAAGGCCTCTTTGAGCCATGGGCAGCTCATGTGTTGGCTTCTAGAAGACCTCTACTGTTCTAAGGAAATCATTAAATTGATGTTAGAACTATTGCTTCTGCTTCCTTTTGAGAGACATCACAGAACTTGTCAGTGAGACGGAACTCTTCAGTGTCCTGGCACTTCTAGCTGAGCAATCAATGAAGTCACCAAAGTGCTTTTCGACCAATTCAGTGACTTTTTATTGTATATGTGGCTTGTGAGGTGGTAGCACTGCAATTTGGAAACGCTTTTTTCTGTTGTATCTCTTGTAAGTTTACAGTGCGAAGGTCAAGTCAATCTCCAGTGCTACAAGTTCACTCCAGCTCCCTTAGAAAATGTTTTTCCTCTCATCTAACTGTAGTATGTTCCAAAGAAGAGTTGTAACATGCCCCAGATAGTGACAAACCTTCTACCTGCATGTTCATGAAATACAATAATTCGTCTTTTTTTCTGATGGTATATCATCTATCATTTGAGAGCATATCTGGATGCATGAATCTTTCCTTATGCAGAGTGCTCTGTGCCAACAAGAAAAAAGCTTAAAAGGCACAACAAAAAAAAGAGGTATCGGTTGGCAAAACTAGAAGCGACTTTCTGGAAGCTTTAATAACTTTAGGGGTATGAAGGCTGCATGCCCAGGGAAAGAAAGATGTCTTTTTTTATACCTTCTCTAGATCCTTCACTTAGGTCGTGCAGTTTTCTACTTACAGTTCAAAGTTTCACTGTGTTAATTTCCTTGTCGTCATTATGAAAGCTTCAGCTTTTTGCACATTCAGACTTATTTTTGGATAATTTGCTTCCCTTTTTTTTTTTTTTTCTTCTATAATTCACTTTCATGAAGATTAAGGATGTACGTCATTATCAGTAAGAACAATGATGTATGTACTATTTTGGGGGTGTCAGAACCCATGGATCAACATGAATAGGTTCTTTGTGAGGAACGTGAGAGACATCACTGCCACCTGACTTCTCACTGTGTTTCTTGCCCTGCAGTATAATTGTTTGATGTAGTAATGCTTCAGTTTCTTTTCTGATGGATGTTTTCCAACCACTCTAAACTTTAGGAAGTGCCTTGGGTGGGCTGTTTATCAGAGCTGGAATTACGTTTCTTGCCTGTAATTGTCAGATCTCTCCTGCCCTTACAGTGGTGTGAAATAGACTTTTTTGGGAATCTTTAGAGCTTTGTACCTCAGAAAAGAAGGAACACTGTTACGTATTTTGACTTAAGGAATACATTGTTTAATGATGCTTTTCCTGCAAAGGAGAAAAATCTTTGGAGAACAAATGGAATTGTATTATTCCAGGAATACACGAGGTGAATTTGAGCTATACAGAACCTGACTCATATTCTGGCCAAGGTACATTTTTAATAAAAACAACCAATCTTGCTGTTTGAGATAACCTGACTACTTCTATTTCATTTTCTAACCACTTAACATTTTTCTTCTGTACAAGAAAGGAATTTTTGAAAACAATCCACCCATGAAAAGCCCTGGAAACAAAGACACAGTGTAGGTGAAGATTAACTCTTAGGACTCCTCTTTTTACTAACTGTAACGAAGCTTTTAGTTTTGTTCACGTCCTCATAGGTTGCTAAAGGACTCTTTTTCAGCAGTATTGACTAATTACAACGTTACACCGTTGGCTGGCTTTTATTTTTGTATCTTGTCAGTCCAACTCAGAGTGGCTGCTGGAAGAACACCCCATGTGCTGAGCACAGATCATGGTGGAAGCTTTGGAGGAGCTTAATGAATTCACCTGGCACATCTCAGGACCACAGCTGGCTGCAGAGCATTTATACTGCACAGGACTTCTCTATATGGGTTAAAACAATGTGAATGCAATCTTGTGCTGTGTTGTAGGCATGAGGAAACCTACTAGATGTTAAGCTGTATGTTGAAGTCATTCTGACTGAACTGTCCATAGCTTATAGATCTCCTTCTGCTCTTATTCACTTGTTGTCTGTTTTGGCCTACTTGTGAACTGAGTCTTTGGGACTTCTTCATTACATTTAGGAGACTGAAAATCTTTCTGAGAATTTTATTTAGATTGTGCAGAGTGGGAAAATGAAAGGTATAGTTGGATGAGATGTATGTTTAATAAGCTTTGCTCTCCTTTACACTGAGTTAAAATCACTACTCATATTTCAGTTTTGTTACCTGCTGCCCTTAGCAGCTGATTGACACTGAAACATTAAATCTTCCTTCTCCTGTTCTGTTTCACGTTTATTTGAAGTTGAGTAGATCACTGAGCAAAGAGCTGCAGATTTCTTGCTGTTTGTTGCTGCAAGTCTAGGTCCCTCTCTTGTTACATAGGAAAAAACCATCATCCGTAAATGGTGCTTCTCTGTTCTTTTATGTGGCTTAAAACATCTGTTATGATATTGCTGTGTTCATCAGAAGCCTAGATTTCCTGGCTGCAGTGATTTGTGCAGCTGCTTGTTGTAGCAGTGCTGACAGAAACTGCCCATAGCAGGCTGTAGAAATGCTCTGGAATAACTTGTTTGAATTTTGAAACCCTTGGCTGTGTTGCCTTTACAATTCTGCTTTACTTTCTTGTTCTTTAAAGTAATCTATTTTAATGACCAAGCTACGATTTAAAGCCTGAAGTCATAATACAGTGTTTGCTAATTTGTGATTCTGGAAGATCTGACCTATAATGTTGTTCTTTAAGTCATCCAGCTGATCAGATAACCATTGAAGTATTCAAGTAATTGCTGCTTTTTCATCTCTGGTAGGTAATTTGAGGTGTGGAACGACTCTTTCCTGATGTACTACCACCCAGTGAATGTAGGGTACGATGCTCAGCAATTGATAGAGTTCCTGGTCTCATAATGAGCAAGTTAGTGCAATTTAGTGTCATCTCAGAACTCATAAACATGTCGGGTGTTCTGTGAGCATCTTGATGATTCACGTGACTGAAGAGTGCTGGTAAATGAGGAATTGAAGCACAGTTTTGTAGATGAACTTCTGTAAACAGGTCAAAATCCAATAGCTGCTCTCTGGCTTTGAACAAGGAAGGGCCTCAGCAGATCCAACTAACACTTGCCAGAGATCAGCCTCATAGATAACACTAGTTGTGCTAAGAGCCCCATTGTGCCTGGTATCTACAAATAACATAATACAATGAGATAAACTTGCAGCCGTATCAAAGCTTCCAGAAATCCAAGTCTGTTCTTGCTCTGTGCCCCAAGGTGGACTGTCAAGAGTCATTGCCTTGTAACAGTGTGGGTAAAAGCATCTTCCTACATCTGTTTTGAAGTTTGCGGTCTTGTTATTAAGCACCTTCCAAAAATTGAGCTCTTTTGGTTCTAATTGAAGTGCTGAATCGCCCCTGGCTCTTAAATCTTTGCCCTAATTCATGTTATCTCACAGTTCTGCTCTTCAATTACTCAGCTATTGGTGTGTAACAGCTTGGAGGAAAATAGATGATTTGTCAGGGTTGAGCAGGAGCGACCTGACTAAAGCTCAGCTTACGTTCATCAGGCTGCAGCTGCATGAATTGCTGAGTACTGAGGTATTCCTAATCCCAAGTAGCAGCAATATCTCAAAGGGTAGTTTAGCTTTTTTAAGGCTTTGAAGAAGTTGTGCAACAAGCCTTGTTGTTTTACACTGTACAGCTTAAACCCAGTGCTGTCTGCTGATGGTGAATTTAGTACATGGGAGACCGTGGCCTCTTGTTGCAGCTTTGGGTTACTGCTCTAATTTAGGAGGTTTCTGGACCAGTGGGAAGTTTCCCTTTCTTTTCTCCAGCTCTTCTCCTGTTTGGTTCTGTGTGTGACTATGTTTAGATCAAGTAGCCTTTGCAGATCCCATGTGGAAAGAAAACAAGCTGCAAAAGCCTGAGGGCATTCTTGTGCTTTTTGTGAGATCATTCCACAGGTCTTGTTTTGTGTGGCTACACAAACAGTAAAATACTAAAATGTGCATGCTTACATGTAATGCTTATATATTTGAGAGATGCTTTCAGTAGAGTCTGGCCTAGGCAAGAAAAGGAGACCTGTGGAATTTGCCTTAGCAAATCCTCCTTGCACCTCACCTAGCTGGAATTGCTTGGTCAGGGCTGTCTTTGGTGCTGCCCTGGCACTGCGTGTTTCCCATATCAGAGCCAGAAGTGCTGTGGGTTGTCTGAATTGTTTGTGTGGCTTTTCAGTGTGGGATGGTCAAACTCCCCGGACAATCAGTTCCTCCACAGCTGAATGTTTGATTAGCATGTTCACCTTCGTCATTTGAAGACCTGTCTGCTGGATGTTCAGAAGTGGTGTAATCTAATAAATGAGTTTAAATGCACTTTGTGTTGTGTAACGGAAGAAAATGGCTGTAAAACTGATTTTCATTTCTATAGGGACTGTTGGAATAGCATTACTTCAATTTTTTTTTTCTATTTTTGACCCCTTTTGACTGGAACCACTTAAAGAAATGTTCAGAGTGATGATTTATGTTCTGTTTTGAATTATATCTAATGAAGCCACAATAATAATACTGTGTGGTTCTCCTATATTGGCATAGATCTAAGTTAGAGAAGGATTAGTGTTCTACCGCTATTGTTTGTTCTTTGTGTGTTGGTTTGGTTGGTGTTGTGGAAGTTTTTTTCCATACAGAAAACAAGGAAATAGTATTGATAAGAAAACACAATGCTGATTCTGGGACTGTTCCATGAGATAAGATTTAGATTTCCATATGTACTTGAACTGGAGTCAGTCATCCTTTGGGTGCTCAGCAGCTCCAGCGTAGTTCCTCTGAGCTGAAAAATACCAATGAAGCCTAGCAATGACCTGCTGAAAAACACCCTGGTGATGGAAAGGGAAAGGCATCAGCAGGACAACATTGCCTGTAACAGCATTACTGTGAAGAGGTGTGTTGTCCAAACCAGATTAACTTGTTCTGTAGATTTTTTTCCAAGCCAGTTTTAAGTAATCTCCAATTTAGCTCTTCAAATTATTACATGGTGGATCTTGCAATTAAAAGCAAACCAGTTAAGCAAGCACAGAGCATACAAGCATGTTCATCAACCTAACCTCGCACCTATTAATCTCTTTCAGCCCTTCACTATACATGGATGAAGAGGCTATGCTCTTTTTGAGTGAGCGGTTCATGCATTTAAAATGGAAGCTTTATGCAAGTAGTCTGTTGGCAGTTCCTTCAGGTTCTTATAATGTGCTTTTGTGCCTTTATTTTTTAGTTCCTGCCCTTTATAGTGCCTGGATGGTTCAGCCATTCAAGGCTATATAAATTCATTTTCATGTAGCATCTTGCTTCTTTTCAATTGTTTACAACCCTCAGAAGTCTGTCTCCTTCATGTGAAATTTGTCACATATAAAACCCTGATTTCAGTTGAGCTCTGTTGCTGCACAGTAGGTAGGAGCTTCTCTTTGTCATGCAGTTGATGGGTTTCAGCTGAGAGATATTGAAGGAATGCCCATGTGAGGCTTCCTTTCTCACAAGAACCTATTAATTCCCTACCCCTCATACATATTTATGATCGAATAGAAGGAAATCACTATTTTTGTACATCTCATAATACATCAAAGCCGTAATTGTTGTTGATGTAATGACACTTATAGCCTTATGTTTCAGAATTTTGTGGTCTTGGTCTTTGGAGGCTGATGTTTCTTAGGGGTTTCAAAGCATAGCTAGAGTTCAGTGGTTCTGCCCAAGATCTGTATCTGAACTTGTAATGTCAGTTTCCCAATCTCCTCCTTTTTGAGCATCTGGATGCTTCTAGGAAGGCATGCCTTCTTTTTATTTCCCCCCAAGCTAACACAGTGGAAGAGCCTCTGTAGTAGTTCGTCTCAAGATACCTTTTCTCTCCCTGGCTTAGGCAAAGTATCTCAATCCTGTTGATATTTTGTAACTCACATGTTACGTGATTTCTCTTCTGATGAGCCCTTCTTAGGTTCATCAAAAGCACTGTGTTGTGCCCAAAGCTGCCTGCACTTCCAGCAGATCTAGGAAGTTGTTGGGTTTTTTTATTACAGTTAGAGCCCATCTAGTAGGTTGCCATCCTCTTGACAGGGAGGCCACACGCTCCCTTTAGACCTTGTGCTTTCTTTCCCTACCTTGTGCTCATTTACACTGCCTGCTTGCACCACTCATTGTCATTCGGACAAGAGTCATGTTGTTCTTTGCAGGGTAACAGTTCAATTAGGAAAGGGTCCAGCGAGGCATTATAGCTGGTATGAGGAAGAAAGCAAGACCATAACGAGTAGATGAGTCCTCTCTTCCTCTCTACTCTCTTTCTTTCTCAAGGCAGCAGGATGTTGGTTTGACTCATCTGAGATATGTAAATTCATCCTAATGCGGCAGAGAGAGCTGATTGGCTTTCACTGGGTGAAAGCTTTGGCTTTCCTGTGCTAGCTTGCTGCCTAGGCACACGAAGGCTAGTTGAAGCATGAAGGAAGGACTTAGGAGTGCACCCAGATATAGGGGAGGTGGGTTTGCGAGAGCCCTCAATTGCATTACTTTACGCTTCCCTGTTGCTCCTTGCCAGCAAAAAAAGAGAAATAGACCCTAGAATGTTTGTGGGGAAAGGGAGTGCAGACAGTGCTGCTGTCTAGTTGATGTTCTGGTTGTTGGAGTTACCAGAGATGCTTTGATTCCAACTGGCAGCAGTGATTTTTTTTTTTTTTTTCCTTTGGAAAGGTCAAGAAGAGAACTGCAAACGTTTCTAGGGTTACCAAGAGTCAAGTGTTTCAAGTAGAGAGCATTGAGTGAGTGACTCTAGAAATGAATGGTCTCCATTGATGTGAAAGTAAACTGCAGAAGCCCATATTGTGATTCAGTAGCAAATCAGTGTCTTGTGTGCTTTTGTGAAGCACCTGGTGGGTTCCCCCCTTTCAGCAGTGCAGGCCCTGGGTGCAGGATTTCATCTATCGTGCCAATGCATGCAGTTCATGCATGCCCAAAAGCTGTCAGGAAGCAGCAAGAGTACAGTCTGTCAGCACCTGGAGTGTTTTTTTTTTTTCCTTTTCAGCTTCACCCCATTTGTTTAAGCAGAAATATGCCCTAGAACTTGGCTGGCTTGTGTGGGTTTTTAAACTGCACTAAAAAAAAAGTAAACAAAATCTGTTTGTGCACACATGACCTTAGCTGACTTATAATCTGGACTGAATTTCAGATAATAGATTGGTTTGTTTCCAAAATTATATCTGTGGTTCTTTTTTTTTTTTTTTTTTTTTTTTTCATTAGATCAAGCCTCAGAGGTGCAGGTGACAATGATGCTGACTGAAAGTTGCAAACTCAGAGGACTTCATCACAGGTAAGCCAGGCTATGTTTGGAAGCACCTGTGTGAGCTGACAATACTTGTGTCTTGGTTTTGGTGTGCCAGACTGAGCAGTGACATGTGGTTAGACATTCCTTTCATTTTCAGTTACTGCAGAAGCAAAGTGGCTTACACTGCTCTTTTTGCACAGGCTGGTTGTTAAATGTGATGTTTCTGTGATAATGAGGAGAGTAAGGATATACACAGGTTGATTTTGCTAATTTACCAGTCTGTCTTGTATTTCTTGCATTTTATACATGATGCAGTAGGCTGAAATTGTTCTTGAAGAGCTTCATTGCCAGCAAGGATGCAGGGAAGAAGAAACCAACACTCACCATCAGGTCCCATGGCTAGTAATAGTTTGTCCTTTTCACTGATCATGTGAAGGAAGCGAAAAAGTAGTTAAAAGGGAACTGTTAATGCCACACTGGGTTTAGAAGCTGCCTTTCTAAGAGTTATTATAGTTAAGACCTTGCCTAAAAGACAGAATTGTATCAAAAGGAAAAGCAGTGTATTGAGGAAACGTATTTTAAAATGAAAACAAGGTGAAATAACTCCTCTCCCACCATTCAAAATTGAGTGTTATCCTTTTACAACTCTTCAAATGTCCCACCTTGATAAACATCATGCAGAAGAAAAGCTGTTAGCACCTCTTACTGAAGATGGAGTTAAATGTGTATAGAGTTCATGGATGTAATGCCTGACTATCAGAGTTATGAAAATGTGAATTTTCCAAGTTCCGAACAACAACAAACCTCACTGGGAGCTTCCTACTATGTTTTCACTAGAAAATATAGTGTCTTAAAAATGTTTCATGGCAATTTTAAACCATATAAAGTTTGTTTCAAGTTTCTGTGTTTTTTCTTATGTTGAACACCTCAGAAAGGTGTTTATAAACAATGCAGGGGGAGGTTATGCAATCTGGAAGGAGGAGAAAAACAGCCCTGATAGAACTTCTAAATTATTTCTGCATTCATGGTACACCCCTAAATCTCCTGCCACTGCTCCACAATAACATCTTCTGCTTTTTGTCCTCTTAAATCCTCCCCAGTGTCTTCAGTTACTTGGAGTCTTTGTGCTCTGCAATCTGTAACACAAAGCTAATGGTTTTACTTGATGTTGAATTACTTTCAGTTAGTATGTTTAGGTGTTGAGAAGATTTAGGTCAAGTTACAGCTTGGTAAAACAAGAGATTTCTGTCCCTGTCTTCCAGGAATCTGCTGCCTATCACTCATGTCTGTATAGAAGAAGGAGAGAAACCAATGGTGCTGCTGCCATACATGAACTGGGGGAACCTTAAACTATTCTTGCGACAGTGCAAGCTGGTAGAGGCCAACAATCCTCAGGTAAGCTCTGAAATCTGCCACTTCCTGCCCACTCAGCTTTTACTCAGAAATCCTGGTTTGTTGTCTGTACCTTAAAAGGAGTTGCTGCAGTATTCATCCTGTCCTGTGACAACGAAAGAACTGACAAGCAGGTCCTTAGCATGTAATAATTTTGATTCATACAAGGAAAACGTTCTTGGCTGCCTTTATCATAGCTATTGAGAGACTGTACAGTTGAGTTAAAGTCTCGGTCAGGGTAGCAGCTGGTATATCAACACATCTAACAAAGTAGAGGAAATGATATGTGATAGTGGGTTCAAGTTGCAATACACAGGAGAAAGTTGTGTACATAAAAAAATATCAGATTAAATGAAATGTTTTTTGCAGAATAGATGATGTCTAAATGCATGGTAGTTCATTGTTTCATAATAAGCATAAAGCAGTTCTGTTAAATGTTGGACGTGTGCTGCTGTGGGTTTGCTTTACAGTAAAACAATTGTACTTATTTACTTTGATAATAGTTTGTTTGATTGGTTTGTTTTCCTGCTGTTGGTGCTCTTCAGCATTTATAACTCCTTACTATGTTTTCCATAGAACTTACTGTGTGTGTTTCACAAGCAGCGAAAAGGAAAAAAATTCTTAGATGAGCATAAAGTTTTAAAAACATCCTTACAGCCAAAATGGAGTTGGTGTTAACGAATAAGAGAAAGTTGGACAAATGTTCAGCCATGAATTTGTCTGTATTTTAAGACTATCCCTCCTGCTGGGGTTGCCTTATCTTTCCTTCTCTTCAACTTCACCTTGGTTTGCCTCTTCAAATTGAATTCAAAATGAATTCTGATTTGCTGAGGGCAGCATTTGCCCCTGTTATGTGCCAAATTTGAAACTCTCAGACAAGATCAATAAATTGTGATAAGCTGCTAGGATCTTCCAACACTGACTTACCTGCTTTGCTACTTAATCTGGGTTATAAATCTCTATTCAGCACAGCAATGTCCCTTTCCAAAAATTCAGAAATGGCATTTGTAATCTGCATTACGTCAAATAGGAGTTGCCTCTCAGTGGTATCGCCTTGCTTCCTGCTGTACCAAAAACTGGGATGTTTGGTGTTGTACTTATTTGAAGATGAGCATCTGTGGAAGTAACAAAAACAAACTTTTGAGTTCTCTGAAATAATGTATTCTTCTAGTTCTTATTAAAAAGCTGTTAACAGTAATGTATTGGCTTCTTAATTTAGCTTAGTATTTGCTTTATTTTAACCCAGTGCAACTGCTGTATCTACCTACACACTGAAGCTTCAGAAATACTGTAGAAATGAAAGAGAGAAACCAAGATATAAATGTAATGCAAGAGTTTTATGTAACTGTGACACTGGTTTCCAAACAAAAGGAAGGGAAAGTGTGGTGAGCAGGTACAAGTGACCATTTTTTGCCTGCGTTCATTGCTAATCCAAGGAAAAGCTATGTAGCAGTGAGGAAAATTGCAAATTGGGAATGCTTGCCCCTGACATGTCAACCGGGGGGTGAAAAAAAGCTAAAAAGTTAAAGAATCTTCATAAGTTTTCAGAAGATGGTAGTGTCTGTTCAGCAGATGGTAGTGTGTAATCAGCTCTAGAAAATCATCGGCTGCTAAAGGTTAAGAGAGAGGGAAGGGCCCTTAGACTACAAATTAAAAGTTAGCCTGTTGTGTATTGATTGTTGTTCTGTGCTCCTGCAGGCAATTTCCCAGCAGGATCTTGTACATATGGCTATCCAGATTGCCTGTGGAATGAGTTACTTGGCCAGACGGGAGGTCATTCACAAAGACCTGGCTGCTAGAAACTGTGTGTAAGTACCAAACAAGACAGAGTCATTGTGCAAACAGTGTTATGTCAATAAGTAGGGCTAAGATGGATTTCCTTTAACCAACCTGATCTCTGCTTCAAAACATACCACTTTTTTTTTCCCCTGTTTTGTGCAAGTAGTTCTGTCAGTGTAACTTTCTTCTTGGTATAGGGTGGAACAGAGTGCTTGGTTTTTAAGAGTGCAGAACATCTTATTCTGGAAGATTTGCATTAGATTTTGATTTTCCTTACTTTTTGCAAATGCTCACCTAGCCTAAATGACTTCCTTTAAGCTTTGATAGTAACCTGGAGCTTCTTTGGCAGTTTGCTAATAGACAGATTTTGCACCAGATGTTGTTGGACAGAGAAAGCAGAAGCTTCTACCCCTGTAGCCATCCCTTGTGCTTCTGAACTGATGCCACTTAGCCCACTTAGCAAAATCCTTTGTGGCTCTTGTAGAATGTGAGGATGCTCACTTTGACAGTTCCTTACAGGTTCTTTTCATCTGTTCTTACTACTTTTTCTCTCTGATGAATGTATTAAAGAAGCGATAGCCCAGAAGGCAAACATCATAAGTAGTGCTCCAGGGAAGCTGCTTTGTGACAGCCTCTCATTTCGGTGCAGCAAATTATTTTACTTGTGTCATTCCTGTGCAAGGTTGAGCATTCTGACAACTTTACTCCCTGCCCTTGTAGGGCAAAGTTCAGCTTTGTTTTAGTTGCTGTATGCGTGATCTTGAGTGATGTCAATATAACTCAACTCATAGTACATCTGGCACTCCTTCTCCGTGGCAAATGCAGGCAGGAGCTGAGCTACTGACCTCTTGTTCAGTACAAGAACATTTGGACTAGCTTTGGCTTCTTACGTAGAAAAAAAAAATGAGATTGCCAGTAGCCAGGATTCCATGAAGGGCTTTGGTCATCTGCCACTCCTTTCTTTCCAAGGTTTATTCCTGAGAGTATCTCCATGTGGGGAAAAGCTGGGAGGAGTTGGTATGAAGTGTATCAGATCTGTGTGTGCTAATATCAGGAAGGGAGCCAAGACTGCAGTGCTCTTGGCAGGTTTGTGAAGGGGTGAAATACTTTCCTTCTCAAGTGTCTTGGGCCCAATTAGAATGGCCGTGCAGATTACACAAGTCAGAGCTCGGTAGTCACTGGAAAGGTATCCTCTGTACTTGTTTATAGGCAGATCTTCTAGGAATTTCTCTGAGCTTCATCTGCACGCTTAGGAGTGATTGCATACGGAAATTTCCTAGTCTGTAAATCTTGAGGCCAACAAACAGACCTGAAAATGCGTAAATATGGGATAAATAAGAAGGTACCTGGGACACTGAAGCAGCAAAGACACAAAATGAACATTTATTTTTATTTTTTTCTTATGAAAATAATGTTAGACCAAAATGGAAGGACAGCAAACGCTAGGTTAAAAATAAAAAAAACTGCAATATTCATGTTTTTGTCACAAGATGTCAGAATGAATGTCTTGCTTGTATTCTGAAGTCAAGTGTTTGAGAACACTGAGCTTTGACTTTTTTTAAAGCTTAATTCACACTCCCTGAGGGGCAGAAAGGTAGTAGGCAAGATTATGCCATTAAGAATCTGCTAAAGGCTCCTCTGTGCTAATTAAGGCATCTCTTGTTGATTACAAACAAGTCTTGCTTAGTCAGTGTTCAGCTTCTGACAACAGTCAGTCATATCTTTTGCTGAGGCAGTGTTTGTGGGAATAAATATTTTATTAGAGCAAATAATCACTTGATTAGGGGCAGGACTTTAGGCCGCAGATGATTGCGGTTGCTTTAACAAGATACTGCTAGATCTTGTTTATCCTGAGTCTTTAGTTCTTCATTGGTACAGAGGTATCATAGCTAAAATAATTTAATTCTATTGTGGATCTCCAAGGGAGCAATAATAATTAATGGAGTTGTTTGTTTGCTTTAGCTGTACTTTTCTGCATTTGCAAATGTTTGCTTTTGTTTAATCTAAGACTTGTAGTGCTTACATGCTGGCACAGAATAAACACTTCCTTAAGTAGTACTTGATAACCACAAAGTGTGTCTGAGTCTAGAGCAGTGCTAACCCTGAAATGTTACCAGTGCAATCAGTATTCCTCAGTGGAATTAAGGTAGAGCATAAGTATGGGCTGTGAAACTGTAGTGCCAAGTTTGTTTAAATACTTCTGTTCTTTTAAATTAGCATTGATGATGCACTTCAGGTGAAGATCACGGACAATGCGCTATCTCGAGATTTATTTCCTATGGACTACCATTGCCTGGGAGATAATGAGAACAGACCTGTTCGATGGATGGCTCTGGAAAGCCTGGTTAACAATGAATTTTCCAGTGCTAGTGATGTGGTAAGTTTGGTTAGTTGATTTTGTTCTTTTATTCTTTGGAAAAAAAAAAAAAAAAATCGTGTAAATTAAGTGTGTGCATTTATTTTGACAATTTTTCCCTGTAAAACTTTTTTCAGCAGTTGGAGGATGAGAAAAGATAGCAGTGATTTATCCCGAACAGCAGCTCTGCTCCTGTTTCCTCCATTTCCTGTGCAGGATAGATCATTTGAAGGCTGAGCAGATGCTTCTTGCATGGCACCATTGTCTGTTGCACCCTGTCCTATTTGGAAGTATCAACAGAAGAGAGAATTAAATTCAGTGAGAAACCTGTATTGGTTCATGTCTGCTGTGATTCACAAAAGATTGATGGGAGCTGTTTCTTGAAAGCTTTCAACTCTGGGAGATTGGCTTTGAAATTCTGATCACCAGATGAAATTGTCAGCGTTTTCTCTTGTACTGGGAAGCGCCAAGGTGAACAAAGAACTTGGCAGGCAGGGAAAAGATGGGGAAAATAACTTCCCTTGAGCCACTGGCTACTCTCACGCTAGAGATGTAGAACGCAGTTGTCTTTTTGCTTCAGGAACACACTGCTGATACGTTCAGCTTATTTACTTAGACCACCTGGTCCTCTTCTACAAAGCTACTTTCCGTGTAGTCAGCCTCAGCCTGTCATGTGTTTTTCCATCTCAGAAGTTGGATTTTGCATTTGCTTGTCTTGAACTTTGTGATTCAGTCAATTTCTCCAGTTCCTTGAGGTTCCTTTGCAGAAGGTTTGACCTCCAGCCTCCTAGCGACTCTGCCCAGTTTGATATCATCTACAAACATCCTGAGGGTACAACTTGTTAATGGAGATGAAACAGAATTGATTCCTGAGCAGTGATGCTTATAACCAGCTGCTAGTTAGACTAGTACTGCTAATCACAGCAAAATGTGTCCAGAAGTCCAGTTGCATTAATGAGAACATCTCCTTAATTTATCTTTAAGATGCTATAGAAGATGATTTCAGAGGCCTTGCTGAAGGTGAGCATGCATCTCACTCCCTCTGTTCACTGTGCTCTTAGCTGAGTAGCAGTCAGCTTAACCTTGCAGTTTACCCTTGGTAAATCCATGCTGACTGTTCCCAGTGACTTTCAAGCTTCATGTGCAGTGGTGTCCTGCATATTGTGCTCTCTGCCCATCGCAGGTGCAGATGTTCAGCAGCTTGGCCTGTAGTTCCCTGTGCCTTACCTCCTGAAGAAGATGCCTTTTGTCCAGTGATCAGCTGCCTTCCCCAGCTCCTGTGGCCTTTCAGCAACATTGAGACTATCTGGATCAGTGGCCTTGTGATGCAGTTTGAGCTTTGGTTTTCCAGACTCCATTGCTGCATACCCAGGCATTCTCACTATTTCTCAGGCAGCTTTGTTTTACATCCACCTTCTCTTTTCTTCCTTACTGCCTGAACTTTGCCACTGCATTCAGGGGGGCCTTGTACTATACTTGCTCAGCATTCTGCACATCAGAACAGACAGTTCTGCTGTCCTTGAAGATTATCAGCCTTTGATTTGAGTAGTAATTATCTGAACTACTTCTAAGGGGATGTTTCCTTTGATAAGGATGCTGTCCTTAGAGAGGCTGCATCCAGACATTGTCATCTACTTAGAAGTGGCTATGTTAGGAAACTTGTGAAAAGCTCTGTTATGTTCCTCCTCTTTGCCATTCTCTCTGTCCTCAAGCCTTATAAACGAAAAAAAAACTGAAAGAAAAAGGAGTCGGCTGTGCTCCAGAAATACTTGTGTACTCATTGTACTCGTATGGAGTTCTGTTACACCAAACAAATCAGGAAATGGAAATTGCCCATAAGTGCATGTTTTTGTAATACCAAATGAGATCAGCAGAAACATTGATTTCTTCTTACTCACTTCTTGAAATCTGGAATGTGAAAGCATTTGCTGTTCGTGAAAAATGGGCTTGGAAATAAGCTTATATAGCACTGTCAGTACAATTTTGCTAGGAAGAAGGCATCTCAGTCTCATAACTGTTTCAGAAAAATTAGTGCAATTCAGCTTGTATTCTGCAGTATTTTAACATGAAACTCCCATTTGCCTTTATGTCTTCGTAATACAATTGGCTTCTAATATGTGGTTCTGTACTTTACTGCATGGCTAGTGAATTTTACAGTATGTGAAGTTAGATTTTTTTTTTTTCTGAGTGTAGAAAATGTCCCAAGTACTCTGTGAAGTATCCAGGTAAATTCAAAACCAGCATGCTGTTGTCCTCTCACTTGGAACAGTCCTAAATATCAACTTCATGCAGCTTTATTGGTGATGAAATCTGTTGCAAACAGTTTTAGGTGTTGTCTGTTAAGATGCAGTTAGTGTGTGTTCTGGGCTTGCATTTTTTGGATGCGTTTCTTTAAAATAGCTTTCCTGGCTTGAAACTTTTCTGATGCATTCTTCCTCTGCCAGCAGTTGTACTTGTCAGCCAAAGCATATAAAATCAAAATATAATTCCTGTTGAACTTTAATTTCCTCTCTGTAGTGAGCGTGAGACTCCATTTTTTTTGTCATTCACATGTGCTTCCTTTATAGATTTAGAAGTAGCTATATTCTCAAAATAGTTTTGCTTGAATTGCTTTTTATTGTAGTTGCAGCGTTCTGCTTGTCAGCCTTCTTAACTGCAAATAAAGGCATCCTCCCATGTCTTCCTCCACTGCTAATAGTTCAGAGCCAGGCCAGATCTGTGCGCTTGCCATTCTCTAGCTCAGGGCTTCTCATCAGTGTCCACTGGCATCATCCCTCAATTTAGAAATCCTCTGACCAAAGCCTTCTTTTCATTAAAGCAAAGAAGATGTTAAGGCTGGAAGAAAAGGCAGTTCTGCCTCTTTTAAAAGCAATCGTTATGCTCTTGGCACTTGTAACCTCAGCTGCAAATCTTCAGTGTGCAGTATCAGAATATTCTGTTTTTCTTTGGTCTCTTGATACCAAGTTGTAAACTGTTTTATTTGTACTATGCTTATGTTTGATTGTTCAATTATTTTTATTTGTCATATTTAGTTATCTCATAAGCTCCTCTTAGTAGGAGAGGCTGAATGCTGTGTTGAATGCTGATCCAGGTGCCAGGCCTGCTTAGATAAAATCCTTGTTTTCCCAGGAGCTGTACTTCTGAGCCTATGCTCAAAATCTACTGATAACGTTCCTTAGGTTTGTTAAGTGTTCTGCGTGCTCCCTTTTCAGTGGGCCTTTGGAGTAACACTGTGGGAACTGATGACTTTGGGACAGACTCCCTACGTCGATATCGACCCCTTTGAGATGGCTGCATATTTAAAGGATGGCTATAGAATAGCTCAGCCAATCAACTGTCCTGATGAACTGTAAGTGCACATTTTTGGAGACAGGGTAAAATGTCTCTGTTGGAACCAGCATTTTAAGCCAACCATATCAATGAAGCGACCAGGACCTCCTCCTCCTTGCCTGTTTATCTGCCTGTATGCTGATTGTTGTGTATTTGTGTAGCTTTACAATGACCTGCCTTGAGGAATGCAAACTAAAATTTTTTGTTGTTGAGTTTCCCTTAATTCCCACCCAGCTCTCTTCCTTATTCTGACACGCTGATGAGATGGTGTTAATCAGCAAGATGAGAGGAGGGAGGTCAAGAGGCTAGAGGCTTTCTGCTTAGTTTTTTGGGGGGCTGCAGTAAGAAGCCGCTGGTTTTATAGGCAGAGGAAGTTTCAGTTCTCTTGGCAAGGCTGAAGATAGAAACGCTCTGTGTAGTGGAGCTCAAACAGCAGCACTTGCAATGTTTAATCGTGATCTTAATGGAATGGAAGAAGGCAACACAGGCATCACCTCTTGCCTCTCATTTTCTTCCAAATGCCCTTCCTGCAAACCTATCACAGAAATGCTTTAGCAATTTCCAGTGAATTATGTATTGGTTCCTCCTGAATTGCCTCTGACGTATCCCAAATCAAACCTACACCTCCAGTCATAGTACATTTATTGGCCATTCAGGGTGTCAGTCTTCTGAAGGAGTGAGTCAGCATAACGTATCAGAAAAGGCAGAATTCTTTTTTGCTTTCTAGTGCCAAACATCATTTTTTGTTTTCAGGCTTGGGATTGTTTGTCAGGAGTGCGCTCTCATGTCTTCCGTTTGTCTTTGTCTTTCAGATTTGCTGTGATGGCCTGCTGTTGGGCCCTAGATCCTGAAGAAAGACCCAAGTTTCAGCAGCTGGTGCAATGTCTAACTGAATTTCATGCAGCATTGGGAGCCTATGTCTGAAACTGCAGGAAAAGATTCAGTTCACCAATTGGGAAGAAGGCATGGCATACATTTGCAGCTCCATGCATCACTCGGACTCGCACACGTGATGTGTATAAAGCAACACTAAAGGGAGAAAGCACTTCTTCCAAAACACCGTGCCTTAGAATGCTTTAGTAGTCTGAAGTTTTTTTGTAAGACCTCTTGATGTTGAATATTTTCTAGATATCACTTTTGCTAAGTTAAATTGAGACCTTTTTATTTGCCAGCAGGATTTTTAAAGTGTAGTGATAGTGAACTTGAACACAAGGTTTGGATGAACTTTGCACTCTTACAACAGACACGTGATTTTTTTGAAGGGCAGATGGAACTGGTAGAGAAGTGAGGGTGGGGGAATTAATGCAAAAAAAAAAAAAAGAAGAAACACTACAGAAAAAATTCCCTGCTTCTAAAAAATATTGAAACTGAATCTTTCTGACCAGCTCTAGTGTTTGTACTTTGTATGTATCTGGAATAGCTTTTTAGTATCAACTACTTCTATTTTGAGACAACAGCACACTGTGGTTGGATCCACAAGCGGCATCTCTTTTTTGTTTTTTGTTTTAAACCCATTCATGAATGTGTTTTGGAAAAGCTGGTCTTCAGGATGCAATATTCCCTTTTTAAAGCAGTAAGTGGTGATGTAAAAGTGATTCCAGTTTACCTCATTCGGAGAGTAGTAAATGGGAGGGGATAGGGGTTAAAAATGGTGCCCCTCCCTTGCAGATAAAAGGCTGATGTCATTTTTAAGATGGTTTTATGTGCTAAATAGAGGCCTTCAGAGAAGTGCCAAAGCAGCCCTTGTGTTGGGAGTCTTTCACCTCAGACTTCTGGATCACAGTTTCTCTTGTTGAAAAGGTACTGGTTGTTTTTTATGGGCTTTTATGGCCTGAAACGGGCTTAAATATATAAATATATATTTGTAAAGACACTTGCAGAGTAAAGAATGTTTTTCTATTACATCTAATGTGAAAGCTTGGTCCCTCGCATTGCCCTGTGTGTTAAGCTTGCAGGTTGGTGGTTGGTGCTGGGGTGAAGTTGGTATGAAGGCAAGGTGGGTTGCCTGTCTCCCTGCAGAACCGCTTCCTGAGACTTTATATATCATCCTGCTGCCTTCATTAACTCAAATATCCATTCCATTCCCAGGTTACTTTGATTGAATATAAAGAGGACTAAACAAGATGCTCCAGGAAAATGTGTAGTGACGCACTGACCGAGCGTCAATGACTTTCAAATTCCATAACACAAAATTACGTATGGGATAACCTTCAGTTCTCCACCATTCTCCACATCTATTGTAGGCTGTGCCAGGAGACAGGTTGCACCTTAGTGCAATACGAAACGTGAAAAATTGCCTTTTGTGCCATCTTCTGAGTAAAGCACCCATAACCTGGTGTGTCTGTGCAACTGCCTGTTTTGGGAGCATTGCCCTGACAGGCTCCATAGCGACTGTGACATTTTAGGAGACTCTAGTCTGCAAGTACAGGCAGCTGGATTTGGTTGAGTCCTGCATGTGTGCAGCTTTTCTTCTTTCCAGGGTTTCTGAAAGCTGAACCTAGTTGAAGGCAATTAGTCCTTTCTAATTAGTACAGCACACTGTTCTCATTCTGACAGGCTTTGCCTTTTTGAAGTAAAATGGGGTGTCCTTCAAAATGCAGGAGCTTTCCTATCTGGTGCTACTTGTCTGTGACTACTGATCCAAGTCTTGCTTTATCCTGGAAGGAAATTATCCTGCTGGCTCCAATATACCTCAAGTTTGGGCATGTTGTGAGTGGCTGTATTTACTGGAGTGAACTGTAACTGCTTTTGTTTGGTTGGCTTTGGAATCATTGCCTTTGAGGGTAGCAGTAAGGGTTTGTTTTTGTGGACTTCTGTGGTCTTTCTCCTTTCTGACCCAGAAAAACTGCCCAGTGTCACAGTGTCAGTACTTGCTTATGATGACTTTGTTGTTAGAGCTATCAGTTGTTTGGATCCAGGTCTTCGGTATGATGGGATCTAAAGATTACCTGAGATTAGAAAACAGCTCAAAGTGAAGATGGCATGCATCATGCAGAACAGCATGTAGTGGTCACAAGCGAGATGTGTATCTTGCAAGATGAATTCACCTCTGATAGGTACCTGAAGTGACAATTAACTGCTGTGGTCTTGAGATTGGTTATGGATGAGCTGCAATTCAAGCTGCTCCATTTGCTCAGCGCTGGCTGGGGGTATGGTAAGCTACATCAGCAGGCAATTTCTTATCTGCTCTCAAGTGAGTGTGAACATCAGTAGAGACAAGGAAGTGTTTAGTATTATGTAGAGTTGCCAAAACAACCTCAACTTTCATCCCAACGTGCTTCACCTACAGGAGTTGAAGCTAAAGTATGCATTTTACTGACAGCAAAAGTACTTGAGTAGATGCTGTTCAGGCACTTATTGTAGCTAAGATTCCAGATAGCTTTCATGGTGACATTTTTCTTAACTGCTGCATGTGGTTAAATTGTGATGCGTTAGAAAAACTGAGGAGGTCATTTAGGTGAAAGACTGAAAATACAGGCATTTGGGATGGAGAATATTGTTAGTAGCTGCTGCTTCTTTAGACATGAAGTGTAAAGATTATGTTTTGTGGAAGGGCTAGGAGATGAGGGCTGAAGGAAACAGCTGAGAAAGCACTAATCAGATTTCTGGAGAAAGGCAGGAGGGGCCGTGAAGTTTTCTCTCTGCTCACCTCTCTGGAGCATGGCAACTGCTTGATGTGGATCTGCTGTAAAATAACATCACTGGAGACCTCTGCAAAAGCCATTTCAAATGAAGTACTGGTGTTGAAACTGTATGGGAGGTGTTAACACAGGGGGCTGGGGAGGCTCCTTAGGGACGAATGAGTAAATAAAGTGGGATGAATTGGTTTTGGAAGCTGTAGTGTTCCTATCTTGAAAAGAGCCGAAGGAGAGGCTTAGGAGAATTCAGTTTGTCAGCAGCAACAGGTTGAAAGGTATGGAAATGATACATAAGGGATATGAAAGAGAGCTGGAAAGCAATGCCAAGGGAATGGCTGCTCCATGAACAGTGTTTTCATGCAGCTCAACCAAGAGAGACCTCAGAGGATCATAGCGTTCTTCTTACCTGTCTTGGCCAGCCTTCATGTTCACGTTGTCCTCTGGTCCCACCACAACAGTTCCTGGGTTTTCAGGGAAGGGTGAGGCTGACATGGCAAACAAACAGAGCAGTGTGAAGGTGTTGCCACTTGTTTCTACTAGATATGACCTTGTTTTATTGAAATTTATTTAATTTTCTTCTTGAATTTGGCACTGGGCATCAGCACTCCACCCCAAAGTGTTTGTCTGTCAGCCTTTGTGCTAAGATTTGTGAATAGGTTGTCAACTCTTTTGCTGGAAAAGATGTACATGGTGTACTCTAAGCATGGGAAAGGACTTGAGTCAGCTTGTGTTTTCCAGAAGAAAGTAGAAGAACTGCTGGGACTGTGGAATCTGTGTGAGGGCACTGAGTTTTGTGGATTTTTTTGCAGCAGAAGACAGATATGAATCGTTCTGGAAAAAAGCAGGATTATAAAGGGGGAGTTGGAAAAGCTCCACAGAAAGATTGGTATGAGTGCAGCAATCTATACCAGTGCTCCTTGCAGGTAAATCTGCATGCTGGAATACTAAAGCAGGCAAGTCATGCCACACAGAAATACCAAATGTGCTGACATTAAAACTCTCACTTGACGTGAGAACTGATGCGATTGAGGTTTAGTACAAATAGTTCACCTGAACCACAGAGAATCTGATAAGGAGTGATCTGGCAGCAAGAATCTGCAGTGTGGCTGTTAAGGGAGTGAGAGTCCTATATGCTTGCATGTCCAGGTAGTTAGAACCAGATAAGGACATTTCTCCAGCCATTTGTGTGTTTCATGTGGTGATGCTGTTGGTAATTTCTTCCTCCTCCCTGGTAAGGATGTGGAGAGCAAGTCTTTTCTCTGCCATGCTTCCATGCGAATAGCAGAATGAAATGGCCTTGCAGGGAGAGTATGTTCTGGGGGTGGAGGGAATGTACTTCATTTCTGATGGCTCATCTGTCTTCTGTATTGTAGCTTTGTTCCTGTAGGGAGTGGACCTTGCTTATCGTGCCATTAAGCAATATCTTGTGTCCAGCACTGCTAAGCATTTACTAAATATTGCCTGGTGGATTGAAGGAGCTTGTATTACCATGCAGCAGCTCTGACGTAGAAGGCAAGGTTTAATTGTAAGACACGGTGGGTTTTTTTTGGTCAGTTTTTGCCTGATTGATGTTGAGTATACAAGGCTTAGGACCTAGCAGAGCTCAGTATGTGTTCTTACATGCTGGCTTATGCTGGTGGCATACAGTCCCACCAGGGCTGCACCAGTCGGGTGCTCTTTTGCTTGCTCTTGTTTCAGCCGTCTGAGCTGGAAATGGCAGCACTGTTAGTTCTGTCGTCTTCCTTTCATGGCAAAGAAGCTGTCCCCAGTCGCATAACTAAATGAGCTTGAACTCATTAACTCTAAGCTAGGTCTCTTTCCAAGTTTGCTCCAGATAACAAGTACCCTTTTTAGGGCTGCATGACTGCTGAAGCAATTGGTCAGGCTTATAAAAGCTCCAAAACATTTTCCACTGATAAACCCAAGAAAAATGTGAAGTTAAACCTCATAACTACCCCAAGTGTATTTCTGATTCAGCTATCTTGTTTCCATGCATTCCTGGGATAGGAGAAGCTGGGTGCATTAAATAACCCTGTCCTCTCCTCTCCTGCCCCCCAGCCTGCTTTTTAGCTGAGAAGGCTCATCTGTAGCCTCAGCCTCCACATTTTCCTCGCGCTCAAACAAGATACCACCTTGCAGATGGCAATTAAATGGACTTGGACCGAAAGGAGCACACCTTGTGGCCTCCATGCTTGGTGATGCTTCTTCTACAGGCTGCATTTGAGCTGAGCTGTTCCAGGCTCCATCCTGTCTGCTTAGCAAGTGGGGGGAGGCCATCAGTGCTGTTTATCTCAATTCCCCTTGCACCTCAGATCCCTTCTTTAAGGTACAGTGAAAGCTGTCAATTTTGGCAGCCCCTTGGGACAAGGGCATGCTGTGATCCGGAGGAACAGGAGGAACATTGCATGGTGAGAGACCTGGGTCGTGTGCACTGGGCTGCCCTTGGAGAGCTGTCCAACAACTGCCAGAAAAAAAAGTATTTTCAACGTTTTTATTCTGGAGTGGATTTTGAGAGGTGTGTTTTTGTTTCGTGTTGGCAGTGGTGGTGGGTTGCTTTTTTTTCTTTCTCCATCCAAGTTTTGTGCAGATCCTGGGCTTGCTTGCTCAACAGAAGCTGATCACTAAGGATGATGGGTAGGGATTAAAGATGAGGCAGAGACTGCAGTACATTAGTCCTGCTTCTTCCTCTGAGATAAGCTCAGGGAAGGCTGGAAGCTGGAGGTCTGGGTGCTGACTACATTTTTGCAGTGAGGTTTGGGTGAAAGCAAGTAGGAATCTCTTCTGTGTGTGCTTGACATGCAATCCCCTGTGCAGGCGTATTGTCTAACAGCTGTCTTTGAGTTTGCTTGATTCCTTGGGGCTGCCCTGCCTGCTGCACTGTCCATCTCCACCTCACACCCCTGTCCATACACCCTTAGTCTTGTGCTGCTGTCACTGCCGTGAGCGCTTGGTGATGGTCTGAACCCTTTACCCATACCTCTGCCTTCCAGGTAGCAGATTGGTTCCAGAGATGCCTCTTCCCCTAAACCAAAAGGGAGCTGAGGTGCTGAGACTTAAAGTAAAGCTGTCCTTCAGCTCTTGGTTTTGAGCTAAGAGAAACCCACAGATATGAGAAAGCAAAGTGGGGGATGATTCATGCTCTAGAAGGAAAACAAACAAATTTTCTGTCCTCAGTGATGCAGATGGCAGAGTAGCTGGCAACACCTTCCTAGGAGATGCTGTAAAGCAACTGAATAATAGTGTTTGACTGAGACAGGGCTTGAAAAAACAGGGAAGTGGACTGACTGAACTTGTCCTTGCACAAGTGTTAGAAGTCTTGGAGGAGGGGAGGCAGAAACCTGACTGTAAATGCGAATATTGATTTGATGGGTGTACGAGAAGGAAGATAAATGCAGCAGAAGCAGTGAGATAGGCAAATAGCAGGTGGTGACAGGAACGTTGACCCGACAAGAGACTTCGATCTTCTATATTGGGCAAATGTTGTGGCATGACACTGTCCACAGTTTTTTTTAATGCATAAGCAGCTGTTTCCATGAAACAGCTCATCAGGACCCTGCACAAGGACAGAAAAACAGTTCTGCTTATCTTGAGCAGTGCGTAGGGCCAGCCATAAAATTGCTGAAGAGCAATTTGTAAGCTGAATAGCTGCTTTGTACCAGTGACCAAACTGTGCTGCAACTGTGCAGCTGCCCATTTGTCTGCCTAGCTCTTGCAAAATGTGCTTTTGCTCTTCATCATGCACAGACTGGTGCCACCTGCTTTGTAGGGCCAGAGGAAGGGTCTTGGGTAGGTTCAGTAGAGTCAGTTCTGCTCCTGCTTGTGTTTAAAACTGTTTAGCTTTGAAGAGGAGGATTTTGAGCAAGAACAGAGTGCAGCTGATGGACAAGCTGCTGCCTGCGTTGCAGTATTGCCAGCGAGTTGGTAACAGCGTAGGGGAAATAAGCGTGCGAAGAGGGATTCCTGGCAGGAATGGGATGTTTTAGGGTCCAAACATGGTCACTGTCAGGCAGCCCTCATCGTGGGATGAAGTTAAACCAAAGGCCACTTCAGGTCAGTCACCTTCTCTTCCCATGTTATTTTAAGTTGGGATGTCTCAGCCCTATCTGTGAAGGCTTTGTTTTGGCAGTGTCCGTGTTGGGACATAGCAGAGAATGTGAGTTCTGGGAAGAAGCTATGAGTTCCAGCTCCACTCAGTATTTGGAGAAAACGAGTGGCTCTGACGTAAAATCGTGTTGTGTTTCTGTAGGGAGTTCTTGTGCCTCAGGGAACCTTGCATTATGTGTGCTCCTGCTCCTTGAGTAGCTCAGGTTGGAGTCGGCCCTTACCCAATCTCATTGCTTGGTGCCAACTTTTGCACGACGTCTGACCACGCTCATAGCTTGTGCTTTGGCTCTTCATTGCAAACGTAAAAAATTCTTAGCCAGAAAGGAGAACTGGAAAGGAAACAGAAAGGAGAACAACTGGGATACTTGGGAGCAGCTTCTTTCCTGGAAATAAGAGGATTTTGCTGGGTCAGAACAAACTGCCCTCGTGTTAACGTCATGGATCTTCAAAGTTTGCCTGTTTATGTGAGGGCCAGCTCTGGAGCTGTTTGATGCACCTGCTGCATGAGGGTGTTTCAGTCCAGCAGCAGTGCTGTTGGGACTGCATGTCCTCTGCTCTTCCAGTGGCTCCCAGCTCACCTCAGGTGCTATCTTCCTTTTATTACTTTACTTTAGCCAGCAAATCATACAGCACTAGCAAGATAGCTGAGGAGTCATAGGCTCAATGAGGTAGGAAAAGACCCCTAAGATCCCCGGGTTCAATCCCAGCCCATCCCACCATGCCCACTAAACTCATCCCTCAGTGCTACATCTCCATGGCTCTGAGCACCTCCAGGGATGGTGACCCCACCATGGATAGGCTATTGATTTACCCAGTAGTATAATGGCATTTCTTTTTTTTCCTTTCTATCTTCTCTGTTCCTAACCTGACACTGGGTTTCCTGCTGATCTGATCTGGTGTTTCTGGGTGTTGGAAGTGCACTGAATCTGTTCCACATCAGTGGCAAATGAAAATGCTGTGTTATTGCCTGTCTGCGTGGCTGTGTTAGGACTGCCCTTCTTGTGCAACGCTCGTCTAATGAGCAGCATCATCATCAACAATTATCCACAGTGGGAGCTTAAGCATGACTCCCAAACAAGTTAAAAACACTTTAATAACAATAAAAAGAGAACTTAATGACCATAGCTGTTCATGCAAAGCTCCAAGTTTTATTACAAGAAGGGACTTGTGGATATTGTCTGAGTCTTCATAAAAATACATCACTTGGAAACCTCCTTTGTTCCTTTGGATAGTTAAAAACCATTCTGGGTGTGTTTCTCTAATCTGGAAATCTATGAGCTTTAAGGAAAAAAAAAAAAATTAATTACAACTTTTTTTTTTTTTGCACATATTCCTTCCTACTGTGGTACCAGACTGTGCAGCTGGCTACAGGACAGATTCTTCCATCAGATTCTCCTGGCTCCTGTCCTAGGGCAGTGACCACTGCAGAAGTCTTGTGCTATTATCCTTAAATCTCTGCTTGAACGTTCGTATTTAGCTTTTAGTGGATGATATCTTATTTCTCAGCGTCTCTGCTCAATAGAGGCTGAGTCCCAGGGGGCAGATTTGGAGCCATAGGAAGCAGAGGTGGGTGGGAGAGTGTATCAAGCCGCCTTCCCTCCCACAGCTACATTTCCTTTCTGCAGCCCTTGATGAGATGCTCCGTAGTCCCAGGGAGTTCAAGTGCTGCCACTTCTTTTTATCTTGTTCCTGTGTTCTGGCAAAGTTCATCTGAGATGAATTGGCACAAGGCTGGTGCCTTCCTCTAGCTCCACGGAGCACAAACGTTCCCCCTTTTGCTTTGCCATTGCCAAACTGACTAATTGTTAGTGTAGAAAAAGACCCCTAAAGTCATCATGTCCAACCCCAGCCCATCCCACCATGCCCACAGATGGGGTCCCTCAGCGCCGCATCTCTGGAACACCTCCAGGAATGATGCTTGTTAGCATTTTTCTTCATTCTTTTTCTTAAAACACCTCATCTGTGTCTGTAATCGCATCAGGATGTGAACCTTACCCAAGAACCCCCAAGGTTCTGGCCCTGGACCAGTTCACCTCAGTAGGGAGTGAGTTGGAAGCAGCGGGTGGGTGGGCAGGAACCCAGCTGTGAGCATCCCTGGGGGCAGCGCACAGCCATGCTGGGCACTGGAGACATCTCACTTCTACATCCACTTCATTTGCTGCATATGGGGAAGCCAACAACAAGCAGGATCATTCCTCTTTCTTTCAGAGGGCTGTTTTTCAGTTGTGCAAGGAGCAAATACCGGTAAGACATAAATCCTCCAGCAGTGCCCAGGTCGCCTGGACGGCTCAAGCTCAGGAAATTGTTGCTGCTCAGCGCTCGGCTGCAAAAATACTGTATCTTTCGAAACCATTTGGGGGAGGAAGTGGGTTTTAAGTGTTGATTAATTGCTTATATATATATATATTTTTAATTTCTCTTGAGCATTTTGATTTCCCAACCTCAAGTTTTCATTCTGTCTCTGTCCCCACACTTCACTCCATTTGGCTGCAGAACCCCCCAGCAGCCCTTATGCTGCCCACGGAGCATTGCTGGGGCTCCATGCTGGCAGCAGGGTGTTTGTCCTGGGGCTGTGTCCCTGGGGGGCCTCAGGGACCTTGGCAGCACAGCGAGGAGCTGCACGTGGCCTCAGGCACACCAAACACCCTGCTGGCTGGTGGAGGGGTGCAGGCTGCGATCTCCTCAGGGACCATGTGGACCTGGGCAGCCCCCCACCATCACCCTGGCGTTACCAGAGCATATCTTCAGGGTAAGCTCCTGTACAACTCATGGGTTCATCTCAGCTGGAAAAGACCTTCGAGATCAAGTCTAGTTGAATCACACAAAGCTGACAAACAAGAAGCAAGCACTTTTTTGCTTGTGTGGGCACGTTTTTGATTCCCAGAACGTTTCAAGTCACCACCCAGCTCTTTGCCCTCTGATGGAGGGTCACACATGCAGGCTTGCTTATGTCCTTGTGCTCCTTGGGACTGTGTTCTGGTCCGTCCACCAAGGTCTTGATGGCCACACAGGGATGTCTACTTGCTTCATGCCCTTTGTGTAAACAGAGAGATAGGAGCTGTCATGCTTACGGTAAGGGATGGTGCCGTGTGCCCTGAACACACAAAGCATGAGGCAGCCGGTATGTGGGTGAGGAGGGCTTGCAGGATGAAGGCACCCAAACGGTGAGCTCTACTGCTGTCATCAACTTGGCTCACTGCTGGCAGAGGGATGCTGCGGCCCTGCAACCCGAAGGATGGTCAGGCAGAGCTGGTAATTATCAACCACGTGGCAAACCTGGGCTGAGGAGGCCTCCCCTGTGCGTCACTACAGCGTGGTCCCAGGCAGGTCTGTACCACGCATCGGACGCTGCGTCCCAGCTCCCTCGCAGAAGACGGGGCTCACGTCAGCAGGATGGTTTCACTCTGCGTGCAGAGATAAGGCAGAGCCGCAGAAAGTCCTCCCAGTTAAATTGTTGGGTGACTATTTTGTTTTATTTGCTGACAGAGATAAGGCCAGCGTGAGCTCAGCAGTGTGGGGCGCGTGGGGTTTTTACAATTGCCCAGAGGACGTTGGACTGTTGCACAACACCAGGGCACGTGAAAACAAACTCCATTCCTTCCTCTTTTCTTCATCCTCATCCATGCCGTTCAGGGGAAATGCTGATTTGTTTTGCTGGCTGAGATTGGTGTTGCTTTTGTCTGAGCTCTTTCCAGGAAAGCTGCGCACTTGAAGGACAGAGAACACAGCAAAGGTTTGGGTTCTTCAAGGGAGGAGGAGGTGATAGGAGCAAGGGCAGGAGCTGGTCCATCTAATGGGGCCAGCAGGCAAACTGCAGCCTTAGGGGAGGGATGGAGGAAACGTCGATCAACAAACATTTTTTTTTTGTCAGTCTGTCTTTACAGGATAGAAACCTGCGTGGGAAGTGCAGAGCTGGGGAATGGGTGAAACCACAGCCCAGAGGGCACGTAGAGGTCTGGGGAGCAGCTGACATGGCATCAGGCTTTCGGTGGCCATCTGCTACCTGCCCGTATCACACTCTGAGCTGGCAGTGCTGGGATGGAGCCGTTGTGTTTGCCAAAGCACAGGATGAAACTGTTGGGATGGCTTGCCCTGTTCCTCCCTGCAGTCACTGCACACAGATGGCTGCAGCCAGGGACAGGTGGGGGAAGCAGGAGATCTCCTGGGCTGCTGAGGATGTCATGATGCCCAGAGCCCAGCTGGGAGGGCAGAGCTGGGCTTGGCACGGGGCTCTGCAGGTACAGTGCTGATCCTACTTGCTGCTTTGCCTTGGTGATGGGTCAGCATGTGTGCACTGCAGCTTTTTCCTTAAAAATACATCATCCAGGGTTCCTGTGGCAGCTGCTGTTCCCCGAGCTAGAGGTGTCCTGGCCTGCTGGTACCACCACGTTTTGTCCAATACCACTCTGTTCTTGGATCCTTACTGATGGCCCCATTGAATTTCCCCACTTCTTGTGGTCCACCGTGGAAGCTGAACATATCGCCATACCTCTATTCATGGTGTCCCCATTCCCTGTTTCTATTCCCTGCTCCTGTAGTAGGTAAACAAGCACCTTAGGAGATGTATGGTGCTTCTTTACACCATCTCTGTTACTGCA
This sequence comes from Tetrao urogallus, assembly GCF_951394365.1. Lineage (NCBI taxonomy): Eukaryota > Metazoa > Chordata > Aves > Galliformes > Phasianidae > Tetrao > Tetrao urogallus. The sequence continues at coordinate 4,029,962 of NC_136822.1, forward strand.
GGAGGAACTAGCAGCTATGGCTGTGCTACCAGCTTCATCCTTCTGCTGTTGGGACACCTCTTGGATGTGGTGGTGTTGGCCCTTTCTAGGAGGGCCTGGAAGCATCTTGATGCAAGAGGAGCAAAAAACTGGGAGTCAGTGTGACTACTTCAACTTGGTTGCCTTAGCAAATGCCATCAGAAACTTTTCAGCCCGGTTTGGGGGCATCTTGAGTGCAAAACCTTAGGTGAAATTGAAACTGCCATCACTGTGCTTCAGCAGGTGAGCTGTCACTATTGGGACATTTAGCTGACTTGTTCCATCTGTGCACCACTGGTCAGATCTTTCTCCTTGAGTGGTTGCCTCCAGCACAGCCCTCCGAATGCATGTCATGCTGGATACCCCTGCTTGTTGAAAATAGAACAAATGACCTCGAGAGTTTTCCTTTGAAAGTATCTTGAGGGAGAACAAATGAGAAGGACTCGATCGGGCCATCTGCTCCCCTCCCATCCAGCTGTGTTGGGCCTGGCCCTGCAATAAGGTTGGGTGAGAGCAATGTGTGCCAGGAGGTTTGGCTGCTGAGAGCTGGGTTGGGGATTTGCAAATCCCGTTGGATCGTGGACTGGTGTCAGGGTGTAGGAGTCGATGAAACCTGTGGGCAGCTGCTGCCCTTCCAGCCTGCTGTCCCTGGGCGGCTTGGTCTTCTGAAGCCCACCTTGGCTGGGCTGTAGTGTGGGGCTCAGCAGACACAACCAGGACCTGGTATCTCCAAGGCCATTCTGATCTCTGGGGTTGGGCAGAGTGAGCCTGGGAAGAGCCCTTGCTCCTGGCTGGGTGTTTGTCTCTGAGGAGCCAGGTGCTTTCCTGCAGACATCCCTGCTATTCAGCAGACAGCTGATGCTGAAAGATCTTCCCTATTCGGCAGGGCATGAGCCCAGCAGGACTTGTAGTTTATGTTGGAGCTGTCAAATCCTTCTGTTTTATATCTGGGCGTAGTGGATCATGTTTCTTCCATGACCTCAGGTGCCCTTGTGTGTTTGCTTGTTTGGGTAGGAGTTAAGGTCAAGAGAAACGGTGGTGCTCTGCTCTCATTTTGGCTTCAGCTTTGGTTCTGGGGCTATTGCTGCATGCCCATGTGACAGAGGATGGCCAGCTCTGGGTAAGAGCATGTCAAACCCAGCCTGGGAGCTGGATGCACCTGGCTATGGTGAGGGGAAGAGTTAGCAGAGGCTGTGCTGGGTTACTGCTGCTTCTGTGGCTTTGCTGCCTCATTATTGGGGAAAAAAGAGGCCCTGGCAGCAGGACAGCATAAGGAGGAATGGGAAGCTTCATGTGCTTGCCCATCCTGGGGTCCCGCTCTGCGTGATGACCAGGAGCAGCTGCCACCTCTTTTTCATGAATTGACAGAATGACTGAGGTTGGAGGCACCTCTGGCCCCACCTGTTCTCCAGCAATGCCACCCAGAGCAGGCTCTCCCGTGCTGTGTCCAGAAGCTTTGAAGATCCCCAAGGAGGAGGTGCACAAACTCTCTGTGCAGCCTGCTCCAGTGCTGGGCCACCTGCATGTTAAAGATGGTTTCAAGGCCCCAGCTGCCTCACAGAGCTGGCACCAGCCCATCTGCTCTGCACGCTTCTCCCCAAACACCAAACGACACAGGACACCATGTTCTCCAGTCTTCTCTGCTCAGGGAGAAGCCCTGCTGCAGACCCCAAGGGCTGAACAGCTGTGCCATGCTTCTGCAAAAGGTAGCATGTCATTGCCTCTGTCCCTGCCCTGACAACAGAGAATGATGGTGCCCTGGACTTGTTCTCAGCACCATACACCTCTGAGCACACAGGCTGGCCTCGCGTGGGCTGGGGCTGCACTCAGCCAGCACCAGAGCTCTGCTCTGCCACTAGCAGCCATTGCAGGAGGCCGAGGTGTCCTCACCACGTGGAGCCCCGGTCCCTGGGATGTGCGTGCAGGGGACCGCAGGGCCCCACCGTCTGCCCCTGGGCATGACTTGGCCGGTGCTGAGGATCAGGTTAGGTCTTGTGTCCAGGTGCAGGCGGCCCGGTTGCTGCAATGTGCCTGTTCCTGCTCAGAGGGGAATGTTGCTCACCTGCCTGGGGAGGCACAGGCACTTGCATGGTTTTGCACAGCCTGCCAAGCCTTAATCTCCATTGTTTGACAGCTGGCGTGCTGCTGACGTCAATCCCATGGCTCAGGGGGCTTTTTGGGGAGGAATGGGCAAGTCTCCGCATACGCGTGCTTGCAGACGTACCAGAAAAACATAGCACCGAAACCACAGAGGGAGAGGGAGGTGAAGAAGACGACGACACGAAGAGGGGAGTGCAGCATGAAGGCTGCTCCTGTACAGCATGGCCCTGCCCTGCGAGCTGCTGGCTGACTCACAGCCAAGCCTACCCTGCTGGGTGGCATCCCTAATGGGGTGGAGAATGCCACTGTACAGCTCCAGCTTGCTGGGAAGTGCTGCTCGGTGTCTGCTGCCTATGTCAAGGGTCAGTGTGTGTGTTCTGGAAGCATCTCACCTGCCTTTCTGGTCCTTCTCCATCTCTTTCATCCAGCTGAGACTGCTGATACTGAGAGCTGGATGCTGGGTCACTGCTGCCCTCTTGTTCTCATCTGGTGGCCCAGGGCGGAGGTGCAGCTTTGTCCCTTCCTTTATTAGATATCATTAAAGAAACTGTTCTTCTGACATGGGTTGAACCAGCCCTGTACGTCACTGTCCTGCCTCATGAGACCGTTTCAGGATGTTGCCTAGAAGCCATGCCCAGATCACTGTTGGTGTTGGCCAGTGTGTGCCCAGCTCTGCTGCTTTGCTTCCACAGAACAAGCTCTGCAAGCCATGGGAGCACCACCCCGGCCATCCTGCAGGCTGACCCCTCTTCCATGTGTCAAAGGATGCGAGCGGTGTTCTGCATGCCAACGGTGCTCCAAAGAAAGCAGAGCGTCCTTCGTGCAGGAGTGGTCCAGCTCCTCTGTCCATCTCTCAAAGCTGCACCATTTGACTCTGGAGCTTGCAAAGGGCTCTCTGGGGACTCTCTGGCATGGAGATCGCTGCTTCCAGGCTGAGCCACCGGTGCTTCTTACAAACTTGTGACCTTAAAAACCACATCCTGATGGTAATTGTTCTCCTGAGCTGGAAATCCTGTCTGCTCTGCGGTGGACTTCAGCTCCCAAGTGGCTCGCGGTCTTTGGTGAACACAGTTGAGCTTTCCCGCAAGGGAAATGACACTCGTCCTCTGCTCGGCAGCAGCCAGCCAGGGGCTGCTCGTGTCACCAGCCAGAAGGACTCCTCTGACACCACCTGCTCCATTCCCTGGCACAACCATCTCTAGTGGCCTTCAATATTTCTCATTCAAAAAAAAAAGCAATCCTACAGGAGACGAAAGAGGAGGAGGAATCTAGGAGCCGCCATAAGTAGCTTTGAAGGGAATTTTTTCCTTTCCTGGCTCAGCTAAGCCACTTGGCTGAAGCTGTCCCAAAGCCCAGCCTTTGTCATACCTAGGAAGTAGAAACCCTTAAAGCCATTTTGGCTCCGTGTGTAGAGCTGGAACCCCACAGCCAAGAAGGTCAAAGGGCTCAGAGAAGCGGAATCACAAAATGAGTAATTTTTCTTTTCTTTTGCCTCCACCCCTTGATTGTGTGAAGGAATACAAGCAGCCATTCGAGCAAATTCCTTAATGTCTTGATTCGGGTTGCCTTTGCGTTATGTTAGCACCACTGGCATTGATCCGTGTTCCTTCCTGACCACATATTTTTGAGGTCTTGGAAATTCAAAGTTGGATGGTGTCCACCGGGGAAGGGTTTTAGCAAACTATTTGAGTTTTCAGCTATTTCTTGGTGTGGAGGAAGGGAAATAGGAGAAGTTGTGCCTCAGTGAGTTTTTCTGGAGGCAGCTGGATTCCTCTGTGCAATTAGTCAAAGGCCATGCGTCAGCCCTCCCCCGACAAATGAGGCATCCAGAAGTATGCGGGGAGTTCCTCTCGCCTGAAATTCTGATCTGGAGGGTTAGAGCTGTAATGCCAGTTTTTGTTCATGGATGTAGAAAATGCCACTGATCACTAGTGAAATGCCTTGTTCTTTTGAACACGTTTCTTCATATTACAGAAAAAACAGCGTGCTCAGTCTCTAGCCGTAGGAAAGACAAGGTGAACCCTCAGCATCCTCTTGTTGTTGCGATACCTTCCTGCCCACGCGCTGACTCTCACTCCTGGGGATCAGTGGCAAAAAGCAGCATTTCCTAGCTAATATTCATCAGAATTTCACTTCTCTCATTCCCTACCCACGACCAACCAGTTCCAATCCACGGTACGGCTGTCATGGCCATGCCAGGCTTCCACACGTGCTGAGGAGGATGAGCGCTTGTGTGTAGGATGCGCTCCAGCTGCCCAACCCTACCACCCCTTCTGACTGCTCAGAAAACATTTCGTGGAATTTCTCAGCACAATTAGCAGATTAGAGGAAATTACTGTAAGTGAGTGTGTCAGAAGCTCTCCCAAAAAGTGCAATGGAAGGATTGTTTTGGCAGTTATTCATCTCCAGCACCACGTTGGCCCACTAATGTTGGTTAAGAGATTTAGAGCAGGGGTGATGTTTTCTCCATAACGACTGATGAAAAACGTTCCTTTCTTCTGCAGACCTGACCTCAGCGCTGCAATGATAGCAGTGTTGGTAATTGGTGTGTGATGGCAGGAAGATGATGAATCTTACTCTCATCTGAAGAGTCAGCAAAAATTGGTGTGGGAAGATGAACAACTGCGTCTAAAGGATACAGCCAGCCTCATGGCACAAAAGCAAAGTGTCAGGAAAAGGCGAGGTAGATGAGTTCAAAACCGTACGAGTGAGGAATTGGTTGGTCTGGTTCTTCGTTTGTTTTAATCTCTTTTCCTGGATTTTCAGGCCGTGCTTATGGTATCTATAAATGTTGTTGGCACAGTGATGATGGAAAAATTCCTCTTTTCCTGACTGCACTGTCATGGGACCACAAAGTTGCCTGGAAAAGAACCATAAAAGATCAGTCCAGGTCCTCCTGCTTGTCCTACACTCCTTTCAAATGTGCTCCTCCCAAGAATCCAAGGCCGTGCCCTGTTCTCTCCTCAGCTCTTGTGCTACTCGGCTGCTCTGGTTTGGTTTATTTAGAGATTGTCTTTGTATCCTGTTAACGCGTCTCCTCTTGAAGGTCTGTCAGTTCTTTGTCCTTCTATCCCTTTAAGAAGTGGGATCTTTGGATTGTTTTCTTGGCTTGTCTTTTGATACTGCCTGGAGCCTTGTAGGGTCTGAATGGCTGGAAGCTTTCCAGGGCTGGGAAGATCCTGGACCATCCCCTCTCCAAAATACCCCCTGGCCTAGGTTTGAGCTGAGCAGTCTTGTCTTGAAGATGGCTGCACTAGTTATCATTTCCACTGTTTCCACTATTGAGCAGCATGATCTTAACAGAACTTGGCTTTCTCTCAGAGTTTTGCTGGCAGGCACCTTCTCTCTGGTGGCCAGGGGCTGGTGGCAATGAGCTCCTCTTTGAGGAACTCAGCGTCAGCTTGAGATCTCCCTTGCCTTTTGAGGCTATGGCCTCCCAGTAGGGCCCCATCTGGATTAAAGCCCCAGCAGTTGGCACTCCACTGTGTCTTTTCTGCATCCAGCAGTGACGTGGTGGGGATTGGAGGGCACACAGTGCCTTCAAGGGGGTCCTGGCCTCGTGCCTTGCAAGGAGGAAACCATCTCATCCTTCAGCAATGCGAATCGCTTCTGCCCTGGGGGGATCTTCAGTATCACCTCCAGCCCATAGTCATGGCTGCAAGCCAATGCCAAGGTTTTGCAGAAGCTTATCCAGCAGCCAATAAGCACGGATGTTAATAAGCTGAAAGACCTGGGAGCGGTAATTAGCGAGAGGAAGAAGAGGAGGAAAGGAGGAGGCATGTTTTTCTCTTGTTCCAAACAGCAGTTGAGAAAGATGAGGTTTTGCATGTGTACAGCTGCCATCATGGGGGAAGCCATGGGGAAACACCCTGAGGCCATGCACATCCTCTGCGAGGAAGATTTATGCCAGTGTTAACCCAGACAAAGAGCTGAGCAGGTTTCTTTGGTACTTTGTGTCATGCAGCATGAAAACTCTTCATTCCTCCTTCAAAAGCCCATTGCCCCCCAGCAATCCCCTTGACAGCATTGCAAATGGCTCAGGAATAGTTAGGCTCAAACCCAAGGTCAAGAAGCAAACGAAGAAAGGAGGGGTGAGCAGGATCTGCCCCCTGTTTGCTGCCCAGCTCACTGGCATGGCCCCACAACTGGACATAATGGGGAAACTTGGACAGTGCTGGGGACAGAGGAGGAAAGTAACATACACAGGCATGGATCTGTTGGAAATTGGGCTGCTTAACCCCCCTAACACCAGAACAGCTTCTTTGTTTCTCAAGCAGGCAGTTTGCTTCTAAGAAATGGCCTTCTCTGTAAACTGAGATCATCTGATAAATCTTATTAATTCAGTCAAATGACTCCATCGTGGCTTGTTTGCATGTCTGCGTGCTTTTGGATTGCTTTTTTAAATACAGGTCATCTTTTGGGGAGGAACTATCCTGTTCTTAAGATACTTCCCCAAATCCAGCAGGTTTCAGGAACAAAACAAAAGGTGAGGACTAAGCAAGAGCAGGAAAAACGTTACATTTCTGAGTTTTGTCTGTTCAAAGAGGATTCATCCCCATGGAAGCATTTCCTACCAGGATCTGATAACCTTTCTGGCTTTCCACTTGGCTGCCCATCACCTGATGCTCACATGTCGGAAAACACAGCACCACCGAAGCCCTGGGGGATGGATGGATGCTGCACTCCTTGTTTGCCAATGTCCTCACACCTCTTTCCAAAGCCAGTGAAACTTGGGGGAGGAATTCAAGAATCAAATTGGTTAAGTAGGCTCTTTGCCATGACAAGCCTTGATGGGAAGCTCTAGAGTAACCAGTGTGAAATAAAGCGTGTTACTGTAAGAAGTACTTTCTTCCTGCCTCTTAGTAGCCAGCTACAGGGTGTTCCCTGTGGAGCACAAATATTTTCGTCAGGCTAAATTACATTTAATTAGTTTTCATTAAGATGATGCCAACCTGCCCCTTTATTAGCTGCATGGAAACTCACTTCTGAAAAAGCTTGAAAACAATGAGGCAGGGAAAATATCCTGCCGGCATCATGCTTGCTTCCATCCGTTACAGAAAAGAAAGGGACCACCAGACTGCATGGGCTGTGCGGTGACTTTCCTGTCTTGGCATGGCAGGCTGCAGTGTGTTTAAAATAATCTGTCTCCGTGATGTGTTTTAATTTTCCCTTAATTAATAAGTAAAAGTAAAAAATAGAAGGCTGGGATTGTTTCCAGTCCTTCACTTGCTGTGGTGGCTCTTTGGGATGCGACTGTTGCCCATGGCCACTGTGATCACCAGTGATGGTAGAGGTGAGTCCAGAGCCTACTGAGACCACACAGGCATTTATTGCTCCTGTGTGTCCTCCTGTCCCCAAGGTGCTTGGCAGATGGGGGAAGGATGGGGAGCTGATCCCCCGCAGTCCAGAGAGCAGCCTGGTGTGAGCGGATTTTTCTTCCAGAAGCTGAAATTGGGCAAACCTCAAGCCAGGAGTGAAACGAGCAGTGAGGTGTGATTGCCTGGTGTGCGAGGCAGCCAAAATACACAGCGACATCCCTATCGCTCCATCTCCCATCAGGAGTGAACGCCTCTGCTCTCCTGTGTGTTCTCCAGCCTGCGTAATGCTGACGTCGTGCTGGACCAGCTGAGTAGGGCATGGGCAGGATCAGGCCAGACCGGGTCCGGAGTCACGTTCCTGGCCAGAGCCAGTGCTGGGAAGCAGGAGCAGGAAGTACTGGTGTGGGAGGTGCCTGGGATCTGGGTGTCCCTTTGGGCTGTGAAAGCCATCAGGGATCCCGTTGGGGGACAAAGTGGTGTCTGTCGGGCTGGCTGCACAGTCAGTGTGAATATAACCATGGTGGCAAATTCTGATTCCTCACTTGTTCTAATTCTGGGCCATTGGTTTTACGTTTCGTTCTTTCCCTCACTGAAAACAAGGCACTTCAGGCTTACATTGGTTTCTTTAAGTTCTGCCTTCGTGTTTGGATTTCTGCAGTTCTCTGTTGTGCTGGAGCCCAACACATTTCTATTTAACTGAGGAATGAAAGTGTGGGTAGGGGGTACATCTTCAGACCTGTTTTCCTCTGTGTCATGAGAAGGTGCCCCCTCCATCAGTGTTGCATCTATGGGGGATACCTTATGCCCCAGGCCAGTGGGGTAAGGAGCTGGAAAAGGACTGGGTTTGCTAGAATACATTTTTCAATGAATGGGAAATTGTATTTTAAAATGACATTATCTCATACAAGCTTTGAGTAAATCAGACCACAGAGAAGCCTCCACACCTTTCACCTGCAGCGTGGCTTTGCCATGTCCAGCAGCACTTGCAAGCTCGAGCTGAGAAACGATGCATGGGATCCTGCAGCAACTCCAGTGATGCTGTGGCTGTGCCAAACTCTTCTCTTCCAGAGACGGGGTTCCCGTGGCTGATTCCTCTGGGGAAGATGTTGGATGCAGCGTGGTGAGTGGCATAGTCTCTTATCTTGGGTGATGGAGGGCTGCACTTTGAAATGAGGTGTCCTGGGCCAACTTCCAGCTGAATATGAAAACAGCAGGCTGTTTATGTAATGATTTCTTATGTTTTCGGTACTACTGGGACTCTCTTGTGAAATATCCTGGCTGAACCAAGCCTGTGCTGATACGATGAGGGCTGGTTTTAGGTCTGCAGGTTGGAGGAGGCAGGGAAAGGCCGTGGGATTGGTGCGTGGGGAGCAATATCTTCTTCAAGAGGGGAAGAAGGGAGCAGGCAGCAGGAGCAGGCAGCAGGAGCAGGCAGTGCCTGGGGCTAACAATGGGTCTAGTGTTGTAGGGGGCAGAAGCCTTTGCGTCTTCTCTGAGAGTTTACCTGTCTGAAAAAGAAAGCCATTAACAGGCTGACTGATGTGGCCACCCCTGGCTCTCCCTAAAATAACTCTTAGGGACAGCAGCAGTGTCAGGCTAGTGTGCTGAATCCTAACCAATGATAGTTCCTAGCACAGGTCAGGCTTTGTCCATTCGTGTCCTGCAGCTCTTTGAAGGTGGATCTGTGTCCTGGTGTCCTGGGTGCCACCAGCCCCAAAGCTCAGTTGGGCAGCACTGGGGGCTGTGCTGGGCTCAGCCATGCGTGTGGAGTGTTGTAGGGCCAGGCTGTGTTTGCGTGAGAGGCGTGGGGCGTGCAGCAAGCCAGCAGTGAGTCAGGGTCAGCACTGACCTTTTAGCTCAAGCATCTGACAGGTCACGGACCCGCAGGAGCTGATGTTTCTGCTGAAACAGAGAGGAGGGCATTGAGGTGACCTCGCCTGTCCCTCGGCAGCCCACCCCAGCAACCTCTGCAGGAATTGATTTTTCCCTTAATTCTGAGGTGAGTTAGGAATCCTTTCGTTCCTGCTACTTGGAGGGGCTGAGTGCGATGTGTGCTGCTGTTGTGGAAGCAGATAGGCGCTGCTCAGTCCAACTTCTCATGGCATCTCCATCTTCCCTTCCTACTGCTGCTGTTCCCTTTGCCTCCAGACTGTACTGCTCATGGGACACCAACCTCCTAGTGGGCCTAGAAAAGGAAACAGGTTTCCCAGAGCCATATGCCTCTGCTGGCATCTGTAAATACCAAAGAGAGCATCTTGGGTCCTTGGAAGACCCCAAACACAAGGGCTCTAGGGATGGGAGGAGATATCCTTCTAGTCTGAGTCATGATGGAAAGGAACTGTTACTGGGCTCCACCTAGCCCAACTATGTTAGCACTGCTCAGCTCTCTCTCTAGCAGGGGAGATGCTCGAAGCCCAGAGATACTGCCTATGAGCTGTGAGTCAGTCATTGTCCAGAGAGTCTCCAAGGGACAAACATCATAACAGCTTCTTTCCTTGGCTGCCGTCTCAGAAACTGCATCCCGCAGCTGGCCTGGCTGATGCTTCCCTGCTTTGTTTGCTTCCTCCCGGCTGTGGCGTGCTGCCGCTGGACACCAAAGTGTCCATGGTGCCTTTCAGTCTATCCCACCTAAATTTAACTCGCTATTTTTGTCTTTGCAGGCTCATTGTGTCCTGTTTTAGAGTAGGAGCGAGCAGCCGCAAAGGCGGGTGAGGAAAGGTGTTGTCTATTATGTGGTGCCGTGGTGGGACGATGGCTTTGTCTCCTGCAGTGGTTTCCCAAAGGAGAGGGATGGCACAGGAGCTGTGACCCGTTCCTCTTCCCATATAGCTGCAGGGAGTTTTTCCAGTCAGGACAGCCTCTCAGAAGAGTGCTGAGTTGCAGACAACACAGATGGATGCAATTCAGGCAGCAGTTCCCAGAAGCGGCCTAACGTTTCTTATTGGTGTGACCCGAACCAAAAGCAAAGCCAGGAGTCAAACAACAGGAACAGGCACTGAGGAAATGATCCCTGGCTGAAGTTAATGCCCTTGCAAAGATAAGGGTAATGTGCCATTCAGCATGAGTCAGCTTATCCTGTCATGGTGCTTAGGGTGGCACAAGGGTGTGGGGCTGCTCATCCCCTGGGTGTCCTGGAGGAGTGGATCTGCACAGAGGTGGACCCTTGTTGAGAGGACAGATCTCCAGAAAGGCTGGCTTGGCATCCCCCACAGACACAGTGCCTCCAGCAGTTTGTGGAGGGCTCCACACCTGATCTCAAAATTGTCATAATTGTCCATGCAGGTTTCCATCATCCTTACCAGGGATTTCCTGGGCACTGACCAACCCACTCTGTTCTTTAAAATCAGGTCCTTGAGGAGAGCTGAAGAAAGAAGGGAACTGTAGGAATTCACAATCCAGAATGCTCACCAAGCCTTCCTTGTAAGAGCCTTGACTTCTGCCGTCCCACCCCTGTGGCAGTGGTTCTCCATGGAAGATCAACAGCATCTCCTTTTCTTTTGCTCTGAGGGACAGCAGGGAGCTTGCTCCTTGAGCAGCCAGCTTGCTCTTGACATGATTGCTCTTGGACAATCCTCTGAAGGCCACTAACGTCCTGCAAATCACATATTTCACATTTTGCAGCGTATTCCCTTAAGGTTCCTCATGCCCTTGGCTCGGTGTTGGGATGCTGGAACTGGAGTGGGCCTGCTGTGCAGCCAGCCTGGCTCCTTTAGCTAACACAAATCATGGTTGTCAGGTACAATCTGGGAAAACAACATTTCCAATTCAAAACAGTGGATTTCCATGGTAGGAAATTCCTGCCCCATCAAGGACACAGTGTCTGTCTTGGGAAGGATTTCTTTTTGGTTGGAGTAATCCATTAAAGCATCTTTCTTTGTTAATCTCCTAGTTTTGGGGTGAAGCTAATTAGCTGTGGAGCAGAAACGTACTTGGAAAGAAATCAGCCCGTTGTCTGATGGGATGGCTCTGAAGCACCACCAGTGAAGTGTAAAGGCAGTCTGTGGATGTCATCAGAGCTGACAGCTCTTTTCAAAGGGTATACTTATTTCTTGATGCCCTGCTTTCACGTTTACATGAATCAATCACACTTCTTCTTGGAGAAGCTATGAATAACACCGAGAGCAAACGTATGTTTTCTAGTGGGCTCTTCTTGAGGCAATTTAATCCATGGTGTTAAGCATGATTTTCAGGAAAGACTCGGAGTAGCCTCTTCTCAAGAGCACCCAGGGTCATAGAATGGTTGGATTGGAAGGGACCTCACAGCCCTTCCAATCCCAACCCCTGCCGTGGGCTGGGATCCTGCTGGGTTTTGCCCATCTAAAAGTATGTTTTTGTGTTCTGTGCCCATGGTTCAGTCTCACCCCTGGCATGACTGCAGGATAGCTCTCTGTCCCTCGCGCCCCGTGCCATGCTGATGTCTGTGGGCTCCTCAGGTCCCCCCTGCCCAAGTGGGAGCAGCCAGGGAAGGATGGAAACAGTGACAGAGAGATTCCAACGTGCTTCAGCGAAAACAAAACGTCGTTTCCATCGGAAAGTATTTCAAGGTGCTTCAGACTTCAAGATGAAACAAAATCTTCCCTTGCAAAATGTCAGTTCCAGCCATTGTTCCAGTTTGACTTGTGTGTTCCAAGGAAAACAAATAGACTTTGACTTGTGATGCCTCATGTTGAGATGGCCAACTCAAACCAAGCCCTTTCTGCTACACCTTCAGCATTAGGCAAAAATCTTGTTGTGATGGAAAACACTCTTGTTTTTATTCCAGCCCCTCTGAACAGCACTTTCTGTACCACAGGCGCTGTAGATCTCATCCTGCATCTATATCCTATTTCCAGCTTGAGAGCTGCCAGCCCTCCCAGTGGCCGGCACTACATGTGGCTGAGCATTCCTCTTTGTCAGGGGCTTTTAGCTGCAAAAGTAAGCCCCGCGTGATGGTTGGGCCTAGGAAAGCCACTCTGGTGGATGGATTGAGCAACATTATTTGGGGTAGGAGAACACCAAAGAACCTCTGTGCCAGGGAACAGGGCTGCAGGTCAACAGGAAAGCCCTGTGAGAGGGATGAGAGAGAGGGAGAAAGGGACATCTCTAGAGGGGGATGGATGGGAGCGTAAAGTTCTGAACTCTTTTGGATGCACGAAAATGAGTTTGTCAAAATGAATTCCAGCAGAGCTGTGAAAAATGTGTGTCAGCAGGACCGGTGACTGCCAAATCCCAAACTCTTACTCATGGCTGCTGCTTGCATCCAGCACGATGAGAACGGCCTTTCTGGCCTTCTTTCGGTTTACTGCTTATTGGAACTCAAGCTGTTTTATTCAGTGAACCAGCCCTAGCACCACGACAGACAAACAACGCATGCACACTCACTCAGTATTGGTCTGGCAGAGGGAAATTCAGAAAGTTTCGAACCAAACAAGGAGGTTTTATGAAAACTCCATGTAGCTGAAAGTATACGTTGGAAGATCATGCAACTCAGTTGAGTTGGCTGCCATTGCTATTGAAAAAGTTGGTAAGTAGTATAATGAAAATATTTTGCTGTAAATTAGTGGGGATTGAACCGTTTTCAATTTCTTTGATACACTGCTCCATATTTAACAGTGCCCAGAGCTTCAGGCCTCGCAGTGGTATGAGCACTGGTATGATGTTAGGAATGGGATGTGTGGAATTCACCCTCTTTTATCTGCTTTTTATTAAATGCAGCCCCTTCCAGAGGGAAGCGGACAAACATCGCAGAGCTGTGGTTTAACTGTCCTTCCCACGGCTTCAGGAGGGATCAAAGCAGAGCCCTGGCCATTGCGCAGTGCTTGGATGGCTCCTTTCAGGTATCGGGGTAATTTTCATTACAGCTTTCTCCTGCTGAATTGTTATTAATTTTCATTGAGATGGTGTTGGCTGTGTGAGCGCACTGAGGTCTTTCAGAGGGGGCAGAGCAGCTAATTAGAATCATTTCTAAGGTAAAAAAAAGTCAATGTATCCAACAGCCTTTCAAGAAGGTGAAGATTTGCAGTGGGATGTGGAGGGCTGGGCACGTGGCTCTCATCAGGATGAAGGAAAATCCTTCTCTCCAAGGCCTTTAGGATGCTGTTTCTCAGTGCTTTTCCTCTACAGTCTGAAGTATTCCCAGGACACAGCTGAGGGCTTCTGAGCCTGTTCCTACCCGGGCATCCTGTTGCCCCTGGGTTTGTGGATAAAGCATGGTTTAGCAAAGCTACAAAAATATGACGCTCTCTACCTTTATTAGCCTTGCTTAGGGGCACTGTTCCCGACTTTTTAGCGACTGTGAAGTTCACTGTCAGCAGGCAGAGCTAAGTTACTGTCTCATCATGCTCTCTTGAAGCAGTTTCAAGGAAATACAGCCCTTCTTTGAATGGCACCATCAGATCCTTGTCTGCCTCCTCTAATTGCTCTTACTACAGGATACTGATGCTTCAGATTGTGAATCCTTTGTGGCAGGGACTCTTTGTTCTGGGCTTGCAGAACACATCCTGCAGCAAAGGCTCTGGCCCAACTACAAACACCTGAGTATTTTGAGAACCACACTCCAAGAGCACCAGCAGGGCACGAAGGGCAGGGGGATCTTGCTGTTGCATGCTGGCCCCTGCTATTGGCAGCACCCACGTTGCTCAGAGCAATGCACATCACCTTCCATCCTTGCGTTTATTCCTGTTTGTTCAAGGTGAGTCTATTCAGCCATGTCAGAATCTAGAGGGGATTTTAATTTCAGTCTCTCACCTCTTTCCTTCACCAACCATTGAACCATAGAATTCTTTGAGTTGGAAGGGACACTGGTCCAACCCCCTGCAATGAACAAGAGCACCTACAGCTCCATCAGGTGCTCAGAACCCTGTCAAGCCTGACCTTAGGCATTTCCAGCAATGGGACATCCAACACCTCTCTGGGCAACCTGTACCAATGCCTCATATTCTTACTGTAAAAAAAAAACACACAAAACTTCTTCCTTATATCCAGTTTAAATCTCCCCTCTTTTAGTTTGAAACCATTTCCCCTTATCCAGTCACAACACAGTCTGTCCCTCATCAATACTTCTTCTCTGAAACATGCTGAGCAAAAAGACTCTGAACATGACACCTAAAGGATGGCGTCTCCAAAGGGGGAGGTGGAAGGGGTGGCTGGCCCAGCTGGCTGAAATAATCCAGTCACTGCCTTCTGCTTCCTCACTGTGCCTCCAGAACATGCCTTGCTTCTGCCATTGCCCTGCAGGCATGTGGTCCCATGGGATGGGTTTTGTGCAGGATGGAGAGCAGGGGTAAGAGAGTCTCTAAACTGCGTTATTCGTTCAGATGTCCTCTGCTTTGAGTCAGCCACGGGAGGGCTGGTTTGGTGCTGACACACAGCTGTGCTGCAGGCTCCATCCCCGCTTTCACCCAGCCCTGACCTCACTCCTAATCCCCGGGCGGTGGCTGTGGGCTGAGCAGCATCACCTCCTGCACTGGGACCCAGCCATCCCTTGTCCCCAGAGCTGTCGGCATGCTGTCAGCCCCAGGGCAGGTTGGCCTGTGAATCAGCCAAGCCTGTTCGCCTGGTGGGGCTGAGCATCCCTCTGACCGGTCTTTCTGCTTCAGATCAAACACAACCTGCTGGGAAATTAAACCCAACCTCTCACAGTCTGTAATTTCCAGTGAAACCTCAGGCACAGCTGGGAGGACATGGGCTTTTCTCCCTCCTCTCTCTTGCAGAGCCTCCCAAGGACATCCCGTCACAGCATGTCTCTCTCGGTGTCCCTGTCCTCACTTCCCCTTGCACCACTGACCAGAACAAAGAGCAGCACCTCTGCTTTCAGTACAAGTTTCCCTTTGGGTCAGGATGATCTGTGAAGCTGAGTGTTGATGGTGGGTATGTGTTGGTGTGTGAGGGAACCACTGTCTCCTAAAGGCCAGTGGGCAAATTGAGAGGAACGGGCTGTAGATGAATGGATGAGCACTGAGATGTGGCTTTCAGTTCATCCCAGATGGAACACAGGTAGAAAAGCAGAGAGATCCTGGGCTTTGCATTAAAGCATCACCCCACGCTTGATAGAGGGAAATGGGGTGGCTGATGCAGGGAAAGAGAAAAACTATGGTCAGTCTGAAAGAGTTT
The DNA here is from genome assembly GCF_951394365.1 of Tetrao urogallus. Lineage (NCBI taxonomy): Eukaryota > Metazoa > Chordata > Aves > Galliformes > Phasianidae > Tetrao > Tetrao urogallus. The sequence goes on from NC_136822.1 coordinate 4,045,489, forward strand.
GACCCATTTTTTCCTGCAGAGAGGGCACAGGTCTTGAGGCTCTGATGCAAGCAAGGTGACCATCCCCCCAGTGAACGATGTACATGGACGGGGGGGAGGGTGAGGGGTGATAAAAAGCCCCACAGTGGCATTGAGGTCTCCTCCCAGTTTACGCTTTGGCCTTGCACTCCTCTGGCCCTGGGAACCTATCCCAAAGGCCAAAGAAGAAAATTGACCCCGGTAGCTGCATAAAATGGACTGAATCTGCCAGCACAGGGCTTCTCCTGCCAGACCCAGGACATCAGAAGTATCGCCTAATGAAGCACCAAGATGAGGATCTGCAGCCAAGCTTCCTCCCCTTCTCAGCGCCATAAATCACAGTCCTTCTGTGCACTCATCAGCAGCCAAAGCTGTAACACTGGAAGAGATAAAACACAGTGCAGAATCCCCAAACAGAGGCACAAGCCTTGTTTTCTCCTCAGAGAAAGCCAGAAGGGAATCGCAGCTGGAGTTTCCCTTTCAGTGAGATAGAGGCTGGGAGCCGTGATGGTGCCCTGTGGTGCTGGGTGGGCTGGGCAGGGGCTGAGCACACATCTCTGGGGGCATTGTAGGGGAATGGCCATGACAGTATCCCTCTGCTTGGAGGGGAACGTGCATGAGATGAGGTTGTTATAGCAAAGTGAGCATCACGCATCTGTGCAGGACAAACTGAAGTGCTGGAGCTGCTTGCCAGTAGGTCAGGTGTCCCATGGAAAATGGCTTTGGCAGCACATGGGGTGATGAGGAGGTGAGTGGAGGGTTGTGAGTGTCACAGAGCTGGGCTTTCTTTCTTTGCTGTGATGCTGAAACTTCATAGCCATCGCATCTGTTGGGAGGGGAAGGGGGAGGGAGGAGAGGCAGATGAGGGGGCTGAGTTCAGAGCCAGTAAATCTGGGAATGGTGGCAGTTGGGGAGAAAGGGAGGTGGGGAAGCAAGATGATTGCTGTACTGCAGACTGGGAGTACCCACGTGTCCCTGCATATAGTGCTTGCAGGGCATGGGGAAGGCAGCACCCCAAAGAGTTATCCCATATCAGTGCTGATTTCCCCACACCTCTGCAGCTGAGGGCAGCCCGCAGGTCCCTCTCCCATGGTGTCAGGCCCCCTCTCGTGGCCAGCGGGCACCTGTGGGTGGCACTGGGTGCTTCTGGGTCTCCTCCAACCTCCTCTGCCCTCCTTTGCCAGGAACCCCCCTGTTTGGGGAACTTGTACCCATGGAGAGAGGTCACACCCACCCTGACACTGCTCTACCATTGCCACATACTTGGGCAGGGGCTCCCCCTCCTCAGGACCTACCAGTGTTGGCCCCCCAACACTGTTCTAGCTGGGATTTGGGGTCTCCAGGCTCTGGACAACCTATCTGGCTCACTCTCTCCTCACTTTACATAGGGAAAATAATTCTGATGAAGCGCCTGAAGCCAGCTTCTCCCCCCTCCCCCAGCCCTTCTCCCTCTGACACTTTTTCTCCTTTGCGACAATAAATCAGTGCTCTGCATAAACAAAGCCCTGGAGATCTATTCCTTAAAACAGCTCCCAGGAATCACACAAACGCCATTCTTCCACGCAAGAAGGGCGGGAGGAGGTTGGGTTAATTTTCACTCTGTGACTCCTTGCCGGAGGGAGGGATCTGTCCTGCAGTCCCCATCCCCAAAACACCCAGACCCGATGGGCTCCCACCGGCTCGCCGCACGCCCGCGCTGGCTTCCTGCAGCTTTAAAGTTCCCTCTACACCCAAAGGAAAAGAGGGAGGAGAAAGGGTTTCATCATCGCTCCCGAGTGTGGACTTATAAAAACTTTGTGCTCACGCTGCCTGGCTCACTCATCGGCTCACCGTTTTCGGAGCAGGACGGGCCAGAGCCCTCACGAGCGTATCTGTTGGGGTGCACCATGGGGGTCCATCCCGAAGCTGCCAAATCCCCAGTGGATGTCCCCAAAAGCTCCAGCACCTGCTCCCGTGGTATCTTCTGCAACATCAAGGTAAGGAGCGGCGATGCGCGAGGAGGAGGCTGGCACAGATGCGGTACCAGTGCTGAGACCAAGGCTGATAAAAAAGGGGCAGAGAGCAAATCCTGCACCCCGGCCCCAGATGAGGTTGCAGAGCACCAGGGCTCGGTGAAAGCAGCATGATGTGCTGCGTCCTGTACACGGCGTGCTGCTGCTGGGGAATGATTAACCACATCCTGGTGCGAAAGCAAAATGCTGCCCCAGGACTGCGTCCATTCTTGGCGGGGAGCGGGGCAGCTTTGGGAGCGGTGGAGATGGCTGTGGGGTTCTCTCATGTTGTTTCGCAGCGCTTGAGGCAGCGGGGTGCAATGTTGGGGTCCTGGTGGGGGACCCATCCCTGGGTGTGCTTCCCTAGCAGCATCACTGAGCACACGTCTGCAGTGCTTTTTGGATTAGAGCAGCTTTAGTAAACTGGAGAATGAGGTCTGGAGTGGGGAGGAGTTTGGTTTGCTGTCAAGTGCTGATGTTTTGGGGTCACAGGCAAGCGCGCCAGCAGCACACAGGGAGCTGGTCCTTCCAGTCCTGCATCCCTAAGTCCCTGCTGCTGCTGTCTGAGTAGGTGACACAATTGCCCTTGCTGGCTGGAAAGACCCATATAACAGAACATAGTGTGGAACCGCTGATGTGTGATGGGACAGGGGACAGAAAGTGTCCCAGTGTCCTTGAGGCTGCTCCAGTGGGTAAAGCTGCAAAGCGTTCCCATACCATTAGCGTGCTGGGGTTTGTCATTGCACATCAGAGGGGTGATGTGCACTGTCTGGATGGAGCCATGCGTTGGGGAAAAGCTCCTGGTTTTAAGATCAGATGTGTATAAAGTGACAGGTGATGTCTTTCCTGAGCTGCTCGCTCTTCCTGCACTGCAAGGTTTGTTTTAAAAATATGCGTGCCTTAAAAAAAGCAAACCCTGCTTCGAGGCTGTAAAGAAAGTGGAGGCTGGCAGTGCTCTCAGTTCCCCAAAAAGGGGTAGAAAACAAAAGCATCAGGATGGAACTTCTAGATCTGGGAAGCTGTTTTGAGATGAAGGACAAGGTGTGCAGTAAACATCCTATCTGCACAATAAGCCCTTGGTGTGCTGCAGGCAGTGCGTTGGGGAAAGTTTGTGTCTGGGTTATGTAGGAGGGCAGAAGGATGGAATGTCCCAGCGAGGTCCCCCCTGCTACTTCCCAGCACTGTGGTCAGTGCAGAGGGAATGCTTCTGGTGGGAAGCAGTGGGTTTGAGCAGGCTGCGGGGATTTGAAAGGCAGGATGGGGTGGCAGCTCTGTGGCAGCCCTGCTGGGATGCAGGAGGAGATGCTCTGTGGCTGAGGTGCTGGCACACAATCCCAGCTGAGTGCTGTGCCCCACGGGGACACGGCTGGGGGCAGTTCCTGGTTGGCTCTGTGAAAGTTACTGTGTGTTGTGCATAGGAATCAATGACCAGACTGCAGTAGCTCTGGGGCTCCCTGCTGTGATACTGAGCAGCACCGCTTGGTGCAGCCCATGGGGTGTCTGCCTTGTATCCCCTCTCTGGAGCAACCTGATCTCTGCCCCTGTTTCTCTGTGTGGAACATGGGGGTGCTTGAAGCCCTTCAGAATTTGGCTTCTCATTGCCTCAAAGAAAGATAACAGGGTGCAAAATGCCTTCCAACAGCATGCCAACCACCTTGCCCAAAATTAGGGTTCTTTCTGAGTCATTATCTATTTGCAGTGCCTCTTTCCAACTACAAATGGTTCAGCCTCTTTTTGCTTTAATTGTCTTAATTGTCTTTTGTGCACTAATCTAATTGGTAGCTAATTGTTTGTCCTGGGTCCCCAGGAACATGCCAAGGAGGAGGGCTCTCTAAATATCCTGTTCTTTAGCTGAGCTGTGCTGGTTTCAGCTGGGAGGCACTGGGGAGCAAGCGGCAGGAGATATTGACCCTGTGTTGAGTGGGAGAGGAGCCAGAAGGACAACAGAGGGTTACTGTCACCAGTGTCAGTTGAAAGAAGCTGAGAGTAGGTAGATCTCCCCTCTCTAGACTGTCAGGGGGTCTTCTGCAGGAGAGGAATGAAGCCTTGCCTTGGGGTCTGAGGTCCCAACAGTGCCAGGGCAAGTGTTGTTCTGTTCTTCAAAGGAAGTGAAGGAATTTGTTGAGGAGAGTGCATTTCAGAAGACAGGAGATGCAGGAGTTGTTGTGCTCCTGCATCCTGTTGGAAGAGATTAGGAGTCTCTGTTGAAATGTTGGCCAGAATAGAAGATGCATGGAATCAGTGGCATTTATCCTGAAGACAGCATGGCTTGATGCTGGCGAGCAAAGCACTGAGCATTCATGATGTGTCGGGGCCACCAGACCAATGAAGAAAATCAGGGGGTGTTTCCAGTACTGGGTGCTGTGCAAGGAGGGATGGTGCCTTGGAGAGATATGTGGTAAAGAAGCAGCAGGATGAAGGGCAAGTAGTGAGAAGCACCTGGAGCAAGTGGGGTCCTCAGCACTTGTGGTTCCGGGCTTTGTGCATCCAAGGCTGTGTTTTACCTGGGTTTCACGGGATTGCATTCTAACTTGGAAAAAGTGTCTGGAAGAACATCAGCAGCAAGATGGGGAAGAGCCAGAGGATATAACAGGTTGGAAAGCTTAGTGGGATCAAGGTCTAGGAGACACGAAGCGAGTCGATTTTATGAGGGGTGAGGTGGTTCTGTGCCCAAACACAGTCAAGGAGTGGTCAGCGGAGATAAGATTATCAGAAGAAAAATAGGAGAGGAGTGTCGCTGATAGGGAGCTGTGGGTGTGTGGGAGGAGTGTTTGCACATGTCTGTGGGGTTGGGAAGACAGAATGAATCTGAAGCTGCCTCCGGGAGATCGTGGTCAGAGCCTCAGGCAGCGCACACAGAAAGTGAAAGCGAAGACCCAGCCATGCAGCTGGTCTGCCTGCAGGAGTGGGATGGCTGCTTGCAGCATGCACCAGATATTGCAAGCAGAAGTGCTTCCCAGGAGTGAAGACCTTACCTTATACGCTGAGGTCTGACCCCCACCAAAACTCCTTCTTCATTCTGCAGTGCACCTGCGCCGCATGGCAGCCACATGCCTTCCCCCGGCGCCTCTCCCTGTGCAGTTGAGCAAGGCAGGGCTTGCACAGAGCTCAGGATCAGCCAAATCCCACGTGTGCCTGAGCTGAGAGAAGAGCAAATATTGTCTTTGCACTTGACAATTGGTGGTTGTAAAGCTTGGATTACTTGGCAGTAGATGTTATTGCAACTAATCACTAGGGAAGCCGCATGCTCTAGACAATCCCTGGCTGTTTTATTTGCTTATTTGTTTATTTTTTTGCAAGAGAAATAAGATTTAGGAGCCAGCCTTACCATTGGACCACACTCCTGGCTCTGGGGTGTTGTACTGAGGAACGTGGTGTGTGGCAGGCTATTTGATTCCCTCGATAGAAACTGTGGGGTTTTTCTGCTCTTTTTTATTTCTACAGAGATGTAGGCTATCTCCCCCCTGTGTGCCCGTGTATATCCAGATGAATGGGCAGGTTGGGGTCTCCTGCTTTGGGTGATAAATTTAGAGCTGCTCCAACCCTCCAAATGGGAGAAGGGGGTGAATCTCAGTACAGTGAGGGCAAATTCACGACCCAACATTCCCAAGACTCAGCCAGAGCCTGTTGGTCTCCACTAATGGATGACCCTTTCCAATGAAGTCAGAAGGTTTGGATTTGGCCCTCAGAAACACAAAATACACCTCCGAATAGCACTGTGTGGACAGAAAGAGCTCACAGAGCGTCCTTACTCCTCGTCCTTTCCAAATATTTACTCCAGCCAGATTCACTGTGCATCTCCCCGCTCTTGGCCGCGTCACGCCTCGGTGTCATTAATCAGTGGAGAGCAGTTTGATGGGCTCTGCAAGGATCTCCGCTTCTTTTTACGGCTCCCCAAGCAGCTGTCGTGTCCACCTAATAAATTAGGCTCTGGCTCTTTCCATCCGAGTCGTTAGCAACCGGGCTGCTCCCACGTTAGCACTGATATGAGAGCAGTAGAGCCGGGGCGAGGAGGTTGCACAGACTGGAACATGGAGCTGCTGCTTCTGGGGGCCTCCAAGGGAGACCATTGATGTCCATTTGTGTTGGGCTTCAATCAGTTCTAGGCATCTTAAGAGCAATACAAAGTAGCTCAGTCTATGTAGTGGGAGCAATGGATTTCAGAACAATGCTGTTTGTTGTGTTTTTTTCCCCCCCAAATTATTCCATCATCTGGAAGGGAAAGCCCTTCCTTTGGCACTCGTTTGCTTCTCCAGCACACTCCCTCCAGGCAGGGCTGCCAGGGTGAAGACACTGAGGAAGAAGGTGAGCAATAAGTTTGGAAAGGAGTGGTGTTATCAGGGCATGAAGTTGTGGAAGCAGATAATGGATCCTTAGCTCACTGCTCCAGGCAGTAGAGAATAAGGGGCACTGGTCGTGCTGCACTTGGCAGCACCTTAGAATGAAAGCATCATGTCAGGCTGGATATTAAGAAAAAATTCTTCTTGGAAAGAGTGGTGATGCACTAGAATGGGCTGCCCAGGGAGGTGGTGGAGTCACCATCCCTGGAGGTGTTCAGAGCTGTGGAGATGTGGCACTGAGGGATGCGGGCAGTGGCTGGTGGGGTGGGCTGCAGTTGGGTCTGCGGGTCTTATGGGTCTTTTCCTACGTAAATGATTCTATGATTCTATGAAAAAAAAACCCTAAGATCATTGTATCCAACCATAAGCTCAAAATTCATTAAGCCACAATCTTCCTGAGCCCTGGTCCCCACAGAAATGTGCTGGGCTCCCATCCATAGAAACACTTCATTCTTTGAAATAACGAGATCTGAATCTCGTTACCTTGCTTTGACTCTGACCCATGTCAGCACATGCGTGGCAGGTTCATGTTCTTTTCTCATTTCACCCAACTTCCCAAGCATTTTATTGGCTGCATTTATGATGCCAACCCAAAAAGCCTCTTACGAAACAGCTCGTTTTTCATTACAGCCTGTTTTAAAGTCCAGTCTCAGCATATTTTTAGTTAGCTGTCAGCTAAGACCAACGACAGTGGTGACAGTGTGCTATCTTATGTAAGCAATAATGGAGAGAGAGCGCCAGGAGATACGTGAGTAGGGTTGGCAGATGGAGGAGGTGGTGTGGGGCAGTGCTGCCCCAAGACTGGCAGCTCCAAGGGCACACATCCAGCCCCAGGAGCCACAACCTGCTCCGTTCCCCAAATGCCCACCCAAAGGATGGGCTCACCCCCTCCCTCTGACCTCTCCTCTGCCAACCCCTGCACTTCTCATCCTCAGAGCAGACTGACACAGCTGAGCTGAACCCAGCCACCATGATCCATCCTCTTCCCTCCTGAGCACCGCACTCATGCCTGTGCTGGGAGAGCTCTCCTACAGCTGCTCCACATCTCAGGCTGTCCCGGCTCTCCTCCGATTCCCTAATGCTTCCTTATTCGAATGACTTCAGTAAGGTCTGGCCAGAGCTGCGGGAACAGAAATTAATCAGAAAACAGAAAATAATCTGGCAGCAAGATCCCCTCTTCATTTCTCATCCTCAGAGTCAACTCTGCATCAGGCCAGCTTGCTTGGGTTCATTAATTACGCACAAGCCCAGGCCAAGACTCGGGAAAGTGAAGGGGTAGGTCCAGCCATCAGCAGAAGGACATGTGCTCGGAGGTGTTTTTGGGTGCAGGAGTGGATGGATGTCTGGTTTAGCTGCTTCTTTTCCATTTTGTCATCTGCCCCGTTTCCCAAGTCACATCCCACATTATCACGGAGGCATTTTGTGTTGGTAATGTCCCAGCCTGGGACCTTGCCCTCTCTTGCTCAGCTGACACAGTGCCAACTGTGCACATGGTGTGTCTGTGTATCTGCACGTGGTGCTTCTGTGTGTCTGCTCACACTCTGCCAATGGGGAGCTCGTGGTCATCACTGTGACCCCTCATTCCTCTTCCTCTATCCATCTTCTATTTCCCTGCTGTCTCTAGGTTATTATGTCTGCTCTCGTCTCCTTTTCTGTTTGTTACTCTTTTGGATGTCAAGCTCTGCCATCTGCCTGGTTCCATTTCCCTTGTGGAAGAAGCATCCCAAGAAGCCACCTCTTTGTCCTTAAGGACAAGACATGGTCAATTTCATTCTTTCTTCATGCCAGGAGACCAGGCTGCTGGGTGCCAATGCCATTTCAAATAAATAGCCTTGAGGAGCGTTGCTGTTCCTCTGTCCAGGACATAAGGAATTTGTCAGCACTTCAGTACCTTTGATCCCCCCATCCATCATCCTGGCCTTCCTGCCGTTATCTCCATGGGACACGCTTCCGGTGTTCAGCAAATATTTGATTTCCTGTGAATTTAAATAAAAAGACCTTTTCCCTTTTTTAAAAAAAATGATTTTAAAATACTTCTGGCACCAGACAGGACACATTCCATTCCAAAGAAAATAAAGGAAAACTGTTCTGACTAAATATAGATCAAAAGACACTGGTGAGCTGCCTCCGCATCCCCAGCCAGGAATGCTTCCCTCTCGCCGGCCACCCTGTCTCTTCCCACCATGCTCCTGCCCTGGCCCATCAGCTCCTATATTCCCTCCTCCACTCCAGGGATGCTCCATGTCCATTTGGTTGAGTTGCTGGCCCGGCTTTGAGACTGGCGTGGGGAAAGATGCTGTTTTTAGAATACCACGGAGGTCTTCCAGCAGCAAGAAAGCATTGGAAAGCATTGGTTTTGTTCTTTCCCTCTGGGGTGTTTAAGGCCTTTAAAAATGCTTTCCTCCATCACCCCGGCCAATTTGCCTTACAGCCAAGGGAACTCAAGGGGCCACTGGGAAGGAGTGGGTCTCGGGGAATGGAAAGCAGAGCAGCTCCTTTTTGGCTGCAGTATGGCACCATGGCACCATTGCTGCATGCCAACAGTGCAGCCATGTCGACCAGTTGCCCACCTCTGTCCCTGTGCATACATATCCCAAGCCCCTCACACAGTGCCCAACAGCTACCTGTTGGCAGGGCAGCTGGTGGTACTGATTGGGTTGACACTTTTTTTGCCCACAGGTTTTTGTGCTGTGCCATGGCCTCCTCCAGCTGTCCCAGCTCCTCTACAGTGCCAACTTCAAGAGCAGCCTCACCACCATTGAGAAGCGCTTCGGGCTCTCCAGTCTCTCATCGGGTTTCATCTCCAGCTTACATGAGGTAATTGGGTGAGGTGTTTGTGTGTGGCCCCAAGGGGTGTTCAGAACAAGGGAAGCTTCCCAGAATAGGGTCTCGGGGTTGTTCTCCTGGTGTCACCAGTACCCAGCCCTATCACCCCATCTCTCCCAACTCTTGATGGCCCTATGGCAAAGCGCTGTCTGTCACTGACACCAAGTTACTGAGCTGACCTCAATCTAAACTGTGTCCAAAGTGCAGATCAGCTTCTTTAGAAGCTTCAGGGTGGAAACAGCCTTGATTTAAACCTGACACTTCATGAGTGGCCACTCAATGGCAAGATCATTAGGCAGTTCTGGAAGTATGGGCAGATATGCCACCCTTTGAGGTATATGCCATTACTCCCTTACTCCTCTGGAATAAATTCTCTGGATTGTGTTGTCACAAATTGCATCCTTTCTGCTAGCTCTTCAAGGCTAGGTAGGAAAAGCCCTGCTGAGAGAGACTTTCTTTTGATGGCACAGCCAAAAAAGTGCTTGTTGGATGCCCAACTTGCCTATGGCTGCTCTTCTTGCATGGGATCTTTGACCAATGGGCTCTGGGCACTGAGAATCCTCCTGGGACCTTGGAGATGTAGGTGCCCAGATCTTATCCCAACCAATGCATGCATCCAAGGTTAAAAAGAAAAATTCAGTGGAGGACTTTCCACTGATTGGAACTAGGCCAAAACCACAAAAAAGAAGAGATTCATTGTAGAGAGCTGTAGCATGTCATCTGAAACTGACATAACAATGTCTTACAAAGTATTCTACTGCTCACAGCAGCAATACATCAGTAACCCTTGCGCTCCTTATCCAAATTGTTTAAACTCATGTGACTTTATGCTTGGAGATGTAATACCAAAGCAAAATCCAGCATCCCTTTGATTGAAATCTTTGCTTGTCTAGTCTGCAGCAATTCCAAGAACAAAAACCACAAAGAGACAAAGAAGGGAGCCCATGTAAACATGTATAAAAAGAGTATATACATACATATACTCATATACATGTTAGGGTTAAAACGTATAGCTTGTCCCAAGCTGAGGAAAAGCCATTAGTGGTAATTTTTGTGTGCTCATCCTGTAGTCACAGTTTGTATACCAAATAGGCTGAATATTTACACATCTTTCAGCTGATCAAGGAAGATGAGACTCTTGATTATGTCTGTAGCTGCAAAGATCTAGTGTCACAAACATTTGCAATGAGCTGTACTTTGTACCTTATCTTGTGTTTGCTTAGAATTATGGGAATGAAGGTGATGAACTAAGTTTCTTGCTGGATTTGAGGGAATCATCAGGTTTTTGCCACGTCTCAGGAAGTGGGGAACATGTGGGTGGTGAGCAGAGCCCCAGCCAGATCCCAGGCAGGTCGTGAAGCAGGCAGTGATGACAAGGGATGCACACAGGGAGCTGGGGCCTGATGGCTTTTGATAAGAAGGAAGCAGTCATTGCTACGAATCTGTGGGCTGAAGCTGAGGGTTGTTTTGTTCCACCTCTTAGGAACCATGAGTGACTGAACAAGCTCTCTACTCATTTGGACATGATCACAGGGGGCTTGACTTCTCTGTTACATCTCCTAATGTCCTCTGTGTTTCACTTTGCTCTTTCCAGATTGGCAATGTGGTCCTCATCATCTTTGTCAGCTATTTTGGTAGCCGAGTGCACCGCCCGCGGGTGATTGGAGCTGGGGGGCTGCTGCTGGCACTGGGAGCCTTCCTGGTGACCCTGCCCCACTTCCTCTCAGACCCCTACGAATACACCACAGTTAGTGTTGGTAAGTGCCCTCACCCTTCCTGAGGAGGGGATATTAGGAGAAAACAGAGCTGGAGATCTTCCCTTGGTTCTGTTGTGACCATGTGGGTAGTAGCCATGCACAGGAGAAGAGCAAACCAAGGGCTAAGGGCTAACATCACTCTTGGCTCTACAGATAGGTGCATCTTGAATTCATCCTCCATGGGCACATCAGTGCTATGCTCCACCAGCACAGCTCCACCAATTGTCTTGGTGTGGGGATGAACAACCTTAATTCATCCTCTATGGACACTCAGATGTCCTGGTCTCCTCCTCCTTGTGTCTTCCCAAAATACCTTATGGTGTTGTAGGACATCTGAAGGAGCACACATAATTGGTTGAGGCCCAACCACCTCGCAGGAGCAAAACTATGAGCACAAAGCACAAGTACAGGATGTAGCAATCCATTGTACAGTTCTGGGTGGCGACACCACTTCCAACCTGTTCTTGCCTGCAAAAGTCAAAGAAAGGCCACCAGCAAAGATGTGACTGTGCTTCCCCAAGAAGGGGAGGGCGGTTGTATCCACCCCACATAGAATTTGGAGAGCTTGGAGGGACTTAAGGCACAGATTTACTATTTGAAGCCCAACTTTGGTATAGGTTTGCAACCCCTTCTGAATGTGATAAAAGCACGGGGTATCCCTTCTGCTTTTTCTGGACATCTTGCTTGGGCCACAGTTTTGTTTTTGGAGACGATGCTTATATCCTTATAACTTTGGATGAACCCCTTCAGTTGTGTGATTTTCTTGGGGGGAGGGCAGTGGTGCATTTAGAAATTTTGGATATTAGAAAAAACTCAGAAAGAGAGGAAACGCATTGTCACACAGTGCCCAGGGAGGTGAGGGAGACACCTGCAGGTGTTCCAGAGCTGTGGAGATGTGGCACTGAGGGATGTGGTCAGTGGGCATGGTGGGGTTGGACTTGGAGGTCTCAGGAGTCTTTTCCAACCTTAATGATTATGTGATTCTATGATTCAGATTCCCAGAGGTGCTTTCACCACAACAGTCCTGCCCCCATCAGTCTTGTAGGGATGGCTGGTGTTTGACAAACTCAAGATGTTTGTAGCCAGGGTGTGTGTTGGCTCTCACGTGCTCTGAGGGCAAAGCAGTCCATCTGGCTGATGAGAAGGCTTCAGAAAGGAGGGCTGATGTGTATGCCCTGTTCCTACTTTAGCCAGTAAGAGACTTAATGGCTTCTGATTTAACTGGGCAGGCTTTGGGAGCCAGCTGGTGTGCGTTGATGCCAGCTCCTGTTTCAGAATGCAGTACTCAGCCAAGCTGCGTTCCCCATGCTGTATCAGCAAGGGGATGGCAAAGGCAGGAGCCGTGGCTTTGCCGGGAGCCGTTGGGTCGCTTTGGCTGTGAGTTTGCCACCGCAAGAGGTGTTCACGGTCCGCCTGCTCAGCACAATGGGATGCCAAGCATGGGCAGGGAGCATAGCACAGGGAAGAGATCTGCTCACAAGTTCCTCCCACCCCTGCTCCCCCCTGAACTCTGCTCTGCTCTGCCAGGTGTGGGAAGGCTGGTGCAACCCAACCGGGGCTCCTGGTCCCACCAGTGAGCACAGATTGTTGGCATGGAAAAAACAGTCCTGGGTTAGATTGTCCTTGTTTAACTTCTGTAGCTCTCACTGTTGCTGCCATAAAATCTTTATTAGCCAAAGAGGCTCCTTCTGTCTGGCGGCACAGACCCTCCTGGCCATGCAGCTGCAATTGAGCTCGCACCAGGAATTTTGTGGTGACTATTAGGAATGTACTGCCACAATATGCCAGTTAGAGCCCCTAACCACCGGGCAAGCATTTAGATCTCTCATTTCTGCTTGCTCAGAGGCATATTATATGAGTTATTGTACGAGTCAGGAAGATCAAAACGTTGAAAAAAATTACAAATATCAATAATAACAAAAAAAGCCAGAAGAGGAAGAGCTAACAGGAGAAGACCAGAGCTTAGTTTGTTTGCTCAGTAACACAGTCATTTTGCAGGCAAAACAGGTTTTTCCATCCATTGCTGAATATTTACACTTTCCCACCAGCTCTGACACCGTCTGTCCAAGGGCTGCTGTCACTTGGCTGAGCCCAGCACTGCTGCAGCCACAGCAAAGAGGTTTTTATTCTCCGCTGACAGCCTGAATGTGACTCAGTGGAATGGGGCTGCAGGGCTGACCTTTCTCCTCAGCAGTTGCAAAAATTACTTTGCTTCCTTCTTCTTTAATGTGATAAAACCCACAGCTGGACTCTTTGCTACCCTGAGCCAAGTGCAGTACCCCAGGGGGTAAAGGTGATGAGGAGTGCTAAACAAAACAAGCAACCCATCCCAACTCCAACAGCGTGCACCTAGGAATGGGCTTGGAAGACACCTAATGTTTGCAGATTTAATGCAGCTGTGCAGAGGGGAGGTGGGAATTAGGGTCAGCCTGAGCCAATTTATCACTACACTCCCCAGCAGAATTGATGCAGGAGCCGGAGGAGGCAGGAGTGTGCTTAGCTCTGTAATGCTCTTTCTTTTCTATTGCAGGTAACAAGAGCCAGATCCAGGCTGAGCTTTGTTACGCAGAGAACAAGTTTGTGTGCCCGAATGCCACCCAGGACCCTCAGAAGGAGGCCAGCAGCATGTGGGCAATGATGGTCATCGCTCAGCTCTTGGCTGGAATTGGGACAGTTCCCATTCAGCCCTTTGGGATCTCCTATGTGGATGACTTTGCAGAAGCAAACAATTCTCCGCTGTATGTTGGTGAGTGGGAAGAGTGTTGTTTTGTGTCAGTTTTTTTTCCTTCCAGCATTCAAGCTGAGCTGGAGAGGGACTCCTGGCCTCCATGGCATAGGGTGAGCATACAGAGGGACTCAAGTGAGGTCATCCCCATGATAGTGCCCCATTCCTTGTCAGCCAGCTGTTCTCTGTAAGGTTTTGTTTATGGTGTGAGTGTTAGGAAGCTAAAGAACCAGAGCAAGGGGATGAGATGGCTGAGATGGAGCTTCTCACTTTTGTTAATGTCTGGGAGAAACATTCCACCATCCATGGGCAGAAGTAGTAAGGGAGCCTTCCCTGAGGCCATTGCCTGTTCTTACAGAGCATCAGTTCACTGGGCTTTAACCAGAGGTATGATGGCCTATAGGAGCTGGTTAATGCAAGTTTTGCAGCAAAGCTGACAATTTTGCCATGGAATTGGCCATCTGACCCTGCCTGGTGCTTGCTCTCAGGCTCAGGAGGACTTCTGAGCCCAAAGGGATGGGAGCTGGCATCAGTCTACACTGCCCTTTTTCCATGTGAATGGCAAAAGCCCAGCTGGGGCTGGTGTGCTTCAAGTTTGGTTATTTGAAAATCTGATACCGTAAGTTATTTTAAAAATCTGATTCCCCCTGAGTGGCAAACAATGTCTTCAAAGCAGCCAAAGGCATCAGCATGATTTAGGAAATCAAAGCGGATGTTCTAAAATAAGATAGGCACTTAAGGAGAAGAGAAAGCCTTTGGGCTTGGGCTACCAAGGACAGGCATTGAACAAGCCCTGAGGAGCTTGGCAGGGTCTTCAGACTCACCTGGCATCTTCTATAAAGGGCTGGTTGGTTCCTGACTGCATAGGTAGTCATTTTGGGGCCATGGGAATGTCCCTGTGCATCTAGGTTGCCTCAATACAGTGTAAATGCCATTGGTGCTCGAGTCTTGCTATGTTTTAGGAGAAAAAGGAGCTTCTTCCAAGAAGGAAAGTGAGATCCTCTCATTCCAAAGAAGTCAAAAGGAAACATTTTGACCTCATGGGTTTGGTCTGAGCTATCTGCTTTCGGGGCAGGAATAGGTCAAAAGAACCAAGGGTGATTTGCTGCCTTTTCTGCTCCCCCTGAGTCATCGTGTTTCACTTCCACTGATGTTTTGAACAAACAATTTTTGCTTGTCTCTAAAAGAGTGAGGCGACAGCTTTGTTTTTTGGGTTCTTTTTTTCCTTCCGTGTGAGGGTTAGAGTCTTAATCACCACAGGAGCCCCAGAGCCACATCATTACCTTCCTGCAGTTCAACCAGCAGCTCCCTGCTTGGTCACAGAGAATCACCAGTACTGTCCTTATAGCAAATCCACAAGATAACAGGAAAGACAAGGGGGAATGGCTTTAAACTAAAAGAGGGGAAATTTAGGTTGGATGCAAGGAAGAAATTTTTTACTCAGAGGGTGGTGAGGCCCTGGCACTGCTGCCCAAAGAAGTGTGGGTGCCCCAAACATGGAGGTGCCCAAGGCCAGGATGGATGGGGCCCTAGGCAGCCTGAGCTGGTGGCGAGTAAGGATGGAGCTCAGTGATCTTTAATGTCTCTTCCAACCCAAGCCATTCCATGATCCTACAATTTTTCTTCTTTGCATGTTGTAGCATCGTTGTTTCTCCATGTCTGAATGAGGCTGTGATCTACTCACGCTCTGCTCTTTTTCCCAGCCATCCTCTTTGCCATCGCAGTGTTTGGCCCCGCGTTTGGGTACCTGCTGGGCTCTGTGGTGCTGCGGCTCTTCGTGGACATTGGCAGAGTTGACATGGGTGAGTATTTCCCAAGTCAGGATGGTCTTCCTAAAAGTTCTCTGTGAATCAGAGGATTGCTCTGAGAGGACTGGAGGTAGAATGCACTCCTTGCTCTTGTGACCCAAATAAATGGACCTGGGATAGCATTCCAGGGTCACTTCTACATCATCTCCCCACAAGGAAGGCTACAGATGGACCTGAGGTCACCATGGAAGCATTGCCTTGCAGCAGGGACACCTCAGTGTCCTGCTCAGTATGGTGGTCATTGCTGCCCGCTGCTCCCATGCTGAGGAAGTGCAATACTTCACAGTGCCAGAGAGGATCAGGAACTCCTGAAGCATCCAGCAGGGAGAAGACAGCCATGGGGCAGCCATTGTCCTGCACGTCCGTGGGAAGTTTTGATTCAGGTTGGATGTGAGAAAGACCTTCTCCTAGAGAGTGGTCAGACACTAGAACAGGCTGCCCAGGTGGGGTCACTGTCCTTGGAAGTGTTCAAGAACCACTGAGGAATGTGGTTTAGTGAGCAATACTGGTGGTAGGTGAACAGGACTAGATGACCTTAGAGGTCTTTTTCCAACCTCAGTGATCCTGTGATTCCACTCAACCTCCTGCCCACCACCCTTCACCAGCATCTGCAGGTTTGGAACCAAGCTGGCACCACCGCAGGGCTTATTTCCTCTATCCACAGTATGTGCTTATTATTCCTGGTAATTTAATCACTAAAGAATTCTCCCTGGCTTCATCAATAATGTGGCTTTTCCTGTGTTTCCTTTGAGAGATCAGAGCCTGCCTGACATATTTGTCCCGTGCCTGATAAGAATAATAAATGAACCCAAGACAGGAAACAGCAAAAAGCCTTGGCTCGCACCCTGTGGCAGCAGACAGATATAGCATCTCCTGCCCGGTCGCTCCATGATGACGTCCACATCCGCAGTGGATCGGTGCCTTCAGGGCAGTGAGGCAATTGTTCAGTGGGGTGGGGGTCACTACTTCTGTGTCCTAGGCAGGAAGCCGACCCTGAGCCCTCCCAAAAAGTCCCTGCAATGGGGAGATGCACTACTTGTGCCAAGCCAAGCAAGCCTTCGACCTCTGGTGAACAGCCGGAGGATGTCCACACTGGGATGGAGCAGTGCTTGTCTCTCCTCCTTTTTCCGGACCAAGGGTGTGAGCACCCGGGGTTTTGTCCACTCGGGAGCCATTCTCATTAGAAGTGTTCTTCTGCCAGCACTATGTGAGGCTGTGTGACTTACTGAGCCTGAAGCGGTGGGAGAACAGACATTTCCAGGAAAATGGCTGTGCCTTTTCTCAGTCCCCATCTCACCTGGGCAGCCAGGGAAGATAGCGTGGTCCCAGCCCAACCGTGTGCCCGGGTAGAGGAGGTTGGAGCAGGGGCCCTGTTGTCACCTTCTGGCTGCAGTGCTTGGGCCCGTGCCATCAGTGTGCTGTGATGTTGATTATATGTGTCCCGTGGGTACTGGTGAGGCTCAGAGCAGTTTGGGTGGGGACTAGTGAGGAAAGCTCATTCACACCCACATATGTGGGCAGAGGGACTCACTGATTCCCAGAAGCCAGAGCTCATCTTGATATGAGCTGGTAGGAGCTCTTGCCTCCCTTCATTTGCCACACCAGCAGGGAGACCCATAGGCTGTGCTCTTTGTCCATATTGGCATGGACATTTTCCCCTTTTACCATTGGACTTGTACAGGCAGAGCTCTGATGACGGGTCTTTGTGTCTTGCAGCAACAGTGACCCTGACCTCGCAGGACCAGCGATGGATTGGAGCCTGGTGGCTGGGGCTGCTGATCTCCTCCGGGTGCTTGGTGCTCACGTCCATTCCTTACTTCTTTTTCCCTCGGTACATGCTGAAGGGAAAGGTGAGGCTCCATGTCTTAGCATGGTGGCTGCAGGTCTTCTTAGAGTTCCTCTTCGATAGGGGTCTGTCCCCGGTGACTTCATCCTGCCAGAGTGTTCCACTCCCTGTCAATGGCAATGACCGTATCTCAACACCCTGCCACAATGCCTTCTGTGAGGTTATAGTCACTGTCTGAAAAATGGGCTTTTTGTTTGGAAAAAAATGGGAAAGAAAAAAGGCAAGTTTCCCATTAAAACAAATAAGAAAAGACATAGAGCTATCAAAACATTCCACTTTGGTATTTTCAAAGCCAAGCCTCCTTGGTTTCGTTTCAAAAAAAATAGTGTTTGGGGGATTTTTGGTCTTGTTTAACCATTGATTCTTTAAAGGTCAAAATCAAATCCCAAATATTTCAGGATTATAGTTTAAGGATGCACCAGACCGGAGCTGGCCTGTCTCCAACTTCCATTTCCCCTTTTTTTTTCCAGAATTTAAGAAGAAATATCTTCCTTTTGGTCAGAGTTCAAAGCTTTCCAAACTCTTATAACCTCTCTGAGTTGAGTCTTGCTGCTCTACTCAAGAGTCAAAGATGCCCGTGATGGGCTCTGCTGCTCCCTGGCCTTGCTGAGTCCTGGGGCTGCACCAGCCAGGCACCCGCGCTCCTCTCATGGCTGGATGCTCTTCTCTTCCTCTCCAGGACCCAAGCTCAGAGGATGGCATGCTGAGGAAGATGGAGAAGAGGGAATTTGAAGAAACCTCCCTGCTGGAATTTATCAAAAGTAAAGAGCTGACATTTACAGGCGAGGGTGAATGGGGGTGCAGGGAGGTGGCATGGCCTGTATCCCATGTTAGCCTGGGCTGGGTGGACACTACGGCATCAGCATTTACAGGTTGACCTCAGCTGTGTTGGGTGGAGATGCCAGTCAGGCCCCTCCAAGGCCATAGCACATAGGCACCATCCTTCCCTAAGGACTAATAGGATGAGAGAAAATGGCCTCAAGTTGTGCCGGGGGAAGTTCTGGTTCAGTACTAGGAAAAACTTCTCCAAAATACTGGTGATGCTGGAATGGGCTGCCCAGGGAAATGATGGAGTTACTCTCTCTGGAGGTGCTCGAGAACCGTGGAGATATGGTACTGAGGAACTTAGCGGGCAGTATTGGCGGTAGGTGGGTGGTTGGACTGGATTATTTCAGTGGTCTTTTTCAGCCTTAATGATTCTATGACTGCTGAAGGAGGGACGCTGCTTCCCTCCTGCTTGTAGTCATCAGTATTGATGTTTGAATCATTTCTGATGGTAGTTTTGAGGTTTTTACATGACATGAGGCTCCATAAGGAGCCATGGAGCTGCTGGTGCCCCAGCTGCTGCCTTGAGGTTGCTGCACCTCGGCTCACCATCTTGTTTATGAGTAGCTGTTGGGATTTCACTGGTGAGAGGGATTGCATGATGACCTTTCTTAAGCTCATAATGACTTGTTTCCAGTTGAAGTCACTCCCTCTCCATCCACTGCAGTCACATCCTGTGGCCATCAGCCCCCTCCTCTCTATCTCATTGAGCTTTGATGGATGCTGGCACTCAGCTAGAAGAGGAAAGCTAATTAGAGGCCAAATAAACAGACCTGCCTCTGAGAGGCCTGGAGTCAGTCTGCCTGGGCTGCAAGACCAGGATGTCCTGGCCAGGCAGGGGAACGCAATGTCCCATCAGGAAACCACACTCTCTTCCTCAGCCACAGGAGCCATGTCGGGACCTTGTAGCTAAAATTTGCTTTTCCTGCTGTTTCCTCACAGGATTCCCGAAGATCTTCCTCAAGCTGCTCCTCAACCCCCTGTTTATCCTCCTGGTGCTTGCTCAGTGCAGCTTCTCCTCTGTCATTGCGGGTCTCTCCACCTTTCTCAACAAGTTCCTGGAGAAGCAGTACGGTGCTACCTCCTCTTATGCCAACTTTCTCATCGGTGAGCAGGGAATGACCACATCTGTTCACTTGCTCTCGGGGGCCAGAGCAGCTCTTGTTGAAAATGCACGTGGGTGAAGCAGGTCTGCATAGCTCTGATGCTGAAAGAAATGATTATGCACCAAGGCTTGCTTCTACATCTCCAAGTGAAGCTCCTGAGGCTGAGATTTCCTATAGGTGCCAACTGTTTGGGTCTTGGTCTATCTTGAGTAACAGTCCATGGATAATCCCAGCCACCACGAGGTCCCTGACCTCCAGCCAGCAGCAAGGTGCCTGGCAGGCAGGATGCCTGCCTGATGCCTTCGTTCCTCTGCAGGAGCCGTCAACCTGCCAGCAGCAGCACTTGGGATGCTCTTAGGAGGAATCATCATGAAACGCTTCGCCTTCTCCCTTCGGGCCATCCCCCGGTTCTCTGTGGTGGTACTGGTTTTCTCCATCCTCATCTGCCTGCCCATTTTCTTCATGGGCTGCTCCACAGGACTCGTCGATGGGATCTACCCCTCCAGGTAACACAAGCACTTGGGTTGTTCCGAGCTCTGTGTTCCTCCCCTCTCCAGCTCTTGACTTGATTAACCATGGGGTCACTCCTGGAGGAGAGATAAGCACTACACAGCACAGAAAACTTGGAAAGGCATTTATTCCTGATTTTTCAGAGTATATTTTTCTCTCTAGCCCTGGATTTCTAGGGGGAAAATAGTAGCATTTAGTGCCCATGTCCACATGGAACATGCTGCTCTTGTTCCAGCTGGACTTTCTGCTTGCCTGGGTGGAAACCATTAATTGCTACCCCATTTTTTTATTTTTATTGTTTAGTTTTTGAAGTGATATTTAGACTCTACCCCACTCCACAGGCTTTCTGTGAAGTGCATCATGCACAGGTCATTTGCACAGTCAGCATATCTGCAAGGCACTTTCGTGCACATTTCCCTTTGCCAGCAATAAAGCTCCCATCCCATGGTACAGTGAGGGACAGGGCTCTTCGTACCCAGTTAAAATAAGACAAAACAACAAACTCATGCCTGGACAGCATTTTAGTATTTTGTCTGTATGGCGCGTAATATTAATTCAGGATCATGCAATGGTCTGCTGAGGCATTGTTATCCCTGTTGGCATCCTCATTGGCTTTTTGCTTGAGAGCAAGACTTTGTGCCTTCAGCTCAAGCTCAGATGCCACTTGCTATACTTTGGAAGGCATCTTAGCTTCACAGTGCTCATCTCTTACTGGTAATATTAGCCCTGCTAGCACTCACTGGACCTGATGGGGTTTGCTGGTGGAATGGGAGGCTGGTGGGTGGACTTGCATGACAGAAAGGAGGCTGGAGGAAGGCAGAGATTGATTTCATGTTTGCAGCCACTGTCCTTAGCTCACCTTCAGCTTTTTCTGCAGTTCGGTGTAGCACATGAAATGGGCAACATGGAGCTGTAGGATCTGGGGAACTTGGTAGATCCTTCAACCTCTAGCAGTTCTGGAGCTCACAGAGCTACTGCTGTCTGCATGCTGAGACATGAGTCCATCTGAGAGGCATGGGACTGCTTGGGAAAGGCCATACTGGAGTTGTCAGTGCTCCCATTTGCAGCAGCTGCCTTGTGCTGGCTGGAGAGCAGTAGGAACATGACAGCATTGCTTAACCCACCCAAGGGATTGTCCCTTTGGATGTCACATCCAAGCAGATCCTTCCTTCTCATCAAAGAATCCAAGAAGGACATGCCTCCCAACAACAGTTGCGTTCTCCATTTCCCACAGTCCCAGCTCTGTCATCTTCTCCCCTCTGCTTCTCCTTCTGCAACACCTGCAAGAGTCCAATACTCAAGCTGCTCTGACCACTCCTAGCTGTAGCCCTCAGAAACATGAAAACACCATTCCCCTTGGGCTCCAGGTGCTGTGAACCAGATGGGCAGTGCCCACCAGCCCAAGGATGGCCCCCAGGGCAGCAGGCAGAGAGTGCTGCTCCAGCAGCTGAGCTCCCTTAGATAGTAAGGCAAGACAGAACAGATCATTCAGCTTATGCTCTTGCCTTACACACTGTCATCAGGTTTGTCTGGAAGCGAGCCCATCTCCAGTTGTTGTCTGGATGGCGTTTCCAGCTGGGGCTCCTCGCACATCTGTTTGTGCGGTTTTGGATGGAGCCCAGATAACATTTCTCCAGGCATTTGCTGATTAGTTTTCAGCTGGGGGGAAAAAAAAAAAAAAAGTGTGTGAGCACTTGTTTGCAGACATAACATAATTACAGGCTGCTAAGTTCCCTGTACACTGCAGAGGTACCTGCAGGGGATAGGGGTCTGGCACAAGGCCAGCCTGCTCCTGGCAGCATCCCAGCACACATAGGAACAGGGAAACTGGCTAGCTAGGAAGAGGACTGGGGAGGGACATCTTTTTTTCCTATTTCCAATTATTATTATTATTTCTTTTTTTTTTTTTTTTTTTTTTTTTAATTTTTTGTTTATTTTCTCTTTGGCAGAACACAGAGTTCCCAGCCACAGGTTAAGGCACCGAGTGGGTGCCACTGCTCCCAGCACATCTTTCACCCAGTGTGTGGAGAAAACAACGTGGAGTACATCTCACCCTGCTTTGCTGGCTGCACCAACAGCAGCACTGACTCCTCAGCTCCCACACAGGTGGTGAGTAGTGGGAGCAGGATGTGGCCACCAAGCTGAGCTGTTGTGGCCATGCCAAGAACCAAAGAATTTCCAGAAGGTTTGAGGTTTTGCTATGAGTGCACCTTGCTTGTTGTCACAGTGAAGACTAGCAGTGCTGTAGGAATTTGGATGCAGTAGAGCCGTTTAGATATTTGAATTATTCTTTAAGGAACTAAGAGAGACCTCTTGATCAACTGCCCTTGTTGACTTCAACTTGATAGGACAAGGGATGATGGCTTTAAACTAAAAGAGGAGAAATTTAGGTTGGATGTGAGGGAGAAATTCTTTACACAGAGAGGGTGAGGCCCTGGCACTGCTGTCCAGAGAAGTGTGGGTGCCCCATCTCTGGAGATGCTCAGACTGGGCTGGATGTGGTCTGGGCACCTGAGCTGGTGGGGAGCAGCCAGCCCATGGTAGGGGTGGGACAGGGTATTAACCCTTCTAGATCTGTCACTTCTGAACAGAGAAGGTCTTGGGCATGAGGTGGTGATTAGTGGTCATTTTGGCCATAGTGACCATGAGGTAGTCAAATTTAAAATGAAGAAAGCTGCTACAAAACCTCAACCCTGGTCATGGGAGAGCAGATATTAGGCAGCTCAGGAAACTAGAGTTAGTAAGATCTCCTAGGAAAATTGCTTTTGAGCAGGAAGGCTTGGATCTACCTGAAGGGTAGGCAGGCCCTACATTGACTGGAAAGCCCTGGGTAGGGAATGGTGGCATGTCCCCTTGCAGGAGGTCAGGACACCCAACAGGATGCCATGGCCATATCATTGGAGCTGATGCTTCCATCGCTCCTTTATCAAGTGGTGTGGTGACGTAGAACCACAGAATCATTAAGGTTGGAAAGACCATTAAGATCATCAGGTCAAACCCCAACCTATGCCTGTGCCCATTCCAGACCGCGTCCCTCACTGTGGCATCTACCCTTTTCTTGAACACCACCAGGGGCAATGACTCTACCACCCCCTTGGGAGCCTATGCCAGGGTTCCACCCCTCTCATAGCATGACCAGGGGAGTTTTACATGTTTGTTTGTTTGTTTTCAAATGTTTCCAACAGATCTACAGGAACTGTTCCCAGATCTCTGCTGGTAGTGGGTTGTCCTCTGCCAAGACGGGCTCCTGTCCACTCAGCTGCTCCCACATGCTCCTCCCTGTCATCTTCCTCATCTCCTTCGCTGCCCTGGTGGCCTGCTTGTGTCACAACCCCCTCTACATGATGGTGCTACGGTGAGCAGTGGGCAGGGGAGTTTGTGGGGCGACAAATTTCAGCTACGTAAGGATCTGAGAACAGTTGTTCACCATTTGATTAAGTTTTGCAGGTTTCTCTTTCATCAGTAACAGGAGGGTCTCAATAAGCAGGAACCCCCTTGTTTTAATGCTTTGAGTGCTCTTGCTGAAGAGCAACCCCTTCCTCCACACCCCTGGCTACGAAATATGGCAATTCCCTAAACAGTAGAATGTTTCCTATTTCAGCAATTCCTATTTCAGCTCTTCCTTACAGTTTATATCAGGTAGAATATCAATTAAGAACAAAACGCTATGCTGTAGCATCCCCACAAATTTTCATCCCGGCAGCTCTCTGGGCTCCTCCTAATCCCCACGGGGTCATTCAACCGCTGTTCTCCATTCCAAACTGGAAGAACGGGGGAGAAACCAGGTCCATGGCTATGAACCTGACACTGAAACCAGAAGAGCACTGCTGCCACCAGCTCTGACCTCACCTGGCTTCTCCCTTGCAGGGTGGTGAACCAGGATGAGAAGTCATTTGCCATTGGCGTCCAATTCTTGCTGATGAGGTTGCTGGGTGAGTGATGAGGCTGGGGGGTGACAGGGCACTCTGAAGCTTGCTAGAGGCACAGGAGGCGTGTGACCTCCTTGGAGGCAGCAGGTGAAGCTGGCCGGAAGGGCAGAGAGCCTGACCCAGCCCTCTCTTCTCCAAAGCCTGGCTGCCGGCTCCAGCCATGTTTGGTGCCCTCATCGACTCCTCCTGCATCCACTGGCAGAAACAGTGCTCACAGCGTCGCTTCTGTGCCTACTACAACAACGACTTCCTTCGCAACAGGTACCTGGCCTCAGCTGTGGCACCCGGAGCTGCCATGGGGACAGTCCCCAAAGCTGACCTCTGGAGCCACCTCCGGATAGGGCATCTCCCTCATCTTCTCTTCACAGATACCTGGGGCTGCAGGTGGGATACAAAGTGGTGGGCACCATCCTCCTTGCCCTCATTGGCTGGAAGGTGAAGAGGAGCAAGGAGTACAACGTGCAGGAGAAAGCTGCCGGCCTGGTGTAACTGCACAAAGACTGACTGCACTTCATTCCCCACCACCAGCACTTTGCCTTTTGGGGAGTTTGGTCGATTTCTCATTCTTTTGTAACGGAGCAACTTCAACATAGCAGCTCCTCACTCCTCTCATGACAACCCAGCCAAATGAGAGCATCTTTGTGATCCCAGCAAAGGGCAATCCCCACCGGTCCCATCTTTGGATGCAGCCCTGGACACATTGGGGACCAGCTCCTCCAGGTGGGTCATCCAAGACTCACCCATTGCTTTGCACTCCCAGGAAGCAGATGGGGCCTGTGTTCCAGCCTGGACCCACATACACAGATGCAAGCAATGGTCCTGCTCCACTGTGCCTTTTCCAGCCAGGTGTTGCCCTCCAGACAGGATAGGAGCAAGCAAGATTGCTGCCACGTCCTGGTGGTCTCCCTGTCTGCCCCTGCCTATCCCTCTTGTACAGGTCAGCACGGACATGAAAAGTCATCACTTGTGATTTAGTACAGAACATTTTGGAAAGGGTTTGACTGTTGTGTTTGTTTGCTTTTTTTTTTTTAAATAAAGGTCAATTTTCCATGTGGTGTGTCAGTCACCCCCACCCTGTTCAGAGCTATCCCTATGGGCAGGCACAGGGGAACATCCCTGCCACAATGATGGGATAGAACTGAGTTGGGGGAATAGAGCTGGGTCTGGAGGGCTGAACTGGGCCTGGGTGATGAAGGGAAGCTGCAGCAAGACAGGGTGGGGAGGGATGGAGCCATGCACAGAAGCTCAGCATGAGCCCTGTGACCCTAACACTGCTAAGCAGAGTCAACGCAGAGGGCAATAGGGAATGACCAAACCAAGACTTGAGAAGAAACATTCTGTCAAATGCTTTATTACAGACATAT
This sequence comes from Tetrao urogallus, assembly GCF_951394365.1. NCBI lineage: Eukaryota > Metazoa > Chordata > Aves > Galliformes > Phasianidae > Tetrao > Tetrao urogallus. The sequence continues at coordinate 4,070,534 of NC_136822.1, forward strand.
TTTTCAAAAAGAATAACTTAAAACCAAACAGGGCCTCATGCTACTTTATCCCACCAGATGGCGATGCTCAGTCTCTGCTTTCAGAGAAGGTAGCAAGCAGAACTACCACTCAAGCAAACAGCAATATTCTCCAGCAAAGGGAGTTGAAGCACAACAAACACACTTCAGCAATGCATTGGCTGCAGCAAATACCAAAATGTAACACACTCCCTAAGTATAATCCTCCCCCCCTCCTATGTGGAACAGCACATCTCCCAGGTTATCTTTAGAGCTCCACTATGGGCACAGCTCTTTGCTCAAGCCTGTTTTTGTTCCTACCATCAATACTAACATTTGGCAATACTACAAGAAGTCAGAGGATGCCCAGAAAGAAAGGAAAAGAACATAAAAAGGAAAAGAACAGATCAGACGAGCCATTAAAAAAGCATTAAATGAGAGAAAAACCCACAAAAGACAGAAAAGGTCCATTGGGAGCCATAAGCTTGCTCCTTGTCTAGAACTAAACAGGAAATAATAAAACGAGAGGAAAAACTTCAGTGCAGTAGGACATTGCAATTCCCAGCACTGAATCCTGCAGAGCAACCCTCCTCCCAGAGATGTGTGGAGCCAGCATCCCACCAGGGCATCACGCTGCTGGGCAGGGCAACTGACAAGTGTCTTAACGCTGTTGTTCAGAAAGGAAAAACTGAAGCACGGGGTCTCATCTCCCACCTGACCAATACAGATGCTTCTGCAAGTTCTCCCTTCACATAACCAATGTTCCCAGCTACAGCAAAGAAACAGGAAAGCAAAGGATCTTTGGAAAGTTCAGGTCTAAGGCACACCGAGTCAGACTCCGCTCCAAGTCTCAGAGCAGCCAGCTGAGCCTCCCCAGGAGCTACAGCAACAGGCATTCCCTGAAGATTAACTGATGAGATCACCCACAGCAGCAGATTTGGCTTTAATCACCTCAAACAAACAGGGAAAAGATCACAGGATCTTTTCCACCGAGCATCTTCCACATAAGGAAGAATCATGCTCACGTTAACGTGCTATCAGCTCACCTTTCTCTATTCATTTTGCTGCAACTGCTGTGATGAAAAACACAAAATGGTCTCTTTATCGTAGACACTGGAGAGGAGACAGGCAGGAGACACAACAAGCATGACAAATCTGACTCCTAACATACAATGAATCCAAAAATATGCCACTTTCATTGGCTCAAGCAAGAACCATTCTGTAACTGTCATTCACAGGGAGTGCGCTTATAAAGTCTGTTGGAGAAGAGCCTGAAGTACAGGAAGAGGAACAGAGCGAAACAAGCTTTCAAGACACAGCCCTGACAGAAAGAAAAACTCTCAAGAACTGTCCAGCAGAAGTAATCAACCAAAGACCCAGGCACCACAGGCGCTGCACAGTGACAAGGGCAGATCAAACAGCTTGCCTTTGAAATTCAACAAGTTACTCCAGGTACACAGAAACTGGACTACACCAGTCTGGAAAAATAAGGAGATAGAAGACAAGAGGACAACAGCTTTTTATATTCACCCTAGTGACTACACTGTGGAGAGAATCTGTGCACACTGTCAGGGCAGCACTCCTGGGCAGCAAGAAGCTGCAGAAAGAAGTCAAAATCAGGAGGTGATCAGTCACTCCACGAAGCAACAGCAATGCAATGCTAAAACAAAGCAGAAAAGGACAAACCACAGGTTCACCTGGCAGCGTGTTCCTTCCTAAGTTCCCTGGCAGCTGGATGATGAAAAACAAAAGATTTCAAGGAAATACAGAAGCCACAGCAGGGTCAGCAACACAGAATAAAAAGTAGAGAAGAAAAAAATGTGGTGTTGTGACAGAGACAGCAGAAATCACACCAGTAACTGTTACATGCTCCCAAGCAGAGAAAGACAACGCAATGCTTTTCCAGCTTTCAGTTTCTCCTATGGTAAGATCCAAGTACTTCACACCATCTATTTTCTTTCACTCCCCCACCTCCTCAGGTCTCTCCCTCTCACCCTGCCCTCCTCTGTTCAGGCAATCTTGGCCAGCCATTTCTCAAGGCCCTCAAAGTCAGCATCTCCCTCCTCTCCCTTGCTGCCACGAGCGCTGCACTCCACAAACTCCACCTTCATGGGCAGCTGAGAGAAGTCAAAGTCCTTGCCCTTCTTCCCCAGCTGAGCTGGGCCCCCAGTCCCTGAGGCATCCAGACTGGTGGGGGCTGCAGAGCGGGTCACTCGTAAGGTGTTGCTGCAGAAAGAGAAAAGAGAAGATCAGGAACTGTGAAATAATGACAACCTACATCATAACCAGAGATGCTTTGGTTTTAGCTGTCAGCAGAACATCAGCAACACCAGGGACAGAAGGCCCCAGAAGCACACCCATGTCTCTGCCCCATGAGGCACAGGCAGGGACAGGCACTTTGTCCATTGTAAACAGCTGCTGCAAGGCACAACTGAGAGAGGCTCAAGAGAGAAAGACAGATCACGGGTTTGGTGAAGGAAACAGAACTTCTAAACAGGCAAAGGCACTTCCCATTGGCAGGGAATGAACCCAGACTGTGAGAGCTGCTTGTCTAACTGAAGGTGACTAAAGCTAAAAGGATGCTTGGCCCACAGTGCTCAAATCTGCACTGTTTTGACAGGTTAACTGGGAAAACAGGCACCTATGACATAAGAGATCATGCAGATCTTCACCCCATAGCCACCTAAACGTGCCAAATATTTCTGGAGACTGAGAGGTGGATCCAGCCTCCCCAGTGCTCCAGCGAACAGTGCCTGACCAAGGACCCCAGGCTGCAACACTGCTGCTGTTCCTGCCCTTCATCCTGTGGCAGATCTCAGCAACCTGCTACCCATACAGAGGCAAAACTTCACTGCTCACACTCAGACACCCTGCTCCCACAAAGTACAAACTAGAGGCAGCATGGGGACAAACAACAGCCTGAAAAGGGTAGTGAGGCACTGCAGTTTGATGGCTTTTGTCAAGCTGCATCAGGCACAGATACAAACAACAGATACAAACAAACTACCCAGGACTTTGTCTTGCAGAAGGGAAGGTGGATACTCAGCAGTGAAAACGCAACAGTACAAATCACCCTGCTGCCACCCACTGGCCAAAGAGGCTAGCAACAAGACAGCTGAGGAACACTCGTTGGACACCAAAGAGCTGCAGATGAACCACGGGGCACTGATTCTCCACACCACAGCTTCAAGGAAGCAATATCTTTTTTGTCAATTACTAGATCTTAGTGCTTAGCAGTGACAGTCTTCCCTCACCCTGATTACACCTCCACAAACAAAACAGACTTCTCTTTATATTCAGTGAACACAGATATGCTCAAAGGACTCACTAAACACGGGCAGAAGAGACAGAAAGGAGAAGACAGAAGCTCAGAGGATGATTTAAGATCCAGTTTCACACTTACAGCTCTTTCTCCAGCTGCTGTTGAATAAGTTTTGCAGATTTTGCCATTGTGACATCTAGAGAGAAAACAGAAAAGGAAATAGTTAGCTCTTTGGTATTATGTCAGAATGTGCTTCCTGCTCCTAAAAGTACAGCGAGGCTTGATCATATCATGCTGTCATAAGACTTAATGGGACAACAGCAGTAGTGTCTGTGCTAGAATAAGGGACAGAAGAGCTTTAGATCTGTTGGTAGGAACGAGAGCAATCCCAGGACCTGATTTAAGGCAGGGAATTAATTTCTTTTCATGGTCTGGAAACAGGGCAGTAAATCACTTCAAACAAGGCCCAGCATGCTCACCTGTCCTGGCATTACAGAGCTCAGCACAGTGCTTTCTAGAACTTGAAAGTCCCAAGACAGTCCTATGATACTGCAAGAAAAAGCTAAAAAAGCAAACATGGCACTAGCAGAAAGTTTCAAACCGTCCTGCAGGGATCCACATCTCTGCAGGAAAAGCTGTAGAGACTGGGCTCTTAAGCCTGTCTAAAGAGCCTTAGCTCTTTAAGTGGTGCTATTCTGCAAAGCTATTTGACCTCTGACCAAAGAATTCTTCCAACCACTGCTAGAAACGTTCTTGCTGAGCAGCCTGAGTCTACACAACTAATTGTCTGCCTTCGTTTTGCTGAGATCTTGACCCCTAGGAAATTCACCATGCGTGGTGTAACAATATAACGTGACAGAAAACACAGCAATGACAGCAGGGTAGCAGAGTCTCGTGCTTCTGCAAGTGAAGATAAGATGAACTGCAGCAGCTGCAGATACAGAAACAAAGAAAAAAAGCTGCTTACCTTCAGAAGGCCCCAGGCAGGCAGGGCTCTCCAATGAAATACCCTCACCTCCTGCTACACCAACCCTTAAATGAGGTCTGGTTCTATCAGGATTACATTGCATTGCATTCCTGAGCTCCCCTCAGGAAGGCCCTGCCTTCCACCAGGTGCTCCATCACCGCTTCAGGCTGTGACTTAGCATTTCTGCCACACAGGGCATTAACCCTAATAATCACTGGAGGACCGAATCACCACTTCCACCTTCAGGGCAGCACCCAGTACCTTGTTTATTGCAAGCGATCAGCAGCGCGGGTGCATTTTTGAGAACAGTGCTGTCAACCAGGACCTGGTACAGGAACTCAGCCACATCCTTCACCTCCCTCTGGAAGGCTACGCTGTCAACCACAAACACGATGGCCCTGAGAAAAAGAGCACGTGTAAGACGTGAACCTCTGTAACACAAAAAGCAGGTTAGCACCTGGGGACTGAAATACATTTTGTGTTGATATCCAGCAGGAAACCTGTTCCTCTCTGTCCCAAGGACATACTACACATCCCAAGCCTCCCCAATGCATTACCTCCATACCTTACCTCCCCTACCTTACTAGGAAGTAGGCGATCAGAACACTGTGCCCCAGCAATACACGGCAGTGCTCTGACTCCCTGGGCACACAAAGCAAAGCCCCCACCTGGCTCACTGCACCCTCATGTGTCCCATCCCTGGTACTAACACCTGGCCCCACCACCACCTCACCTGGCTGCAGCCTTGAACCTCTCCAAGAATTGAAGCCTCAAGCTTTCATGGCCTGGGAGATCGATTAAAGTCACATTAGTGCTCTAGGAACAGAAAAGAGGGCTGTTAGCAACACTTACACCAGGAATAACGGCAATCACACCCTGCAGAAAACCAACCTGGGAGCAGATTCCAGTTAGTTCGTGCCAGGGCAGAAGCACATGAATGAACCCCACACTGGACAGAAGTGTGTAACCCACCCCAGGATGCAGTCTGTCCACCACCCCCAAAAATTCTGACAGGCAAAAGAAATTGCAGAGGAACAACACTCATGGCCAGGACTTTGCAAGGACAGCCAACACCAGCAAACCGTGCAGCAGAGCTGACAGAATAGAGCACAGTCACAGAGAAAAGAGCATGCTCAGCCCACTTTTCTCCTCCCCATGACTACCCACCACATCACAATGTGAGTGGCGGATCTTTGTGAGCTCCTTGGTCATTACACCAGCAGATTTACTCTGTCTCTGTTAGCAAGCGTATCTCTGCACAGCAAAATCACAGACTCCTGTTCTGCAAATCCCTGACGCAGAATAATAACCCCACAATCTCTGAACGTGAATTTATCTGAATTTAAGCTGCAAATCAACCTAAATACTCAAAACTTTGCTGGAAATAACACAAGAACAGCTTTGCAAGATGCTCTCTGAATCGAAAACAGTAAATATTTCCCTTTCCACAGGCAACTAGACAAACAGTGATGTTAAAGAGAACAAGTGCCTCTCACAGGTTCCTAGTCAAGATGTAGCCACTGAGGGCCACATCAGCATTCTCAGGATAACACCTGTTGTTACTCAGAGGAGAGAGAATGTTCTGTAAGGCCCTGTCTTCTGGGCTGCTTTTGTGTTTCAACAGAAATTTTCAACCAGAAAAGCAGCAGCCTGTCACAGCATCCCAGCAACTCTCCCTCAAAATATCTCCTGTCTGCTAAGTCCCAGAGACACCAAAAAAGAACTGCAGTCCTGACTGTTTTTAATCTCTTGCTATTACTGTTGTTAATAAAGATCGTCAGAGAAAAGGCAGAAAAGCATCCTCTACTTTCACAATTCACCAGCAGACACCATGCTGCCACCTCGTGCTTCAATGCCACGTGTGCACCCGGCAAGAAACAGAAATGCTTCTGAAACTAAAATGATTGCCACAAACCAAAAATAAACCAGGGTCTGAAAGTAACCAAACCCCCCTGCGGACCAAATGAAACTCTGCTGGAGGCTCTTTCCTTCACAAACCTACTTTCTACTCCACGTCAGACCCTCTCCTTGTGCACTAACAGAAAGCTGTACCACAGGGGCCAAGCAAGGGCTGCTTCCCAGCCGGGAGCCTGCAAAGCACAAGAGACATAAGCGCAGCTCGGCACTGGGAGCCTCAGCACAGAACGCCGGTGGCATCCAACACCTGAAGCACTGCGCACCGCTGCGGCTGCCTGCTCACCTTGTCGCTGCTCACTCTGTAAACGGCAGAGCTGTCGGTTATGGAGGTCTGCGTATCTCGATATTTGCCTGTCAACAGCTGCACAGGGGAAAACAATACCAGCAATAAAGCCAACCGTTTGCACACTGAGGGTCGTGAAGCAGCACGCGGCCGAACCGAGCGCTCACCCGGGCGAACAGCAGCGTCTTTCCCGCGTCGCAGAGGCCCAGCAGCAGCACGGCCCTGCGGCTGCTCCTTGCACCCTGCGCGAGCCTCCAGAGCACTGCGGGAGAGAGGAGAAAGCGCCTGAGCCCCCGCCGCCTCCCGCTGCCGCCTTTCCCCGGCCGGGCCGCGACTCACGGAGCGTGAGGGCGACGACGATCAGCGCAAGAAGGACGGAGAGAGCGGCAGGGCCGGGCGACTGCAGTTCCCGCCGCAGCGAGTCCAGGTATGGCTCCACGGCGCCCGCCATGACCGCCCGCACGCACACGTCCCCACTGCGCGGCTTCCGGCCGCGCCACACTACTTCCGGTTTCACACGCCACTTCCGGTCTCTCCCCGTGTCGCTGCGCCGCGGGGTCTGCTGGGAGTTGTAGTCCGTCAGGAAAAGGGGCAAGGATGGAAGGCTGTCCGAAAGCAGCCAGCGTTTGTTGGTTTGTTCGGCCCGGAGCGCGGGAGCCGAGCGGAGCTCCCCTCGTGGCGGCTGCAGCTCCTCACGGGGAGCGGATGGGCAGCGCCGAGCTGTGCGCTGAGGGAACGGCGTGGAGCTGCGTTGGGGAGGGGCGGCTGGGGGCAGGGAGAGGTTGTGCAGCACGGGGCGGTGGGCACGGCACAGCTCCAGCGGGCACGGCCCTGGTGCCAGAGCTCAGGGAGTGCTGGGACACCGCTGTGAGACATCGGGTTTGGGTGGTGCTGCGTGGGGCCGCGGGTTGGCCTCAGTCATCCTTGTGGGTTCAATCTGCGACTCTCCTCAACAATACATACTGCTTTTTGAGAGTACTGCTTGGTGGAAATAACTGCTGCTGCACCATTCCTGTCCCGCCAGTTGAGAGATGTGGTGGATTGACTTCCATTCACGCTTTCCACTATATTTTTGTGGGCTTTTTGTTGTTGTTTATCTTTTCCACCCTTCAGCTGCCCTCATATAAACACCCTCTCTCTTCCCCATATCCCAACCTCAGTGGGCAGCTGTTGAACCCTGGGGAGACACTGGGATAATCTAGGTGAAACCAAAGCACAGGTAATACAAAACATCTGTTAATTAGGATCTAGGACATATTTAATCCATTTTGCTTTGGAAAATATTGAACGGGATTTCTCTCATGGGCAGCAGGAACCTCAAATGGCAGTAGCCAAGTTGGTGCCTGGCACTGGCCTGCAGCAAGGGGTGCTGGGGAAGGAACGTGCTTAATGACTCTTGAAAAATCTCAGGAAACCCATGTAGATGTTGAGATTTTATTTCTTGCTGTGGCAGTAGCAAAGAAGCCACATTCAGAGTGATGAGGATGGGCAGAGGAAGCAGCAATGGCAGAGGGCCCTCTGTACATCAGTGTTCCGTGCAGAGGACATGAGAGGAGTCATGGCACGAAGTTTCCTCCCCCTTCAAAAAGGGCCCTTCCCTCCCGTTACTTGTTCTGAAGGAAGGTGCACACCTGGAGGAGATCTGAAAAGGAAAAGGACAGGGAGAAGTTCAGACCTTGCACTGAAACAGAAAACACAACACACTCCTGTCCCACCAGCACACACCCAACCATGCCAACATTGTCACAGCATGGGAAACATGTCCAGCATCCCACCAGACGTGGGCCTTAATCACAGATGACACTGAGTGCACGCTAACAGGACATGGTGGGCTGTTATACTACTTCTCAGATTGCCTGTTTTCTGAAGGCAAGTAAAAATCTTTCATTCTCATTCATGCCAGAGTAACACATTTCCAACCTGGCTTCAGTTAGCTCAAGAAACTCTGAGAAAAGTATAAAGACAGCTTCATGTGTTATCCTCTTTTTTTCTATTAAGAAATTAAATGGGCAGCAACAGGAGTAACTGTTCATATCTCTGAAACTAAGCACTGCAATTGACTGACATTTTTTTGAGGCTGTTACATCTACCTGATGGGTTGCAGGTATTGAGGCTGGAAATCCCTTCATAGTATTTATCTCCGAGGAACTCCTTGTATGTCACTCCTGGGCGGAGCTTCATCAGGCACTTGGTTAAGTCTTTAAACAGAAGATCTTTGGTTTGAGACTCAAACATCATGAACTTGCTTTTCTCACTTCCATTTACTCCAAACCGTTCCTGAAATAAAGTCACAAAGAGGTAAGCGTATGTAAAAAGTAGAAACAAAGCAAGATTCGGCTTGTACAAGCCTCTCAGTAGCAGTTCTTCACCATGATGACCACTGTCATGGGGAGCCGTTCTACCTGCCTGTAGGGGGGGGTTCAGGAGGGATGGAGGAAGGGGAAGCTTAAGGGATGAGGCTCTGACCCAGTATCAGCAAGTCAAAATCTTCCACATTTTGCTGACGTGAAATGCAGAGCATCACTGCTCTAAAAATATCAACACACGATGTAAAAACCACCCCAGAACATTCCTTCCGCTGTCAGGACCACCAACCTCCTGTCTCTCCAGCAGCTCACTGATTTTCTTTGCTTTCTCTGGGCGCACGACCACAGCATGGGTCGGAACTTCAGCCAGGTTGCACTCCCTGTAATCCATAACATTTGCCCGTCTCCCATCAGTGCACAGCAACTCAAAGTCGTCCATCTGCAGATCCTTGGCCCACTCAGCTTTGTTTTTGCCTATGAAGGGAATTGATTTGGAGGTTCAGAGATCTTGTGTAGCAGAAGCACACTGACAGCAACCAGCAAAGTGTTTGTCCCCGCACTGGTGTGCACTGACCCTTGGATACCCTGCGTGTACTGAAAGGGATGCAAGTAAAACTCAGGAACAGTTAATGGGCAGGGGGCTGTGGTTAATAGGCCACTGGAATAAGTGTATATGCAAAATGAATGCTTTGGGAACAGAAAGAACGCAGATCGGGGCAGGCAGCCCACCAAGCCCCATGCAATAGGACAACCACGTACCGCCAGTGTTTTCCTCCACAATGGAATGCTTGATAAAGGCCACATCACCCCTCTCAACCAGACACCTGCGGAGTACAGAGACAGGAGGTGCACATTTCAGTAGCCAGGCAAGCTTGCATCAAAGTGACTCCACCCCTGCAGCATCTCTCCGCTATTAGATGCAACTGGAACGAGATTAATTGCCTTTCTAATTCATGCCCAATCCGAATTACCCAGACTTGAGCTGTAACTGTGTCGGTACAGACAGAACAGAACCAGGAGGCAGAACCACGGCTGACCCTTCTGGCCCCTTCTCTTTTTAGGGGGCTGAGCACTAGCTGAGCATCACCCCCACCTACCGTAAAGCTCCAGTATATCCATAGTATTTCTCGTGGCTGCTAGCGACGCACTTCTCCGGTGGGATTTCCCCAGAGCCCTGGCACAGTTGGCAGAGGCGAGAGTCAGGAGGAGACCCAGGAGCACAGCCCTCGCTGAAGTATTCATCTGAGGGCAGGAATATGAGAAATTCACTTTCTCTACTCTGAAAAATTGGGGTTTCTTTTTGCAGCACGTTCTGGGCCGCGTTATGTTTGGCAGGAATCTGAGAGCTCAGGGGAAAAAGGGGACCATAGAGAAAGCAGAAAGGAGGTTGGAGAGGCTGTGTAAAATTACTAACACCAGTAGGTCCCTGAGGTTACGTTTCCCATTAATAATTATATGTTTATTTTTCCTTGGTTCATAATTTCACATTATTTTTGTTGGACTGTAATTCTCACTGATCGGAAGTTGGACGTAGAAGTTGAGCTGCAGACTTTTCACCCACTGTTCTTAAGGGAGTCATATCAGACCCTTGAAGATTCTTGAACTGAAATCAGCCTCTGTCCCCTACGCCCAGCCCCTCAGGGACTCATAAATCCATCCTTCGCTCCCATCCTGTGCTTTGCACAAGGAGCAGCCTGTCCTCCTACTTGGGGAATGCTTTTTGGGCTGCCAAAAGGGGAAGGGGAGAGATGTGAAAACAAAGCGAAGCCCCCCCAAAGCAGCTGATGCACTGCATCCTGCTTGCAAGCAGTCACCAACAGCCTGAAACTTTGCTCACTGAAGTCTTAAGCAACAGACTCATTTCATTTTCTATCTCCAAGTGAGAGTCTGCGAGGCATGAGAAGCTTTGAAAATCAGAGGATGCGTGGCAAAACACTTTTCCTCGTGGATTTCCATCTCAGACGAGCAGATGCATGACCCCAACTCACCAAAATTGCAGCTCCCTGTCCTGTTGTGAATCAAGCCCATGGGGATGTTCCAGCCAGCAGTCCTCCCCACAGCGGTGTGGCACGACTTCTTGCCCTTCAGATTGTTCCAGTTGACATCGCTGCCTTTCTTCACGACAGCCACAGCGAAATATGATGCTTTTGGGAGAAGGATGGAGGAGAATTAAGGCCTGACCCCAGAGTCCCACTGCTCTGTCTTAGCAGAGCGTCGGCAGAGGGCATCTATGTGCAGCATAGCAGAAATATTTTGTGCTTATTAAGGACTAGCCATGCAGCAACAAGAGAATGGTTTGCAGATGTGATACATCTACTCCCACAGCACTCCTGGGAAATCATTATCCCTGTCACTTTTCCCCCACTAAAACTCTGGCACACTGCTCTGCAAGAAGGCTGTAGCAAGATATATATAATGCATGTCTCTCCAATTCACATCCGCCCTTTAGCAAAGGATGAAATCTTCCCTCTTATTGGCTTTTATTTCTATAAAAAGCAATTCCCTAAGGCTTCAGCCCAGACCCCCTTCCCCTTTTGCAGCTCATGGTGTGGCCGTGCTCCAGGGAGCCACAACTCCACACAAATCTCTGCAGCTACGGGATGCTTTGCTTCGATCAGCAGGCCCAGAATTTCCATGCGTGTGTTAAATCTGCCACCCAAATTTTTAACATCAACACTGCACACAGTGGTTCTTACAAGACTCTGTGTAGAGACTTGGCCGTGTATTCTCAACCCATGACTGCAGATGTATTTTTCTACTTCTATCCAAAAGGACTATTTCCTGCTCCTCTGCTGGGACTAATTACCTGGTTGTGCTTCTGCTCTGCCACACTGGCTTCCATCTGTGAGAAGGAAAAAGATGATATTAGACAAAAGAAACATAAAATCCCAAACTGAATCGAGCTCACTGATTCCTCAGCTGGCTTTTAAGGCAGTATCAAGTGCATCAACAGAACAAAGAGCAGCTGGGATACAACACCAAGGCGGCTTTCTGGATTTCAGAATGAAAGCAGTGCTTTTGCATCAGCCCTGTCCCCCCTGTGGGTCTGCACTCACCATCATAACGTTCTGACATCACTGGCACCAGGCCACAGACACCAGCAGTGTAGACCAGACCTCCATCAAGGGCAACAGCATCTGCTTCACCTTTCTGCAGCAAAAATTGCACAGTGATGAAATGACACTATTTCCCCAAACTGGATCATAAAAGAAGCACGTGGTGGGAGGACGACAAGCTGGGGGCAAGGGACTCGAGAAGCCATTCTTTGCATACAGACAAATGAGTTCTGTCTGATGTGACGACAGGGGAAACTTTGGAGACTTGTCAGGCCCAACCCATCAGACCATATCTGCACTTGGCAGAGACAAGGCATTAGAGCCCTACTGGGCAGCATCAACTGGGAAGGGGACATGCTAACTGCAGGAGGTTTCCCTCTTGGGATCCTGCAGCCCTATTTGTTCTTCAGTCAAGGCACAACTGATCCAAGCAAGTCAGACTAAATAACCTTTCTCAACTAATTATTCTTTTAAAAACCTTGGCCAATACAACCATTTCGTTTTTATGTGAACTTAATATCTCTTTCTCGCTTTCTTCTTTTTATATTTTAGTATAGTTATCTTCCTTTTCCAAGTAAAATGCTGCTTCTCACCAGAAAATTACTTTTTAATGGGGAGAAACCGAAAAAGAACACCTTCAGAAATGTAAATCCCTGAAAAGCTCATCGAGCCCTTTCCCCATGATGAGGTTGGTTTCTGCCTGCTGGTATTTCTCACAGAGTCCCCTACGTTTGCAGACTCCTGCCCCACATCTACTCCCAGGCTGAAAAAGGCAATGCCACTCTCCTGTGAAAGGAGGTGCCACTCCTCCTCTGAAAGGAACCCAGTCTGAAGGAAGGCAAAAAAGCCATACCATGATCTTAATGATGCAGTCCTTTGTCTCGTCTACCACGGTGCACTCCACGTCCCCGTTGCTCACCACACTCCAGCGGTCACACTTGCTCTTCTCATCCTTGCCTACTGCGCACCACTGGATCCTGTTTTCTCTGGGGCTGGGAGTCAGCTGATCTATCAGGTCAATAAGGAAGAAATAATTAGTCCAATGGAACCACAGATCAGATGGGCTTGGGGTTGAGAAGGGCTCTGCTACGAAATCCTTTGTGCACATGAATGAGAAGACCTGACCTAAGAGTCTCAAGACGAGGAGCAGAGATGGAGAAGCACAACCTACATTTCTGTGAGGCAGTACTTGAATAACCTCTTCTGATGCTACGTGAAGTCCATGCATCTCCTTCCACAAACACCAAAGTGGCTGATCTTATACCAGCGATCTCTGCCAAACTATGAATTTTAAGTGGCTTTTGGAAGTCCTTTGCAGGACCTTTGACTCAGAAAACCAGCTTGGAAATGTGTGGTGAGTCCAGATGGAAGCAAAGCGCCCTGCTGCTCTCATATGGTCAATTCTGGGCTTGATGTCTTGGGATGTTCCTTCTGATCCTGTACTCTTATGTACCAGAGATAGCTATTCTGAGCAGCAGTTCTGAGCATACCAATTCCCTTCCACCCACACAAGCCAATACCTTTCACAGGAAATACTTGATGCAGAATACTCTCCAGACCCAAAAAAGGCCATTCCCACCTTTCCGCATGCTCTGGATGGCACTGTAGTACTCAAAGCCCAGGTAGAGCTGAGAATCCATCAGCGAGGGGACGCGCTTCAGCATTATGGCAGAGTCTTTGAAAAGCAAGTCTTTGAAGACTGGGTCCTTCTTTCCAGGTGGCCCAAAGAGGTGGAAGTTACTCTTGGTGTCCACGCCAAAGTCAGTCTGACAGGGGAGAAATAGAATTAGCCAGTAGCGTTCCAGAGAAGTTGGAAAGTGGGAAAGAGCAAGCAAAACCACACAGGGCAGAGGGGGGGGGGCAGGGGAAGGATAGCTGAGCTGGAGGATACCTGTGCTTTTGAGAGGAAGCTCCAGATATCTTCAGCCTTGCTGTCATCCCGAGCTACAACGGCGTGAGCAGCCACTCTGGCCCAGTTACAGGTCTTGTAATTGTCCACAGGCTGCCGGCTGCCATCCAAGCACAGCAGCTCATACTCATCCTTCTGATCTGGGGCATTTTCTGGAGGGAGGGGAGAACCACGACTTGCATCTCCACCAAAATACACAAATACACACACAAAAGTCCAGCCTGGGGCAGCATTGTAATGAATTGATTCTTGCTGAAGGCAGGAGAGACAAGCTGCACGCTGCTCTTTGCAATGGCAATAAGTCTCCAAGTATGGAGACTGCACAGACTTCTCCAGACTGACGGAGCCCAGAGCATTTGCTGTGGCAATGCTATAGCTATCTCTATAATGTGGCACCAATTGTAACTTTTGAATTTAAACACAGCAGGTTTTCCTTCTGCAAAGAAGAATCCCAAAGAAGAAATGGACCCCACCTCAATCGTGTTTTTTAGTAACTAGGATGAGTTCGTTCAGTAACACATCCAGTGGGTCAAAGATGAACAGACTGGAGGTTTTGGACAACCTAAGGTTTGCACAATGCAGACTAATGCCAGGATGGAGGGGCAGCAAGAGGTCAGACAGGAAAGAAGAGAAGCCAGTGATTCGCAGGCCCACCTTCAACAGTTGTGTGCTTCACAAAAGCCACGTCTCCTTTTCCGTCTTTCAGACAACTGTGGGTGGAGGAAGCAGAAGAGATGTTAAAAAACCAACAATGAACAGACATTGTGGCTTCCTAGCTCCTGTTTTAGCAAATTGCTTCAGCTAGAGCTGCAATCATAGAGCAGTAAGCAGTCTTCCCAAAAAAGTTATGCTGGCAGAGAAGTATTCCTCAAGGAACACAGTTAGGCTTAGCACAGTGCTAGTGCTGCATACTCCTAAGTCTGTGCAAAACAGAACTGCTGAGCTCCCACTCTCATCTTCATGCCTGCCAGTAATTACTAATTGGACTGCTAATTACAGCAGTCCCAGCTGTTTTCAGCCCCTGGTTACAACACAGCATTGCCTGTCATAATGGAAAAAACAAGTTCACTCACTGGAAAGCTCCAGAATATCCAGAATAAGGTGCATTGCGAGCACACTTGGTTTTGGGGTCCCCTTTGCACTGTCGGCACAGTTTTTGCTCGGTGGTGGCACCAGGCACGCAGCTGGCAGAGAAAAACTTGGCCACCGCTGTGGATGAGAAACACACAATAATCATCTTAAAACTCACATCCACAATGACCTGGGAGGGGAAGACATCCAGGAAATGGCTTGGCTGCTGTGCGAGCTGCCTCTGAACTTCTGCAGAAGATCCAGCAACACCGCTTCCAGCTTACCAACCCCCTAAGTAACATCAGCCCATTTCTCTCGCTTTACCTTGCTCCACTGAGCCTGAGTCTATGCCTTCCCACTCAATGTCCCCGCGGCGGATGAGCGTCCCGATGGGGATGTTCCAGCCTGCAGACCTGCCCAGCCCTGTGTGGCAGGAGGTCTTGCCCTGCAAGTCATTCACGGTGAATTCGGTTCCCTTTTTCACAACAGCCACAGCGTAGTAGCTGGTTGTGGAGCCTGCAGTGGAGGAAGAAATGAGAAAACGATGAAAAAGCAAGAATTTAGAACATTTCGAGTCCTGGCAAAGCTCTGGGTTTAGAGAATGAAGAGCTGCACTTCCAAGTAGTGCTCATGGTCTGCCCATATTCCCAGCTGCAATGTCAATATGCAACCAGCGCTGCATGTTGCAACATGTAATAAATAGTGACCTGAAAATGCTATTCCATGCAAAATATGCCATGTCACTGCACATACATTAGACTGTGAGACCTCAACAGTTCTTTTGGCAATTCTTTGGTAGGTCTTGCCTCAAACAGTGCTGCCCACTAAAGCAAGCATGCAAGCCTTATAGTGACAGGACAAGGTGGAATGGTGTTAAACTGAGACAGGGGAGGTTTAGGTTGGATATTAGGAGGAAGTTTTTCACCCAGAGGGTGGTGAGGCACTGGAACAGGTTGCCCAAGGAGGCTGTGGATGCCCCATCCCTGCAGGCATTCAAGGCCAGGCTGGATGTGGCTCTGGGCAGCCTGGTCTGCTGGTTGGTGACTTGCACACAGCAGAGGGTTGGAACTGGATGAGCATTGTGGTCCTTTGCAAGCCAGGCCATTCTATGATTCTCTGATTATGATTCTATGATTCTAAAGTTTCATATTTAGCCTTTAACATGACACCGACTCTGTCACGTTACACATTAATAAAGTGGCTGAGCTTTAGGAATGCTCAGGAAGGACTCGGTCGCGTTGCTTTGATCCCAAACATTGTGTACAAACAGGCTGATCTCCAGAACAGAGGTCAAAAGGGACTGGGGGCCCTAGATATGTGGCATTGCTCAAGGTAATAAGGGCAGAAATGGAGAAATAGCATCCATCTGGCTCCCAGGAGAAACATCAGAGGGAGGAAGGACACTGCAGGGAGTGGGGAGGAATGGAGAAACAGAGCTAACTCTTATCAGTGGCAGAACTCTATTATGCCTCTCTACATTCTTGCTGTGCATTTCTGCTACCACCATTTAACTTAAAAAAGGCAAATGAAAACCTACCTTCAGTTTGTTCATAAACCTCAGCAGCAATGGGCTTCAGTTTGTATGGGGCAAGGCCTGCCTCAAACACTTGACCGCCATCCAAGCTAATGGCATCTGCCTCATTGTTCTAAACAACAAGAGAGTTCAGTCAGTTGGATATTAGGAAAAATTTCTTAGACAAAGCAGTGAGGTATTGGAACAGGCTACCCAGATTGGAGTTACCATCCCTGGAGGTGCTGAAGAGCCATGGAGATGTGGCAGTGAGGGACGTGGTCAGTGGGCATTATGCGGTGGGCTGGGGTTGGACACGATGACCTTTGAGGTCTTTTCCAATCTTAGTGACACTATGACCCCCATGGATGCGCCCTGCCCTACAGCAGGTGGTGATTGGAGGGGAAGCCCCTTCTCCAGGGATGCTGAAAGCCCCCAAGGCCCAGCTCAGGCTTTGGCAGCCCGCTCACCGCAATGGCTTTTATGCAGTCAAGGTACGTTGCTTTCTGCACACAGGTCAATGTAATCCTCTCTTGTTGCGTGAGGTCCTTGAGGTTGTTGCATTTCTTCTCTTCTAGAGAGGATATGGTGCACCATCTGATGGCTGTCTTGGGGGGAGCAGCGAAACACACAGCTGTGGGGAGAACCAGAACAATCAAACAAAAAGAAGGAAACAGAAAACAAATAGTCTCAGAGAGGGAGAAAGGCACCAGGGGAAGACAAACAGCATCTTTGTCTCCTCGCAGTCATGGCCCTGGGTGAACAGCAGGACCTCCCCTGCATACCTCCAAAGGACCCCCCCTCCAAAGGTCTCCTTTTGGGACCCCCTTGCCCCTGGGTGACACAGCACTACAGTCCCAGCAGCCTAAGCTCTCAGCAGCACCCACAGGAGCAGGAGAACAAATCCACACGCTCCAGCAGAAATCAAAGTCAAAGCACATTGCAAAAGCAGAAAGAAAATGCAGTCTCACTGAAGCAGTCTCTTTGCAGATAGCCCCAGAGGGACAGCAGCTCTGGTCTGGGCAGACTGCACTCACCACACTGCCATGCACATTACCCTGGCAGGTGATGGGATGCATACACTTCTGCACTTCCCATCTCCACCAGCACACCCAATGACAGCAGTACTGTGTCCCCTTCACTCCACCCAAACTTCTCTTGTAAGAGTCCCCCCAAGCAGTAATCACTGCTCTGAGAGACTGCATCAGAGCACAGACTTTCACCCTCTTCAGCAGTCTAAGCACTAGAAACACAGGAATCTTGCAGATAAAGTGCAGGTAAAGTACAAATAAAATACACAGCAGGTCTCATACCAGTATGGGCAGCCTGTGCTTCACGCTTCCCTTTAGCTGTGCACCTACCTGACTGAGCCCCTCGATTCACCCTTTGCCTTCTCCAGACCCCTGGTGGCACATTTTCTTCATCCTCTGGTTAACCCATGCTGTCTGCATTTTCCTTTTCACCTCTGAAACATACTCTAATACTGGCTTTTGGAGGCAGAATTCTTCCCACAGACACCTCCCTTCCTCCCACACTGACTGTGGTCACAAAGAGGAATTCTAAGCCCTAATTCGCACTGCTGTAAGCTACGGTTTTCATGTTTTGGCTGCACAAAGCTGCCTTAATGTGCTTTGTGAGGCTGCCCTGGGTCCTCCCGGAGCCTGGTTTCACAAGCAGGTGTGGCAGGGGGGGTCCTGTGCTGGTTTCTCCCCCCATGCACGGATGCTTCTTTCACTCCCTGCCGAGCTGCTTCCTTAGGGCTCAGCCCAGCATCCTCATGTGCGGATACCCAGAGCTGCCAACGGAAGCACCTGGCAGGTTCTCAGTGCTTCTGCCTGGTCTGGCACACATTGCATCTCTGCAGAATAGCTGCTTTGAGGGGAGAGCCTCCTGCAAGGCTGAGACCCTCCATTCCCAACAGACACTGCCTTACATGGGCACTTACCCACTATCCCCAGGGACAGCACGGTGCAGAGGATGAGCTTCATGCTGGGACAGGGAGCTGGGTGTTGAGGAGGGGGAGCAGCAGTGTTGGTCACAGACCGTCCCCTCTGGGTCTGTGATGGCTCCGGAGCCTCTTTCTTCCCCTTTTATAGAGGAGCAGCCCTGGCAGTGTTTGCAGAAGCAATGACCTAACACTGTTTGTCCTTCCTTGTTTCTCAATAGCTCCCAAGTTGCCCCCCTTCCTGGCTCAGCCCATTTTTAGGAAGCCTTTCACTCTTTGGCACCGAAACCCTTCGCAGTCAGGAGTTGGAGCAGGCAAGGTGCTCTTTGTTTTTACAAGGGGCTTCAAATGGAAAATTCCCAAGTTGTGACATGTGAGTTCCCCAGCAGGCTGCAGTGCTGCGGGAGGGGCTGTTTTCTTTGTCCTGGCCACCCCCTGCCTCGCACAGCCTAATTGCAGAAAGTCCCCGCTGAATCCAGCGCTGAGCTTCACGTGTTTGCCAGTAACTCTCACTGCTGTGCCCGGCACTCTTTGGCTTCCTCTTTCCCTTTCACTCTCTTGGCAATGGCAGCAAGATCCAAAGGCAGTAACGTCCCTCGCAGATGGGCTGGAGAGCAACTTGTGCAGGCAGAGGAAGCCAGCAGAGCAACCAGGCAGCACAAGGGCAGCCTGCAGCCAGCAGGAAGCATTGCGCCTCATCTTCTTCAAGTCGTCGTGATGAACCTGGAAGAAGTGCTGAATTCAGAGCCCTCTTTTCCTGCAGACCCTCTCCATATGATTCTACCAGCACACAGAGCTGGGTGCCACTCCGCATTGGAGCAGGGCAGGTGGCTTTGGGGCAGCCAGTCCCAGTGTTGGTCATGGCATGGTTCCACGTCCACATCCCTGGGAAGAGGGCCTCTGGTAGACCTTTGTCAATGACCGTCCATCACACACTGTGATCGTGCCAGACATGCCACTGTGGCTGCTGGAGGTGCACTGGGGCAGAAGCATCTTTAGCAGTTCCCTCAGCATGGCTGGTTCCTATTTTGCATCCTTTCATCTCCTTCTTTCCCAGAAGAGCAATGTTTCTCATGTCCAGAGCTCCTCTGAACACAGCACGAGCAGGAGGGGAAATGATTTGTCCCCACAGCGAGGCAGTGCCACTCTTAAACAGCCTTCCTCCCTTTTAAAAACTGGAATCTCCCATGCTTATTTATTCCACTGAGCTGGAGATCTCGATTCCACAAACCGAGTGGTTACAACACAGGGGAAAGCTCAGAAAACATAAAGGAGCGCTTCAAACAACAGAGGAGAAGTTGCTGGAAAAGCCTGTATTGTTTTGCTTTAAGTTCATGGTTAGAGAACCCACGGGGCACCTCCCAGTCTTTTGGGATCCTCCCTAAGGGACCCAGATGTCTCCAAGGCATCCTTTTCAAGGAGCACTTTCCACCAAAGGATGCAAAGAGCCAAATGCCTTCCCTTCTGCTGCCCTGTCTGAAGTCCACTCTCTCACATAAATATAGGCACACGATTCAACATTCTACTTACATGCATTACTCACTGCCAGCTTGCACAGTTTTGTGCCAAAGGAGAGCTCTTCCCATGTCTCATATGAGGCCTAATAAGCTGAGATTAAACAGCAGAACTGATCCTTATTATTGATGAAAATTCTTGTCTTCCAAGGCAAGGGGTCAGTGCTGAGCATGCAAGCAGGAGCTGCTTGATCAGAAGGAGAGCTAAAGCAGTGCTTCTTGGACTCCAGCCTTGTTATTCAAGAAGTATCAGGTCTTCTCCAGGATGTCTTCATGAAACATGCTGGGATATTATTGCCCATCACAAATCCACTTTGTTGCAACACTGCACATCCTGATGGTTCTGTTTTCAGAAAGAAGATGCTGCTAAAAATTACACGAAGGATGAAGAAATACCAATGAACACACCCTCTGGCCAACTGCAGGCTACTGGCAATACACAAACATGCGTCACCTCCAGGAGAGCTGGGCTTGGACCCAAGCTAGGTAACAACAATGGCAAAATAGAATCACTTATTTCTACATCTCCACGTGGAAAGAATGAATCCCCTGACTCCGTATGGATATGCTGTAGTTTGTGGTTGAAACCCGGTTGGAGTTTTGGCCGTGTCCTGAGGAAGAATGCTTGCTGTGATTGGGCTGGGATGAAGCTGGAGCTGGCATGGTGAGATTGGCTGAGGGCAGAGAGCAGCATACGCCAGTGCTTCAGGTTTATCTGTAGTGCTTGGCTTGTTTCCCTCTGGAGATGGGAATATGTAGTTTGTGTCTCAGCCATGGCTGGAACCTGCCCATGACAAAGGTACCAACGTGGTCAGATCCAGCAGCTGGGCTCCAGATCCATCCTGTGCTGTCCACAGGTCGTGTCACAGCAGGTAAAGGCCAGGAAGGCAGCTTGATGGGAATGCATTTTTAGAATAGAATAGGATCATTAAGATTGGAAAAGACCTCTAAGATCCCCAAGCCCAATCACCAACTCATCCCCAGCATGCCCACTGACCACATCCCTCAGTGCCACATCTCCACAGTCCTTCCCTTCCCTTCCCTTCCCTTCCCTTCCCTTCCCTTCCCTTCCCTTCCCTTCCCTTCCCTTCCCTTCCCTTCCCTTCCCTTCCCTTCCCTTCCCTTCCCTTCCCTTCCCTTCCCTTCCCTTCCCTTCCCTTCCCTTCCCTTCCCTTCCCTTCCCTTTCCCCTCCCCCTCCCCTTCCCCTTCCCCTTCCCTTTCCCCTCCCCCTCCCCCTCCCCTTCCCCTTCCCCTTCCCCTTCCCCTTCCCCTTCCCCCTTCCCTTCCCCTTCCCTTTCCCTTTCCCTTTCCATTTTCCAGTTCTCCCTCCCAGCTCCCTGCTGGTAGCCCAGGGGGGACAGATGACACAGCCTGGCACTCAACAGGCACCTGCTTGACTCCCAAGTCAGCACAGGGTTCCAGCAGCAGTGCAAGCCCTGCCAGTGTGTCTGTGCCCAGCAGTGACTGAGGTCAGCCTGGCATTCCCAGTGCCTGACGAATGCCCCAAGAACATCCTGCAGTCTTTCCAGAAGCATGCTTCCAACACTTCTTTGGACCCAGAGGCCACTTTTGAGGCTGTGTTCCAGCTCCAGAGCCAGTGTGGTTAGTTTATTTTCAGGACGTGCCATGAACCTATTTCCCCACTGATTAGGAGAAATGCTTGGTGTCAGGTTTGGGCTGTGTTGCAATATGCTGTTTTCTACCTGGGATGAGCCAAACTGGCCAGTGGAGAGTGGGAGCAGATGTTGCTTGAATCAATATTTACTTCTAAATATTGCTTAATTTCTAAACCACACACAGCAAACAAAGAGCCCTCTGTCCACTTTAAGCAGCTCTTTGTGGCTCACAGCACTAAGCCTAGCCACAGGCTGTAGCCTCTTGCCCAGAGCTGCTTACCGTGTCATACCAGTGCAGGTTTGCATTTCTGGCTAGGTGCTAATGCTGGCCTGACCAGGAGGTACCAGCAGCTCAACACTTCCTACCTTGCACAGTATCTCTGCAGGACAGTGCCACAGCCCCATGACCCTAACCTTAACCCTGTGCATGCTCTCCTTCCAGCAAATGCCCAGCATTGATGAGAAAAAGGTTTTCCTGGTGGAGAAGCTGCCTCCTCTCAACCAAGCCTCCAGCAATCCCCCAGCCCCACTGCTGAGCTCAGCAGTGATTTGTGCTCTCTTAGCTCCTCAGCTATGTAATTAGTGACATTCCTTCTAATGAAGGATTCCGGTTTGCTTGATTAACCCAAAGGTTAACAGGGTTACCAGCAGCTCCATGCAGCCCTGGGAGCTGTGATGTTCATGGTGAGCTTTGGGAAAGGAACACAGGAAGGCACGGTGGGCTGATTCCTGCTGGAATCATGGAGCTGTTGGAGCTCTTTTCATGCCTGCTTCCTGGGTATTTCCTAAATATTGGTGGGAACAAACCAGCAAATATTGATAATCAGGAAAGAAAGGACTATCAATATCAGTAAATACTACCAACATATGCCTGTGGGGAGATACTGGGCCATCCTGGAGGAGCAGAACATAAGAGAAGGAGGCACAAAATGGCTGCGGTTGGGTCCTTCTGGCCCAATCCCTGCTCCAGCAGGGCCATCTGGCTCAGGGTGCCCAACACCACCTTGTTTCCAGTGGAGAAGGGAGCTGGGGCTCACAAGGACATCTAGGTGCTGGGCAGAAGGAGCAGGAGCACAGACGTTCCCCAATGGTGACAGATCCCAGGCCACTGGCAGTATCCGTGCAGGAAGGGGACAGGAGGGAGATGGTGGCAGAGTGGATCATAAGACATCGCAGCCATTCTCAGGTGCAGCCAGATCTGAGCCACATCCACTGCACCTATACAAGGAGACACTCAGCTACGTCCTCTGCTTTGGGAGCTCTTTCAGCTGCTGTTTGGACATCCAGGGGCTGGCAGTGCTCAGCGCTGCTGGAATGGGCCCATGGAGCAGGAGCTGAGCCTCTTATCGCCCTGCACAGCCCATGGGCAGCCCAGCTGGGCTGGCACAGCCCCCACCAGGCATTGTGTTCAGCTGCAAGATGGCTCTGCAGCCAGAAATGAGGTTTGGGCATCAAGTGAGCGGGAAAGGGGTCAGGTCACCAATAGGTCAACGTGAACTCTACCATTTGCTGTTCAGCCCCTTTCCAGTTAGCTTATTCACGGTAATCATTAATACCAAACACCTATCCTCATGCAGAGCCTCACAATGGCTCATTTTTAACCTGTCACCACCACCACACATTATTACACGTGTCCTGGCCAAAGCCACCTTCCTTGGCAGCAGTAAACGCTCTTATGGCAGTCCCATCTCCCGGCTGATCAGCTGTGATTTTGTAACCAACAGAACATACGTTGCCCAGCATTCCCTTCCATTTTGTCATTCTGAATCAGCATTGAAGGGAGTTAATGGAAACTGGGCTTCAGAATAACAGCGAGGCTTAGTCTTTATTGGAGACCTTTCGACCCCTAGTTAAATTAATTTTTCTCTCTGTTTGAGGTTCTTGAACATGGCAAGGGCAATCCAACAGCCATGAGCCATGCAAACACCACATCCTTCTGAGCGAAATGCCCAAATGTGACACCAGTGGTTAAATATTGGCAGCACAGTGTTCTTCTGGAAAAACCGATGCAAAGAAGTTGAGGAATGACCTTCGTTAATTCATTAACTACCGAGAGTCATTTTCTAGGTGCTCTAGATATGAAGTAGAAAGAGATTTCCTGGAAATCCTTAACTGGATTCTACCAATCTCTGCATCATGTAACCTGCAAGTCCACCTACAGTGTTCTGCAGTAACCCCAGGGCTGCTGGACACCCTCCATCTGTCTCCCTGCTTTCCCAAATCCCAGTGTTGCACTTACTGCTTGCAGTCCACAATGAGAGCAGAGTTTCCCCCAGCTCTTTGCAGGAGTGGGGGAAGAAAATGGCTTCATACTGTGCCAGAATAGGGAAAGAAGGATAGTGGTGACCTGCCAGCTCCCCTTGAGGCAGCACTCCTTATTTCCCAGCTAACACAGAGACGGATCCTGATCCATGTGTAAAGACTGGGAGCCTGCTGGATCCTGTATGGTGCACTGCTCACTATGGATTAGGGTCCACCACTCCTTGCACAGCCAGCAGAGAGGACTGCAGAAGGCATCTCTTCCCTACCAGTGCTAATGCCCACCATAGCACTAGCAAGACCTCCCCTGCCTGCGTTAAGTCTCAAGAACTCTCAGGCAGGCTTGACCTTTCAACCAACCCCCCCGTTCCTCCCAAGTGGCACAGGAATTAGTTTCCTGGTCAACAGTCAAGATGTTCTCATCAAGATAAAACCCTGGCACATGTGAGGAACAGCTCCTCCCATCCTCACCATGCCGTTCCTTGGTCATATAATCACAGGATGGTTTTGGTTGGAAGGATCTTTAAAGATCATCTAGTTCCAATGCCTGGCTCTCAAACCACTCTATCCCTTCCAAGAAATTGCTGTTTTGCAATATGGTAAATAATAAAACTCTGAGAAATACCAAGAGTCCCGGGAGGAGCAAAGAGTGGGGAGCAAAAGGCTAAGCTAAGCAGATTTCAAATCCCCTCCTGAAGACTTTTAGACACCCCCCCCCCGGCAATTTAATCCTCTTGGGCATTTCCAGCTGCCAGGATAAAGGAGCAGAAATCCTAGAGAGGTGCAGGGGCTTCAGGGCACGTGTCTGGCTGGAGCTGGCTCCAGGAACGGAGTTTGGTGACGGGGTGGTGAAGGAGAAAAGAGGAGACTTGTGGCTGGAGGTGGCTTTGCTGAAAGTTGCATAAGGTGGGGGTAATGAGGTTTCATTCCATAGTTTAATGATAGGTTATGCTACAGACAAAGGACACTGTATGGGGAGAAATAGCGTCATGCCACCAATCTTCTTATCCCAGAAGGAAGTGAAAATTAACTCCTTTGGGGAACTGGCAGTGAATAAGAGTTGTGCCCATAGCCTTAGAATCATTAAGGTTGCAAAAGGCTCCTAAGATCATCAGACCCACCAACAACCCACCCCACCATGCCCACTGCCCACATCCCTCAGTGCCACGTCTCCATGGCTCCGAACACCTCCAGGAACAGTGACCCCACCACCTCCCTGGGCAGCTGTGCAGTGCCTCACTGCTCCTTAGGACAGAAAGATGCAAAATGCCTTCAAGAATCACCAGTGCGCGGTCATCAGTGCAACACTGTGTGAAATGTTACTCACCAAAAGGGAGAACACAGTCCTGACCTTCGAGTGGGAAAGTGAGACCATACCTCAGTCCATCTGTGGCCCGCTTTGTTTTGGGCAGTTACGTTTTGTGCACATCAGTGATGATTTTGTCACCAACCCAAATGTTTCTGCTGAGTGCTGGCTCTTGAAGGAGCCCCACAGCTCTGAGCAGACAACACCCCGCCTGCTATAAACATGCCTTGGAGAAATAACATCAACAAACAGCACGAAAGGCTTTGTGAAGATTCAATTGCAAATAACACGTTTGTTCCTCTTGCACATTCCCCTTGCAGTGGGAAATCCCCACGAAAAGACCTGGCTGGCCTTGCAACAAGGATATCACACTTGTGTAATGGCAGTGCATGCCAGGGGAGCTGCAGCCATCAGCCCATCTCCTCTCCTGCCTCACACAAAGGATGCTAGCACAAATGGGAGCACTGCAGACACTGCAGTGGGGCATTTCCATAGATGTATAGAATGGCTTGGATTAGAAGGGACCTCAAAGATCATCTAGTTCCAACCTCCCTGTCATGGGCAGGCAACTAGGCTTGTTTTAATGGAATAATTTGACTAGTAGAATGTGAAGGCATTATTTGAGGAGAAGCAAAATAATACAGGTTCTTCTCACTCTGTTTCAGCCCTCTGAAGTGAAATCTGGCCTTCCTCTGCTATCCAAGGGATAGGCATCTTCCGAGGGCAACCACCCTGCTGCAGCACCCTGCAGCAGTGGGCACACATGGTGCCCAGGGACAGCTTGCTCCCACCATTACCATTATCAAAGCCAAATTAAAGGATTAACTGATTACAAGTCAGGCTGTCCGGGTATTAAGGAGAGACATAGGCACCAGGAGCAGCTCAGCCCAGACCCAGCAGAGGTTAACACTGGGCTCCATCAAAAGAGGGGTGGCCAGCAGGGACAGGGAGGTGATTGACCCCTCTGCTCTGCTCTTGTGAGCCCCCAATACAAAAAAGACAGGGAGCTGTTGGAGAGGGTCCAGAGGAGAGCCACGAAGATGATCAGGGGACTGGAGCACCTCCCCTACGAAGACAGGCTGAGGGAGATGGGCTTGTTCAGCCTGAAGAAGAGAAGGCTGCGGGGTGACCTCATTGCAGCCTACAGTACCTAAAGGGAGCCTACAAACAGGAGGGAAATCAACTCTTGATAACTGCAGGACAAGGGGAAATGGTTTTAAGTTGAGGGAGGGGAGATTTAGGTTGGACGTCAGGGGGAAGTTCTTTACAGAGAGAGGGGTGAGGTGCTGGAACAGCTGCCCAGAGAGGCTGTGGATGCCCTGTCAATCCCTGGAGGTGTTCGAGGCCAGGTTGGATGGGGCCCTGGGCAGCCTGGTCTCGTTTTAAATGGGGAGGTTGGTGGCCCTGCATGTGGCAGGGGAGGTTGGAGATTCATGAACCTTGAGGTCCCTTCCAACCCTGGCCATTCTGTGATTCTGTGAACACATTGCAGCATGAACCAGGGTTAAATCCATCATACTCACAAGCACCAAAGTAAAGGTTGCTCATTGATCCGACAGCCGCAGTGTAATTCCTCCTGGTCACAGGTGACTGCTTAAAAATAAAAGTGGGGAGGCAGAAAGGCAGGGGTGGAGAGTGCAGGATATGTGCCCTGGGGGACAATGCTGGGGCATGCTGATGGAGAGGTCAGGGCTGCCACTGGGTCCTGCCTGGCTCATGCACTGAGCAGCACCATGGGAACATGGCACCCACAGCATAGTCCAGGAATGCAGAAATTTTGGTTGCCATCAGTGTTCCCACCACTGAAATCCAAACAGTTCCTTCCAGCTTTGTTTCTCTCCATCTTTTCAAGTTCCTCTTCATTGCTGTGAGTTGCAGGAAGGAGGAATTCCACCTCGCACTGCTCTTTTCCTACCGTCTTCAGGAGAAGTGCAGCTATCAAACCAGACTCCAAATCACCCCCACTGCCTCATCTTCTCTGCCTCGGTTTACATCCACGTCTTTCGATCTGAGTAGGGTTACATGTTAGGAGCACACGGCGTCTTGCCCAAGGTGGGTACATGCAGCTTGAGCCAGGGAGCAGTGGGTGAATAGAGGAGAGGGGCCCTTTGCTGCACCTCAGCAAGGCAGAGGCTGATGGGCCGAGTTCCCTTCTGCCTCTGTCCCATGGCTCATCCCTGTGACCTGCTACAATGTGCAGTTCTTCTGACACAGACACAATGCACTGTACCCACATCCATCCTAAAATTCCTCAGATCTCATGTTGCTCTCTGGGCAGCCTGCTGTCTCAGCAGATTGGTCAAAATAAGCTGTCTCAGCAGCTTGTTACACTCCAGAGCCCCATAGAGAGGCACCAAGGAGCACATTGTCCCTACACAGTTTCTTGTCTGAATGCAGAGCCCTTCATCCCGATGTGGCCACAGGAATACAAACAGAGCCTGGTAGGCCAGGAATCCCTTGGTGCCTTGCCAACAAACACCAATGAAAAGCAGCAGAGAGGAAAATAAATGACCCAGAAGAAGGTCATTCCCTTGGCCCACGGTAGAGGAAGGGAGCTGAAGCCTCAGCAGCAGAGGAGAAGGGTGCAGGTTGTAATAATGGTACAAAGGTCTGCAGCCCAATTTGGGTCCCCTCTGAGCAAACAGCAGTGCTTGCTCAGCAAACACACCTGTCCCAGCCCTGGACAGCTTTTTGGAGCTGCCTCCTTTGGGAAGAGGGGTGTTTGAACATCTGCAAAGAGCAATCATGGCTTTGGGGTGCCTTTCCACGCTACTCACCCCCTCCCCCATGTTGAACCAGCAACGGCAGACACACAACTAGAGGACCCAATGGGAGGGAAAACATCCATGCCCAAAGCACAGCATAACAAAGGCCTCCATGCCCACCTTCTGCAGCTCCTGGGCTTTCTGTAGGACTGCATTTGTGGCCACAGCAGGAAACACTCAGTGGTTGTGTGTCTGCAGCACCCAGCTCAGCCCCCTGCCCACCAGCCCAGCCCTCTGCACCACCTCTGCTTGAGCCCGCAGCTCTCAGCCCTCGCCCAACCCATGGGTTCCAGCTCTCCTCACACATAGACTCTGGACCCAGACCCGTCCTTCTGAACCTCTGACCTGCTGCCAATGAGAAGCAGTGGCCTTGGCCCAGCACGTGGTGTGGTTTGCACAGCCTGTGCTCAAACACAATGGCTCTGCAAGAAATGCCATGACTTCAGGCCCGCCACAGCCTGCTGCCTTAGCCACAACTTATCATATAATCATTAGGGTTGGAAAAGAGCACTAATGCCACTTAGTCCGACCGACAGTGTGGATGTGAGTGGTGATGGGATCTGGGTTTACCCGCAGCCCCAGCACCAGCTGGGCTGCAGCAGAATTGAGCAGATCAACTGGGAGTCCAGCAGGAGCCTGACCTAGAAACAGAATCACAAAGGCTGGAAAAAACCTTTAAGAACATCCAGTCCAACCGTCAACCTGCAGATGCTGCCGCACGCAAACGCTCCCCATTCACACCATGGGCCACGGATTCCCCAAAGCAGCACCATTCCACGTAAAAGCAGCAAAATGGATTCGTTCGTTCACTGAAAAATAAAGGCACTTCTGCAGACACTTCAGAGGGAGCAGCTCCCCCATAGGAGAGCTTCAAGCCCAGCGTCCTTCTGGCCAAAGGGAGAAGCAGTAGCCCCCACGCTTTGAGCATGCTGCGGGTGTGTTTATAAAGGCATTCTGAATCAAAAAGCTTTTCATTCTGAAAAACAAAGCAGTAGATGCCTCCCAGACTTTTCCACTTGAAGGTGTTGCAAAAAGGAAGAACCCCTTCTTTTTGAATGACACCTGTGCTGCTGAGTGCAGCCATTCAAATAGATGCTATGAAATCAACCTAGTGTGGGAAAAGTGTGGTGAAGGACAAGGCAGAAACAGCCTTTCTTTGGGGCACGGAGCTTCTGAGCAGTCCCAGACATCCCTGGGCAGCCGATCAACCGTTTCCATGCTGCTTCGATGACCCCTACAGGGACAAACAGTGAAAAGTCCTGAGTTTTGCCTTGCCTGTAAAAGATATCAGAGCCAGCCAGCTCCTCCTCCCTGCTGGAAGCAGAGCCTAAACTCACACACACAGTAATTAAATATCACGATGATGACAAGGCACAGACTGCGATGATCTGCTCCCCGGTGGTGAAAAATCCCAACTGAATATCATTCTTGCTACACTGCCCTGTGCTCCCAGTCCTCCTTTCTGTCTGCTCCCGAGGGCGTACCTGGTGCACAGCACATGCATTTCCCAGGGCTGCCCAGAAACACACATGGAGATGGAGTCCATCTGCACGACAGAGATATCCTGCTTCTCCTTGCCACCTGCAGGCAAGCTGTCTGAGAGCACCAACATAAAAACAGCTGCAAGAAACCTCTCCACACAGTGCTTTTGAGACCCACACTCCCAGTCTGTGCCTTTCTGCTTGGCAGGGAACGTGTGGTTGGGAGGAGCAGCTTTAGGAAGCAAGGTGGGCATCAGGTCCCCACTGCTCCTTCACGTGCCAGATCACAGTGCAAACCCTGACCTCTGGGGCAGCTGTTACGAACTTACATGCCAGTGCTTTCCTAGAAGTCATAAACTCTCTCCTTGATTTCAACATGGTGTTGTTTTGTTTTGGTTTTCCCAGGTAAGACATCAGTGTTTACCTGAGCTCCTCATTCTGCTTTCAATAAATAGGAGGTGACATGAGAGCATGAGCTCCCCACCCTGTTTGCACACTGATCTGTTCCCAAAGGCACTCTCTGTGTACATTCCTGTTCTGCCTGGTTTCCCTCAGTCAACACAGCTCTTCTAACTGGGCTTCATCTGGTGGCCATTTCCACTATTTTGATATGTGAACCAGGCCAGGCTGGACCAACCTATGTCTTAAGACACACAAGAGTTTTGAGTCAGCAGGCAAAAAAAGCCAAAATTTCACCCCAGGATGCCCTGGAAAGGACATTAAAGGAAGAGGGGAGTCATGGTTTCCCTGCTTCACTTGCATCACCTCTCTCTCTTCTGTTCCCCTTTCCTTTCTGTGCAGCATTTGGTTCTTCCTTTATCCATTTTTCTGTCTCTGTTCATCTTTGGCCTTTCCCAGGTTAAACATGACTTTCCAAGCCACATCTGCAGCACCAAGGCTCACTTTGTGTTCCCCAGGACAGGACAAGACAAGGTGCAGTAACCAATCAAGTCCAGCGCAGGGCCAGTGATGCTGAAGAGTCTGAAGCATCTTTCATTCAAGAAAGAAATAGGAGAGCTGAGACTGCCCAGCCTGGAGAACTGCAGACAGAAAAAGGCCTCAGCAGTGCACGCAAACATCTGGTGGGAAAGAATCATTAAGGTTGGAAAAGATCTGTGAGATTCAGAAGTCCAACCCCAGCCCATCTCACCATGCCCGCTGACCACATCCCTCAGTGCCACATCTCCACAGCTCTGGAGCACCTCCAAAGGCAGGAGGTAGAAGTCAGCCCCAGGGGAAGCAGCTGTTTGTGCTTTGCATTACCACCCTTATCATCCAGGGTGGGAGGCACAGCAGGAACCGTCACAGATGGCAGGTGAACCCATGCAGCCAGCCAGCCCTGAGAAGAGGCATGTTGCCATATTCTCCATGGTCAAAGAGCGCTGGGAAGGGCAAGTTCATCCCCTTTGCCTCCAACTGCACCCAGCTGGTTGGGGAAGGCAGAAACCGACCCCCAGTGACAGCTGGGACCCTGCCAGGGCTACAGGCCTGGGAGACTGCCAGACAAAGTCCGGGTTCATGAGGGATCACACTTATCTCCAAGGTCCCTGGCAACAAAACCAACCCAGAAGAAATCGCAGAGCCTGTTTCCAAGGTGATCAGAGATGTATTTTGTTGTTCAAAGGCTTCTGATAAGGTGACCAAGATTAAAGAACAAACAAGTGTGGTAGGTAAGTAAGGGCCAAAGTCCTAATGCAAACCAAAGAGCATAAGCCAGAAGCAAGAACGTGCTTCTCACCACAACCTGAGCACATCCAGCAGCACTGCCTCCTGCACACCAAAGAGAAGCTCTGGCTGGTGGTTGCACCACCCTGTTTTATCCTTCTGCGTGGTCCTTCCCACCAGCAAGCTGGGAAGATGCTCACCAGAGCACAACCTGTCCCTGTACCATCATACTACCCGGCATCCACACAGCTATTGCCATGCTTTGCTCCCAGCTTCCCATCCTGATACATTGGCTCCAGTGCCCTCAGCACCTTTTATAGGGGGCCTGGTATTGATGAGCACTTCCCTGCAGAGGGACCTGACTTCATTTTCCCAAGGGAGCTGTTAATAGGAACGAATTAAATAAGGGTGCCTCACTCACTCTGAAGAGTACAGACGTAACAAATACGAATTTAAGTAGGCACTAATTGTGGCTGCCCACAAGCAGAAGGGGAGGCCCTGTGGGTGATAGATTTCAAAATGACTTGGAAAGCAAACTTGCACGTTGCTGATAACACAGCACGCTGAATTCCCTGGGGAAAATCATGTCAAAATTATCATGGGCCGTTTCATGAATACAGCCGTCTGGAAACTGGGCTGAAAAGCAAACAACGCTGCACAAAGAGTTTGTTGTTGGGGGGAAAATAAAAGGCTGTTTCCCCCCACTGGGGTTTTGCAGGATGGACTGCAGACCTAAGAAAACCCCAGGTCGTGGTGTCCACCCTCTGTGCTGCTACTGGGGCCCATCTGACCTGTAGCACTGCTGCCTCCCCCAAAGGCCAACAAGCTTCAGGATACCAGAGTACAAATGGGTGACCACAGGTAGGCAGGATATGATGCAGGCAAGTCCTTACTTTGGTAAAGCACACACAAAAAGGAAAGAAATTAAGACAGGGGAAAAATAATACCGAAATGATGAAAGCAAGAGCAGTCTTAGCAGCATGCAGGACTCAGACACAATTCTTCTCTTCTCAGATTCAGGATAATGAAGACCTCATGGCATTCCTCAAGACTATAGTTTCCTGCTCAGGCCGTGCTTTTGTGACTGGAAAAGGCAGGTCCTGCACAGCACATCCCTTAGCCACAGCTCGCCTACGTCTTGCTGGTGGGAAGAGGCATGGCACAGCTGGAAACCAAGACCCAAATCAAGAGGTAAAAACGGGTTTAAGGTTGTCCCAGCAGGCTGCTGGGGTAGGCAGCATGGGAAGCACAAGTGTTGTGGTGACAGACTGCAGAAAATACAACTTGGTAGCCATCTCAAGCAAAGATGCTGTCCCAGTTGAATAACAGATGTATTTTTTGCAACTCCTCCTTGTGGGAGCAACCTCCAGGTCTTTGAAGTACCTGAATGGGGCAAGGGAACAACAGCCTTAAGGCAGGTACCTCCAACTTCAGGCATTTCAGTAACGTTACTCCTGGTCCTTCCTAAGAGAAGTCTAGCCCTGGACACGGCTTCTCTGCAGCACTCTGATGATGCTTTTCCTTCTTCAAGGCATTTAAGGAGGGCAGACCAGTTCTTTTCAATAAAAGCAGGTTTCCTTTATTTTGCACAGGTTCTGCTTTGACTTTGAAGTAAGAAGCCATTTCCAGCAGGAGCTCCACCGCTCTCCATTCTCTGTTAAGGAAAGCTCTGTGGGCCACTTCCACCCCAGGAAGCCCCCAGCTCCTGTGTGCAATGCTCATCTTAATTTTTTCTAGCCAACCTGGAATGGTAAAAACACCTTGACCAGCTCTGCTGTGTTCTGCAGCATCGCTTGGCTCTTCTTGGAAACCATCCCACCACTGACACTGCTGCTGCCTCTTCAAGCAGCCAGACACTCTCTTCTGATTAGGGAGGTAAAACCGCAATGAACCACGAGCTCCATGTTAGGCAACCAGTGGTGCTTGTTTGAAAGGAGCCACCAGAGTGTCTTTTCCAAAAGCCAGGCAAAGTCCCAAAAGACATTTCTTCATCTGCTCTGGGACTCCAGGCCTACTCCTACAGACAACCTCCCTTTCTGCCTGCACTCTCCAGGCTACATCCCCATCCTTCCTGCCAACGCATGCAAGCACATCAGTCCTGTCCTTGTTTGACAAGGAAAATCACTGCTTGAGAGCAGTGGTGGCCTTTCTCCCAATTCTTGCTTTCACAGCACCATAACAGCATCCCAACTGGAGAGCAAAGCTTTGTTACTCCTTCTGTTGAGCCTGGAAAACCATTGCTTGTTCTCAAGCTTCGCGACAAGACCCATGCCAGCTGCTCTGCCGTATCTCAAAACCGCACCCTTCCGAACACATTGGCCTCGTTGTGAAGGAGAAGGAGAGCAAGATTGGTCATCGGCTCTTGATAAAACCTGGGTCTGAGGAGAATGAAAAGGTCCTTTCAAACTTTGTCTGTTTGTTTGAAGAGGATATGAGTAGTGCCTTAGGCTTGTCTGGCCTTGTTACGTATTAGTGATGCACCTCACACCTCTAGGGAATGGTGGGGAGGCTTGTAGAATGCCCTCACTGAGCACCCTGCAATGCTTGCTGAGTAGACCAGCCCCAGGAGATGGAAATCTCAGCTTGGGACTCCATTGCTCTCCACCAGAGCAGTGGTCACCTTCCCACACATTGCTACTCACCCTAACACCAGGTGTAGGCTAGCAACTGGATCAGAGATGCCTCCCTTGCCAACAAAGGAGCAATATACCCATAACCTTGGGATAAGCCCTCCAGCACCCCCCCTGGCCCAGCCCAGCAGAGCAGATGGCTTTCCCTTTGGTGTTTCTGTTCCACAGATGTATGGTCATGACAAGGAAAGAGGCTGCACAGCAGCAAAGAGGAATAGAGGAGGTGCTGATCAGGATGACAACCCCAAACTGGCACTCTCGTGGGGTCCCCACCCATGGACAAATAGCTTTGTCCTTAGGGAAATGGCTGAGATGAGCAGCAGTAAATCCCACAAGTCCAGGAAGAAGAAACACTCCAACAGGAGCAGGATCAAACCTGGACAGCCTCACATTCATGAGCCTCTCCTCTCATCGTGTCTGCATGGATGCTGCCAGGAATGGATACCCCATGCCCTGCAGCAATAAGATCTCTCCTACAGTCCTGCTGACCCTACAGCATGGCTCCCTAGATGGGCTCAACCATCTCAGATCACATGAGGAGAGAAGCTCCATCCCTTCATCCAGAGTTCCCAATAATAGTAGTGGGTTTGATCCACACACCCTGCGAGCCCACAGCTCTCACCTGGCCCCAAGCTCCGAGATAAGCTGCCGGCCCGTCAGATAGCAGGAGCACAGGATGGGTGGAGAACGCAGCAGCCCTACAGCAAACTTGTGGTTTTGATGAGGTGAACGGGGAGAGGCAGCGCTTGCCTGTGCCAGGGAGAGATGACAGGAGGGGGAAGGGAGCAAGCTGGGCCCTTCTGTCACTAAAGAACAAGGGACCTCAGGCAGGTCTGTCTGCCTCTCTCAGAGACATACGGCCACAGGAGAGGGGACAACACATACCACCAGGGCCCTCGTGGTACACATCACATCCTTCACTCCCACTGCTGCCTCAGGTGTTGGGTGGCCAAACGCAAGCAGCATCTGGTCCTGCTGTCTGGGCTCAGGTCCCAGGATCGTGGCTGTGTCCCTGCTGGTGATGAGTGGGATGCTGGGCCTTGAAAGGAAAGGGTACAGAGAAAAAGCTGCTGAAAAGGGAGGAGAATCTGGACTTTTGTCATAGAAGAGAGCCTCCTGGTTCTCCTTTGTCTTGCACTGTTCACCAGCCAGCAAGAAGCTGACCCAGTGCTATGCTGGG
Source organism: Tetrao urogallus (assembly GCF_951394365.1). Taxonomy (NCBI): domain Eukaryota; kingdom Metazoa; phylum Chordata; class Aves; order Galliformes; family Phasianidae; genus Tetrao; species Tetrao urogallus. The sequence continues at coordinate 4,105,174 of NC_136822.1, forward strand.
ACTGGGAAGCACTGGCTTCCAAGCAGGGGAGTCCAGCTGTTGTTCATTCTGGCACAGCACAGTCCTTGTATGGGGGTGAAGACCTCAGGAGGAACACAGGAGGCCAGGCTGAAGCAGGGATGAGCAGAATGACCTCCAAGCCGTGTAGACACAACCCAGTCTGCACAGGATCTCCCCGCAGTACAGACACGGAGATCATATCATACAGTGGTTTTCAACAACGAGGACTTAGGAACAAGCTGTGTCTGCCCTCGACTTTGCCAAGAAGGCAAGGACACAAGATACGGAAAAAAAGGAGCAAAGATCAGTTGCAAAGAGCAGAGCAAGAACACATGATGGGAGAAAACAGAGCATCAGAGGATCCTGGATGAGACCAAGGAGGGCAGCAGGGACACAGACACACGTAGCACCACCACTCCTACCCTACCATCCCTGGTCAGCCTGCCCATCACGGTGCAAAGCACTGCTGAGGGCCACCACAGCCCCAAGACCGGCTGAGCAAATTGCCACCAGCCGGAGCAGAGCCGGGGGCAGGCGCTGCAGAGCAGGGCACCAGAGGGACAGCACCCAGGGAGGGGCCACCAGATGCAGGCACACAAGCCAGGCTCTGCATGTTTGCTCTGCCAGACTCTCCGCGCTAACCCAACGGCAAGCACCCGCTGCTCGGCCACGGCTGCAGCTCACCATGCTGAAATTCAGAAGGTACCTGATCACGTAAGTGGAATTTTATCTATTAATTACGGCGTTATCTCCTTCAGCACTGGTTGTACTGTACCCAGAGGTCACGTCCTTGCAGTGCCTCTGTGCTGCGGAATGGCTGGAGATGGAAGTAGTGGTGGGAATGGTTAAATGTGGGGAAGTTAGGGGCGACAGCAAGTTCTCTTCCTGCAAAGCCCCCAAGCACAGCATTTCTTCCATGTGCTAGACAGGAACAGCATCTTCTGAAAGGCCCTGTAATGCTGTTTGCAAACAGCAAACACAATGAATGCACTCAAAGCAAGGTGGGCTCCTGGGGAGGCTCCGTTTTGGAAAGATGTGTGAGGAGCAGCCTGGACAAGGTTGGATTTGGGTGCAGTGCCCACGGGCAGCCCTCCTGCTGGGAGAGAGCGCTTCAGGGCAGGACAGCCTTTCCCTATGCACCTACAGCATATGCATAACAGTCCTGCATGTCCCATTCTATCCTGGTTTTGCTGCCTTTAGTGCAGCTCCTCAGCATCTCCACTGCCACAGCTCCTCCTTCCTCACCGTGCGCTTCTTGATCCCAAGTAAGCAGCCTGGAGGAAGCACCCTGCCTTTGTGCAGGCCCAATCAGACTGGAAATGGCCACAATGCATGGCATATTTGGAACCACTTGCTCAGTCACCTCCAAAAAGGCAGCCGGCTCTGAGCCCAGACCTTTCACAGGTGTGGTGAAAGTTTGGTGCCACCTGGGGAGCACAGTGGAAGCAAATCCAGAAGTAAATCTGCATGAAGCACGCATGCATGAGCGGCACCATTTGCAAGGAAGCACTGTACTGCTGCAGCATCACCAAGCCTGCTGTTCCAGATGGCATCAAACCTGTTGAAGAATCTGCAATTTAGTCTGTGCTCCACAGCCAGTGACTTCTGCCTCTTCATTTTTGGAGCTCAGACCCACCACCTGAGCCCAGTGTTTCTGCCCTTACTGAGCTCCTGCCCCAGACAGTGAGGTGGCCATGGGTACCTGCAGGTTGTCACCAAGTTTTGGGGAGGCTGTGCTGGTGGCAGCAAGCTTGCTCACCATGCTTGCAAGCATGTGTCTTCCATCAAGTTTTACTGTCCTAAATGCTTTAGATAGTAAAAACATCCCAAAAGCTTAGCATTTCAACTCAGTGAGCTGAGATCCAAGCAGAACCATGCCTTTGTTTGAAGCAGTGCACAACCACTGGAAGCAAATTACAGTTAGTCACTACACTTGATTTTGTTTTTCTGGAACACAGTCAGTTTAATGGCAAACCCAAATCAATGGGATTCATTCAAAGCTCTGTGCCTGTCACCACCGGTCACTGGAGCAGAGAGGGCACCCAGCATCCCTCTCCCAGCAGCTCTGGGACCACCAGGTCTGTGCAGTTTCAGGCCCCTTGTCCAAAACTGCCCACTGATAAAGGATGTGGACAGTGTCGAAGAACGAGGATTAGAGTGCAGCTTCTGAGTGCCTTCATCTTGCCGCCCTGGAACCCCCCACTCCCTGCTCAGCAGAGACCACAAAGCAGCACACAGCCTCTCCAGCAGCATTCCCACCCAAAGCAGAGGATTTCACCAGGTCCTCAGCACAAACCAGCCCTCATTACACGACAGGTCACCAGGTAGTCATCAGCAGAAGCGCAGTGCAAAATGATCCTTTCTCCAGGAAGCTCAGCCCTCCGGCTGCTTCACCGATTCCCCATTGGTAAGGTTAGCATCGAGATCCAGCTCCACCAAGCCCTGTGAGCAGCACAAAAAAGCTTTCCAGGACCTGGAGGTGCCCACGCTCAATGTGGCCCCATAGCAGATCTCAGCAAGAGCCGAGAGAAACAGAAGGTAGAGAAGAAACGGCTTCTCCTCTTTGTTTATAGAAAGGGACCAGACATCTCTCGGCCAGGCAGGGCTGAGTGTGAGCAGTGCCTGCTCCTGTTGTTAAAGCTGTGCTGGCAAGGCATCCCTGAGCAGCCAAGCAGCTTTACGGTTATCACTGTTTACCTTTTGGTGTGATATCTGTGTCCTGGCTGGAAATTTCCACTAGGCTCCACTACTCAAGCACAGCTGTTGATGTCCATTGGTTATCGCTGTCTCGACACCTCTTCCACCCATGGAAAATGACCTTAAAGCTAGATAAAAATAAATTAAAAATAAACAGAAGACAACTAATTTCTGATGGATGTCGCGTGGAAGCCTTGAGGTCTCTTTTCCCTCTGCCTTGTGCCTAATGTATTTCTTCCTCCACGTGATGCAGTGAGTAGTCTGAAATGTCTGCTTCCCTGCAGGAACCTGAAGGCAATATACAGGTGCCAGCCAGGTCGCCTCTGGGTCTCCTTCAGCCTCCTCATCCTCCTCATGGTCTCGTTTCAAGTTGTGGAGAAGCTGCAGCCTACCAGGTATGTCCCAAATAGAAGGGCAAACCTGCACCTCATCCTCCAGCCCTTCACCAGTGACTGATAGGGGTTAAAACACACCCAACCAAGAGCACAGGAAAATCTGGGTGGGAAACAACTCCACTGGGGCTCTCTCATCCAACCCCTGCATCCTGCTCAGAGCATCTGAGGTCAAACAAGGCTGCTCCAGGCTTTGTCTTGTCTGGCCTCAGAACTTTGCAGGATGCAGGCTTTGCTCCTTTCCTCCAGTGCAGCAGGGCATGGCAGTGTTGATGTTGAAAGACCTTCACATCCTGCATCCACCCCGACCTGCCAGGCTGGTCATGCCACGTGATTAAGCTCTACATCCAGCAGTAGTGCTGCCCACCCCGAATAGAGAAAGAGGAGCATTGCTTTGGGACAGCTGCAGAGGAGCTGCCCTCCTTGCATGCTCCCTCCCTCCCCTGCTCCTTTGAGTTAACTACCAGCAGCCCCACTCCCATAGGACTGGTGGCTACTCTTCCTGCAGCAGGTAGGAGAAGCTCCCCATACACTTGTGAAGAACAGTGGAGGGCAGGGCAATTCCCAGACAGCAGAAAACAGTTAGAGCAACCTGGCCATTGCCCCAGCTCAGCCCAACAGCACATTCACATTCCCTCCTAGCAGGGATCCCATACCTCCTGCTGCCGGTTCATCTTCACCCTTTTGCAGGAGCTGTCACTGTGAGCTGGAGCACGCCCTGCAGCAGACCACAGACCACAGCCAGGAGAGCCCTGACTATGTCCTCCAGAGCCACGGCATGCCAAGGGAGGATGATCACCCGTACAGGCAGCCCTCTGAGAACACGCGGCATGGTTTCCAGATGCACCTTTACAACAGACGGGTGACACCACAGAAGAGCAGCCCAGACAAACAAGAGGTTCACTGGGCTTGGCAGCCTGCAGAGAGCAGCAAGATGAAAGCCCATCTTTCGGCCCCGCAGCTGGAATCCCAACTCTCCAGCCCCAGAAAAGCAAGCACAGGGGATATATTTCCAGGTGTTCCTGAAAGTGCCACCACAGCTCTAGGAGATACTGATGTCCTCTTCACAAACAGCATTGCTGCAGAGGAGCACAAGAAAATAACATCACCCCAGATGATGCAGGTGACATTGCAGAGCCCACCTCAGCATCAAGCCATGGGTTCTCCACCCCAACCTTTGGGTGACTCAGTCAAACACCCCGTGCTCGATACAGCTCAGCTCCTGAGGACAGATGACTTCTACAGGACAGAGCTGGAAGGAGGACTGCTCCCGAGCTGGACAGAAATCTCTACAGATGTGATGGCCCTGGGGGATAGTGGGCAGGTAGAAGATGCCTTCTTTCAGAAAGTGTGCAAACCCAAGACCAACATCGTTTTCCTGAAGGTCCACAAGAGCGCCAGCAGCACTGTCATGAACGTCCTCTTCCGCTTTGGTGAGATGCACAACCTCACCTTTGCCTTCCCACTCAGGGGCGGCCACCAGCTCTTCTACCCACGCCACTTCATGGCGAGGTTCGTGCAGGGCTTCTCCCCTAGGAAGCCTCCTCAGTTCAACATACTGTGCCACCACATGCGCTTCCTGCGGCCCGAGGTAAGGGGCACAGCTTCCGGGCCTTGGGTGTGGGGCAGGAGCAAGGTGGGGTACCAGGAAATCATGGAGGCATTCAGAGATCACAGAGTTGTAGAACAGCTTGAGTTGGAAGGGACCTCAAAGATCATCTAGTTCCAATCCCCTGCCATAGGCTGAGTCACCAACTGCTAGATTGAGCACTAGATCGGGTTCCTTATGGCCTCATCCAACCCGGTACTGAACACCTCCAGGGATGGGGCATCAAAGCTTCCCTGGGCAGACTGTGCCAGGGCCTCACCACTCTCTCAGGGAAAAACCTTCCCCTGATATCTAATCTAAATCTCCCCTCCTTTAGTTTAAAATCATTTCTTCCTGTTCTTCATTATCTACACATGCAAAGAGTTGATTTTCCTCCTGTTCACAATCTCCCGTCGAACGATGGAAGGCCATAATAAGGTCTCCCTGCAGCCTTCTCTTCTCCAGTCTGAAGAAGCCCACCTCCCTCAGCTTGCCTCTGTAGGGGAGGTGCTCCAGCCCTCTGAGCATCTTCATGGCCCTCCTTGCTCATCTCCTGAGGGCTTCTGTAGACAAACTTGATGAAACCCTTTCTGCTTTTCCAGCAAGCAGGTCCCTTTACCCTTCTTCACCTTTAAAACTCCATTTTTTTTCTCTCTCTGCAGGTACAGAAAGTGGTGCCCAGCACAGCCGTCTACTTCTCCATCCTGAGGAACCCCGTGCAGCTCATGGAGTCCTCCTTCGTGTACTACAAGGGCACGTCAGCCTTCTCCCGCGCCCGCAGCCTGGAGGAGTTCCTCAGCCAGCCCTACCGCTTCTACAACCCCAAGGCCGGTGACAGCCATTACGCCAGGAACCTCATGACCTTTGACTTCGGCTTCAACCCCGACGCGGAGGTCACGGCCAAGAGGGTGAACTTAATGCTGAGAGCCATCGAGGCGTCCTTTGACTTGCTGCTCATCTCAGAGTACTTCGACGAGTCCATGGTGCTGCTGAAGGAGACGCTGTGCTGGGACCTGGACAGCGTCGTGTCCTTCCCACTCAACAGCAGGGACAGCAGCACCAGGTCCCCGCTCTCTAGCATCATAGCTGAGAAGATAAAGGCCTGGAACAGGCTAGACTGGGAAATCTACACCCACTTCAATAGGACCTTTTGGGAGAGGATCGAGCGGGACATCGGGAGGGAGCGCATGTGGCGCGAGGTCAGGGCGCTGCGACAGAGGCAAGCGGAGCTGGCGAGGACCTGCCTGCAAGGGACGGGCAGCGTGGGCCCAAAGGACATCAAGGACTCCTCCCTGAGGCCGCTGCAGTATGGCAACGCCAGGATCTTGGGCTATAACCTCAAGCAGGGCTTGGACGAGGCGACGGAGCGCATGTGCCGGCGCCTGGTGACCCCAGAGCTGCAGTACAGCACTGCTCTCTACAAGAAGCAGTTTCCCCCAAATCCCCCACAGAATACCCCCCAGAGACCCCTCCAGAAGCCCCCTCAGCTCGCTCCCTCGCTGCAGGGCATGCAGCAGGGTAAAGCCGTGCGGTACAGGCTGGAGGGCACCCAGCACTGAGCCCCCGTCCCGGCCTCGTTCTCCAGCTCCCTCAGCTGAGGCCGGCCAACCACCCACCCCTGGGCTCTGGGGTCACTGCTGCCATGGCGCAGCTCAGGTGGGATATGAGGTCTGCAGAGCCCCTAGAGCAGGCCCCACGGTGGGCCTAAGGACTTACCTCACTTGGACTCCTCTGAGGTCATTCCTGAGCCAGCAAGGACGAACCCCAGCCTCCATTGGAGGAGGAGGGGATGCAGAGAATGAGGATGGCAGCACTGAGGCTGCTTGTCTCACAGTGAGAGGACTCAGCAGAAATGGGACACTAAGCCGTCACGATGCCAGGAGGAAAACAGGCTGCAGCTGGAGGTGGTGAAGGGGCCAGGCTGTCCATCAGGGCTTCATTTACACCTCGGGAACGCTTCCGTCCGTCCAGCTGCATCTCTCCTCCACCGCGCCTCAATGCTGGGGGAGCAACCTCTTAATTAAAAACAACAGTGTTCACTGTCACTCCTATTAAACTCCCCTTCATTATGGTTGATGATCTCAGCAGCCCAACAAAAAGACACCTCCGTGGGAAAAACAAAAGGGTTGCATGAGCATCTCTGTGCCAGACATCCCAGCCCTCTGCTTGGAGCAGCTCTGGGAGTGCTCCGTGCTCTGCCCAGGGAAAAAAATACAAGCATCAGTCATGGTGAGGCATTCAAAGAAAAAGCAGGACCAGCAAATCAGTTCAGACAATAAATGAACCCCATCCCTAAACGCTTACCCAGAGCCTCGGTGTCTTTGCTCTAGGCTCCATAGCTTAGATCTGAAATAACCTCAGTACAAATCAGGATTTTTCATCTTGATCAAAATGGAGAGATCCTGAAACTGCCCCATTTTCTGCACGATTTCCAAACCAAAAGTTGCTCAGAAAAAAAAAACAGGTGGAGGATCTGAGTTCCCCACAACCGATTGGACAGGGAACCTTGAGGGTCTCTGTGTCCAGCAGGAGAGTAGGGGAGGGCACACCACACACCTGGGTACCAAACCTACATCTGTCACTATCACTGCAGCTGGGTGCTGCTTCGTTACTCTGATTGCCTCTCAGCTAATCAGGGCTGGATCCTGCCTCCTGCTGAAGGAAGGAGCAGGTCTCCTTCAGCCCATGCTTGGGCTCCCATGAAGGTCACCAGGAATTCCACATCCAGAGATGCTGGGAAAGAAAAAAATCTCCCTCCCTTTTCCCCAAGCAGATTTCTTCAATTTCTAGAGGAATGACACCACTTGCCTTAGTGCCAACTGTAGCTTTTATTTCACAGAGCACTGTGTTAGCAGAGACATTTCACATAGCCACAGAGAGCAGCCCAGGGCTGGGACTGGGGGGGTCTGCATGCAAACACCCACCTGCACTGCATACCAGAGCCACATATTTTAACCAAAGACGCTTTATGAACCCATTATTGTCACCTTGCAGCTCCCCAGCTGCATGCAAAACACAGGCTAAGAATCACACTGGGGGAGCAGGGCGTGCTGTGCCCTGCTGCTGTGAATTTCAGAGTATTTTAAAGACGTGTCCCTGAGCTGTGCGATTCAGGGACCTTGGTTGAGCTCAAATAATGCCAAACATTACAGATAGTTTCCTCCTCATCCCAACTCTCCAAGACTTATTACACTGTTTTTATGGCTGTAAGAGACGCACACGGATTATTTCAAACATGGCATGATGCAACCACCTGGGAGTTGCCCAAGCATGCCCACGCAATGGTCCTGAGTTTCTGCAAGCTTCCTGCGTACACCAGACAACCAGTAATTTCTGCAAACACATTAGTTTCCCCCCCACGACTGGCACTGTAGGCTTTTAGGGTGTACAAAATGCTCCATGCCAGAACTGCTCCCAGCAGAGGGGCTCAGGCACGAGGCGTTGGGTTGCTCTTCTCTCCTTTCCCCGTCTGCCACTGCTCTCCATCTTCTGCATGCGTCACCTTGGCCTTGGGTATCTTGTATTTGCTCTTCTGGCCATACAGCAGGTTTTTTTGGAAGAACCTTGGGATGTTGCCTTCGTAGAGCAAGAGGGCGGCGAGCATCCCTGAAACGAGAGCGTGCCTTCTCGTGTGCATGCACCCTCACTACACGAGGCTTACAGTGACCCAGAAGGGCTGTCAGCTCTTTGCTGGGAAGCATTTGGACAGTGGGACCCACTCCTGACACAGCTCACCTGTGAGGGGCCCCAGCCAGTACACCTGGATGTAGTCCCGCAGGCTGCTCCCCGCGCACAGGAAGGTGCTGGCAGTGGCCAGGGCAGGGTTGAAGAAGGCTCCCGTGGCCGGTGCGGCTGCATGGGGAGGAAAGCAGGGCTGTCAGCATCCTCCCATGTGCCAACACATCACCTGCTGCCCAGACGCCAAAGTAAGTAGAAAACAAACCTTGCAGCAGTCATCCCCTCTCAGCTTGAGCCCTGCAGGAGGGAAGAGGGGCTGCTCCTCCCCATAAACCAGGCTGCAGGGGAAGGAAGGGGTGCACTCACCTACGTAGGTCAGGAAGGTGACAGTGGCTGCCAGGACAGGCACTCGGCACACGGCAGGGCTGCGGCGCATCCTGAGCAGGACGAGGTGGAAGAAGAAGGAGCAGGCGGCCTCCACCAGTGCTCCGAGGTGGGGGGACGTGTGGATGGAGGAGCTGCACTCAGAAGCCATGATGTTCTGGAAGAGGTGGAGCTGCGTCAGCTCCCAGGACCAGTAGAGCTTGGTGAGGGCCCAGCCCATCCCTGCACCCGCACACTGGGCCAGTAGTTTGGCCACAGTAGCCACGGAGCCGTGTTCGAAGAGAAGGAACTCCTGGAGAGAGATGGTGGGGTTGGCAGCTGCTCCATTCGCGCCGGCGGTGTGAACCGCAAAGAGGAGGAAGAGCAGAGTCAGGACCACGTCGGGGCCGAGGCCGCCCCACGGGCCGATCTCCATCAGCATCCTCAGCTCCAGGCAGCCCGAGCACAGCTGTAGTGAGCCAGCCAGCTCTGCAGCCAGGCTCCCCAACAGCCCTGGGGCCAGCAGCCTCTTGGAGAGCCGCCTGAGCGCCTCACACGTGCCAAGCACCAGGAAGAAAAAGGCGATGGAAACGTTCAGGCCGGCCATAGCGAAAGGTGCACGAGGGAGAGGCAGAGCCACGCAGCTTTCAGCCCCCGGGGAGAAGCAGAAAAGCCTCCAAGCCTCTGTTTTATAAGGTCGTGCAAAAGCAAACGTGGCACCTGCCCAGCGGCCAGGAGGCTTTGGGAAACGCCACACATGTGAGCTGCAGGGGGCATAGGGACAAGTGCTGCCCAAAGCTGCTCTGGTCTTTCAAAATGTTGCTTGCCATCCTTGCCTCCTGCTCCAGCACCCAGCTCTGCCTGCTGCTGTGCCATTTACCAAGCACTGGGCTGCAGCTCAGCTATTTGAGGGTGCCAGCACACACCCCTGCTCCCCTCTAACCGCCTCTTCCAGGCTATTTCTTCAGGTCTCTTCCAAAAAAGAAAAAAATCCTTTGTTCCCCAGCTCTGTATTTTTAACAAGAACTGGAGCAAAGCTGACTCCATGGTTTCCCTGCACCTCTATTTAGGGTGCCCGGGGGCTCAGCAGAGCCTTCCTTCAGCCAACACGAGAGCCTGGCTGGCATACAGTTTTGTTCCCATTGGGACCTCACAGTGTGTGCTACTGGCACTGGCTGCACTCAGTGTGCGCCCACAGGTGGGTTTTAGTGGCAGGGACATTTCAAGCTCCTTCTGCTGGATGGGATCTCTCCCAGCTGCATTGACAGAACTGCTGTCACCACCAGATAACGGCAGTGCTTCTTGGGTTCTGCCCACATTTCCCATCCTGACAGCGGGAACGGCAGCTCACTCCTCACCACAGGGGTAAGCGTCCCTGTATGATGAGAACCAGTGCTGCTTTCCTTCCTCAGGACGTTCATTCCCCCAGGTGCTCACCCAGTGGTGGTTTTGGGAAGCTTCCTGGTAAGGGCAGCACATTGGGAACCTTGGGAAGCCCAAGCCACTGTCAGCAACTTCTCCTCCAAACCCTCCTATCCAAAACTGTTAGGCTGCGGTCACCCTGCCTCAAAACACGTCACCATTCAGTTTTTAACCTATTTCTCCCAACAGAACACAAGTGTGCACCTTTGGCCTAATATGAGCACACCCTGCCCAAATACAGAAAGGTAAAACATGCTTCAGAAGACTCATAACTTTTTTTTTGCTCAGTGAAAATCCTAGCATTGCAAGAACCGCTCAAGATATCCAAACCTGATTTCCCATCCACCATCTGTAACTATGGCTGTGGCATATCCTGCAACTGTGCAATGCTTAACTCAGGCTTGAGAGAGCAGCTGGGCATCATGGTGCCATCATGCTGCCATGTCACATCAGCATCTTCTCTTTTGCTGTGCTGTTGTAGCAAGCTGGATTCATTGCTCTCAAGCTGTTCAGAAAGCACCAGGATCTCGAGGCTGGGCACTGAGTTGCGCTGCTTCTGCTCCTCCAGTCCCATCCTGCCTCCTACTCACTTGATGCATCTCCACATCACTTGGTTAGACCTGACTTTTCCTATCTTAACGATTAATTTTCTCATTAAGTCCAGCCTGTTTCAGTAATCAGATCAATACAATCAATTGAAATGCAGTTACGATGTGCTGGAAGATGTTCTCCATGCAGGCACCAACAGGTGGGTAGGAAAGGGAAAAAGCCACCACTACAGTGGGGGAACAACAGCATGAGAAGCTCTACCTCTGCTGCTCTTCTCCCTTGCCACAGACTGTAAGGAGAAAATCCACTGTTGTTACTTGTTTGAGAAGTTCAAAGTAAGGGCAGATCTTCAAGAAACCCTCCTCCTCTGCACAGCCAATAGTTTAGCTGAGCTTGCATCTCACATCCCGTTCCCACACGACTGAGGTCTGCAAGATACTGCTGGGATGGTTATTTTCACTACAAACAATCTTCATAGCAAAGTGCAGGTTGCAAAACAAGGAGAAGATGCAGCAGTGCAGGTTGGTGGGAGCATGCAGGGTGCTGTGCTTGTCCACCAGTCCCACGAAGCACAGCAAAACCCAGCGCTGCTCCTCATGGCACTGCAGGAACTCTCACTGGAAGTGAAGTTTGTTTTTCAACCATCCTGTGTTTAACAAGCATGCTGCTGGCGTGGCTCAAAGAACTGCGCTCAGCTCTGTGCTTTAATCCATTGCAACTGAACTGCAAGACATTTTCCCCAACTTTACAGCTTTAACCTGATGCACAGCAATTAAAATAACCAACATGTAAAGAACTGATGACCAAACAATGGGTGGTTGCTGCTTTCAGTCAAGGCCACGTGTAAGAAAGTGAAAAACAAGTTCTTACAATCCTCACTTGGATTTATCAAGCAGGGATAAGGAAGTTTCAACCTGTGCAAATCAAAACCAAGCCACAATCCTGCTCACCTCAAAGCAACTTAAGTGCCAATATCCAGCTGAATTAGTTCTGCAAAGCACCTTCTCTCCTCCTGCCAGGTGTTTCCACCATAAATCAATGCTAACATCAGCTAAAAGCATTTCTTACGTCTGGCTGAAAACATTTCCAAAGTCAAACTGTTTCTTCACTTTCCTCTGTCAACAGTATGAGCAAGGTTCACATAACATGTGAGAAAGGGAACAAGGTGATTTCCCAACAACGCACAGGAAATGCACAGTGTGGTACTTTGAAATCCACAGCCAAGCCAGAAACATCATCCAGATTTCAACTGAACCAATCCTAAGCCCAAGAGAAGCTCATTTCAATGTCCTCTTCTTTAACTGGCCTGCATTTTCATGCTTCCAACCACAAGTGTGAGCAACAGTGGAAGATGCAGTGATGACCAGCTAGGCTGCTGCTTTGCTCCACTTGCAGAAAGAGCACGGGATCTCTCTTCAGTGGTGGATGAAGAGCTCTGGACCCTCTCTCCCATATGCTACTCCAAAGCACGGAGCAGGAGGTGCAGCATGCAGGGATAGGTGCATGTGAAGCTGCTGAGTAATAACATTGAAAAAGAAACAGAACAGGCTACTATAGCATAAAATTACATCCGCCACCATTAAAGCTCAATTACAAACCAACACCTTCTGCTAATCTCATTAAAGACCCCCAAACATTTACTCTTTCCAGCTATTCTTGTCTTAGAAGGCACAGGGAAAGGGAGGAAATAGATTTATTTTTTTTTTAGAAGTTTATTTCTAGCCCTGAAAGAACAGTTATTAAACAAAGTCAACAAATACAGTAGTTAATATTGCAGTAACAATTAAATAACATAATGGGATTAAATTACACAAAAGGCAACATTAAAATCTGAAGACAGTTAAAAAAATAAAGAGAAAGCTTGCACCCACTTCCATTTCCACTGATAGCGTGAGGGACAGAGGGAAAACGGACCAGAGACGCGTATTTAACACCAGCTGGAGAGACTTTATCAGCCTTCTGGCTCCCCCAGCCACCCTCCACCACAGGAGCTGCCTCACGTCAAAGCGCTCCCAGCACCACGGCTGCTTCCCACGAGCAACCCGCTTTGTTCCACGGTAACAGAGATCCCAAGAGTTGCACATTTCCTGCACACGTGCATCCCAGCCTCGAGCTGCCCAGCGAGTCACTCCGACCACAGGGCATCCCACACACGCGGCGCACGCGCTGGATTAACAGGCCAAGCTGGGGTGCTGCTCTGCACCCAAGAGAGCGAGGCATGTGGGAACCCCAGCGCTTCCTAAAGCAAACTCTTCCTTTTCAGCATCTACTCAAACTCTGGCTGTTCTGTTTGTCCACGTCAGCCAAGTGGAGCAGCAGCAAGTCTTACAAATGCTCATCTCCATTCAGGGGAAAAAAGCACGGCTCGCATCCTTGTTTCGCAGACACGCAGCTGACATTGGCAGAGAAACCCCCAGACACACAAAAGCAGAGCACAGCAACCCCCTCATGGCTCTCCCCTTCTCCCAGCTCATCTCTGACCCCACCTTGCAGCACTCCTCAACTCAGAGCTAACACCATTCCAGCAAGCATCAAGATATGTTTTGTAACTCTGGGGCCGCGCTAAGTCTTGTTTGCTAGGATGACTGTAAGCTTGGAAACCACCTCCTAAGTAGACTAAATTGGACAATTTTCATAATACAAGTTTAAAACCGTTCTCATTCATCAATAAAAGTGAACTAATAAGTTAAAATTACTTATGATCTCATGTTTTTTTTTTTTCTATTTAAAAAATTCTAAATTTATCACAAGTTATACTTATCTTACTGTCTAGACTGTGCCATCAAAGAAAAAAAAGATTAAAAACAAAAAAAAAAAAAAAAAAAAAAAAGAAGAAAAAAGAAAGAAAGAAAAGCTCCCACCTTAACTCTGGCACAAGGAGTTTCACAAAGTCCATTGCCAGCAATGGACAAAGAGGGAATCATCAATAAGACAGGTTTTTTCCTTAGCCAAGCTTCCTTGCTACTTCACCGATCAGGAAGCCAGACGCATTCAAACCAAGAGCAATGCCATTCTAGTGTTTACAGCGACCACGGCCTGCGACACGTTTTGCCTGGGAAATGCACCTAGATTTACCTGCCTGGAATAAGACACTACCTGGAACTTAAAACCACAGCTATTCTCGCCCATACAACTAGAGAGATTCTGTCCTCCGGCGGCGCAGTTACCGTAACGTACTTGGGTTCCTACCACAGAAGAGCAGAACATAAACTGAGTGGTGGCACTGCAGATCCCTGCACAGTAAGGCACCTGGGTGGCACAAAGCCATCTCCTGGAAGCTGGTGAGTCACTGCCAACATTTTGGGACCGTAGTCCTGCTCACCTTCCCTCCCCAACAGACGCAGGCTCAGCAGTTCTGGCTGGCTGCTCTCAGCTCTGAGTTTCCTCATACCTTGGCTACAGTCCCCAAGACTTAATTTTTTCTCTCTCTCTCTGTACAAAATTATCTGAAAACGACTTCTAGCTCCTGCCAGCAACGCTTGTAAAGGTGTGTACAAATTTTACTCAGGGTCCTCTGTTAATACCCAGCAATAACCCTATCCATCCCAGGTCCTGCCCACTGCAAAAGTGATAAAATCCCAGTAAAGTAACAGTTACTCATTCACAGAATCATTTGGCACGTTGTAACTACAGTTAGTTCTTCATTAAACTGTTTGGGAAGTTGAAATGCATAGACTGTAGCACTAAAAGAAGCTGGGGGCACAGGCTCTTTTACACTTGCCCCATTAACACACCAAGAAATCAGTCACTGAAGGCGCTCACTGTCCCTCAAAGGGAGGCACTTTTTCTTGCATTGAGAAAGGGTCAGTGTGATGATGCACCAAGTCTCTTCAGCTTCCAAACCAGCCAGCTAAATAAGCCCCGTGGATGTCTGAAGGCACTGCTCTCTTGTCTCAGCCTCCTTCTTCTCAGAACAGCATTTTGGCATTTCCAGGTGTTTGTAATCTTCTGTTTGAGAAAACCTGCATCTTCAGTGTCCTCAGATCTGATGACTTGTTTTCATTTCGTTAATACAAACAGAGCACATACAAAACTGGAAAAAAAATAGCTCTAATACTTAAATTCTGACAACTCCATACTTTGATGCATTACTTGCTTGGGGGAAAAAATTACAACATATACAAAAATGTATTTGATACAAGAAAGAAAATGTAAAGTAAAAAGTCAAAGGCACCAGCATAACTTCCAAAGCCCAAGTCAGAGCACAGATGCAATACATGTTTTTGAACCACCCACCACACCAAGCGAAATACCCCTTAAGCTTCTGGCCAGCAAGTCTAATGGGAAAAAGAACACACAGGAAGACAGCTGGAATTGTTTTCTTGCCCTGACTATAGCTGATCATTTGATCATAAATAAACTATCTGACCCTTACCTACATATCCATAAACTGACATCCAAAGACTTGATCAATCATGAGGTTTCTACAAAGTAGCCACATCTTCGATTAATAGTCCACAGAGCACAGGCACATGAAAAGCATCTGGATACTTCTCTTCCCCCTCTCTCCACACGTCTTAAAAAGCAAAATATATCTCACGTTGTGATTTCTTGAGTAGCCCCACTATTAATTTAACAGTTGAGTGACAGCTAATTTGTATAAGGAAGAAGGGGCAAGATGTACCTTCACATCAGTCACATTTGCCGTGAATCTTGCCATCTGGGAGCTTACCAGAGCAATTTACAGGTAGAGAGGAGGAAGAGGAGAATGAAAGAGATCAGCTGGTAACATTAGTGCTGCTCTCTGAAAGCTTGAATCGGTCATTCAAGTACTAAAAGCACCCACAAGGGTACAATGAATGGGAGTTGTTACAGTAAAGTCATTAAAGCCCTTAAAACCCTGGGCATGCTAAGTGGCATTTCTGGGCTGTCTGGAGAAAAAAAAATATAGGAGAAAAAGGGTAAAAAAAAAAAAAAAGCCAGTAATTCAGTCCTCAATTCCTTCTGGACCCCAGAAAGGGATCGCTAGATTCACCACAATTTATGTCAGGTGTCTTCTGGATGAGAGTTGCTTCCCTTTTGCAGATGTTCCCCCCGCCCCATCCCACCCGCAAACCTCTTCCCTCCCACCAGAAGTGTAACAATTTCATATATTAAAAAGATTTGTAAAAAACAAAACAAAACAAAACCAAACGTAGGCCATGGCAATAACGTTAGCGGTTACTCTTCATTGCTTCTTTGGCTGCCAGGATCAGTGGCGTCAAGCTAGACAGAGGTTTGGCCAGTTTCAAGAAGGGATGCTGCCAGGAAGAAAGAAGCACAGTAAATTAGTGAAAGACAGTTTAAAAGCCAGTGTAAGGCACACATTCATACAGCTCTTTCCATCCTCAGATACAGAAAGCAGTGCAAATATTACCAGTGCTTCTAAAGGAACAGACCGAGTGGCTCGTAGCACTCATAGCCTGCATTTAATCATCCCTCCTCTTCCCAAAGCAGTCTCAGCCTTTTGCTTTCCAGTAAGGCTTCCTGCTCAAATTCCTTCTCTCAGTCCTATTCTGCTCACTTTAAAGGCTCTATTACAGTGAATCACCAGTCATTAGATAGTGTGGCAGAACGATGGCGCAGATTACTGCCAGAAAGACTTCAGAACAGCCAGTACAACCTCTGATGACAGTGGTTCCTCCCAACCTACTGCCCCCTGAAGTCCTTCCCCCTCTGCTCAGAGGAAGACACAAGACAGAAGGCAGTGTTAGTCTGCAGTGCCTTTTAACACGCTTACCTTAAAAGTGGCCTCTGTACCTCAGACTCTGAGAGAAGCTGACTCTTACCTGTAGCAATTCTTTGGCTGATCCTCTTTTCTCAACATCCATCTCCAAACATCGGTTTAAGAAATCCCGGAATATTGGGGACAGTTTCTCAGGGTTCTGAAGCTCTGGTGTGCCATTAGTTGCTATCAAATATAACGCCTGTAAAACGAGGAATGTGGTACAGCCAGCTCAAGCCTTTAAAAGATAACAACCGACCGGCCTAGAGACAATATCTCAGTCTAGATGAGTAAGAGTCTGCAGTCTATCCCAATGAGATGAAACATTTTAAGAATGTCACTTACAGCAAGTTGCAATGTATTCTTGCTAGTAATAAAATAGCTTTCTAAATCTTTTGGCAAGTTATTCAAGAGATACGTCTGTATATCTTCCAGAAGAAAGTATCAGACTGACAAAGCAGCATGTTTCATATCCTAATGGATTTACCTTTCCTAAACTAAGGCAGAAGACTGAATTCCAAGTCCAAGGTTTCAGTTACAAGAAGGTACAATCTGCACTTATATTCTGAATAGAGTGCAAATTCAAGACAGCAGTCATCCATTGGATGGAATTTCCTTGCACTACTGAAGCTCGTTGTCTGTGGGCTTTACTTTTTAAGGTAAGGTAAGACGCTGTCAAGAATCACACTGAGCCTGCTGAGATTCACCTGATAAATGCTCACAAACGGTCCTAGCCATGTCTGTATTTCTTACCCTCAGGGGGTTTTCATTGAGGTACGGGGGTTCTCCTTCCACCATCTCAATAGCCATGATGCCTAGGGACCAGATATCCACTTTAGGGCCATAGGCTTTCCGTGTGACGACTTCAGGAGCCATCCAGTAAGGAGTTCCAACCATAGTGCTGCGCTTGCTCTGCTCTGGGGTGATCTGAGCACAGAAACCAAAGTCGGCTGTAGGATAACAGAATTTAAAGAAGTTACCTTGGTGCATCCATGGAAATGGACTTCTTAGTCTTCTCTATTACTACACACATACGTTACTCCTCCACACTCGAGGGGCTTCTGATGGAGGGGGAACATTTTTTCTCCCCGCCATATTCTCCACATTACAAACTACAATGTGCAAAACACACATAAAACCTTAAGATGTTTAAGCAGGGCAGACTTATGTGGGAAAAAGGTAAAGCTTTCTGTCCTCTCAAAAAGGGACATAAGTATTATCCTGTACAAGAATGGTATTTTGCCCAGTCCTTCCTTCAGTTCCTAGACTGGTACCAGCCAAAAGAAACGAAGCAGAACAGCAAAGGCAACTCTTCTGTGCATGGTATACACTGCCTAAGCTAAAAAAAAAAAAAAAGTCAATCTACAAACCATGGATTCTGCCCTGCTAAACAGATGTCATTTCTGCAGCTACTGAGTTCAGCGTTTCACAGCAATTTGGCCATCAAATACAGGCACTACAGCTGACAGAGACATGGAAACTCAGAGGAAGGAGCCTGGACAAGCAAACCTTTCCACAAGGTAACTACTTGAAGAGAACAACCACACTCAAGAAAACAAGAAAAGTCACCTATTCCTATAGCCTTCAGGTGCAGCAGCAATGCATGTTCCATCATGTTACTTTATCCAGCTGCAGCACTCCCACTTCCCAGGCATGTAAAGCATCAATAAGAACACAGTTAAGGCAGGAAGAAGATTTTACTTTATTATTGACACTAAGTTTAAGAGAGAGAGAGAGAAGGAGAGAGAATTTTAAATTTTGAATCAATTTTGAAGTGTTATGCCAAGCAGTACCAACAAAAGAGCCACAGTTCTCAAAATGCTAAGTTGTACTAAGAGGACAGTTTAATTCAGAACTATCCCACCCCCACTGTCAAAGTGCTGCCTGGAAAAGGAAAAACAAAAAAGAAAAAACAACCCTATGGAAGCTACTGAGTTCCTCACCAGCATTTCTTTCAGTCAGGCCTGTTGGCAGGTATCGTGCCCAATTCAACACACAGCCTACTTCAACAAACACACCAGAGAAGCAGCAGCAGTGTATGCCTCCTGCTACCAGCAGGGCCTTCAGCACCATCCCACCAGCCAGGAAAGACAGGCAAGGTGTAGATCCCAGTTTAGCCAGTAAGTATCTGCAGGCATTAATAGTGAGGGCAGCTTTACAGCAGCCCCTTTTGTGGGCAGGGCATGCGTCTTTAAAGCTCCCACTGGCTGCTGCTTCCTTCCACAAGATGTTCTCTCATCATCATCTAACTGCTTGACACCCCTTCTGAGACTCAGGCAGTAGGCAGGCAGACTGGCGTCTTTTCCTGCTGCAGATTCCTCCAGAAAGGGAAGAGCTTGAAGTAGATGCAGCTTCCACCCTCCACCTAGACAGCTGGTAGAAGCTCTATAAACACAGCCAGAGGGCTAGCCTTACCACAGCTACAGTACCTCCCCTTTACCCAGCACGTTTTCAGAGCCAACTCCTGCTTTCTCTCCCTCCATCATCTCTGCACAGCCTCTCGGAAGCAGTGCTTTTCCCCCACAGGCTGCTCCCTGTCCTCTCACCACACTTCTTTGCATTGACAGCTCTGATTTTTGAACCTTCTCCAGGTGACTCTACTGTAATCATTCACTCTGGTTTCTGAATCCATTCTGTTTGCTCACAAACACACAACTCCTTTAAACAAACAAACAAACTCCTACACAAGAGAGCAGAGCATCCAACAACACTGCTAAGCAAGCCAGGCTGCTCGTAATCTTTCTTCACACTCCATCTCATGACCAACAAGAGACTGCAAACCATCTGAGTAAGGAATACTGCTGAGATGTGTTTTTATGGCATTGCAAATTCTTACTCAAACACATCCCTTAAGTTTTTGGTTGTTTAATGCTGTGTATATTGCTGTATACCAAGAAGTCAGATCACACACCTCTCCCAGCATTCCTGACAGCCACTTTATGTAGTTTCAATGTTCTTTTTTTTTTTCTGCCACGTTTACACACACCAGAAACTGACTTACTAAAGACAAGTTCATGCATGCATGACAATTACCTGAAAAGTAAGCAGTTTCTTTAGCCATTTCATGATTTTATTAATGAAATTGTATTATACTTTCAGTCCAAGAAAAGGACACCCAGTACAAGTGCAGTGTAAGACTGAACTGCAATATAAACTGTTAATAATATCCAACTTTTGTGTTAGTGACCTTCTAATGAAAAGGGCAAAACATTAAAGGCAAGTCACAACAATCTGAAAAGATCAACACAGTAACTGCAGTTTCTTGCAACTCTTCTCTTGCAATCATTTCCATCTTTGCATCACTGCATGCTGCCAGTTACTTCATTTACCAAAAGGCTCACATGACAACAGGCTTGCTTCAGCATCCTTTTGGAATAATACTCTCAGAATCTTAAGTATTAGGGCCCTCAGCACTTCCATACCAGCTACCTGCAGGTTATACACTTTATAACAAGGAATTAGTTTCTATCATTCATCTGCAATAAAAAAAAATCACCTCAGATTTCCCTGTCAGCTCTCTTCCTACCAATGCAGGCTCACTAATGCAAAGCTTATTGGGAAAGTGAAAGCAGAACACTGAAACAACAGCCTGGTACTCACTTAGTTTAACTGATCCATCCATCCCTAGCAGCACGTTGTCGCTCTTTATATCTCTGTGGATGACCTGGTTGGCATGGAGGAACTCAAGCGCTTGCAAGCACTGGATGGGAGGGGAATAAAAAAAAAGAAAAAAAAAAAGAAAAATTTAGCATATGGAAATGCAGTTTCTGTATCTCAACATCAATCCCAAAACACTGCTTTAACTCATAACCAGCATGGAAGAAAAAATGCTCTAAGTTGTTATTTAAAACAACCAGCAGAGGAAGCTCTTGTGCTAAACAAATACATAAATTCATTAAATATTCTGCAGATCCCTAGAAGTCAAAGATAACTGAACCACAGCTTCTCTGCTACCTTAACAAACCCAGAAATCCAACCATCATCATCACAGATGTTCACTTTGCTACACGACATTTCCACAAGTGGAGGAACTGCACTGTAAGAGACTAAATGAGAGCCCTTCAGCATGAAATTTCACCAACGGGAATGCTTCATTCTCAACGTGGAAGTAACCACTGTGACAGAGAATTATGAATGTCATCAATACTGTTTTTGCTCATTTCTAGATTAAAATCTTTCACACGCAGTTTCTTCGTAGAAACGTAATGAAATTTACTTTTGCAGTTTGAAAAAAGGCCAAAAAAAAAAAAAAAAGTATAAGATATTCTCTTTTAACGTAAGCAAAAGATTTTGCATTTGCCACTTGTGGCACAGCTGTAATCCCCAGCAGGCAGCTTGTACCTTTGCTTGGTTTAGCAAAGCAGTACTCATTTACAGAATGGCAGGTATCTGGCAGTGTGGGCAGCAGGGTTCTCATGAAGTACAACAGCTCAATATTCAACTTTTACCTCTGAAAAGATTACTGTAAATAGTCTTTCTCTGCTTCCAGCTCTGGTTTCTCAGGAAATCATTACCTGTCCATACAAGTTAATGTAATGTAAAGTTTGTTTTCCATCCCCTCCCTTTGGATGAATCATCAAAAGCAGATGTCATGCTCACATAGCCAAGTGGGGCTTGGAAAGCCTATGCTTCTTCTGCACAGCAGATAATACAATTACTTCTTCCTTTGCCATAATAAGTCAAGCCTGAGCTAGATGCTGGCACTCTGACTGAGGTCAGAAGTCACCGATAACTTTTCCATCATCACACATTTTTAACTCTCAAAATCATACTTAAAATTTCTCCAGTTAGAATTTTCTGGAGAATTATTTTCCTAGCAGATCTACAAAGAAAGCAGAACTACAGATTTACCATGCAATGAAAACAGCTGCTAAAACAAGACAGGGACAGTCTGCATCAAGTTCATCTTCGTTTGCCCCAGTATTTAACCCAAACAGCCAGCTCAAAACTGGTGCCATTCTTCTGTGTTCCAGGTTGCACACACAGTTTTATGGGTGAGATTCACTTTGTTATTTTCCACGTGTCTCTCTGATTTTAATATTGAATCGTGCTCTTAGTATCACTCGCTCTTCCTAACTGAATGGATCCAACAGCAACTGTTGCAATTACTTGTGATGTACGTGCACCATAAAACCTCTGTGAGCAGAGCACACTTGCATTCCTCCACTCCTCAATTTCAATACTCACTTCTCTGCAAACAGCAGCAATCTGTGCTTCATCCATACATGTTTCTGTGACCACATCTGTTAGTGAGCCTCCAGCTAGATACTCCATCACCACAAACAGTTCATCTCCTACGAGGTAACTGCAAACACAAAACAAACAGCATGCCCACGTGCCATCAGGAGAGACTGAGAACTGAAAAATGACAGCTAAGAGCACTGTGACTTCTGGTCAAGGAAATGATTCACAAACACTTCGAGAGGATATATAAAGAAAGCTGATCTCTGGCAGGTAGCTTGAAATGTTTATGCTGGCAATAAAAGCCCTCTGCTTTCTAAATGGGCAGGATAACACCCTACATCACAGCGTTTTCCAGCTGTACTCTTGTCCACCACTGATGCACAGCTACACACAGCACTGTGTTCAAGACAGAAAGCTTCATACTGAACTGTTAAGAGCACTCCTTATAACAGATGACTTTAAAAAAATTTTTTTTTTTAAATGACAATATAAATATAGCCTCATTTGTTTTTAAAGACCCTGATAAACAGGAAGTCTGGGTCTATAACTAGAATATCAAATTGAAACTTCTGAAACCCCTAGGCATGAAGGATCAGCCAGCTGTCTTCATTTACCTGTCCAGGAAGTTGACTATGTTGGGGTTCTTTAGCTCCTTCATTACCAAGATCTCATTAATAATCAACTCCTTCTTGGGCTGTTTCTGCAGGTTTATCTGCTTGATAGCAACCTGACAAGGACAAAATGAAACAGCAATCACTCAAACTTGAGTATCAAAACCTTGCAGTCATTCTTAATACAGCAGAAGCTTAGAAGAGGCGAGAGATTCCATAACAAAATTAGGGAGTTCAGCACAGCTTGTTTGGCAGCTGGCAAGCTGACTTCTTACTAGCATACAACTTGAAAGAGTACAACTTTATTAGCATACAACTCATACTGATAGCCAACACCTTATTCCAGCAGCTGAAACAATCCAAAACCTTCAATCTAGCAAAAGCCAAAACAGATAGCAAAGGAAACTTTCAGGAGATAAAAAGACAGCTGCCTAAATTCATAACAGGGCTAAAGCAGAAGAGATGCTTGTAGCTACTTAGAGCTGTCACCCAAAGCAAGGCAAGCAATTTTTTTTTTTTCATCTTCTGAATAGCTTAGTGTTTGGGTCTGAGAATGCTGGAAGACAGAAGGAGCTGCAAAAATCATTATGGACAGAAAAGATCTATCGAACAATTCAACAGAGAAAGCACTGAAGGAATAAGATGTAGCAAACTATCAAACAGGGAAGTGAGAATGTTCAAATATACAGCAAGATAAATAGTTTCTCAATGTACAAGTAAAGGAATTAGCCTGAGAGAGAACTCAAAATCAGAGAACCGAAATGACCTGCCAGGAAGCTGTACACAGGTACTGGTGTAGTCAAGGAAAGGAGAATCATCAGTTGTCTGTAGTGACTGTCATAGGGAAAATACTGTCATGAGACATACCACTCTACAGAGAAAGAAAGCCCAGAAAAGCCTCCAAGCAATTAAGACAATAACCTATTCCAGAAAGAGAAGGGAAGAACATTCTTGACCAAGAAATAAGCTCATTAGATTATGTATTCCAGACTTAAGAAAGATTTAAAAGAATTGTTAACCCAATAACTGACACAGTCTTGCAGAAACGATCCCTGCATATAGCCAAAGGCAGCAAAACAAGAGAACATGTGGCATAGAATCACAGACTGAGAGTGGAAGGCACCTCAGGGCCACCCCTCTGCCCGAAGCGGCTGACTGTGAGCAGCCTGCTGAAGGCCTTGCCCAATGGAGTTTTGAATGGAGATCTCAACGAGCAAGGATTCCACCAGCTCTTTGGGCCCCTGTTCTATGTCTGGTCACTCTTTTCTAATTTCTAATATCTAACTTTACCATTCTTTAAGGTATTGTGTGTGTTACCTTTTGTCTTGTCACTGTGCATCTGTAAGAGCAATCTATCCTCCTCATTCCTACACCTTTCCCCCCTAGAGAACTGAAAACAGCAGTGAAATCCTTCTTTGAGCTTCTCACACTGGACAGAACTCTCAGAGCTTCCTTCTCTCCCACAGACATTAAGCACTGAGGAAGTCAGACTATGGTATCAGTTTAACACATGAAGACAGAGAACACAAGCAATCAATTCTTAAACCATCTGTTTAACAGGACAGAGAAGCTCTAAGAAAGGAAGTAAGGCCAAACCTTCACTCTGCAGTAAGAGGACATGAAGTGCTGCAGGGTGCAGGAAGCACATTAAGAGACAATGTACCAAGAAACTGAGAGGCTTGCATTTATTACAATGTAATATTCTACTACAGTACTGGTAGATGTGGTTACTGATGAAAGGGCAATTATGTACCAGCAACAAAACGAACTCTTATTTTCAGACTTTCCAAGGAAGATTAAGGAAAAACTAAAGCATTTAATTCCCAGTGTTTTAGTTCTGGGGAATTAAGAGACTGCACCTGAATGACAAGGATGCAGAATTCTGTTGATGTCATCATCTTTACTACGTGAGTTTGGAGGCATCAAGCAGTGAAAACAGAGCAGAATGTGGAGAGGGCATTTTAATTAAAAGAAAAAAGATGGGGACAAGCTATTTCCATGTAGATAAGGTGCATCGAATCACCTCTACCAAAACAGGACTAGAGGAGAAGTATTGAAAGACCAGATGTTTTATCTCTGAAAATCTAGAGTATTATTGCCACCAATATTTGAAAGATAAACTGTTTTCAAAGCACGTGTCTGGAACATCTCACTCCCTGTGCTCTACACTGGAAAGGAAAAAAAAAACACCTCTATTTTTAGCTCTCATCATCTGATTACTACAAAACAAGGCACACACTGTTACAAATGACCATGACATTCTTTTGGGAGGTAATAACAAAGATTGGAGCCACTGAAAGAAATCCAGCTAGATTATTTCAGCCACTACAGAACATATTTATAGGAAAAGTACTTTCAACGCCATAAGCATGGGAATCTTACCTCCTGCCCAGTAGCCACATCAATAGCTGTGAAAACGGTACCTGAAGCCCTGTGAAGAACAAAAATGTTACATGCACCTGAACAGACACTCACAAACAGCAAGTTGTGTCAGTCTGCAAAGTTTTAAAAGCTTTATAAAAAAGAAGGTGTTAAAAAGAAGCAGTATCAGAGAAGTGTCAGCTGGTGCAAATTCATCAGAAGTACTCTCGTTTATGAGCCAATCTGTGCCTCCTGAGCTCAGCTAAGGCCCTATAATTTGTGCTGCTAACTGCAAGCGGAAAAGCTGAGAAGCCCTTTCTGCAGCATGTATTACTTCTCATCTTCCTCCAGGGGAAACCCTTTCACAAACACAAAGATATTTGGAAAGCATATAGCATGAGTCAGCTACATGTAATGAAAGCTGGATAAGCTAGAGTTCGATATTTTTTGCTCAGAACACTGCACACAGGAACACTAGAGCAGTAAATCGGTCAAGGTAACGTTGTTAGCTTAGCACACAGGAAGCCAACCAATGTACCCTCAAGAGACTCAGTGGTCGTATTACAAAATGGTTGAATGCATCTTACTGGAAGAGGACTAAATACACCCAGAGAGCTGTCACAGGGCTTCTCAGTTTTTGCAATTCGGAACTTCCAGCACTGTAAAGCACCCATCATCTTTTTATCAATGCCTAATAAAGCCAACGCTTCTGCTGGGCTTCAGAAAATGGCCACTACCTGACAGAACAGCACACACTGCCTTTAGAACCAACTCACAGGGAATAAAAGTTGGGAACAACACTTACCCCTGCCCAATTTTTTCATATCTGGTGTATTTTTTCTTGGGATCGCCTATGCTCACAATAGTACCTAAGAAAAAAAAAGAAAAACATTACCTCACAGAATCTTACCATGGGTTTTGGAAACGTTCTCTGCTGTTGTAGCACAGCCAATTTCTGCCAGCTCATGGTAAAAAAACACATCAATCCCACTGCTCCCCTTCAGCAAGACTGCCTTGGCCAAGAGACCTCCAAGAGCGGATCAGCACTAATAGCACAGAACAGCCAAAGGCTCCTGGTTCAGTTCACAAAAGGCCCAGCTTCAGACAATCATTCTGCTAGGCTTTACTCTTAACAAGACAGATCATGCTATTTCCCATTATCTCAAGTAATAATAGTCTTCTACATAGCAAAAACCCCACATGAGATTATGACAAATCCACTAGGTTAGCTTGCTCCAGAAACCAGTCAGTTCCTGACTAAAGCACAGGAACATGACTGTGGTTAAAAATTATCTTCAAGAAGATTACGGAACAAGCTACAACAGAAACAGAATATTTTGAGGTATTATGGATATACTATACACGCTGATAGCAGTGTTACAACCAACCTTTAAATTAAAGTTCTACAATCCTTTTTACCCAACAGACCTCCAAAGCACTGAAACGTCTGCATGCAGCTCCTCCCAGCTACTGTCTGACACAACACCAACCAAGCACAGTATTCACACAACCCTACACAGAAATAAGGGTCCAGGGAAAAAGCTTAATGACTGCTGCCCCAGAAATCCTAAAGTCTTTGCTTATCTGAAATGAAAAACACCTACGTAGTTTCTCCATGATCTCTTCATCTGACATTTTGGTCTTCTTTTTCTGCTTATCACCTGACTTTGTCCCACCATCAACAGAAGCGTCACCAGCTGGTGCAGGGATGGGGTCAATTACAGACCGTGTATAAATCTGTTTTGAGGAGATAACATTCACTCATTTAAATTGTGCATTTACAATCACAGACCTTCAGTTAAAAACAATCACAAATTTTCCAAGATCTCTAAGCACCACTTTACTTAACAGCTTGGAGGCAGAACTTAGGCATTGTATTTCAGTAAGACAAGATGCTGACAACCCAACTGGCCTCTGAAAGAAAGATGCAGACTCCTTCTGCCCAGAACAGATGCTTGGAGATTAACTGCCACAGACAGACATTTTTGGGGTTTTCTACTTGCTTATTCTTTGCAACCTATGATAGCTAAATAGTTGAAAGGGCCCTTCCTTTTACTTCCTTGCTGCAATTTTCACCTTTCACGGAATAGGAATCAATACTGGATAGTGAGGACAACTACCCCTAACAAGACAAAAAAAGATCTGTGCTTTAGCATGAAAAGCATCATTAATGCCTGGGAATTTCCCAGTTGTCCCCAGTCCCAGGGATTTTCTTAGAGCTTTATTCTGTTTCCTTCTGAGCTGTTCAATAGCCATACATTTGAAAAACAATGCAAGTTCACAGCTGCAAATGACTACTGCAGCAATACCAAACTGTAGCCTTATCTCATCCTGCAAGTTTAGAAATGTCATTTCAGTCTGTGTGAAGCAGAATCAGCATCAACTGATGAGTACAGATAACTCACATGTTTGTGCTCCTGGGGTGAAAATAACAGAATAGCAGTATGTACATCTACCAGGGTCAAACGAATCAGGGAATCCTGAGACTTAGCAAGCTGGATGGGCAGTTCAGGATAATCACAAAAAACAAAAAGTTCTGTGAAATGCAGGTTAGCACCATAAGTTGTATCGCTTCTCACCGATTTCGTGTGATCTGGGCGCGGAGCAATAATAGGAGGCGGGGCTTCTTCATCATCATCATCATCATCTGCCACAGCTGTTGATGGCTCTGAACCTTTGGCATTGGTCTGCATTTTTTTCCCCAAAGTTCAAGAAAACACAAATACAAACAAAATTGTTTTCCTCGCAACGTTAAATATTTGTATTTTGTTTGGTTTTTTTGTTGTTTGTTCTCCTATAAAGTATAAGATTATTCTTACTCACGTCAAAAGAAAAGTACAGGTTGATTGGTATAAGCAACCTATTACAACTGATATAAGATTTGGTACACAGGAAAAACAGGAGACCTGCAATAAATGTGCTTAAAACGACACAGCTTAAAGTAAACTCACTCACCGTTGGTGTTCCTGAAGGGAAACCATCTTTTTCTAGATAGGAAAAAATGAAAAAGACAAAATCCTCAGAAAAAATCATAACAAGTAAACTGCACAAAGAACAGGGATCACTTCAGATTTCTTCATTTCTCAGAAAACAAAATCCGACAGTAATAAATAAAGAAAGCAGTACTGCACTCTATCTCCAAGCAGAAGGAAGTTTCCAAAGCAGACAGCACTATTTGTTTCCCCACTTGCTCTTCACCTCACCTGGACACAGTTTTCCAAACTCAGTACTGCCCACCACACACACGCCCCCTTGTCTTACTGAGATGTGAATTAGTGATTAAATAGAGATGTGTTCCACTAGCTGCATTTTGAGTCAAGGATGAGGACATTACAAAGCCTTATTACTAAGTTATTTTCTGACTGCAAGTCCTTTGGAAGGGAACTGCATAAAAGGAACTGTGTGCATTTGTAGGACAGTTGCTCTAAAGCCCCATCATGTAGCTCCTGACCTAGAGCAGTAACTTATTTTACATCTTTGGTGTCATCATGTGGGTAAAAGGAACATGCAAGTTCACAGATAAAAAGCATCTAGATACACATTTCAATCACAGACCAGAGGAGCAAGTCTCCACTATGAAACCAGCTGATCAGTCACAGATCCCCAGCTTCTTAATGGGCTGTGCTTATGTTTGGCTGCTACTTTGAATTAACTGGTTCCATTTCTTTCCCTTTCCACTTAAAGTGGGAAATTTACTGGACAAAGACAGTTTCCAGTAAGCGTTAAATCCATCTTCAAATTTCTTGTTCCTTACTGAAAAGTAGGCTGCTCTTTCAGCATTTGAATCAGATTAACAGTTCACAAAGAGGAATGCCCAATTCCCCTTTCAGGATGCTTTGTGCATACTTGCATCTCACCTGGAGCAGAAAAGCTCAGATATTTCTGTTTTGCTGTGTCTTTGGAGTCGTAGAATTTCAGCACATCGAGTACCGCCTGAGGGTTTTTCTTCTGCTCTAACTTGGTGATATTTGAGGTCTGTAGCAACCGAGCCCATTGCTCTGGCATTCCCTGAAAGAAAAAGCCATTTAAAAAGCAGAACAAAAGCATAACATGTACAGCCTTAAGCACACCAAATTATGTGACAGAGACTTACAAAGGCGATGAAACAGATGAAACACAGCTGAAATACCTCCGGATGTCTCAGCACCCCAAGCACTCAGGGGCTCCAGCCCTTCCTAACACTGTGCCTTCCAGGAATATTCAGTTTGTCATGAGGAATGGGAATACAGAAGCACTCAACAGCACCAGCATTACAAACTATGGAAAGCGAACTGAAGAGGGAGGTTTCCTTCCCTGCAGCATTTCTTAAGGAAGGCTCTCCCAGGTGACAAAGCCCTGGATGTGATACTGACACTGCAGGAACACTAACAGGTCACAGTCTCGTTACTCTGTGTGCTTTATAAATACACAGTGTAATTATGTCTTCGATAAGAACAAAGAGATTAACTCTTCATTCTAAAACACCACAATGTTCTCTGTAGCACTGACCCACAGCTGATTTGTCAGCGACTTACAGTGAACTCTCCAGTGACAGCATCAAAGCCAACATGGATAGTATGCTCAAAGTCTGACGGCGGGGAGATTTCTGGTCGTTCCTTTTCCTTCTTCTTGCTTCCTGAAAATGCAAGGAGAGACCTACTGAGTAATGATTTACTCATTACTCAGTGTAAGACAGAGTCCCACTGTCCCCATTTCATATAAGAAATCCAAGCAAAATGAATGGGATGAATGCAACCATCATTCTTTTTGCTGGATGGCAGCATTTACACACACGACACAGGAGTTTGATATCTTCAAGTACAGACTTCATGTAACAATCACCAACTCCTTTCACTCAAATCACTGCGCTGTGGCAGGAATCAAATCAGAGATTACGAGCCCCAGAGCACAGGGAGCTCTGGAACACATGAAACATTCATTTCACAAGGGAAAAAGCTGACATTTTCACGTGGATTAAGAACAGCTCTAAAGGGAACTTCAGTTCAATCTCAGTTTCACCCTAAAGACAGTTAAAACTCAGTCGTCTCACTGCTTCAGTTCAAGGTAATTAATGCAAACTACGCCTTCCTCAATGAAGATAAAAATTGATAGCCTCAGACCAACTATGTAATTTAAACTGAAAGGGGAAGGAAAAAAATATAACAAGAAAGCAAATCTAAGAAACACCAGAAGCAGAAACAGATAATGAGAAGGACCACAAGCACAACCCAACCCACACAGAATTACGTTCAGATATTTTATAATGCACAAGGTTTGGTTTGGGAATTTTTTCCCATTCCCATTCCCTGCAAACTGTCTTCAGTTTCTGTTGAGCTCTAAATACCAACCCAGTTAGGCACCATTACGTTCCCTTTACTTAGTGAAAAGGTTCAAAGTTGGAAGGTTTCAGGAAACAAAGGCCGAGTCCTGCTTGCTTCCCCCAGGCAGAGGAGCTGCCGTTTGCTCTGCAGGAGACCTGACACCTGAGGCTTCACACTGCAAGGCAGAGCCCTGGCACTGAGCAGTGGAGCGTGTCTCATTCGATACTGAGAAAACAGCATGTTGACTCCTGAGAATGCCTATGGGCTCAGGGAGCAGAGCTGAATCAGCTGCATTTACAGTAGCATTTATGAAACAAACAAAAACTGTTTTGCTTTAAGAAATGAAAAGCCGTAAAGATTCATTACAGAAAAAGTACAGATAGAATAGGGCTTGCTTAGTGACTGTGGTTAAACGCTGCTGGGGCAAGTGATGGGGCAAGCTAAGTCACAGCACCCAGAGCCAGGGACTGTCCAAAATCCCCTCTTGCTGGCAGGAAAGGAAGGACGGGAACACAGGACAATGCTTACAAACGAAAAGCCATGTGGGCTGCCGCAAGCTGAACAATGCAGTGGAAAGACACAGCTATTATAAACAGGATATCTTTAATATGGCTGCACAGGTCGGAGCCAAAAAGCAAACGGACTGTCAAATGTTCTCATTTAACATCTTTAAGGAAAGCCGTGCTCCTTCCCAACCTTTTGCAGTTGTTTATGTGAAAGCAGGAGGAAGAAGAGTTATATTCCTCAGGAAGATTACTGTACCAGAGCACTTAACAGCTAGGGAACATGGCTTGGTGCTCAAATCATCCAGAATGTGCTGCACAAATAAACCCCATCCTCCCACAAATACACATCTCCCGAGTACACCAGGCAGGAGCTGAAACACAGCTCTGCCCAAGAGAACAGCAGATCAGAGACTTTAAACAAATGCAAGCAGCAAACTCCAGTCAAGAGGCAAGTCCGGAGAGCCATGCTTTGGCAAGACATACTTGAGACTCTGTTAACAAGGCCACTGTGAGGCCAGGCTATTTTTAAACCTCCAATTATGTTTGCACCACAGCTCTCAGTTTAAATGGGAATCCCTTTAATAAAGGGCAACGGTCATTTTGAAGCACAAGTGAACTTCGGATTTTCCCCATATGAAGCCTGAGCCTTTTGAAATGCATTAGCCATGCACTCCTCCTGCATCATCAACCAGTACCAATGCAAGGGGTCCCTGTGCAAAGCCTTGTATGGCAGCATGCTCCAGCAGGATGGTCTCAGCAGCCCAGGAGGCACTGGCAAACCTCAGGTCCCCAAAGCACAGCTGAAACCATGGGGCTCTGCTCTGAGTCTGCTGTCCAAGCACGTTGCATGCACGACCCTGGGGCCTGGGCTATTCCCTGCAGCACTCCTTCAGTAAGTTCTGCTCCAGAATAAACATCTCTGGGTTGAGAAGACTGCTTCGAAGCTTTCCAAAAATGCACACAGGTTCATCTGACTTCAGATGCTTGGCCAAGGAAATTCATGGCAATTAAGTACTCTAGTAAAAAAGATGACTATCTCATCACTTATCTGGAACAATGGAACTGGTGGCAAAAGCTCCCTGATGAGGTGATTTAAATGTGACTTTTTGCTGATTATTTCAGTACAGAACTAGCTCAGAGTTGGGGCAGGAGCCCTGCTTGTGCTCAGCCTGCTGCTTGCAGCAAGTGCCCCAGCCCACCTCCCATGGGAGGAGCTGAGGGACTCAATGAGACAGCCAGGAGGGACCCTGTGACATCAAGGGACAGAAGGCTGCAGAGCCAAGCCAGACAGCTTCATCAGCCCTGCACCACGTCTGCCCATCTGCATTAACAGCCCTGTACATCTCCTGGGAAGGCATTCCTTCATTTTTTGAAAAGAAGAATTTAATATTTTAGCAGTAATTGATTAATCTCTGCACCGGCCCAAATGCAAAGTTAGTTTGGAAGACTGTCTTGCATACACCCCAGCATACAGCTCACCAGCAGCAGAATAAAAAGCCACCTTTTCCTCAAACAGGCCTTTCCCATGGGAGTGCACATCAGCTATGCCAATGAACAAACAACTACCACCAACCACATTATCATACCATCATATCACATCATTATCAATCATTATTCACTGGAACAGGCTGCCCAGGGAAGTGGTGGAGTCTCCTGCTCTGGAGATGTTCAAGACCTGCCTGGATGCCGACCTGTGCGACCTGCTGTAGGGAACCTGCTTTGGCAGGGGGTTGGACTCGATGAGCTCTGGAGGTCCCTTCCAACCCCTACAATTCTGTGATACCACACAGAACTTTTTTTCAGAAGGACACTGTTTCAAATACTTTTCAACATCTAAAAGACAAAGTGGCACAACTTTTGCTGTAAGGACTTCTACTGTGCGCCACCAAGTATCAGTTGATCCACAGACACGCTGAACAAGCATGCAGATGAATGTTGGTATTTACAGTATCTACAGAACAAATTGAAGTATTCACATTTTAAAGCAATTTCAGGTGACCTTAGACAATGCCCCAACCACCCTCATGGCCGTTCCAGCAATGAATGAACCCACTGTCAAGATGGAAAGAGGAAATGTCTGAGGAGAAGTAAAGGCACTGTAACACTTTACAAAGCTCTCCAGCCACACTGTGCCTGCTTGCATTAGCAGCTCATTTCACAACACAAGCAAGTCTTACTCAGTATTATTAGTTCAGAGCACTTTCCTTCACAGACCCAAGTCTTGCTCTCAAGGTGTTGCTACCAGCCTGCACTTCCTTCTCACGTTTGCTTTACTGACTTACCTCTTTAAGGCTTTTACCTGTACCAGATAAAAAGACCACCACCTGTACTGCTGTCATGCATCCACAGCCTGTTGCTGCACAGTAAGTGACCTTGTGAAATAACTGTTCTGCTTCCAAAAGCCAAACCTTCCCATCCTCTGAAAAGGAAAACACGCCCACCATCCCCAGCAGCACCGCTGACACATTGTGGCAAGCTATCTGTGAGTGCAGGAAGCCTGCTGCAAGCATTTGCTGCCATTTGCTCACACAGCTGAGTGAGAACCAACACCAGCACTGGGGGAAACTCTTAGTGGAGTGAATGAGCTACCAGAGGAGCAAAGTCTCTTTCAGCAGACAAACCTGTGTCAGCACGTCTGAACCAGGCCTACCTAACACGTGCAGGAAGCCAGGAGCGGAACTGGAAAGCACTGAGAGCAGCCAAGTCTTCCCCGTGACAAGACAGTAATGTGCAACATCTTTCCTAACACTGACAGAACAATAAAACACACTCCTCTGCCTCAGTGTCTGCTCTTCCATAGGGAGCACGTCATATTTCTGTAACCCATTCCCACGTGTTTGTAAACAGATACACAGCTCAACTGGTCCCAAAATGCAGGACAGGGTGCGCTCAACTACCAGTGACAGCTGCTGAGTCGATCCAAAAACACAACTGATGTCAACATGCATTAACATTTAGTATTGACTGCTGTCAGGAATAAATTTTTAGAAACACTGAAGGGTACAGAGTAACAAAACACACTGCAGTCTCAGGTCAGGCCAGTAAATCTCTGCATGCTTCTATTCTAGCAGGCGTTAGAAGCCATTTCTACACAGAGGTAGATTTTCCCCTGCTGGCAATTAACCTGAAATGTGCAGTTACACAGATCTGATCTCTGGAGGAGCACTTCATTTTTCCCTATTCTCCTTCAAACACCCCCTGCTTTCCCACTTCTTACCTCAAAGGTACCACCTTAATGGTCATTAACATCAAGTAACTTCCAAAACAGACGGATGCTCAGTTTAAACTAAAAATCTGTTCTTAACTTAGCAAAATGGTAGGGAACATGATATGCAGGAATCAGAAACATTTATTAGGGTTGTTGAAAAATGCAGCAAACGTGACAAGTACCAGGTTGAGGCTTTTCTTAAGGACTTATTCAGTTTCTCTTCCTGAGCACTTCATCTTCAAGCAACCCAGGGCAAAGAGAAAGAACAGCTCACTGAACACACAGATCAAACTTCCTGCATTTTCTCTAATACTCAGACAGGCTGCAGTAAAGAAATTCCGCAATCTCACTTGCAGATTATGGACTCAAATGCATAACGTGCTACAAAACCTTGGAAGAAGAATAAAGAAATAGATAGAAAATTGAGGCATCTTACCTTTTTCAGTGCTAGAGAATATGGAGATGATTTTATTCCTAGGTTTTCTCTCTTCTGGTACGGAGGGCAGAGGTTTCAAGCTGTGGTTGGCAGACAACGGGTCCTTTCCCCCATAACTGCTCATCCGCACAGGAGGAGCTGGTGGCTTGTCTTCCAGTTCTCCGTTGTCAGACATGGTTCTGAACAGCTAGTGAGGATTCTGAAACAGAAATATTGGTTAAACCATATGAAGCAAGAACGGAAGACAGAAACAGAGCATTTCTTTCGTTGGCCAGTAGGGAAAGGAGGTACAAATTCATCTTTGAAAAGCACAGCGAGCGCTGCATTGCTCAGCACTCATGCTTCCCTCAAGGAAGAGCTCCTTTCCTCCTCCCTTCTGGCTCCCCACTCCCACCCTGGGCCACCCCTTCACAGGGCAAGCAGCAGCACTTGTGGGATGCAGTGACAGGCTTCTCCAGTGATAACACCGAGCCAGTCAGAAAGAACAGACAGTTAAGATGTGCATCAATTCCCCAGTCTGGTTCGCTAACTGTTCACATCAAGGCTTCATACATGCAAGTGATAAAGCACGTAAGGACACCAGTGTAACCTAAGGGCAGTTCTAGCTCAGTGCTTCATGCTACAGACTCCTTTCTTGTCATTTATCTTGTGGAGAGCAGAATAGCTTATGTTTAGAGCCATAACACACCGTCCCCATTAAGCAGAATCAAGAATATCTCTACCCAATTTACACAGCCTAAATAAAAGAGCACGGATACAGATCTACTAGATGTATTCCACTTCTGAGCAAGGACGTGCACAGCTTCAACCCTCTATCCCACACTTTCTTCACTTGTGAGAAACACCCATGTAAATACACACTCACACACTACTGTCATAATCCTACCAGAGTTCTTAACACAAGAGTGAGCACAAAGAGACAGAGACCAGTGCCAACACACAGCACAACAAAGCATCTGCAGGAGGCCTTCCACATTCACTCAATGAAACCTACAGCAGCCTCTCCTCCCTCCCCATGATATACTGGAGATTTTTTTTGCTGATCGCCAAGGAAAAGGCATAGGCTGTGAACAGCATACAGAAATCATCTCTCCATGTCAGCTGAATAAGAAACAAGCCCCTCATTCCTCAATGTGCCCAAAAGATGAGCTAGCCCCCTGGAAGAGAAGTCAGCACCCCTCCTCTGTTTCTCGTGATGTTGTCAGTGCCATTCAGAGCCAGGCTGGGATGGTGAGTACAACCTGCTATCGCTACCCACGTCTTACTCACAAAGTATAAACACTGCACTGCACGCCGTGTGTGGCTTTCACAGAACTGCAAATAGGAGGGCTGTCCTTCCTTGCTGTTACACACCACAGAGAAGAACGCTGCCAAATCCCAACTAGGAAAAGCAAAGCAGGCCAGCAGCCCAAAGCAGCACGAGAGCAAGTTTTTTTACACTGAGAAGCTCAAAAGAGATTGAAATGCATTACCGCCATGAATGCCCACGAAAGCACATCATTTCTGCACAAATACCTTCAGAGGCACAAACAGCACGAACCAAAGTTCTGGCAGCCTCAGTTGAGAAGTGACCATGTGTGGGTTGCCCCACAGAATTACAGACTGATGGGAAACAGCTGTCAAAGCTGCACAACATCCACCTAGACAAACCTGCCTTCAAGCCCTCTTCCTGATGACAGAGTGATAAATAGGCCTGCAGCACTGGACTCAGCTAGTGGGGACGCAGCCGTAGATCAGACCGTGGTTCCTAGCCTTCCATTTTTGCTTACTGATTGCTCTTTCAGATGTTGCAAGTTATCTGCAGGATCTTCTCAATTTTCCAGTACCTACCCTGCAATATGAGAAAAAAGAACCCTGGAATTTAACAGCACGACTGATCAGCCAATCCACAGGGATTTTAACTCCAATCTCTTTCCTAACAATAAGCACTGCTTTCACAAAAGCATGTGCCACCAGTTTGAGGCATATAATCTCCTTGTACAAATCGCCACAGTTGAAGAGTCCTGCTCTATAGAATCAGCTTTTAGGAGTGCAGAGGTAGGACAGTACAGTAGGGAGGGTCTGTGTCAGCAAGAACACAGCTCTGAAGTCGCACTTGGAGTACAAGGGGGTAAAACCCATCTATCCATGCATTGCTTTGAGCTGCTTGATACAAGCAACAGCAAGATGTAAAGGCAGCCAACCAGCCTGTGTCTGAAACAGACAGACTGGTCCTCCAAGCCCGTGCTAAGCCCCTGCATCCTTTCATTGACAGCCCAGCCACCTAATAATGCCGTAACATGAGATTCGGGTTGCCAATTTTTACACTTTCTCACTTTCATTTGCATGTTTTCAAAATGGAATCCTCACTATAGTGAAAATTCTGAATTTTCAGTGATAAGAGCACAAACAAGTTCATCACGTATTTGCCATCACAGCTGAAGATAACTACTCCTTAGCACTTCGTATGTTCAAGAGAAGAAACCGGTAAGCAACAGGTTGGAAGCAAGTATATGGAAACCCCAAATCCATCTATTCCACCAGAAAATGAGGCACTTCAAAGCACTGATGTAACAGCACCTGTACTGAACCTCTGAACTGCAACTCCAACCAGCTGGTTTGTGTTCAGAGTGTTCAGGAGCTTCCTTGACTCTACCTGAAATAGAGTGGAAGAGCAGGAGAGAAGAAAACAAGTCCACGGGGGAATGCAGGGATCATCAGGTAGAGAAGCTCAGGGCTGATGGAGCAAACTGGCTGTGGGAGAATGCTCTGGATCAGCTTCACACCTAAGGAAATGCGTTTGTTATTTGCAGTTAAAATCCTTCAAGCTCACTAAAGCTTGAAGAAGCAGAAGAAAGGAGCAGCTCCCTCCTCCTTTGTCCTTAAGCCCCTCTTCATTATGCAGAGGAAACCTCCATTGCCCAGGAAGCACTTCTGAAATGGTTGTAGAGGTTTGGCCTTAGGTGCCATGAATGGAAGAGGTAAAAAATAGAGAAATAAAATAAAGGACTGCAGAGATATATCTAGAAGCTCCTTTCCTCTTCTCTCACAGGAAAAGACACCAGGTAGGGGCAATCATTCTTGTCCCATCGACAATCAAGTACAGGTAACAGAGAGAAAAGGACGTTATCAATGGAAATGGATTCACCTTAGCCAGTGAAGATAACATTACTACTAATAATGGATTTGTGCATTCCTCACAGTCACAGTGGCACTATGTTTAATTACGAGAACTAGAAAGTGATGGAAAGAACCACAGACAAGCTGTGAGGCTGCAAACCATACTTAACTACAGACTTCAGACAGATTCATTCCCACCACAGAACAGCACTGCAACCCACTACATTCACAAAAAAAGACACAGAGCTGAACCCTTTCCTCCCAGCAGCTCTGCTACTTACTCCACAAAACATAATCACAGGGGCCAGAGCCTGCGACCACACAGCTCTGATTCTTGGTGTGTATCTCTTGCATATGACAGTACCCCCTGTGGACAAAGGATGTACTTTCCTCATCCTCTGCAGACCTCAGTGCCCTCATAACTTGAGCTGCAGAAGCAGAAGAGCAAACGCACCCTCTGTCCTGCTGGAGAAGCAGCAAGAGGGCTCCAATGCTGGGCAGCAGGGCAGCACGCTCTGCCCCAGCGCTGCTCTTCAGCTCCTTTGAGTTTTAAGAAAGGACAAATGTTTTTCATCTCTGTCTTGTTTGCAGAATGACTAAAGGGAAATAAAATGAAATCAAAGACGAGCACTTTCCTACCTGCTTTTGCGTGCTGTCACAGTTTTCTTAGCATGCTTTACTTGAGCATATCAGTTTTTAAACATACATCATGTGTGTCCATACCTCAGCAGAACTGTGCAGAACTGCAAGGCCTTGAGCAGGGGGAGGAAGAGAGAGAAAAATCTTGAGGATCCATAACATCCATAAGGAGTTGGAGTTTCTTTGTAAACCGTTCAAATTAATATATTTGTGTCCTCCAAGTTTCACCTGTATTTCAATGTCTAGGATGTGACGCAAAAAGAAACCGGCCTAATGCTTGGAAAACGCAATATTGAGCTTGGAGCTGTTTGACAGCACAGATGTGAATTCCTGCCCCTGCCACAGCACAGCCTCACTTCATGCTGTCCCTCTCAGCAGCCACAACTAATCCCCAGCAATACATACACCCTGATGGGAAGCTCATGGAGCTGCCAACTGAGCTCAGCCCTGCTTCGTGCAGGTAAAAATTACTCAGTTTATTTATCTATCATCAATGTAACACCAAAGGAGCAACACAAACGTCAAACGGAAGTCTATTTTACAGGGCTGACCAAAAAGCAGAAGTAACCCATTACACTCTAGCATGATACTAAGAAACACAACCATTTTGCTTTTGAAATTGCAGCCTGATGTGGCTGCAGAACCCCACTGGGACAGCACCTGGACTGCTGCAAGAAGTGCAGAGCACTCGGACACGGCTGCATGCACAACACCTGAAATCAGTACAACACAACTATGAGATGTCCGATGGGAGGAGCGGAAGAAAAGAGAGGAGACACAAAGAGTGCAAAACAGCCTGACCCTTAAGGGCTTCTGCCCAGCCCCGCTCTGGCTCAGGGCACGAGGTCTGAGAAAGGCCAGTTATCCTCACAGCAGTCGGCGTGGCGGCAGCGCTGTCATCTGCTCTCTTCCTGCAGAGCCTTACAGGGCGCTGCTGGCAACGCTTGTCATGCACAGAGAGCAGCATCCGGGACAGGCAGGTCCAGCACAGAGGAAAAGAGCAGAATAGATGCCTTAACTTAATCTCCAAGGCAAATGTTGAGTGGGAAGAAAAAAAAAGACAAAGTAAAAAAAATACAAGAAAAGAACTCATTTGTGCTACTTCCAAGAAAAGACTGGTGTGACGAGGGAGACTGAGAGTCGTGTTTCACTCTTGATTTGTAACACAAAAATCCCTGGGGAGATGTTCAGAGACATTCCCAGCACACTGACCTAATTTGTTATCTCGTCTTCAGCCTTCCCAGCACCACCATTCGTGAGCAGAACACCTTCCTGGAGGAGATGAGCCGTGATGCTTCTTTATTCCAGACAAGGGAGCAAAAAGACCTTCCAAGAAAACAAACACAGGCATTGTGCAGCTCATCAATGCACTCTGGAGGGCTGGTCTTTTCAGCAGATATTCTATTTTCTCGGGCCAAACATTTTTTGAATACAAAAGCAGAACGCAATGTCTGCACGGGTATTTTTCTAACACTCCTCTCTTTTTTTCCTTTTTTCCCCTCCCACCCCCCCTCGAGGCTCCTGTTGAGCAATAGATTTCCTGTGATTAGCTCACAGAGTACTGATTATAGCTCACTTCCTCCCAGGGATTAGCTGAAAGCAGCTTTCTGACAAGTGTGCATTCAGACGGTGCTACCTTAGCCGCAGCTCACTTCCTGCCCCAGCACTCAGCAGCTCACCCATCCCAGATGATTTCAACGCTGCAGACAAATCCACAGAACCAGCAAATCTCAGACCGTCTTCTCCACGGTTTTGTTTTCCAGCAGCATCAGATTTATTCAATCTGACCTAAAAAGGAGTTTCTAGAACAGCGGAAGAGCACCTTCGGTGACTGGAAATCCTCATCTCTCCTTTCCAACTCAAAAAGTTGTATTCAAAGTTGTGGCTGGCCAAGAATTACCTTCTCAAAGACTCCGCAAACGCAGCCTCAGATCTTCTGTCTGCCAAAAGAGGACTTGTGCAAAAACAAGACCAAGAGCAGCCCTGATAGAGGCCGGTGAGAGCCAGCAGGGTGATGGCTTCCACCTATGCATGCAGATGTGCTAACGGCATGCAGCTCTCCAGCCCTGCGCCTCTGCCAGCCTCCAAGGGACTTGTTGAAACATCTCCTTCCACCTTCAGAGGCCTCAGATAAAATAAGCATTTGGTCTGCGCCAAACCGCACGCCCGCGAAAGCTAACAGTTATTTTTATTTAACTTTCTTTTATGGGGAGGGAAGAGGAAACTAGGCTAATCTGAAATATTCCAACCAAGCACAAAACTCTCCAAATTACAAGCATAAGCAAGCAAGATACACTTTCAGATGATGCAATCAAGAGAGCTGATTTTATATATATATATAAAATCTGAGCACAAGCAATACAAACTCTTCATGAAGATTGATGCAAGGACATACTGTATTACTCAAGTCACTGCCTGCCAAGGCACTGAAGGTGCTAATACATCACCAGTCTTTTTTTCTGCAATATCAACTGCCACGTGCAGCAGTTTGCTGCTTTCAGCTGCTAAAGAGGCAACCATGAATGTTTTGAACAGCCCTTTCCTGCTGACTTCCCTTACAGCTGCACGCAACAGAGGCAGTGCATCACACTGCCACTCTACCAGCAACACAGGAGAACCTCAGCCTCCTGCAGATCAGATGGGATGACACCCACACTGCAACAGAACCAGCTCAATTCTTTCCATTTTATCTTCTTCTGACTCCTTCCCATATGGAACTCTGCAGATGCACAAAGCTCTGCTCTGAACATGCTCTAGAGTACCATTTTAGAAATAAAAGCAGACCCACCCTCCCAGAAGCATCTAGGGGCAGACCTGCTGTCCTGCAGAGGATGCCACTGACACACAGCCAGCCCTCAGCACAGGCACAGGACAGTACAGCTTCCAGATATCCACTAATGAAGATAAGCAAAACAGTCTATGCTTTTCTGACCCTGGCAGCCTCCCAGGCCAGGTTCACACCGTGCCTCGCGAGCTGAAGACACGGCGATAAGCAGGAGCCTCAGTAAGGATAAATGTTTTCTCCCTAAGTTTCACTTTACGAACTGGGAGGAGGGAGATCGTTCCAGAACTATCAGCTCTGGTCTATGACTGAAACAGATATCAGTGGGGAAAAATTCAAAGAGGGACAGAACAGGATGTGCAGGAGTCCCAGTGAGGGTCCATCAGCACACAGAAAACTTCAGCCAATTAGCAGTACTTCACTTTCCTCCATGTCGCAGCCATCTGTAAGCCTTGTGATCCATCTCTGTAAGCCCTTGTGATCCATCTCTGTAAGCCCTTGTGATCCATCTCTGTAAGCCCTTGTGATCCATCTCTGTAAGCCCTTGTGATCCATCTCTGCAAGCCACGACCACCTGATTCCCACCTGAATTCTCATTTCCTTCTCACAGTAGAAACGCAGCACTACTGAACCATAGCAGCGCATTTTGTCATAAATAAATCAGAAACTGCTTCTCTTACTTCCCCATCTCCAGCACTGCGACAGCAGCACCTGACAGGCCCTGAAGGCAGCCAACGAGTCGCTTCTTGCTTCCTCTTCCCCAAGCACGGCAGGAAGACTTCAAAGGTGAGGCCACAGCATCATCGCTGAGAGCTGACGACAGCAGAGAACGGGAACAGGATGGATCCACAGGTGTCCATCTCCACCTCGGTGCAGAAAGGCAGCCCTGCAGGCATGTGGAGCAGGAGCCCAAGGGTTGGGGATCCAGCAGCCTGCTGCAGGCCCAGCTGCCACCCACCCGCTGAGCTCGGGCCAT
Organism: Tetrao urogallus; assembly: GCF_951394365.1. NCBI lineage: Eukaryota > Metazoa > Chordata > Aves > Galliformes > Phasianidae > Tetrao > Tetrao urogallus. The sequence continues at coordinate 4,146,669 of NC_136822.1, forward strand.
GCTCTGTTTCACGCAGCCCACAGCCACGGTTTGGCTTCAACGAACCATTGTGCGATGCTGCATAATGACAGAGCGGGCTCAAAGGTGTTTGAAAAGCCTATTCAGTCCTCAACAAGGAAATTCCTCACCCCTGCTCTACCGAGGTGAAAACCTGAGTCAACTGAAGAAAGACAGCCTGCAGCAAGCACAGCGCATGCAAATCTGTGATCCGAGGTGCTCGTGCTTACTCATATTTCTTTACCTTGAAGACTGCGGAGCCTTAATTTTCATGAGCTGAGATTTTCTGAAGATCAAAGGAGAAGAGGGAAAAAGGCAAGGAGGGAAAGTTGACGAGAAGTGAAAAATGAAGTCTGCATCTCATCCCTGCGATCCTCTCTTAATTAAACTTGGCATTACAGGCAGGGAGCACATTCCAGAGCAAAAGTTATTTGAATAAAGGGTACGTTACCTGAGCAAGGCATTTATGCAGCTCAGTTTGTGTCTGTATTTCTAACAGCACACACAGCTGCTGTAACCTGGACTGACACCTCCCAAAAAAGTCAGGCTGTGGCGTAGCACAGAGATCAGCAGCAACTCTGATAGAAAGCAAAATGGTTTCTAACCCCCAAAATAGTGGACATGCAGGGCATGCCAGCATGGCAAAGAAAAGAAGCATCCAGCTGTTAGGGATCCATCACTCTCCCACCGTGCTGATGGAGCTGTCAAACAGCAGCTATGGGGGGAAAAGAACAAAAGAGGGAAAAGACAAAGGGGAAAAAAAGAGAGAAATAGCATCCTGCACACACCAAGAATCGAGCCTTTGTTTCTGTCCAGCAGTCAGCCAAGCTTCACTTTAACTGCAGCTACAGCCAGCAGATAGTGAGAACTTCAGTTCCCTCAGCTCTTCTTGCAGAGCTATAAAGCAGTGCTGGCCTGGCACAGAATGCCCCACAGGAAACCCTGCCTCTTGCCAAGTGCCATTCCCCCCTGCAGTGCACAGCAGGGGTCACCCAGGCAGTTACAGCTGCACAGAGCAGCCCGCTGAACGGCCCCAGCCCAAGATCTTCGTAACCACACAGATCACACATTCACCCAGCAACAGCATCACCCACAAAGACATCAAATGCAGTGTCTGTAAATACAAAAAGCACCTGAGCACAGCTTTAAATCATAAAACAGAGATGTCTTGGGTGGACGTGGCCTATCTCCTGAGCATACTCTGCACAATGGATAGGGTGACTTCTCCCAGCAGCCAAACTCGTACTGGAGAAGCACTCCCTGCAGCATCCTGCCTCTGTGCTGGGGGAAGGTCACTCACCATGAGCTGGGAAAGCTGGCTCTGGCTGCCATGTACATTAGGCAGGTGAGGCAACAAGCAGCCCGTGCAGCTTTTAGACTTCACTGCTGCCAGAATACCCCACAGCAAGGGTCTATCAGCACAGCCATGGCTGAGCCTGCGGTCACCAGCAGCTTGCCAAGGTTTCTATGCATCAGCCCCAAGCAGGGCTGCCCACAGCAGCAAAGCTGCACCGTGCCCATCTCACCGAGCTGCTTTGCTAACAGGAAGGTAGACAGCATGTTTCTGGCTGCGGGCACTCACAGGAAACAACAGCAAATGAGCTTCCCTGCTAACAGCTAGCAATAGTCTGATGCAGATCTTGAGTTAGGAGCCAGGCTGTGAATTTAGCAAAAAAAAAAATCCCCAAAAGAGCAAAACAGGAAGGGTTGCCTCAGTCTTTTTCTACTACAGCAGCTCCACACTGCATGATGGCATCAGCAAAGTCATCCCCAAACTCTGGCTACAAAGCCTCACTGACACTATTTCTACCCACAGCTGGCACGAACACTCCAAGATTGTCACATTAAGGGAGAATTTCATTACACTCCAAAAGTTCAGTTTTCCTAACATGTTAAACTCCGCCAGCAGAGGCACACAGCACCTCAGTGGGGCACACAAAGAAATTCTGCAGTCACTGGCACAAGCTCACCCTGCTCCATTATATCAAATAGCAGTGAAGAGTACGACAAGCACAAACTGTAGCTGTTGTACCTCAAGTCAACGTGAGTTTCCAAGCTCTTCATATCTGTAATTCTGTGTTCAACAGAACAGCTAAAAGCACACTGGAGAAACTGAGCTGGGCACAGCAGCTCTGTACATCACTTTCCTGTGCTCCTACTCCAGTACTCACCCTGTGACCCTCGTCTGCTTTGTCCTGCATGCTCTCATACGTTTCCTGTGTCTTTCCAGTTAGTCTGAGAGGGCATGCACACACACAAGCAACATATTATTGTTGCTTTTCAGCAATTCCCTGCAATTTGGGCAAATGTTCTCACGTGTCTCGCAGGCAGCAGGGCACTTGTTTTGAACCTGGAAAGAACATCACGTTCACCAATTTGCATTCAAAAAACTGGATGTCAGCAATGAGATGCTGTCTTTTTTAAATGAAATTTTTACCTTGCTCTGGATTTATTACTGCTACATACGCATCTCCTGTTTCAGAATCCAATTGATAATAAAATACAAGTATGTATGCATGGAAATAAACGCACAAGGACTTCAGCACCAGTTGCCCTGCTTTTCTGAGGGAGCACAGGCTGCATTACCTCTAACCATCTACAGCTGTTTGCATGGGATACAGCAGCACCAGCACCACAAAAACAGATCCAGCTGCTCCAGAAGGAAACATTTTTGAAAGCAAAAGTCCAAAACGAAGAACACAGTTATCAACCAAACAGATATAAGTCCCATGTAACAGACAACGAAACAGGATAACGGGCATGCTGTGAAGCAGGAGAGTTTCCAAGGGAAGCAGCCAAGTTAAAATAATATTTAAACAGTTGACAAAATAGAACACTGAACTTAGGAAGCTGCAAAAAACTTCAAAAAATGACTTGCATCGCTGTGCAGATCACAACAGAATTCAGTGTCTAACACAGAAGCAGCATATCAGAAACAGGGCAAAGTAGTTTTATAAAAGGAAACAAATCATAAAGAGAAGGCATAACCAACACGTGCGAGGTGTCCACTGCTGGTGACAGCTCACCTTGGGCACCTAGGCATCAAGCTGCCTAACAACTTACCTAAGGCATGAAGCAACTGCAAACGTCATCCTATCCAACTCAGCATGACAAGCACTCTCTCAGGGTATATAGCACCACAAATGTTCTGGCTGTCAGCTCAGCTCTAAGGCTCAAACCCATCAGGGTTGGGAGATTCTTGCTCTTTTATTCTAACTAGAGGGAAGGGAGCAAATCTACACCAAAAAATGTTTTGTAACAACTCCTCACACGGTTCAAGAACAAAAGGATCCTCATTTCTCTTATGGAAGCAGTCCATTTGAAAAGAGACTGGAAAAGAACACAGCCAAAGGCAGGTGAACAACGGAAACCACTGGTAGGCTAAATGGTATTAAATTAAAAACATATATAACAGGACTTGGATAAAATCAGAGTAATGTTACCAGCTCTATCGTTACATACCTGCTCAATAAAGAAGGAATTAAATTCTTATGAGTAGGATGACAAGGTTTTGCTGAAATGTTTACAGATTAAGGCTTCCCAATGTTCAGAATTCTGTCTTTTTGAGAAGCTATGGAGTTTATGAATGAAAAGGAAAAAGTTCTCAGCTCTCATTTTGCCTCCTCATCTCGACTCCAGCAACAGTTGCGCGGTTATAAAGCAGCTGGAGACGTCTGTGATGATGGGACAAAGAAAAAAGTCATTTACACAAAAGTCATTCATGAAGGGCATGCACCCTTCCATACACACATCCCACCCCAACTGAGAGATCAAAGACATCTGCTTCAGTAGGAAGGTGCTGTCCCACCTACGTGAAGGCCACTGCAAGGGAAACAGCATGGCAATCTACCACAGAACAGAAGGACATCTCATGCTGTGCTGTCAGCGCAAGGACGGGAGACTGGTGTGACAGCATTACCTCAATCCTCAGCACGAATGGAGCCCTACATCACAGAGGATGGAGGGAGCATCAGGGAAGCATCTCTACAGGAGACTGAAGTAAATTCATAAAGAAAAAATCATTTGATTTTGGGAGTTTTACTCAGCGCCGTTCTTAGAGTTTCACACCCTCCTTTTGTTTCCCCCCCTTACAGATTCTAAAGCACTGCTACACTGCCTGCTCCAAGCTCCAATAACACTGCTGTGGAAGTGCTATCATACAGCTTTACCAGATGTCTTAACTGCTTCCACATGAGCAGCACTCACCCAAGTTCCACCAAGCACCAGGACGTTTCCTCGTGCTGCAAAAAGAACACGATGCTTTCCAGCCTGTGCACAGCACGCCAAGGGGAACGAGAGCTGCTCTTCACAACTGTATTCTACAGTGGAATGATTATTAAATAAGAAAGTTACAGACACCCCAACTGGCACGGCGTGTGAAGAAAGCAAACTGCACCAAACTGCTCGGGATGTCTGCCTTCCATTCCCACCAGCTACCTGCACAAGCTGACCTAAAAATCTCAGCTCTGATCCTCTGATAAAAGAGAAAACAAAGCAGAGAACTACTATGCTACTTACATAAAATCCTGGACCCCTGAGCACAAGGAATTACTTCTGCTCCTCGGTGCTCAGCGTGGGCATCAGTGTCACAGAGCCTCAGCACGTTAGCACTGGATTAACTGCTCCTGTTGTGAAATGTCTTTGAAAATCCTGAGCTTAACTTGCACTCTTGAATGGAAAAACAAGCAAGGGGATGAGCAGAAGGATTTTACTCAGTGTATTTCACACTTGGTGGTAATGTTCCAACTCTAAAAGCCAAGCATTCACCGAGTTCATTCCCGTAATGGTGGCAGCTAACAATTCACGTGCTGAAGAAAAAGCCTTTTCCAAAGCAACCAAGCATTTAACAGACATTAGAAACCTATTTTCTATGGTGATAGAAAAAAAAACAGTGATGTTTCATAAAGAGCTCTATGGTTTGCTCACTTCAATTTCATCAGGTGGCTGATGTAACACCCCCAAAAGCTCAGAACCCCCCAAGAAAGCAGTTGAAAGGAACCAAAAGCTCAACACACACCTTTTCAACCCTTATGAACTGGGCTGTTAGTGTCAGACCAAGAAGCAACTCTTCCAAGCTACGTCTAAAATCAGCAATTCCTTTTAGAAATTAAATTCCTTTTTCAGAAATTTAGTCCCCTGATGAAATGAGGGAAGTGACAGCAGCAGCCTGCAGGAGTGAGGAGGAGTGGCTCTTCTGGGCAAGCAGAAAGTAAGGCCCTCTCCTTCCTCCTTCCAACCCAAACAGCTGCCTCCCATACTGACCTAGGTGTGAAATCACCATTACATCTGCACATTCCTCACCTAAATCAGTCACAGCACGTGGAGTGAACGGTCCAGCAAAAATCCCAAAGACCCGAATAAAACATCAGTGTTTCATCAGCCGCCATCAGCGTTAGCTCAGAAACAACAAACACCATAAAAACCATCCCGAATCATTTAGGAGGTCAGGTTTGGAATAAGGCTGAACTCAGATGAAAAGGTTACGAGGCCGCCCAGTCTGACAGCCAACCCTACTGCTATGTTCTCTATTCCAAAACCACGTGAGCTGCAGAACTAAAAGTAAAAACAAACCTCTTCTGTGCCACTGTGGCTGAGCTAAGCAGCATCTCTGCACTCACAGCACAGCAGCACCGTAGTGGGAAAGCTGCCTCAGGAGTGCACTGCAGTGTTTGTGTGTGAATAGGCTTAAAAGCTTACAGACACATAGCTGGGATTTCTTGTGGACGACTGATTGCTGGCTCCTCCCCTCCAGCATCCTCACAGAGGAGTGGGCTGCAGGCTGGTCTTGCAGGCACCGGGCAGCTCCAGGCCATCAGCACAGGTAGATCCTCGCCATCACTGCCAAAATTCCTGAGGCCCTTTTCAGCAGCACCTGGAGTTGGGCCAGAAATTGTTTTTCCTCCCTTCTGATATCCTGAACCCTGACAACAAGGGCTGTAATTTTTAACCTGTTGTCTTTGTAATTCCTGACCGGTCAAAGATTAAAAACAGAAGGTAAAGTTGAAAACCTCTTTGTTTCTTCCCTATTTTTAAAACGTGAACAACAAAAAAGTTAATTAATTTGTTTTATTGTGTTTTCTTTTAAACGAGCAGATAACAGATAGAATGCTTTCAGCTCAGCCCCTTTCAGCAAACCACTGCCAGAAGGAGCTGCCTGGCCAACTTCGCTCTGACTTCAGCATAAGTGAGACCCAAACCTTCAGAAGAGAGGTGGCACTTTGCACAGATGGGCTTAGGGGAAAAATACTCTCGTTCCCATTCATCCAAGCTCTTACTTTATCAGAAACCTTTCCAGGAGGCAGGAGCTTAAACAGTAAGGTCACTTATAAAGCATCTGCCAGAAACGGTCTTTTCTCTCTCTTGTTTGGAAGAGAAGCCTGTTGACAAAAGCACTTCTGCAAAGACTGTAAATGAACAGCGAGCATAACTTAAGAGTAGAAAGCATTACATTTATTTCCAAAACAAACCTCACAGGACCAGGCAAAGCTCTAACTTCACTCACGAAAAGCTATGAAAAGTCTTTGTATGCTGACAGTTGTAAACTCCTGGGAGCACAGAATGAGTCAAACAAATACATGGCAGCAGCACCAAAACAAGATCAAGGAAAAAAGGTAGAAGCTGAATTGGAAAGACTTGCCAGCGTATCCCCAGCCCTTAATCCAGCTGTCCTGATGCTGGTCCACACTGTGCTGAATCCCTTCTCTAGCACAGCACCCTGCTTGTAAAGCTCGCTCTGACACATTGGCTGCTTTCTGCAGCTGCTGCTTCTTGAAATCAAACTACAGCACTAGAAGGAATTCAATCCAGCTCTTTTAAAGACAGGTAACATATTCATTGCTAATGAGTAGACCTAGAGAACAGATTCAAATATAACACAGGTGTTGGCAACTGGATGCCACATATCTCCCAGGACACCATAAATCCACACAAGCTGCTTTGGACAAACCTGCCACAGCTACCAGTTTCTATACTGTCAGCTACAGAGCATTCCAGCAGATGAATCCTAATGATTGTGGACTGAATGATAACTGAACTTTCTGACATCTGAGCTTCTAGAAACCTGCCAAGGGAACACATCATCTTCACCCAATCCCCACAGCTGCAGGAGAGATGCCTACTTTCAAAGCTTAACGTCGACTGAAGCTCGTGAATAAACTTAACAACCAAACACAACTGCTCTTCTCAGAGCCTGTTCTCTACTTTCCATCTTCAGTCACCACACCAGCACCGACGCTGCCCTTACATCTTTTAGGAGTGACCTGACCTGTTACATAAAGCTCTCCATGCTTACTGGGAGTAACACAGCCCTGGTAAAGTGTGTTCATCAAAGAACACGTTCTAAGCAGCAGTGCATCCATAGAAGCTGAAGCAGAAACTTTCTGAAGCACTTCAAAATTCAAGAACGCAAGTTTGATTCATTGAGAGTTTCAAGATCCTTTGTCTTGCTCAACCAAAAAAATCCTCACCAGTTTCCGCAGCGTTTTGATATCCCACAACATCAGTGCCTCAAACACGTAAGGAATTCCTTTGGTTAGTTCGCAGATACCAACTGCAATCACCCCAAATTCATCCAAACAACCAAAGCACTGCTCCTGTCTGCTAGTCAATCAAAAAATAAAGCACCTATTTTCCCATCAGGCCATAGCATGAATTGACATGAAACCACACTTCCTCGCAGGAAAAGCTGTCTCCCCCCAGGCTGGCCTTGCAGGGATGCAGAATCATTCCAGCCCTGGAGCTGCACGAAGAGGACTTTATCCTTTCTGAGACCCAGCCCCATAGCCCAGCCTGGTGTGCAGGTGCTCAGCTGATCAGTGCTTGGTAACAGTGCTGCACTTTGCAGAGCAAGGAGCAGTACACAACCTGCACCTGCAGTGTAAAACCTAACTGCAAACATGCCTTCAATTACTGCAGCAAGTACAGAAATCACTCCAAGATGATATACTGTGGAGCTACAGAACTCTTGAAACTTTGGGCCAAACTTGATTTAGACTGAGGAAGAACGCCTCCCCTTGAAGAACTAGAAGTTGAGCAGGTCCAGCCTTCCTGAATCTTTCTGAATCTCCCTTTGGCTCCAAGACAGTGGTTCTGCTTTGGTAAAGAGCTGATCCCCGTAACTCGGTTTCTAGAAAGAGAAGAGAAAGCTTTCCCACCACCTTCTATTGGCAACTCACTTGCATCTTTTCCCAACTGCCAGCAGCAACATAATTCATTAGGGTGCATTAGCTATGAGTCTCCACAATCAACCCAACCATCCAGAAACAAATGTTAATACTTCACACTATTAGAGTGACATTAATAGAGAAAGGAGCCTGTCAGACCAGTGAAAATCTGTTCCAGGTCCATCATTCTCACGGAACCACCTCGGTTATAAAGAACTAACTTCTTCCATCACTATGATCAAACTGTAGAATTCATTCTGTTTTATTTATTTACAAAACATCACCTGTAGAAGCTGTCTAACACTATTTTAAGCACAGGCACTCGAGGCATTTGAACATACAGCTTCTCAAAGGGCTGGCAGCTGAAGCAAAGCAGCAGGGCTGAACACACACTGCCTGGCAGCAACACACTTCTCCCTCCTCCTGCTCTCACCATTGCTACCTTCTCCCCGCAAAACCTTGGTAAGTCAACTCACCTTTAGAGCTTCCCTCCTGTATCCCACTTGCTGGCCCCAGAGCCTGATTGCTGCTCACGTTTACCAGCAGGCCCAGCCAGTCAGAGCAGCATCTCCCCGAGTACCATGTTTTCAAAACAAGTAACTTTTGCTTTGTTGTGGCTACGCACAGGCATGTCAGCAAAGGGGACTGCTACAGGAAACGCTGGCACAGAAATCTCAGGGAGCTCTCAGTGCCTCAGAAACCTCCTAACACAGAAAACAGATGAAAGGTGAAGCGTACGAGACTGATAGGGGAACGCTAAAGCTGAAGTACTCTTATTAGCAAAACACTTTGATAATCTTTCTGATCCCCGCAGCACTCCTATCAGCACAAAGACAGAATCAGGAGCATCGATACCCTTCACACTTTTCCTAGCATCATTTAGAAAACAAAGGGGCTCAAACAATTTTCTCTTTTAAACCTAACTGAAAGGCTTAAACGAAATAAGCACACCGGGGTGTTTAAAGGGCCACATTTTAAAAGAAGCCCAAGATGAGACCTGCCCTACACGGTCAAAGCATTCACCCACCACCCCACAGGGCACACCAGCAGGTGTCTGTGCAGCAAAGCCCCACACTGGCTGAGTGCAGGGTTAGCACCCAGCCCGACCCCAGCAGTGCAGGGTGTGCCTCCTGCCCCCCTCACCGTGCCATGAGGAGTTCGAAGCCCATAGGACGAAGCTGATGGCCATTTGTGTTCTTGCCCATTTTGCAGCCCGACGTTTTTAATCACGCGCACCCCAATCCCACACACACAGAGGATGTGAACCTTGGGTCCTTCAAGCACTGCAGCATCAACCAGAAGCTCCACACGAAGGCTCTTCCTTCCTCTCAAACGCTGCTCGCTGAGTTTTCCCCTCACGTTCTGCTCTGCTCTCCTCTCCTCTCCTATCATTCCACTTCAAAGCTCACAAAGGCTTCACGTTTTCAGCTCCCGCGCCTCTTTCATCCCACCAGACCGTAACACCTTCCCGGCCAGCCCACACCCGGCGTCCTCGCCCCGCAGCGCTGGGCCACCTCCACCTCCACCCCCTCCATAACGGCAGCGCACATCGGAGCGCTTCCCGTTTTTTGGGCCGCGCGGCTGGGGGCTCGAGCCGCGATCCCATCGCAGCGATCCCATCGCGGCGCATCCCGCACCGCCCCGCATCCCCCCGCAGCTCCGCGCCCGCGGTGCCGCCCCGCGAGGCGCCGCCCGGCCGCCGCCGCCCCGCCGCAGGCCCGGCCGGGAGGGCCCACAAAGGGCGGCGCGGGCGGCAGGTGGGAGCGGGCCGCGGCCGCGCACTCACCGGAGCCGGGGCGGCGCCGGCCGCCCTCCGGGACGGACGAGCGGGCAGCGGGGCGCGGCCGCCACACGGCGCCTCTGCAATGGCGGCGGCGGCACCCACCGAGGCGGCGGCGGCAGGAGCCGGAGGGGGAAGCGGAACCGCCGCGCGTGGCCACAGCCCGCGAGGGGCGGGGCGCCGCCAACGGGACTACGGCACCCGGCAGCCCTCAGCGGCGCGGGGGCCGACGGGAAACGCGGGGCGCAGCGCCGCGCCGCGCCGGGCGGGAAAGCGGGGCGCGGAAGGGCGCGCTCCCCTCGGCTCCGCTTTCCTTTCCCACGGCGCGGCCTCGCCGCTCGCTGCCGCGAACTCACCCGGCTCCCGCTCCAGCCCGCCCTCGGAACGCTCAGCCCTCTGCCATCCTCTCCCCAGGCGCGTCTTTTTCACAGCATCACCGAGGTTGGAAAAGACCTTCGAGATCGTGCAGTCCAACCACCCCCCCATCACCAACAGCTCTCACTAAACCACGTCCCTCAACGCAAAATCCAACCCTTCCTTGAACGCCTCCAGGGTCTGTGTCTCCACCACCTCCCCATCCCAGTGCCTGACCACTCTTTCAGAGAGTGGCATTTCCTAACATCCAGCCTAAATCTGCCCTGGCACAGCTTGAAGCCATTCCCTCTGGTTCTATCACTGTTACACGACGCTGCTTTGTTGTGATGTTAATTTGCGACTCAGAGAGTTTTATCCCCTTCCATCGTGCAATCCCCTTAATTCGGTCCTCACACCTATTAGCGATGCTGTACCCGACCTTTTATCTGTTCTCTCTCCAAGAGCTCAAGCTATCACACCACGCGGCGATCCCTGCAGGACCGGCACTGACGTTCAGCTCCATGGGGCACCACACCAGGGCACACCTGTAGCTCCTGGTGCCACACAAAAGGCCACTGAAATCCCTCTTGGCCCCACACTCCAGCAGCTGCACTCCAACCTGTTCTGAGGTCACTGTGTTCAGTGCTGTGCTGAGCCCCTCCTGCCAGTTTGTCACCTGAGCGCTGATGCAGACTTCTCGCACTGTCACACACACACATCACCAGACAACCCGTCTTATTTTTACCACTTGCAATATTTTCAGCTGTCCCAGTGAAACGAGGTTCCTTTTGCTGGGCTCTGATGTCAGGCAGCTTTAGCTAGCCCGTGCTTTTCAACTGCTATCACCTGACACTTAAGAAATCCTGAGCTTTCAGAAGACAAAGCTTCCAGCTGAGCTGAGCAGCAATCTGGAAGCACTGCCCTTCCACCAGTCAGACTGCTACACAGAACTGCACGGGAGAGAACACAGAATCACAGAATTGTAGGGGTTGGAAGGGACCTCCAGAGCTCATCGAGTCCAACCCCCTGCCAAAGCAGGTTCCCTACAGCAGGTCGCACAGGTCGGCATCCAGGCAGGTCTTGAACATCTCCAGAGAAGGAGACTCCACCACCTCCCTGGGCAGCCTGTTCCAGTGCTCCGTCACCTCACTGTAAAGAAGTTCCTTCGCACATTGGTGCAGAACTTCCTATGCTGCAGTTTCTGGCTGTTTCCCCTTGTCCTGTCTCCATTCACCACTGAAAAGAGTCCAGCCTCACCATTCTGCCCCCCACACCTTAGATATTTATAGACCTGGATCAGGTCCCCTCTCAGTCTCCTTTTCTCAAGGCTGAACAGACCCAGTTCACTCAGCCTTTCCTCATAGCAGAGATGCTCCAGGCCCCTCACCATCTTGGTGGCCCTCCGCTGGACTCTTTCCAAGAGATCCCTGTCGTTTTTGTCCTGGGGAGCCCAGAACTGGATGCAGTGCTCCAGATGAGGCCTCAGCAGGGCAGAGTAGAGGGGGAGGATCACCTCCCTCGACCTGCTGGACACGCTCTTTTTAATGCACCCCAGGATGCCATTGGCCCTCTTGGCCACAAGGGCACACTGCTGGCTCATGGCCGACCTGTCATCCACCAGGACACCCAGGTCCCTCTCTGCAGAGCTCCCCTCCAGCAGCTCATCCCCCAACCTGTACTGGTGCATGCAATTATTCCTCCCCAGCTGCAAGACTCTACACTTGCTTTTGTTAAACCTCATCCATTTTTTTTTCTGCCCAGCTCTCCAGCCTGTCCAGGTCTCGCTGGACACGAGGACAAACTCAACCCGGGGAGTTCCAGATGCCACAGAGAGACAAGTACCTATTCACAGCGTCTCTTTTCAGCCCTGCGGCGCCGATATGGTTAAAGAGCTCTCCGCAATTGTTCTCTTTAATTCCTCCCTTCCCCCACACAGATGCAGAGCATGACGCCTCTGAGGTAGTGGATGAAGTACTGGCGCAGCCACCGTCATTCAGCACAGCCAGGGCAAAACAAGAGCCCACTGTCAGAGCACTTGCCAACCTGTTGCGGGCAAAGTCACAAGACGAGCTCTCTATTGAATTCCAGCAGAAGCAGAGGAAGGATGCCCAGGGGATCCTGAAGCTACAGCTGGACAGCAATGAAAGGCTGATTCTGCTGGGGAACAGTCTTGGCTGCATATAAAGGAAGATAGAATTTGAAAACCAGAACGTTCATTCATCCCTCTCACACACACCCTGAAAATCACCTGCTCTTAACAAACTGAGCTTGAGCCACTGTAAGGTCACAATGCCACCTACTGGCGATTGAAAGCAGCAACCGAGTTCTGCTAATCTAAAGCAACTCAGTTTTTCCATTAAGTAATTTCCTCTCCATTTCCTTGTATTTACCAACTGCTCTGATGGCTGAATTCAAGTCTTCTAAGTATTTGCTTCTAGATTGTATCTTTTCACCAGCTGTCATCTTCCAAGGGTTATTTCAGCTTCAGATATAGGGTGAGATTTCCTTCAGATTTTCCAAGCTCTTTAAGTGAAGGATTTGAGCAAGAGCAGTTAATCCCCTCCTCCCCCCTCACTCCCCCTCCCTCCCCCTCAGTTACTACAGAATTGTACAGATTGTTTTTTAAGCCTTCTACTGTGACAAATAAGCACAGAATGCCTCTTCCCAAATCCATGCATCACCCATCTGGACAGTGTAAACAAACTTCAAATTCAGGAACTTGAAGGATGAGATGTTTTTCATACCCTTAACACACACTTCTCAAGTCTGTTCATTTGAATTCAAGAAATACAAACACCTCTGCAAGGAGAAGCACTGTAGCCAAAGCAGGCTGAGGCCTAGGGTAAGGAATGGGAGATAGATTCTGCTCCTGACTGCTGCCACCTTTGTGCAACAGAATGACAGTCCTTATGGCATCCTCACGCATTACTGAGATGTAAATAACAGTAAAGGAGCTCAGACATTTTGCACTTCTTTATTCCAAGCAGGTCACCAGAGAGAAGTCTCCATATTTGCACACAGCAGCAAGAATCAGGCTGGAACAGAGCACGGTGGCAAGAAGAGTCATGACACACACTAAGAAACTGTGTTGTGTGAGCCCCACCGGGACCCGCAGAATCAATTCTTCGTACTCCTGCAAGGAAAAGTGAATTGGTTATGCACATTTAACCAGCTTCTGTTGTTGTTGCTGTTTTTTTTTTTTAAACTGCAACTCAGGGGAGCAGTAACTAGACTTCTATTTAACTTGGCTTTTGCTAAGGCTTGATTTTGAATCCCAAGAGAAAGCTGAGATGGGACACAGCCTTTCAATTCAGTGCCCTTACAGAGAGCCAGTTGCTCTTGTGGTACAGAGCTCAATAAATGTATCTACTCCATTGTAAATGGTAGGCATTTGTATGCTCTGTGGCTTTGCTCTTCAAGCATCAAGCTTGCCAGCAGAGATCTCTCAGAATAAGCATTCTGCAGATCACTGAGAAGCCATTTTTCTCCAAGATAAACAACTATTTGGTTCCTCCGCAAAACATTTTTGGATGACAGCTGTTTGTGTTCTGAAGTTACCTTACATATAGGAAGGCACACATTACACAAACAAAAGATTTGTTATGAAACAAATTAGCCTTATTTCTGAATCTCTAAACTACCACAAAGTGTTCAAGTTTCAAAGGCAGCTGTTGGCCGTACTAAAAATCTAACTGACCTTGGTTCACCTTGACACTTATCCAATCTGATGGCCTTTTTTTAAGAAGTTATTCTTTTAACTTTCATGTCTTTTTTTTTTTTCCCTATTAGACTGCAGCAGAGTTCTCCCATTTTGAACTCATCTGAAAAAACCTACCCTGCAGAGGCCATTCTTAATTCAACTAGTGCCAATTACAGCACTGTCAATTCTAGGACTCCAACTCAACTGCTCAGGGGAGGAGGAAAACAAAAGAACAAATGTAAAGGTGAGGAGAGCAGCCACCACCAAGGGCACAGAACAGCACAGGATGACACCCATTAAAACCAAGTCAGAGAGGAAGAAGGGAGCTTCTATAAGAAGTTACACAGTGAGGCTTTTATCAGTTAGGTCCCATGCTTTGGAAGCTGCTCATCTCAGAAAAAGGCAGCAAGAGGCAAGAATTTCCTTCAGGAATGGGAACTCACGGGTTGGTGTGCTGCACTGTACCACTGACAGAGGTGCTCCTTCTCCTCTGAACAGGGAGCTTCCACCTCAGCAGGCTGCCAGCACTCTGGCGACAGGTGCTCTATGGAAGACAGGTACAGTAGGTAACTAAGGATGAATCTCACCCACGGGCTGTCTTTAACAGAGCAAAGCAGCCATCATTGAGCTGCAGATCTCTCAACTCTAGCCATGCAGTTACAGCTTATAGATTCCCCAAAACTACAGAAGTCATTCTTCCATGTCTTCCTGTTGACCTCCTGTTGTCGCATACAAGAATTCCCCTACCATAAGTGCTTTTATATCAATAATAAATACTCATTGTCAGTGGATACCAGGTTCTTGTTTCAGAAGAATCTGGGAACTACAACCACCATGAAACACGCTCCCTCCCTCTTCTGCACCATCCAAATGCAAGAAGAAAGACTCGGAAACCACCAGAATACTTTGATTCAGCATTTGACCAAGTACCTGACAGTGAATAATTTTAAATGCACCTCGCATGGCTTCAGCTGTCAAGAGAAATACAGTGAGAACACGCGGTCTGAGTGGTTGAACTTAAACAAAGCAGAACCTCACCGTCACAGCAGCAGAGCAGTATTTCTGCACTCTTCAGAGCAACCAACGTGTCCTCGCTGCTTTCTGCTGGCCGGTGGTAGCGCCCATGCACAGGCAGTGCTGCTCTGAAACAGTGCCAACAGCGAGGGTCGGGCTGCAGGTACAGCAGGACAGTAAGGTCTGTAGCTGAGTACTCAGGAGCCTCCACATCAACAGCATCAGGAATGAGCACTGCCTGCAAGCGAATGAAGAGACAGATATGGCTGCGACTGGAATCAACACAGAAGAGGGATACAGAAAAAAAAAAAGGTATGAACATTTTGGGTATGAATCTGAGATTAAGGAGGTCACAGTCTGCTGCTGTAATCTACTGCAGCATCAGAAGGGACAACTGCAACCCCTGCAGTGACCCCTGCCCTCCAGAGTACCAGGGAAAGTCTACTGTTGGAATTTATTCTGTGTGTACAGGCAGGGTACAGAGCTTGCTGCAGACCTCCACAGCAGACAGCAAAAGCACAGTCACACAAACTCCTCTACTGAGTAGTGATGTTAAGTACTTGTGGTCACCCAAGACATCAAATTCCGGAGAGAACAAAGCAGGCTGTCTTTCTAGCTGGCTGTAAATAAACTGCACTGAGTATATGCCTAGAAGACAAACATCTAATAAAATAAAAAACAAAAATAAAGTCAGCTGAAGCCCAGTCCAAAGTTATGCTGCAAGTAAGTTTGAACCAGTGTTTGTTTTAAACTGTTTTACTAGTATTACAAAAGTGTCCTGCTAAGAATGGAGCCCCAACGAGTATGGCTGTGTATAGTTTTAGGGTTGTTTCTTACCACATGGGCACAACCTAAAGAGACACATCGTGGAAGAGGGAAAATCTGGACAGTCCCCATTTAAAATGGGAGGACCAGCAGTAATCAAGCACTGGAGTCAAAATCTAGGCATAAGTCTCTCAAGGAAGCTGTGATGAAACACAAGCTGCAAAGCTCCTCACTCCAAATTCACAGCACGTCACTTAAAGCCACTGTTCTGCTCTTTTGAAGACCTTGATAGAGAACCTTGGCTGGAAGACTGCAATCACTCCTCTTCTGTAGAGGGTTAACCTTCCTTCTTTTCAGCCTGGTTAACTTTTACCACAATTGCTTATCCAGTGCTGAGCAGAGCTGTAGCAGCTTGCTGGTAAGCACACCTACAGGTACAGGTAGTAACACCAGCAACCTATGACAAAACACACCCTGCACCAGGTGCTGCTGAGAACTGCATCAAGAAGCCATAAACGTGATACTGTGCAGCATCTTTCAGGAAAGAGGAACGAGCCACCTCAGTTCTTGCAGCCCCCTGAAGAACACAGATTACAGCTTCCTGAGCAACGTGTTCTTCAGCTACTGGCAAAACGCAGCCTTTATGGGAGAAGCCCTGAGATCCTGCCTCCTTACCTTCGTCACGTTGTGCTGCTGCAGCGATGCCAGCTCATAGGGATCCACGTAGACTCCCCGTGGCAGGTGAGTTCTGGCAGCCACCGTGCATCCTTCTGTCCACTGCCCCGTCCCACTCAGCTCCACCTTCACCAGCAGCTCCCTTAAAGCAAACCATGGGGGCACAGTGCTGAAACCTGTATGTTGAGAGACAGCAGAAAAACCTCCACGTGTCACACTGCCGAACGCTCAGAGATGGGCGCAGATGGAAGAAAGATCACAAACACGTGAGAAATTAAACATCCCAGGCTGGATGTGGCTCTGGGCAGCCTGGCCTGGTGGTCGGTGACGCTGCACATAGCAGAGGGTTGAAACTAGATGGTCATTGTGGTCCTTTTTAACCCAGGGCATTCTGTGTGGGTGCCCCATCCCTGGAGGTGCCCGAGGGGGGTCGGAGGGGGCCCTGGGCAGCCTGCTATGGTGGGGCAAACGGGCCGGGCCGGGGCTGCAGGATCCCCCCGCCCCACACCGCTCCGTCATTCAGCAGCAGCCCCGAGCCCCGCCCGGCGGCTCCACCTGTGGAAGCCCTCCTTCAGCAGCTCCTGCGAGACGGCGCTCCCACGGCAGGCGGCCTGTACGTCTGAAACGGCACAGAAGGAGTGAATAGCCAGAGCACGGCACGGCAGAGCTGAGCCCGGCAGGCCGGGCGCTACGCCGGGCACTTACGGAGGGCACAGAGCAACACACCCAACCCCGGCCGCCACAGCTCGGCCGCCATCTTGGAGTCGCCCCGCGTGGCCCCGCCTCACCTCAGGGCGGGGGCTGCCCGCAGCACCGCCTGATTGTCGTGGAGGCCGCGGGCGGCCATTTTGTGTCGCGTTCCGCAGGCACTTGGAGCGGACAGCCCGAAGGGGGGCTTCGGCGGGAGGACCCTTCGGTTACCGCGGCAACGGCTGAGGCCGCCCCGCCCGGGGGGTGCGGGTCGAGGGATGCCGGGCGGCCGCGTTCGGCGCCGGCCTGAGGAACCTGGGGTGCGTTCGTTCCTCCGGCAGGGACTGGCGGCAGCTCGGTTCCCGGAGATGGGAATTCCCACTCGCTCGGCGGTCCTGCTGGTTTGTTCCCGTGTTTAATCGCTGCCCTGGGGGGAGGAGGACGCATGCCGGGCGCTGCCGCTTGAAGGAGGTGACGCCGTGGTGAGGGCTGGGCTGTGCTGGGCTCTTTCCATCCCCGTCATTTCCATCTGACGCTAACGGGGTCACAGCCGACGGCAGAGCTGCCATGAGGGGTTCCTAAGTGGGATCGGGTAAAAATGGGCTGCTGATGCCAGCCATGCTTCCGGTGGTGAACTTTGTAACCTGATTCATTCAGTAGCTGACCAACACACCGAGACACCTGAGAGTTTTGCAGTCCTTACCTAACAGTGAGCTAATCGTAACAGTCTGCTCTCCATCCACCTATAGGAACACAGCTACAGATCCACTGGGCCAAATGGTTCTTCCTCGCTCCACCCTCTTCTCTACCTCTCAGGTATGGCAAAAGCTGAACCCACAGGAAAGCTTACAAAAACATGCACTTCCTCTTACACAGTTGTTTGGTTTTTGTTTTGTTTTCTTCTAAGAAAGAGAATTCCAGTGTTTAATAAAGTATGCATGCAGGCTTCTCCCTTGTCACAATAAATATCTCCTAGGTATCGTTTGACTGTGCAATACTCAGCTGGTAGACCAAAAATTTCACTTGTGTGTGATACAGAATCCTGCTTCAAAAACTGAGAGGCGATAAGGGTGTAAATCAGCCATCAAGAGTCACCCTGCTCCCCATGCTCAGCTCAAAGAGCATGTGAGATGTGTTCAGGTTCCCCTGAGGTCTCCCCTGGGAGAGCTGCAGCCTGGGTGTGTATTTTTACTGAGCGTGGGTCACTCTAGTCCCAACAAAAGGCTAACAAGAGGCACTCAAGCTTTTTTTTCCCTTTTTTTCCAGTTCTTCAGTGAGGGCTGAAGTTGCTGAGGACTTTTCTGATACAACTGAGCACTTTTCAGCCAGCAGCAAGACCTGCAATGACTTGCATCGCAAAGAAGTGCGGCATTCGCTTTCAGCCTCCATCTGTGATCCTGATCTACAAGGAGGAGGACAAGACTCGCCGGCGCATCATGCCTGTCCGAAATTTCTCCCAGTTCTCAGGTGCGTTGTTTCCATACAGCATTCCCCACTTCCTCTCCTCTCACAGGGAAAGGAGCAGCTGGTCACAGCACCAGCCAGTGGGGAGCATGCAGTGGGCAGGTTTGGGGTAACGCTGTCTCTCTGAGGAGGCCAGGGCAGCGTCTTAACCTGAGCAGCAGTGCTGCTAAACCTGGAGGCCTCGTCTGTAAGGGTTAGGGAGAGGATGATCTCTACTTAAACAGACTTGCTTGCCTTTGTACTTCTTCAGGGTGGTTTTGTTTTTAGATTGTGGCATCGCTGCTGAGCAGCTGAAGAATAACCCTCGGCACAAAGCGTACCTGGAAGGAGTCTCACTGCGTCAGCTGAAGAAGCTGCACAGTTTGCTGAGAGGCCACTTGAGGGGAGAGAGTCTGGCTGAGAGTCTGGAAAAGATTCAGCAGGAAGAGACCATTGACCCCGAGGAGGACATGAACAAACTGGACGACGAGGAGCTAGCCAAAAGGAAGAGCATCATGGATGAGCTCTTTGAAAAGAACAGGAAGAAGAAGGACGACCCGGACTTCATCTATGATATCGAGGTAGAATTTCCACAGGATGAGCAGCTGGAGTCCTGTGGCTGGGATGTGGAGTCATGTGAAGAAGTCTGATTCCAAATCAAGACAACCTAGATGGGCAGAGACAGATCCCATATTCCTAGGAGAGAACAACGTCAGCCTGCTTCCTCCACTGCAGCTTCTTCTGTTTGTGCAGTTGACGCTCTTTACATTGGCCACAGAGAATCTGAGGCTTAATATTACAGCAGTTTCAGGTTTGTATACATTTTAAGAAGTTGAACTGAGAAAGCTGAAACAGGGCAGCTGAACGTGGTGGCTGTTTCTTTTTCCTATGTAAGATGCCCAAAATGCTTTTAAATGATTTATCTTTCATTTTGTTTACATCTCAGCCAGCTCTGGCTGAAAACCTCACCAACATGTTTTCCTGTGATTTCAGCTTTGTCTGAAAATGAAATGTTAAATGTTTATACATTGGAAGTATTGCTTTTTATTGTCTGCCTATGGCATTTATTACTATTTGTTGGAATGTTAAATATACATTCAGATAAATCAGTGTTTCAATGAGAATATTACTGTCACGTTCCCTCAGTAGAGGTTACATCTGCAGTTTCAGGTTGCACAGATTAAATCCTTCATTTAAAAGAACTGAATATTTAAAAAACAAGTCTGTCTTGAAAGTACTTTGGAGATGCAGTGAATTCCAAGAGACAAAAGGAGACATTTTCCTTCCTTACACTGCCAGGGATGGTGTTCACCTCTCAGAAAATGTGCTTACATGATTTGAAATAAATATATATAGATAGTACAGTAGAAAGTCACCAAGCCTAGGCGTGGTTTTAGGGTAAAACAAAGGCTTTCCCACTGCTGCCTCGTCAGACTGCAGTTCCCAGCTCACTGTAGGCAGTGCCAGGGAGGCCCCTCATGATAAACCCTATGTGAGCAAAGCCTTGAGCCAGTGATTGTGGCCTGCAAAGTGACTTTTTAATTGATGATGGTGTAACAGGAGAAAGAAGCCCAGCTTGTCTCAGGCTGAATGTAAAGTTCTAGCAGCAAGAAAAATCCCAGGCTTCGTTCACCAGCTGAGGCTGTCAGACCTGAGTGTGGTTTGAGGGCACAGGGCAGCCTGCCACGCATTGGGGGATGCAGGCATCTCCTTCCTCTGCAGGCCAGGTGCTCTGTGGGTGATTTATTGCATCCTGGGGGGAAGGTTGCAGAATGCCCTTACTTTTGCTCTCCAACAGACTTATATATTATGTCTCAGTGTTCCAGAGATGCCTCCCCCTAAAGAAACAACTTTCCCTAAGAAAAAAAATCCTCCCTGAGCAGCAGAGCAGCCCAACGCACACTTCCTCCAGCATACTCATGTATTAAGGCTGCACAGCCCATGTTCTTACCCTCCATGTTTTGCATCTTGAGCAATGCAGGCATCTCCCCCTGCCTGAGGATGCTGATTTGTTCAAACCAGATTTTTGCAGTGGCTTTTTGCATGAATATTGCCAAACCTCACCTACCCTCTGTGTCTGCTCATCCCACCGATTCTGTGTCCTGCTTGCCCACTGTCCAGACCATGACAGCCTCATCTGCCTGCAAGAATACAAGTGAGGACAGTGCACATCTGCATCCACATATCGAGGCCAGAGCTGGCAGAGAGATACCGAAACGTGGCTGTAGTGCCTGGCACCAGTGGGAGCAGCTGGAGGACATCCAGGGCTGTCACTGTAGGTCTCCACTGCCCCTTGGGTGAGCTGCTCACGAGCAGGAGAGCGGCTGAAATAGGCTGAAGGATCCCCCAGCTGGCACTTGATCTTCTTTTGGCTGTTTCTATCTGAAATAGGGCAAAAAACCCAGCCATATGCAAGGGTGGATGTGATGGCCTTCTCCAAATCTTTCCAGTGCTGTGCCTGGCTCTGCTTCTGCAGCATCCCCTCCTGCAGCTCCACGCTCAGAGCTTGCCCCGTTGATCGCAAAGCACGCAGCAACCAGGAGAGATAAACAGATGAAACAACGTTACCAGAAATATAATTTATTCTCGTGTCTTTTGGCCAGTATTGTACTGAGGTTTGAGGTTCTGTCTCACTGGCACAGCAGGCACTGCCAGCAGTGGTGCCACCACCAGTGCAGTGTGGGACGGGGACCGCGCCGCTGGGGGAACGGTCACTGCCCCGGTCCCTCTGTTCTTAGTGGTTTACCCTAGGGCTGAAGTTTCACTGACAGATCCAGTGAAATAAGATCTGCCACTCTTCTCCGTTTTACCTTTTCACGCGTGGATTGCAGCCCTCGCCCTCCAAAACACGCAGACGTGAAACATTCACCGTGGAAGTTCACCTGCACAAGTGCCAGTTTTGTGTTGGCCTCTGGGCACGTCTCTGTGGTTACACATGGAGGGTGACCACAGCGGTGTGAATAAATAAAAGCAAGCACCCAGGCAGCCCAAAACGCCACTTCTGGGCCACCAAACGGATGCAAGTTCTCAATCCCCCACCCGCTTGCTCGCCTTCACTCCCAAGAGGGCCCTGCGTCCTCCTCAGCCATCAGTACGGGCCGGACACCCCGCACCGCCTCTTCACCATTTTCAGCAGCTTTGGCTTCAGCATGAGGAAGAGCACAGTGAAGGCCACCAGCAGCGTCAGGCAGGTGGGCAGGGCAAGCACCAGGTAGAGCAGGGCCATGTCGGCCGTCCGCCAGCGGCAGTCCCGCAGGACGGGCTCGGGCAGCAGCCATGCGCTCAGCCGCTGCGAGTCGTAGTTGCAGGTCACCTCACGCCCGTCGGGGACACGCAGGCGCTCCATGCTCTGCAGGGCCTCCCACCAGCCCAGCGTGCAGCAGTTATAGGGGTTACGGCTGAGGTAGAGCTCCTGCAGGCTCCTCCCCAGCGGCCTCCACGCCACGTCCGCGGGCAGCGCCGTCAGGCTGTTGTCCCGCAGGTCGAGGCTGCGTAGCTTCAGTGCGCCCAGCGAGGCGGGGAGGGCGGTCAGGGTGTTCCCCGACAGGTCCAGTCCCACCAGGCTCTGAAGGGCCGAGAAGTCCACCGAGGTGGAGGAGAGGTTGGTGTTGCGGAGGGACAGCACCCGCAGCGTCGCAGCCAGGTCCCGCAGCCACCCCAGGTCCCCTGACAGAGCCTCCCGGTTGTCAGAGAGGTCCAGATGAGTCAGGGCCGTCCCTCGAAAGGGGTGGCCGCCCAGGTCCCGCAGACCGCAGCCGGCCAAGGAGAGGCGGGTCAGGGTGGCAAGGCCCCTGATGTCCACGCAGGGAGCGCTCCGGCCTAAAACAGCCGGCTGGGGACACAGGTCGAGGCGGTTGTAGCTGAGGTCAACTGTAGTGATCTGCTTTGTGTGAGTGAAGATGCCGGCAGGAAGCGCCCGCAGCAGGTTGGTGCTGAGGTTGAAGAGCTGCAGGTTGGGCAGGGAGGGCCCGGCGCCCGCGTCCTCCCACAGCTCCGTCAGCAGGTTCTGACTGAGGTCCAGTTCCGTCAGCATGGCCAAGGGGTCCCGCTCCGACACGTGGAAGGTCTCCAGGCAGTTCTGGTTGAGCTTCAGGTGGGTCAGAGCGGGCATCTTGGCCAGGAAACCCTCCGGCAGGTACCAGAATTGGTTCTGGCTCATGTCCAGGAGGCGCAGGGAAGAGAGGTTGCTATAGCAGACTTCGTCCCACAGCTTGACCGTCGTGATGTTGGTGGAGTTGCCATCGATGAGCAGGAACTGCACGGTGACATTCTCCAGGGACGTGCCGTTGGGGAGGAGCTGGTAAAAGCTCATCTCGTTGTCCTTCAGCAGCAAAGAGTGCAGCTTGCTCTGCCGGGGCAGCACGGGGAAAAAAAGGAGCTGGTTGTGGGACAGGTCCAGCACCTCCAGCTCAAAGAGGTCATCGCTTTCCAGGGTCAGAAACCACTCGATGATATTGTAGCTGACATTGAGCACCCGGAGCTGGGTCAGGTTGAAGTCCACAATGCATGTCATGTAGTTGTAAGCGACGTTGAGCCTCTGCAGCTTCTGCAGCCCTTCAAAAGCTTGGTCAATCTCAAAGATGTAGTTCCTCTCCAGGTTCAGCTCCAAGAGCTGCGTCAGGTTGGAGAAGACAGAAGAGTCCAGTCTCATGATGACATTCCTAGCCACAGACAAGGACTCCAAGGAAGACAGGTTGCTGAGCAAAACAGATACCATGCCCTCAGTGAGATGATTTCCAGCTAGATCGAGCGTCCTCAAGGCTGGCAAAGCAGAAAGAGCAGCTGCTGTTAGTGAGTAGTTGGTGAAGAGAAGGTTGTCTGCCAAGGATAGCGCGTGGAGGCCCTGGCTGCCCAGGAAGGCACCGGGCTCGATGAGCTCCATCCGGTTTTTGGTCAGGCTGAGGTGCTTCAGCTGGTGGTACGAGAACAGAGAGGCACGGCCCAGGACCCGGATAGTGTTGTCATCCAGCAACAGCTCTTCAATGTCACCTTGCAGATTTCTAGGGACGGAGCTCAACCATTTCCTCCTGCAGTCTGCAGTGCTCTGCACCTACGGCAAGAAGGGGACATGCAACACCTCACTGTGAGGCATGAGATGGGGAGATGATAAGACTGGGGATAACAGTGAGATGGAGGCGATTCCTCAGGTAAAGCCTCAATGTCCCACTCCAAATCTTAGCTCCAGCGCTAGGCCAGCAGCTGGGAGGGGAAAGCCTGGAGAAGCTGAGGTGCCT
The DNA here is from genome assembly GCF_951394365.1 of Tetrao urogallus. NCBI lineage: Eukaryota > Metazoa > Chordata > Aves > Galliformes > Phasianidae > Tetrao > Tetrao urogallus. The sequence continues at coordinate 4,170,483 of NC_136822.1, forward strand.
GGGGCTTGTAGAGGAGAATCAAGAGGTCGGAAGGGCAAGGATTTGCAAGAGGGAGGACTTACCTGCTCGCAACCACCAGGAGACAAGGCCCATGCTGTGCCTGCCCCATCTCCGCATCCTACTGCCAGAAGGACCAGGAGCAGGGAGAGAACAGGCAGCGGGGCCTCCATCTCAGCAGAAGCTCTCCTGTGGGGACAGAGAAGTCAGGAGCTGCAGCACGGTCAGTTACCAGCATCCCCAGGGCTCCCAGGACAGCGATGGTCACTCTTACTCACCTTCCTGCTCGCAGCACTTGGCCACCACAAGCTGCCCAGCTAACACCCACAGCACAGGGACCCCCATAGGACAGGAGGAAGCGAGGGACAGGCAGCACACACGGAACACAGCTCTGCAGGGCAGATATCACCCAACCACAGCCAGCCTTCCCGGAGCTTGCAGCCTCCTCCCCAGTGCCAACACTCCAATCCCAGCACTATCTGGGGAAGTGCTGCTTTTCAGCACAAGGGCCCCTGTTGCTTATTTTGTGAGCTCGGAGCTGCCAGCATTTGCATCTGGGGTGAAAGCTGAAGTTCAGGCAAATGAGCAACGAGGGCTTGCTGAGGGCTCAGCCTTCTCATAGCTGCTGGTGCTTGAAGAAGCGATCGGAGGTTATTTTTGGCTGCTTGGGGAGCCAGAGCCTCACGGCTGGAGGTAAGCCAGGGACACCTCCTGGGTTATCTCCATCCTTGGGACAGCTGAAAGAAGGAAGCTGATACCAAATCCAGAGGGGACCGGAGAAAGACTCCTTTTTCTAGGTGAAAGCTAGCACCCCTCTGAGCCTTCAACCTCCACACCAGGTCCTTGGTGTCCCCACCGTAGCACCACTCCCCAAAAACCCAAGGGTTTCAGCTCCAGCTTGGCAGCAGCACCCAAACCCCTTTTCTTTTCCCCCACCACTGCCTTGTTGCTGTCCGGCTTTGGCCTCCACTCTCCATCCTCCCACATTTTTGGGGGGCAGCTACTCACCACCCGTAGCAGCGCGCGGGGCCTGCAGCAGCTCATCCTGCGGCCTGCAGCCCCTCCACTGCACTGGGGGGTTCCGTGGGGCCGGATGCAAACCAACAAGGTGTTCTCCCACCCGCTTTCTGCCGAGCGCTGAGACGGGCTTTGCGGAAGGAGCGAACGGAAACTGCAGTCACATGGAGGCAGAGAGCGCGGCGAGGCGTTCACACCCCGGGTCGTGCACCCGCAGGCGGCCCCAGCTGCAAGGAGGAACCACGGGGTGGGGGCTGTGGGCAGGGCCCCAGGGCTCAGCGGGACCGGCCTGGGGCTGCTAGTGGTGGTTGGGTTCAACCTCACCGCATTTCCTGCAGGGGAAGAAGAAGAAAGGGGCCAATACCGTTCTCAGCATTCCCAAACCCGGGTTCCCAGCTGCTGGGAGCCCGCCTCAGGACAGCAGCACCCAGCCTCTTGCAGTGCACAGGTTGGGATGCTCAGGGTCCTCCGTGGCTGCTCAGGATTTGGGTAAACGCAGCACCTCGGTGCAGGTCCTCGCCATCCCAACACAGGAAGCTCCCAAGCGATGTGGAGGTCGGGGTGAAGCTGTGCTGGACAGCTCCTGCCCTCCCTTCCCACTGCCAACCTCCCCAGTCGCCCTCCCAGACACCTCGCTGTCTGGGTGACCCCGACCCATTGGCCATCTGCTCACAGCAGCCCCCAAACGCCTGCAGCCAGCATACGTGACCTGGGAGATTTTTCTTTTTTGCTTTTACCCTGAATTTCATTTCTTCTCTGGAAGGAGGCTGGATGCTCCCGCATCGCTCACAAAAAAAAGGCCCCGTGGTTTCATTTCCTGCATTTTCAAGGAAGTTTGAAGTCTGAAAATCAAGAAGGAAAAGAGAGAAGCACTCAGCGTTCAAAAGCGAACCAGAGCAGATGTCAGAAACTCCGCAGTGGGGCAAAATTCCCAGGGTGTTACTCGAGGTCACCAGCACCAGCAGACAGCTGCAGACCCCTCCTGGTCCCCAGCCCACCACAAGGACACTCACCCAGAAGAAGGGCAGGAGCTGGCAGAGGGTGGCCTCACGGCTGGGAGGTCCCACAGCATCCTCACCACACATCAGCCTTGGAAAGAAGGAACCTGGAGAAGCCTGTAATGCTGAGCATTGCTTCGCAGGGCAGACTGCTCAGAGTGAAGTATGGAGTTTGCTGGCTCATTCGCCTTCACAGGTTGTCACACCAACAGCTGCAGCCACCTCGGGGAGGTGGAAGAAAACAGCTCAGCAGAGAGAGCAGCAGCTCAAAGGGAACCAGGTGAGCCACCAGCATGAGCAGCTGCAAGCACGAAACCTTCAGGTTGAGCAAGAGGCTGTTTGGCTGAGGACATGGCCTCCAATGCAGAGTTACTGTGAGAGAGGATCCCTCATTTAACCCAGGGCCCAGAGGGAAGGCAGAAATAGGTCTCAGTAGAAAGCAAAAGGCCATTTCTGGAAGCGTGGGGTGGGCAGGAAGGGAAAGAGGGGTGCCGGTCAGCGGCCTGGCCACATCCACTTCCCAGCTCCCACACCCATCCCTGGACTGGCTCCAGCACTGCGGTCTGCGCTCTTCCATCTCCCACCTCCACCAACGTAAGCAAGGAGGAAGTGGGCCAGGGAGCAGGGAGCCACAGAAGCCACCTCGTTTCCCCCACGCTTCCCCAGCGGCCAGCATGAGGGCTCAGCACCGCAGACCTGAGTGCTGATGTGGATGCTCTGCACAACTGCTCACAAAGCACCTGCGGGAGCAGCGAGAAGGGAGAACTGCTGACCCTTCCCCCGAGATCTCTGCAGGAGCTGCAGGCCTTGCAAGTGAGCCGCTTACACCCACGGTTTGCTGTTTGCTTGCACGTTGCCCATGCTTCCTCATAGGGCTGCATGGTATGGACACACTGATCTCAGCTTTGTATCTGATCTCTGTGGCACTACCCAGCACATCTACGCACAGTTTTGGCATAAACCTGTCACAACCAGAAGCTCTGAATTCACCCGAAGGAGGAGGTACTGATGAGGCACTCCATGACATCACCCAGCAATGGTGGGTCCAATGGGGACCCCAGCTCCCCTCCGCAGTCCTTTCCAGATGCTGTTCTGCTGAAGAGAAGTGAGAAATGGTGTCATTAGAGCAAAGGGAAGTGAAACCATCTCAGCTCTTGACAGAGCATGTCCCCTCTCTGCTCTCCTGCTGGGCGTATTCCTTGTCTAATGTAAGAAAACAGAGCAAACTGCCAGGTCAGGGGCTCCTATTTAACAAAGCCCGATCTGAAGTGACACCATCACACCTCAGAGCTCATCCCTGCAGCCACAAATGGAAAAGGCTCAGCGTGGGCTTTTGGGTCTCAGTTTGAGATTGTCCTCCTCCCAGACACAAAGACTCCCAGACACAAAAAGCACAGGAACACAAGAGGGGTAAAGCTCAGGGAGATGTGTCAGTGAACGCAGCAGATCCTCCTTTCCTCTGCTCCACTGTGAGTTGGCCCCTTTTCCCAGGTAACGGCAACAGGACAAGAGGCAATGGCCCCTAAGTCATGCCAGGGGAGGGTCAGGTTGGATATCTGGCACAGGCTGCCCAGGGGGTGGTGGTGTCACCATCTGTGGAGATGTGGCACTGAGGGATGTCATCAGTGGGCATGGTGGGACGGGTTAGAATTGAACATGATCTTAAAGGTCTTTTCCAACCTTAACGATCCTATGATTTTTCACACTGAGAAGAGCAGCTGAAAGTCTTTAGTTAACAGCTAAAGGTGAAATGCAAATATGTCTGTTTGTCCTCCAGACTCACCAGGGCTCAGGTGACCACCTCACATGGGATCCAGAGAAAACCATTCAACCAACTGAGCACAAAACCCAACAGAAAAACCAACAGAAACCCAGACCAGTGCCCAGGGAGTGGTGCAGCCTCCTCTCCCCATCCCTTCTTGGCCTCATCTGGACACCCACTGCCTGCTGCTAAAAGAGACACAGAGGCTGCAAAGCTTTACCCACGGCAGTATTCAGGATACCACACAAAAACCATTTTGATCAATATCTTTTCCTTGTTGGCAGGTTTGTCCAGCACTCAGAAACACAAAGTTACACACTGACAGCCCTCAGGAAAGCAGACAGAGCTCACCTTCACGATTACTACTTAAAAGCTGTTGGTCTCCTAAGCATAGGATGCTGAAGGAACACCCCACGTCCCCACCTGCAGGCTCTCAGCTCCCAACTACCAACATCTCCCTAGCAGTGGAGGTGCAGCCAGCACCATGCTGTGAATGGGCAGCAGGGGGTTGTGGCTGGAGTGCAACCCAGCTCCACTCTCTCTTATTTGATGGGTCTGGGGAGGAAGCACCTGCTCACCCACATGGGTTGCAAACAGGTCTGTGTTTTGACTTCAATCAGCTTTGTCTTCTCTCCATTCTCAGCTCACCAGCTGATGGGCTGATCCAAACAGACACAGCAGGTTCTGGGGCTGACAGTGTGTCTTAGTGCTGGTCTCTACCTGAGTGTGAAGGCACGCAAGGGAATGATGTTGTAGCTGTGGCACACACACTGTTGTAAAACAGCTGTTTTCACATCTGCCCCCGGCTTTAATGCACACCTCTAAGGATGTGAAGGCTCCTGTGAAAATGAGAGCAGGTTCACGACCTGAAATCGTAAGTTCAGGGAAGGATTAAAACAACAATAAATCACTTTGCCAACAGTGAAGCACCTGGGGACACAGCACAGGTACTGAGCAACAAAACGCTGCAGGCACACCAAGGTCCCAGGGCAGCAGGTCCTTACACACCCTCAGTGCTGCTGTCTGGATGAAGTGAGGTGAGGCTGAGCTGCAGAAGCCGGGAGCTCACAGGAAGATCAGACACCTCACACAAAAGACAAGAGCAGACAGGGTTACACCTTTGTACTTTCCTCCATTCAAACACCGCCTGCAGGTAAACACAGAACCAAAGAGCCTTTAACAATAGAAGAACAGTCTGGATTAAAAGTTAAAATAAATCAAGCAAACATGAAACAAACCCAGCTAGCTTGCAACAGATCTGCAAGTGCAGGCATGGCAGGAAAGACACCTTGTTCTTGTGACTTGCAAAACTGCAGAACAAGCAACGCTTGTAATAACATACAGCAAATTCTATTTTAAAATCCTCTTTCAACCACTGCTGTTGGATGGAATACATTCAGTCATCTTCTGATGGCTTCACTTTGGACACCGGTGACAGACACCCAAAGGGATGGAAAGCAATGTGCAACAAAGCAGACCAGATCAATATGGGACTGACTGCACCTGAGCCCCCAAACCTCCTCTGCCTCTGCAAGTGACCTCGGGCTCCCAGCTCACCCCATAACCTTAACCCTAACCGCAGGACCAAGAGTTCCAATGAAGAAGTAGGTTTCAAAAGTGATAAAAGCAAAAGGAGAAGGGGATGTTGAATAGCAGTAGAGGTTCTGCATGAAGCATGAATGTTGCACAAACCTTCAGCCGTTCCAGTCGGTCCTCCCGCAGCACTGTTCACTTTGCCCTCTGCTGGGAGGTGTGAGAACTCGTGCTGAGGTCACACCATCCCCAGAACAGAATGACAAACACCGCGTTGAGGAGAAATCAGCAGATTCAGCATCGTCTGAAGGAAAAGCCTTCGGTATTTATTTACCACTTCATTCATTCTCCCTTTCAACTAAATTAGACCTTAATGCCAGGTTGTCTAGGATAATTTAGATAAAACAAACACGTCGTCCTCCTCACTGCTTAAAAACTCATTTTGTCACTGTGAAAAGGATCGTAGAACACATCTCAGCAGTGCAGTTTGCTGGCCGCAGGTTGCACAGCACTGTCTGCTCTGTGCAAGAGCCAGCCCTGAGCCGACACAGAGCAGCACATGCAGCACTCACGGCCATGCTCCTGCTGGTGTCCAGGGCTATTTATAACATGCCAGCCTTGTGGAATTGTGGAACACGGGCTTGGAAGCAGTCAGATCAGCAGGAAGTTCCTTCCTACGCGGAGGCAGAGGAGAGGCAGATTCCATAGGCTAACAAAGGGAGAGAAGAGGAAGGGAAATAAGCCACAGTCCCTAACAGCTGAGGAAAGGGAGCACTTTCAAATCCTGAACTTTAGGCAAAGTGTAACAAACCAGAAGCTTGCCTCCAGTTCAACAGCAATATTCCATCTTGCTGGGCAACAAACATAAAGCTCACGCAGGTAATAAAGTCAAAATGAGAAGAAATGTAAAGACTTGGCCAAAACTGAGGTATCAATATAGAAATGTGAGGGCTCAGGAAATGCTGAGGGCTGTTGCCTCCCATACAGCTGCTCTTACATCTCTTTTCTCTTAGGTATGACCCAACTCTTCCCAGGACAAATGTTATTTTAATTCATTGCTGCTGTCATCATCTCCGTGAAAGTGGAAGAGCAAAAAATAGAGAGAGCCATCTGGAAAACACATCCACATTTCAAGGCAATTCAGAAATACAGCTCAGCAGTACAGGGAGAGAAAATCTAACGTGTTCCAGTTGGCTGTGGCACTCTGAGGCAGAAGAACACAGCTACATCCACAGCAACAGAAGCTCAGCCTGTGCACGGACACGCGGACGCAGCCCATCACATCACAGCCATCTGCTCCCCTTTTGTCACCTGAAACGTGGCCAAAAATTACAGCAGCAAATGGCATTTGCTCGCAGCAGGCTCACACAGGACTCCCAGAAATGCATGCACCACTGCATTTTAAGCAGAAAAAATGCTTTAAGAGAAATCTCCCCAGCAGCGAGTTGTTTTGCCACCGATGAAGAAATACCAGATATCCTGAAGGACTGTGGAGCCTACACGTGACTGATCTATGTAAGCTATGGGCAGCTGATGTTGCTCTTGGCCAAAGCAGTCAGATCACACGCTGAGGAAGGGAAAATGCTCCATGCAGTTGTTCACTTGACTCCAAAGTAACTCACAGAATCCCTTTTTTCCAGCCCATTTTCGGCTAACCAACATCAGACCTCTTCTCTTCTGAACACCCTCATGGAGACATCAGCCAAAAGCTCAGCACTTAAAAGCAAATTCTCAGTGATTTTGGAAAGTGCTTCAGAGCTCCCGACCACAACACAGTCTCCTCTGATTATTGATTATGGCTGCTCCAACTTGCACAGCATCTCAGCCCTCTTTTGTTGTTTGTTTTCCACATGATCTGCCATGTGTGGTTGGGTTGGAGATCCTGCCCCAGCCTGCAGCCTGTTGCCACAGCATCAGTTACTTTTCAGCTGTTTGGACCACAGCCATACACATGCATTTGGAAACAGATCCCTTTGAAAGCTCCATGAGCTCCAGTGCCATTTCTTACCCTCACAAACTACCAAGAGCACATCTGAGCTCTCCTTGGTGCCCCCCATCTAATGAAACTTGTGTGAGCAACACCCACAGACTGCATGAAGCCCAGGCATTAAATCTGCAATTGATCTGCTTTGGCAAATCAAGAACTTGGTATCACAAGAGTGAAGTTCATGTCTGCAGAGCACGGTCTGTGGGCCTTGTGCAAGGCAGAATTCCTCTTTGCTGAACCTGGAAAAGGCACAAAGCTTGCCTTTGGAACTGAGAGCAGAAAAGGGGCATTTGCATGGCTCCACTGCTCTGCCACTGTCCCCCAGCAGTACACAGGCTCTGTATATTTAAATCATGTCACACAGAGCTTATCCCTACATGCTGCTGCACACAGGTGGGAATGAAAAGCAAAACCATCAAAAACAGCACATAGAAGCCACTCTGCTCAAAGCAGCAGCAGAAATGCACTGGGTGCCCATTCCAAGAACTTACCCAGAACAAAGCAGCACAGCCTGAAGCCAGCCCAGCCCAGCAGAACCTAACACAGCATCTGTGCAAGCACCAAAAGAATCCGAGGAGGCACCATGCGCTCTAGGGATCAGCAATTCTTACAGTTAAGGCTGGAAAAGCTGCAGAAGAAGAAGAAAAAAAAGTAAGCAGGAATACCTCAGCATAGGGTCTGACTACAGATATTAAATCTTACGCCTGCTAGATCCTCATCCCACCAAAACAGTCCTAGCATGGGAACAAGCTTAGGAGAGCTGCAGGGAGGAGCATGCTGGGTGCAGTGTGCAGGGGACAGGAGAGCTGCCTCCTACATTCCCTGTTCTCCTGCAAGATAAGGTTGTGCAGGCTGCCAGACCCCACTGCCTTGCCCCCCCTGTGCCCAGAGCTCAGGTCATTCCCAAATCACTGTTCTAGCTGTGTGAATCTGGTCAGTACTCTAAACCTCTCCTGTAAACCCCCTTTTTCACCTCCCCACACATAATCTCGATGTCTGCTTCCTTCTCAGTACTCCAAGCCTGAAGTGTAGAAGATGAATAAAGATGGTTTCAAAATGATTTACCAAGTGGGAAGAGCTGCAAGCAAACAGCTGTCTGGTTAGTCAAAATGTGTTGGTGGAGGAGAGTTAAACTGGAGCTGGTAGCACAGATACTCTACACTGTTCATACCTGCTACCTCCTCTCTCAGTGTGATTTTTAAGGCTGGTGAACAAGCAGTCAAAAAGCACCTTCCAAGGCACCTCCTGCAACAGCAGGGCAGCACTGAGCCCAACACCTCCTCTGCTGCCCAGCAGTTCATACTGGAAGACCTCCAGCTGTGAAAAGGGGGTAATTTGAGGAGCACAGCTATCGAGCTCCCTGTAACCACCCTCGAGGTTCTCCCTTCCTGAACAGTCAGCAAATCACACAGCCCCAGCACCACCATCCTCCTCAAGATAAGAAGTTTTGTTCCGCCACACCAAACCGCTGCGGAGGTCGTTGCAACAACACACACAGATGAGTCCTTGTGAATTATAGCCGAGTTTATTTTAATATTTTGTACAGCCAGCATTGGTCTCCAGGAATAAGTTATAGTTTTACGTGAGTTCCCCCCCAAACCCACCCTTAAGGAATGTTCAGCTTTCACCACATCTAATTTAGAGGGAAATAATTTATAGGGTAAGACGCAGTCTGAAGAATGGAAATCAATCTTCGTTTCACGAAACTCCTCCGAAGTTCTCAGGGTTTACTTACATCTAATTGGATTCATGACCAAGCACAGCAGCCACAGCTGACCGAGAACAGCTCACACCTCAGCAAAGATCTTACTCTGTGAAACAGGACAGGATTTTGTTTCCCATTTCCCTCCTCCAGTTCTGCCAGGCACACGTGAGCCCTGCAGTTTAATCCAACCAACGCTCATAACTGGTTTTCCAGGAAGGTACTCACTTGGTGTCGGTCTCACTTCATCAGCCAGTTGCTCTCAGTACCATTTAAAACATCATTTCTCACCGTATCATTTGTTTCTTTAACACAGCCAAGAGAAATTGAGCTCGATACCAAACTGCCTTTAAGCACTAAGCAACACATAAAACAAATAAATACTGTAAATCCTTTTAAATGGTAATAATGCACATTCTCTGTTCCAGTGCACAACTTGGTTATTTACTGTGTAAAAAGCACTGCAAGGACAGCTCTTCAGCAGCACATGAGGCATCTCAGTTACCTGCTTTCCTCCAATTGCTTGAATAAAGGGGGGAAAACAAGCAGTGGCCTAAGAGACATTCCTCTTGCTCAGAGAACTGTCAGCATCAGAGATAAAGCAGCTCACATTCTCCAGCACAAAACTAAGAAGAGGTTGCACAAAAACTTCATTCTCCCCCTCCTAAAATCACACCATCGATAACTGAAACAGCCTGCTTTGCTCTTGGAAATGCCAGCACGAAAGAAATGGGTGCTGAGAGCCAGGCAGGCATACAGCTCTCAGATTTTAGTGCCCCACCAAAGGAGCCCTCCTGCAGTGCTCACAGACAGCACCGACCAGAAAGCATAAGGGTGCTTTTAAAACCTTGTCTTTTTGACGTGGAAATGAAGACGAGCTCAGCACTGTGCTGCAGCTTCTTTTCTTAAAGGTGGACCATAAATTTTGGAAGAACAAAACTTCCAGGGCAATTTTGGTTGTGTTTCCCAGGGAGAACAGAACTACTGCTGAAGCTACGGAAGCTTTCAGCTACACAGAAAGAGAATCCACGCAGCACCGTACTCCACAAGGGCATTCCCAATGCTCTACAACACAACAGAAGAAGCACACTTACATGAATGTCATTCAAAGTTTTCCTGAAGCCCCTTCAAGAAATTCCACCCCAGTTAGAATAAAGCAAACCCTTCTTTTTGATGTAACTGTTCTTTTCGACGTGTTCCATATATACAATTCTTAAAATACACTTAAAAATAGCTGCACACGTTTGATATCGTTATACCAGAGGAGGGCAGCCTGGACAGACGGCTCTTCTTGGTATTTTAAAAACTGTAAGTAAAACCCAACCAGACTCGCTCTCCCCAGTACCCACGTCAGCCCCGAGGAGGGAAGGGAAGGGGAGGCACAAGCAGTTTTAAAATGGGAGTCTTTCACAAAACACACTACTTACAAACCTCGGGTTAATTTCCGCAAGCAGTTTTATATCAAATCCTTCCTTAAATATCTGAGGTCACGCACTGCCATCCTAGCAATGAAATCTGTTGCAACATGCACGTGTCAGCTTCCCACTCAACCAACTGCGACCCTGAGGATTTTTCTGGCCTGGTAGAAAGAGGAAATGTAACAATTCCTGAAGTATGGCTGGTCCTCCATTTCAAAATTCCGTATGGTTTCCTCGATGGTTCTTGGACACACACTTATTTTTTTCTCTAACACATGTTTCCCTCTAACCAACATGCAGATTTCTCCTCCCAGTCATCCACATCGTGACGTCCCAACGAAACCATCCGTCATCCATCCAAAGGTTTTCCCAGGTAGACCAAAGTCACTTCTGTGTTACCGTACACGGCAGACACTGCTGGATACAGGCAAACTTTGGGCAGTCCTCTGAACGCAACTCCCAAGAACTCATAGCCCCTCTCAAACGCTAACGTTTTGTCTTCCATGTCCAGGATAACTCGAATCCTTTCGCCTATCTGGAAACAGAGATGGGAAGAGGAGGGAGGAGAAACAGACAGGGAAAGAGTCAATACATTCAGATGGGAACACCAAAAAAAGCAACCCAAAAAACAACCAAAGCAAAATCCACGGATAATACAGCAGAACAGATTAAAGCGAGGCTTTCCTTGCTGCTTTCACAACAGAGACGTCTCCATTCCTCTCGCATGGACCAGTACATCTGCTGCCTGCTCCTGCGGGCAGCCCAGGCCTGAGCATCCTCACAACACTGAACACAGCCCTTCACAAGCAGACCTTGCAGCAGCAGCACAAGCAAGGGCACTGCTCCAGAGCACCGCAGGAGCCTGACAGTGTTGTAATAGCCCCAGGTTACCGGGGCTCTGTTGCCAGCAATGACCAACAGAGGCTACAAAGAACAATGTTAGACAAGTTGTTTAGAAAGGTAAATGCCAGGTGCACAATATTCCCAGAACGTACTTCTGATGGCACGAGTGCTATCACTGACAGGGCTGCTCCTTACCAAGGCAGAAAAATAATTCAGTGCAAAGCTTGACAAAATGGGCACGCAAAACCTACAATACAGATATACAGATATGAGTAAAACCAATGCTGAATGCAGGCTGTACAGGATGCTCCCTGTGTTTATCCCGTTACTTTCAAATATAAACAGAAGCGAGAAGCACCAGCAGCAAATGCAGCATGAGATAGCACAAACTTCTGCTTCTCCACCAGACAACCGCAGCGCCGGGGATTCCTTCCAGCCAACATATTCTTCTTCTAGCCAATGCTAACAAGTGTGTATTTCCCTTCAGTACGTATTCTATGAGCAGATGACCGTACGTGTATGACTCTATGATTCTACGTCTCACCAAATAATACAAAATGCTTTAAAGGATTGCTGATTCAAGGCCTCACCAATTCTTAAGAAGGAAGCATTGACTGCAAGCACGGCTCAGCCTGCAGTCCCCATGGGAGCTCTCCTGGCTTTAAAAGCTCTCCTCATCCTGCTGTGCAGAAAGGCCCAGACAGGCAGCAGGAACAGACTGCCAATGGGCAGGGCTGGAAAGGGCCAATTCACACATCAGGAAATGTGAAATCTGCATCTCTTTGATCCACATTTACTTATTAATTGCAAAAATGGCAGGTATCATTTCCAGACTGAACGAAGTGCTTGGCAGTGAGCTTTTATATGAAATTTAGAAATATCAGCCGTGAGTTAATGCCAAGATCTTCATGTACAGCTGAAGTACAAAGCATTATTCATCCCAAGCCACGAAACTGTGAGATGGAATTATACCGCAAAACAGCTGAAGATGCAACGTGAGGAAAACCATCAGCCAAAAGGCGGCCGTGTGAGCGGCCTGGAGAACAAAGATAAACACAGCAAGACAGAACAGCAGAGCAGCACCTGTGCTTTGGTAACCCAAAATCACCCACACGTCACGGCCCGACCAAAGGATGTCACCTGTGGGAAGGCGCCCGGAGAGCCAGCAACCAGCAAGTGGCTCAGGGAGGCCCTGCCTCAGCACGGCCTCTGCTCACACTGCCAACAGGGCCGAAACAGCCAACGACAACAGCCGCCTCGCTGCTCCTGAGAGCGGTGTCAGCTTTTGTTTCAGAGGGGATGCGGTGTTCCAATGAACGCCCACTCGGTATTTGAGAAAGAAGGCAGAAACAAAGGAAACGGGCGCAGAGGAGAGTGGCTGCCTCATCCCTCAGGGCTGGACGGGACCGTGGGCAGCCTGAGCCGGTGGGGGCAGCCAGCCCTCTGCAGGGGTGGCAGCGGGTGGCTTAAGACCCCTTCCAACCCAGCCGTCCGGGACGGCCGCGAAGGCGGTGAAGATGAAGCTAGTCCCTCCTGCAGGGAGATGCCGGGGCGGCACCCAGCAGCGCACGGAGGGCCCGCTGCCCGCTCACCTGGTACTTGGGCGCGTTGTTGCACTGCGGGAAGCTGCCGTTCACCTCGCCGTTGTGCAGCAAGTTATTGTCCACCAGGTTCCAGCCCCAGCTCTGGTCGTCGCTGCCCAGCAGGGCCACGTAGCCCTGGCACTGCATGGCCGCCCGCTTCGTGGCGATGCCGATGACGGCCACGGTGCCCAGCGGCCCTTCCCACCACACCTCCCAGGCGTGGCGGCCCTCGCTGAAGCCGATCTTGGTCCTGGCGCCGTCGGTGCTCTGGGCGATGGGGTTGCGGTGCAGCGTGAAGCCGTTCTTCTTGATGTAGACGTTCCGGGAGCAGTCGTTGGTGCTGAAGGCGTGGTGGAAGGCACGGACCTAGGGCGGGGAGCCAAGAGGGGTCAGTCCGCGGGAGGCGTCACCGCCGCGCGGGGCCGCGCCGGGCTCACCTTGCCCTTGTAGGTGGGCACGTTGCAGAGGATGTCGGTGCGCAGCGCCTCCTCGGCCAGGCAGCGCGCGGCCAGGCTGCGCCACACCTCGCTGTTCTCGTCGCCGTGCAGGACGTGGTGCCACAGCTTGCACACCAGCGCGCAGCTCCGCAGCTCGCGCAGCTCCAGGTAGGAGAACACCAGCTCCAGCACCCGCCCCGGCAGCCGCCACCCCGCTCCCCCCGCCGCCCCGCCGCCGCCACCGCCGCCGCCGCCGCCGCCGCCGGGCCCCGCCGCCATCGCCCCCCGCGCAGGGGCTGGGGAGGGGGGGGAGGCGCCGCGGGAAGCGGCGCGGAGCCGGGCGCCGAGCGGCCTTCCCTCAGCGGGCGGCGGCGGGCCCGGGCCCAGCGCTCCGCCCGCCCGCCCGAGGCCTCAGGGCGAGGGGGCGCGCGCCGCCATCGCAGCCCGCCCCGAGCCGCCCGCCGCGCATGCGCGGAACCGGCGTCCGCGCCCGGAGGAGCGGCCCCGCGCCGGCGGCCATGGCGGTCAGGTGGGAGGGCGGCCACTCCGCCTCCGTGCTGTGCCTCGCCGCCGGCAGCGAGGGGCCCGCGGCCTCGGGGGGCGAGCGCGGCGAGCTGGCGCTGTGGGGGCGGGACGGCGTCCCCGCGGGGCGGCTGCGGCTGGCCCCCGCCGAGGACGACGTGGCGGCGCTGGCGTTCTCCCCGCGCCGCCCGCACCGCCTGTACGCCGCGCACGGGGCGGCCGTCGCGCTGCTGGACGTGCGGGCGCTGCGGGAGCCCGTGGAGCGTCTCCGCTTCAACGAGGACGAGATCAACTGCCTGGCCCTCGCCGACGGCGGGGACCTGCTGGCCGCGGCGGACGACTCCGGGGCCGTCAAGGTCGTGGATCTGGAGAGCGAGAAAGTCGTCCGTTCCCTGAGGCACGCCAACATCTGCTCCTCCGTCGCCTTTCGGCCACGGAGGCCGCAGAGCCTCGTCTCTTGCGGACTGGACATGCAGGTGACTTTGTACCGGGGGCGGGTGACGGCGGGCTGTCCGCGTCTCCACCCGGAGCCGGGGCGCGGGGCCTTCCTGCGGTGCGGTGCCGTGTTGCGCCTCGGGCTTCGCTCGTAGGCGCGGTGTGGATGTGGTTGGCACGGGGGAATCGAGGGACGGCAGAGAGCAGCTGTGCCTCCGTCGATTCTGCCCTACCGTGTGAAACCAGCGGTTATCTCGAGTGAGTGGCTGCAGGTAGAGTGCTGCCGTAGAAAACACAGTGCCCAAGGCAGAGCGGATGGCAGCCGGAGTGCTTAATGCAGACACTGAAGTACCTGGCTGGTCTGAGGATGTCATTAAGTTTATCCCCTGCTTGAAGTAACCTCGTGGAACGTTCTTTGCCTTTTACACTTCTTCTCTGCCTTATCAGGCGGAACTTTTGTCCTCTGCGTGCCACACAGAATCACAAGTTAGGAGGGACCCACAAGGATGACTGAGGCCAACCCGCGGCCCCACGCAGCACCACCCAAACCCGATGTCTCACAGCGGTGTCCCAGCACTCCCTGAGCTCTGGCACCAGGGCCGTGCCCGCTGGAGCTGTGCCGTGCCCACCGCCCCGTGCTGCACAACCTCTCCCTGCCCCCAGCCGCCCCTCCCCAACGCAGCTCCACGCCGTTCCCTCAGCGCACAGCTCGGCGCTGCCCATCCGCTCCCCGTGAGGAGCTGCAGCCGCCACGAGGGGAGCTCCGCTCGGCTCCTGTGCTCTGCGCTGAACCCACCCCAGGACTTCCTTTCCAGTGGTTGAGGTCTGACCACGTTCCTGTTTTAGCCTGAGATGAAAACTGTCACTTCTACAAAGCTCTCTGTGGTTCTGGCGGTGTTAGGGGAACTTTCCTTTGACAGCATCACGCAGTTTTGCTGTGTTCTTAAAAACTGTTTTTTCTATTTTAAAGCCACCATTTGCCAAAACTCTGGAAGTCTATTTATTCAAGTTAAGGTTGATCGCTGGAAGTTTCCCAAGTTCTGACTTTGCCAGGTTTTAAACAAGTCTCTGCATTTGTCCACCATTGAGATAGGATTTTGAATAGAGTGCTTTGAGAAGCTTCATCTCAGAGGAACTGAAGTGCGGCAGTAAATGCTCAGCACCTTACACAGGTTACTAAAATTCAGATCCCTAAAATGGCTGGAAAGCTTTTATCAGAACTGTAACCATTAATATACTATTTTTGTGTGAGGAAAAACAACAGCAACAGCTGATGAGAACTGAAATTTTGGTAGCTAGTGTTATTTCCAAAAGTGCCGTGGAAGCAGGGAAAATGCCACGAGGGCAGAACATACTTACTTTGCAGAACGCTTGTCACCACTTGTTGAATTCACGAAGCTGATGCTGTCCATGATGAGAATGGAGTTTCTGGCTTACGTGTTAAGATTGGCCGCTCTGATGTACTCTGCTTTGCACAGTCATCACAGAAAAGTTCTCCCCATCGTTGGTAGCAAAGCAGTTGTAATGCAGCAGCAGCGGTGACTCCTAGAAGAGCAGTAGGAAATAATACCTGGATTCTGATAAGCAAACAGCTTATCAGTACTGCAGGAGACCGAGTGCTTTGAGATCTGCTGGCCTTGAAAAAAAAGTCTTAATTCATACTGTAAAAGTATTCATATACTGTAAAATAAAGTATTATTTTAACGGGTGCAGTATAAATCAGCAGCACTTGAATTGTTCTGTGGTAGAAGCAGGATTCATGTGAAGGCACAGTGAGCAGCTTGCAGGTGCCATGGCATTCCAAAAGCAAGTCTCAAACTGCTTCCATCTCATCACAGAATCACAGAATTGTAGGGGTTGGAAGAGACCTCCAGAGATCATCGAGTCCAACCCCCTGCCAAAGCAGGTTCCCTACAGCAGGTCGCACAGGTCGGCATCCAGGCAGGTCTTGAACATCTCCAGAGAAGGAGACTCCCCCACCTCCCTGGGCAGCCTGTTCCAGTGCTCCGTCACCTCACTGTACAGAAGTTCTTGCGCACATTGCTGCACAACTTCCTATGCTGCAGTTTCCAGCCGTTTCCCCTTGTCCTGTCTCCACTCACCACTGAAAAGAGTCCGGCCTCACCATTCTGCCCCCATACCTTAGATATTTATAGACCTGGATCAGGTCCCCTCTCAGTCTCAAGGCTGAACAGACCCAGTTCACTCAGCCTTTCCTCATAGCAGAGATGCTCCAGGCCCTTCACCATCTTCGTGGCCCTCCGCTGGACTCTTTCCAAGAGATCCGTGTCAAACAGAAAAAAGGAAGAGTGTGCTCTATCTTCATGTGCTAACAGGACAAGCCAGATCTAATGCAACATAAAAAGTGCATAGATATGTATATGATTAAAATTCAGGGACTGAACTACTGTTACCTTTGGCTACTCCGTTTCTCAAACACATTAAAGGAAGTGATTATCTTAGAAAAAATATGTAGCAGAAACAGAACTGACATTCAGAATGATGAAGCTTTCTTTTCAGTTGCTGCTAACATTTCCTTGTCCCTCCTTTTAAATAATTAAGATGAGCAGTATATCATGATTACTGCTGCTGAGTTGAATGGAAAAGCATTTAGAACAGCTTTCCCATCCATTTTATGCTCTATGGTTCTGAGCCATTGACTCTGCTGGGAGGGGCACAGTCATGGCTTGGAAAGCATGTGGTAAAGGTTTGCTGTGTTTGCTAGGTGAACTTCAAATGTATCTTGCGCAACAGATCTTGCATCTCTTATGCTCATCTGTGGCCCCTGCTCTGCCCGAGCAAAAAACTTTCTCTTATTTTTGTTAGCAAAAGGAACCAATTCTACTTAAGAATCAGATGGTACGGGTGGTGTTCTTGGAAGTAAAATGGATAAATGATTGATTCCTTTGATCTTTTCCAAGGTTATGCTGTGGAACCTGCAGAAAGCTCGCCCCCTGTGGACCACGAACTTGCAGGAGTGTGGAACAGAGGAAGACAGGCTGCAGTCAGCCAGCCAGCTCTTTAACCCCCCACTTGCACATTCCCTGTCTGTCGCATCGTGCGGCAACATCTTTGGCTGCGGAGCTCAAGATGGTAAAGTCAGAATATTCCGAGTGACTGGTCTCAAATTTGAACGTGAGCTGGAGTTCAAAGGTCATAGTTTAGGAGTATCACAAGTCCTCTTCATGCCGGAATCATACTGGTTGTTGACTGGGGGAAACGATGGGAAAGTCTTGCTCTGGGATGTCAGTAATGACATTGGAAAGCAGCAGAAAAGTCCAGCAAAGTTGCTCCATAAAAGGAAGGGCCAAGCAGCTGCCACTGCCAGAAAAGATGGAAAGCTCAACAAAGTGGCTTCAAATGAACACGCTAGAATTTTACCAAAGCTAACCATTGAGCATGGAGAGAAGGTGAACTGGATCACGTGCACAGAGATCAAAGGCTCCAGGAGAGTATTAGTTGCTGATCAGAGTAGTTCTATATCTGTTTATCCGTTGCCAGAGTCTTAGGTGCTGAAACAAATTTGTGGGGAAGAATCATTTCTCCACATTCGAAATATGATTCCAATTAAATCTGTTGGCAGTGAACTGAACAACGAGGCCTCCTGCATTCTCAGGAATGGCAAGGGATTCGCTGTGTTCTCACACAGATCTCCCGATGCCATTGGCCTGGTGTGACATTTTTACAGCTGGTAGTGCTCACTGCAGCTGTTTCTTGTAGGCTGGCAATTAGTTCATAACTGTCCTGACATAACTGCAGTTGCAGGAATAAAATTAACAGGGAATTCCTCTGTGCTTAATGAGGATGCTGACCAGTAACAGAGATGTAACTGAGTTCCTTCAGTTTCACACAATTTCAGTGCTTTATTTTACTTTCCCTATTAAACTGTCCCACAGTTAGCTTGAGCTGGGTTTCTTGGAAGTACGGTTTTCATTGTTTTGCATATAAGACTAGAGAAGCCTTAACTTACTAGCAAGCAGTCAGATTACTAGTCATTGTCAACTGGATTTTTTTCACGCTGCAGTAATAAAGAAGATGGGGAAAATGTTAGCATCTGCCTAATGGGTCAGCTGTCATCTGCATTTAGCTGTTTTTCCCAGAGAGAAAAATTACTACTGCATTTGTCTTAATAAAATGCTTTTTCTCACTGCTCCCGTGTGTTTATATTCATTCTAATACTGCCTAACATAGGTGCTGTGCAAGATTTTGTCAAGAAGTGTTCCCATGGAATGGACAAATAAAAAGAAAAAATAGAAAAAGGAATACTTTTTTCTTTCTTTTTTTTTTTTTTTTTTTTTTTTTCTTCAGGCTGTCCTGAAGTTTTCACAGGCAAAGACTCAAAGCCTTCTGCTGGCCACAGGCCTGCTTGAGTGATCTGGGTTCTGTGCAGTCTTGTTACGTTGGCTGTGGTGTTGGCAGGTGCACGTTACTTGCCTTTGCTTTTTAATGGAAAAAAAATGTAGAGTTGTTTGTTTTTTGCATAGGCAACTCCTGCAAATATTTGCATCCTTTATGGATGAGATGTCAGTGGTGTGTTTCACTGTTCTTTGCCCTCAGAAGCAGTTCCCTGCAGCCATGTACAAATCATTCAAATCCAGCTTTTCATCAGCACTAGAAAACAACCCAACAACAATCTGTACAGCCTTTAAAAGCAGGAGACTTTGGCCCAGGAGAAGAGCTTGAAGGCAGTACAGATAAATAAACCTGAACAGCAAACAAGCAGACCAGATTTCCCCTTCTCATTATTCCCTGTATGTCTGAGGACAGACGAGATGAGTGCGTCAGGAGCAGAGGTCCAGTTGTGTAACGTGATGTGTAGTACGAGGAGCATGTGTCTGTGCATCTGTGAGCTATATTTGGATGTACAGTCTATTAAAAGCCCGCTGCAATCATCCTCCAGCAGGAGTCAGAGCCCCCATCTGTGGTGTTGACTGCCTCAGGAGAGGACTGGAGCCCACCCCTGCTTGACTTTTCTCCGGGACGATGGCTAAAGACAGCATATCCCTGCGCTCCTTGAGCAAGACGTTAAACAGGTCGTTAAAGGGTTGTGCTGATATGGCAGGGGATAAGTGGCAGGACTGGGGCAGGGGGAGAGAAGACAAGATTATGCTGTGGTCTGTTATCGAGATAACCTGTACTTTGGAAATTTTCACAGGTAATAGGATGTAAATAAATACAGTGTGTCTGTGGGAAGAGGGTAATTCATGAACAATCCTCTGATTCTCCTTTATTTGTTGGAGAGGGAGGGGGCAGAACAAAGGCTGCAGCACTTCATGAACGCCATCCTTGCCAGCTTCAAGCTGCTGGTCCTGGCAGCTTGCTGCAGGATTCTGTGCAAGTGCTTGATCAGCAAAGCCTGGTAGCTGCACGAAGTGCTGCCAGGAGCAAGTCGGTAACAGGAAATTCTGGTTTGTGCTCTGCTGTAATTCTGCTGTAAGTTGGAATGAACTTCCAAATTTGGGAACATACATCAGCACTTACAGAGTTCAAAGATAGGAAGCAAGTGGTAGTTGACAAAAAGCAAGACAAACCCTTCTATATTTTAAGAAAGAAAATCATTGTGGCTAAGGAATTGGGACATAGTTAATGCCGAGTCACCTTCCATTTCCAAAGCCTGTACATGAAGAGGCTTGCAAAAAAGCTTTCATCAACAGGTTCATTGGCTTCAATTAAAGTAGTCTAGCACCTGCTTCCCCTGCTGGCTCCTGTCCACGTGTTCCACTGCGTGTGACAGCACCATCACAGCTCGATGGTGCCTGATCATCCAGGTGGGCAACAGCAGCAGCACCAAACGAGAGCCACAGCCACTGCTTGTCAGGAAGGGAAGAGTGGAAAAGGGGTCTGAAACCCACAGAGTTAAAAGACAAAGTGAGACGGTGCTCCCTTTCAGTGCATTTTCATGTATGTATTTCCACATGCACTATCTGTGCTGTGCAAGTGGTATCAGCCAAGAAACTGCTTAGGTGCACATGTAGAACTGGTTTACAGGTAGTAAGAATTCGTGGTGTCCTGCATGAGTATCCCTGCTGCTGAAATGCAGTACTTCTGCTCATGAAATAATGCTTCAGATATTGATACTTGCTTTTATATTCCAATTACAAAAATACTTCAAAGATCAGCCCTCTGCTCAACAGCAGTATTGCTGTAGCAGAGATAATCTCTTCTCCATAGGTGAAAATCATCATCAGACAACAAAAACTCCACCAGCTCTGTGTTGCAGGTTCCTAGTGTTATCCCATACCAACCACTCTATGCCAGGGAGAAACTAAATGTATGTATGACAGGAGCAGCTGATATTCTCATAAATCACTACTAAGTACAATGCGCCCCGTGATTTGTTCCATATCCAGGAAGGAATTTTGGATGATGGATATTTCCATAGCTTTGAGGTTCCCAGGATTCGGAAGAACAGACATTGACATAACAGTAGTGAACTGAGGCAAACTTAACATTATCTTCACAAAAGCCACCACCAGGCTGAAAGAAGCCCAGGAAACCCCACTCCTCAAGTAAAACAAAGGATGGAAAATGAGCACAAAGTGACCCATTCCCTCTTCCTTTTCAGTAGACACAGTTAAGTTCTCAACCGAGCAGGGTTTTTTTCTGCAAAAGGGTGTGTGGAGGAAGCTCAAACTAAAAAAAACAACAAACATATTTAGGATTATGGAATTAGAATATTCAAATATAGAGTTTGTTAATAAGGAAAACTACAGCAGATATCAAGCTATGAAAAAGCAGTGAATAAATACCAGCTACAGAACTCAGAAGTGTTATTATTGCTCTTTCACTAAGGACCTCCTGTCATGCATTTGTTCTGCAGAAGAGCCGCCGTATGAAAGCGAAAACCAAAGCAGGAAAAGCCAGCAGAGAACAAAAGCCACTGAGGGCAGCTTGGTTTATTATTTGCATAATTTGTTATCCGGGGAAGAATGAGAAGTTCTGTTCGATGTTAAATGAAAAGGGTTGAGGAGATCAGGACAGTGCAAGTAAAAGCAGAAACAGCTGCAATGCTAGAAAAGTAAAAATACCTCCTACCACTAACATCCATACAAATGGTTGATAACCCAAACACAGATGTACCTAAACACAAACCTTTCCTACTGCTCTTTCTGCATTTACAAGTTACAAGATTTCTACACCAAAGAAAGGTCAAAGGGACATAGGTGGCATCAGAAGATGGAATTTCAAATGGTGTATGAATCTGCAAAGGAAGTAAATGAACTCACATTTGACTTGGGAGGAACCTCAGTATGTGCTGTGGACCAGTTCAGTGGAATGTGTGACCACATGCACAAAGCGCAGCGCATTGAAGCCCAAGTTCTAAACAAGTGCTTGTTTCCCACTCTCTAGAGTAGAAAGCAGGCTGCAAGCCTTGGAGACGCGGTTCCAAGACCTGGACGCAAGCCTGCAGAAGCTGGCACAGAAGTTTGAGGTGCAGGCTGAGCTTCTGGAGGAGGAGAAGAGCCAGGATGCAGTGTGGACATCTGCACTGGAGGACAGGTGAGCGGCAGGGAAGGGCCAGCACCAGCTGTCTGTGCCCTGCACCTGCGGGTGGTAAGTGCGCTTCAGTGTGTATTTGTACAGCCTGGGCACAGCCTGAATTACCACGTGCTATGGAAACAGGAAGGGTCGTTTGATTCGAGCTGTAGACAGCTGCCTATTTGAAATAAATATCTGCGTGGTAAAGAGCCACACCACTTCCCAGAGACCAGGGACGGGGAAAAGAAAACACGGATGTTCTGATTCCCTTCTGCTAGCAAGGCCTGGAGATTGCACTTTGAGCACCTGAGGTTAGAGTTGGATATCACGAGGCTTTCTGTGTTCTAAGAGGGCACGCTGAAATCACTTAGCGGAGCAGCTGCTGCTCAAGGACCTCTGGAGAAGCGGTGCGGTGGGGTGCGGGCGGATGCCCTACAGCACAGCTTCCTCCTGCAGCCACACAGCACAGCGCCGCTTCCTCCCACAGCCGCCCAGCGCAGCGCCGCACCCAGCCGGAAGCCGCCGGGCCGCACGGCGCACAGCGCCGTGGCTCTTCCTGCTCACTGCAGCCACCCCGAGGCTCCCACACGGATCGCCGGCCTTCCCGCAGGGCGGAGCAGCACGCTGCCGTGAGGGCGGAGCGCGGCCTGTGAGCGCCGGAACTGGGAGGTGAGAGCGGCGGGCGGCGCGGCCCGTTCCTGCGCTGATGGCCGCGGCCCGCGCTCCGCTTCCCGCGCTCCGCTTCCCGCGTTCCCTGTGGTAAGCCGTTGCCGTGCCGATGCTCGGCCCGCGCTCGCTCCCTCCGGCCCGCAGCCGCCTGCCTGGCCGCGGGCCCGCAGCCTCCCTGTGAGGATCCCCGCCTTTCTGGAGCCGCAGGCCCGCCTTCACCCCGCTCGGTGTGTGGAAATTGTGTGTATGCCGGCTGAAACCTCCTGTCCCAGCAGAGGTAATACGGACCGTGCGGGTAGTTCGTTACAGAGAGAAGCACCGCTGAGTGTCTCCGTGTTATCCAGCTGAAAAATAAAAGACTTCTGGTACTAAGGAAGAGCAAAACCCCCAGAAGTCGCCTTGTGTGCCTCTGTCTCAATGTCAGCTTCTTCTGTGGGTTATCGGGGTCGAACTGTCACAGCCTCTGTCAGAAAGCTCTGTCTGTGCAATACCTGATGTTTTACGTTTTTTAAAATTTTTGTAGCTTCAAAAATCATATTTTTGTCCTTTCTGCTGCGGGGGGAGGGTGGGGGTGGCTTTTGTTCTTTCTGATGCACCGCATTCTGGGTAAGTGAAGAGCCGTTTGAGGAGGTTGGTGGCAGAAGGGCTGGGTGATCCCCACTGTTTGAAGGCGTGTGGGTCGTGATGGGAGGCACTGAATTACTGAATGCATTGGTTAGATCTTTGCTTATGTTTGTCAGACTTAAAAGGCACTTTGACTTTTGCCTTCCAGCTTAAGCAAATGAACGAATGTGGAAGATCCCTTCTCTAAGGAAAAGCCTCTGATGCACAGGGAGAATGTTGTATTTCACCTTCGTGTGGAGCTAAGCTGTACTAGAATCGACTTTTGAAGGATGTACATATAGCAAAAAACGGACTAATCTGAAAGTTAATTCAGTAACTGTGATAACATCCACCAAGCGTGACCATAGCTTGTAACTAGGAGAAAATAAATGCTGAAAGACTTTCTTTACTTCTTTTTCCCCTTTTTCTATCTCCCTGCTATCCTCCGATGTACCTGCTGCAGTTCACAGGAAACTGCAGTAGGAATCCTTGTTTCACAGGGACTCCTGTTAAGACTTGCATCTTCCTCTGTAAGTCAAAAAGTTAGCAGCTTTCTTAAATATGCTGAGCCTTTTGTAGGGTAGTTAGGACACAATTTGTTAAAATACACATTTCTTTCTGCTTTCAGGTACTGCTGTTAATTTGTCTCATTCCTGATCTTCAAGTCAATATGTCAAAGAAATCGGAGGCTCCCCTTTCCTTAGATGACTGCCTCTGCCAAATCTGCATGGAGATCTTTGTGGAGCCCGTCACCCTGCCGTGCAACCACACCATCTGTAATTCCTGTTTCCAGCTGACAGTTGAAAATGCCAGTCTTTGCTGCCCCTTTTGTCGACGTCGAGTCTCTTCTTGGGCACGATATAATGCCCGCAGGAATACTCTTATCAACTGGGAACTCTGGGAGAAGATTCAGAAGAAATATCCGAAGGAATGCGAGCGGAGAATTAACGGACAGGATTTAGAAGAGGAAAGTAAGTAAGATGTCACTTGTCCTGTGCTTTACCAAAGGAATTAGTACAGGTGGGCTTTGGATGTTATGAAAGAAGATACCGTGCATAGATGCGCTGTGTTGTTGCTAGAAAATGCAGTGCAGAGCTGTCCTGTGAAAGGGACTTCAAGGCAGGGCAGTGGCCATGCCTTTTGTTGTCTGCAGTACAGAGTAAGTAATATTGTCCCATCGTTTTGGTGAATATTTGTTCCTGCTTTTTGCACAAAATGTTGCTGTATGGTTCTTTGTCCTTGCAGAAACAGCTATTACTGATACAGCTGCAGCTGTAAGATCTTTAACCAGTGTTTGTGGGTGTGTTTATCCCCATCAAGTATGTCACATGGTTAAACCTTGGTGATTTATTTTCAACTTTTAGATACCCTCACTTAGTTTCATTAGAAATACCAGGTTCTCTAGTCTATTTAAGAGTCTTAGAGCCTAAAATTGTGATGTTAGACAAAAGGAAAGGAAATCTGACTCTCTCCCTGAAGAAGGGTATGGGGGTTTATTATGTTGTAACCTCCATTCAAATTTGATCCCCTCTGATAGTTTTATACCTGGGAGAGGCAATACTTTTCCCACACCTCTTCCTGTTCTTCCCATCGTGGTCAGCACCAGCACTGGCATTGGGTGTTTAACACAACTCCAAGAAAAATGGGCATAGTAACCTTAGGATTTCTTAATAGAACATAAGAACAAATTTTTCTTAGTATCTTTTAGGTGTGTTGTACTAAAATGACACAGGACTCAGAATCCTGAATGTTTTGAAGGGCTAACAGAATGGAGTATTCTAGCTGGAACAGAACATCCTTAGCAGAAAGCAAAATATTTAAAAAGTAAGTGAATAAATTGAAAAGTGGATAGCATTTCAAGCTCCTTTGGTAGGCCTTCCTTACAACACATTGTTCCACTTTTTTTTGCTTACAGCTAAGTTGTTAGAGGCAAAAATCAAAAGTTATTACCAGTATGCATATTTGCTTTGTATCCAGGGCTTGGAACTGGCTGTTCCTGCTACTTTGTAACATACTTGCCTTCATCTTTTGTATTTTGAATTATTTTACTTTGTTCCAAAGACTTGACTTAAGCCATTCCTGTGGCAAGATATGGAAATGATCTTTTGTTAAAATGTTTTATTGTTGATTGTTATGATTTTGCTTTGTGCTCACTCTTTTTTTATTACCCCCTTCCTCTTAATTAGTCTTCGTCCCCCATCCACAACACCAGCTGAGCAAACCTGGGGAACTGAGACAGGAATATGAAGCAGAGGTTAGCAAGGTAGGTCTAAAAATGTATTTAAAAGTGCAAAATGCTTTGACTCTTTTTAATTGTTCCCACAAACAGCTGAAATGTTGTTGAACAAAAAAAGGAAGGTACTTAAAAGGGCAGTGTTGCTACAAGAACATGCTAATCTGTGCTACCGCTGATGTGTTGCTTCTGAGGTTTGGATCCCATGTGGAAAGAAGAGAGGGAGGACACAGTGTGTGTTCTTCAGCAAGAGCTGACAGCTGTTGCTAACAGTGGAAGGTGACAGTCTTCAGTTCAGATGCACAGTTGACTTAAGCTAGAAGAGGAGACCTAGTTTATTCAGCAATGTGTGTTGGCTTATGGATGCACTTTCCTGTGGCAGTTTCAGCTTATGCCACCTTCAGGTATTGGTCAAGCTGTCATCCTGCAGGCTTAGTGTCTACCACTCAAAATCGAGGCTGAAGAAGGACTTCTGTTTAAGGCTCTGTTTTCTTTATTCAGAGGCTTTTGGGCTTTACATTTTGTAAACTTTTCAGATCAAGCACGTTCTGTGGGAAGTACAGCTGGAGTGATTTCATTTGAACTGTTTCCACGGAAGGAGTGTTAGTGAAGAGACTCTGATGCAAAGCATGGTGCTACAGCACCTGCTTACCTTAAAAACAATTCTTTCTCAGGTGGAGGCAGAAAGGCGAGCGCATGAGCAAGAAGAGAACAAGGCAAGTGAGGAATACATTCAAAAGCTGCTAGCAGAAGAAGAGGAAGAGCACAGATTGGCAGAAGAAAGACGAAAGGAGATGGAGGAGCAGCTTAAACAAGATGAGGAGTTGGCATGGCAGCTCAGTAACAGCTTGGTGAGTTAACATAGAAGGGGACGTTTTGCAATGTTCATTTAGTGTAAGCAACTCAGACTTTTTAGAGCAAAAGTTAAACATCTGAATAACTTAAATTTGCCTGAATTGCATTTGAAAGCTGTTGTCAGCTGTCAGTACTTTAGCTCCCAGACTGACTAACTTTTGATGAACCAGCATGAGGGTGAAGTATCTCCAAGCATTTCTACCTGTATAGCAGGCACTTGAAATGGCTGTAGGAATTTTTTGCTACAAAACATTTTGAAACATTGGTTTTCTTCTGGCTACTTCCTTTCCCCCATGAATTTAAAAATTCTGCTTTGAAAGAAATCGAGGTCTATATCCTCATGTACTGAAGAAAGGAACAAATGATGTTTGAAAAAGTTTAACTTAGATTTGGGATTTTTTAAATTTTTTTTCTGGAATTCCTTGGTCAGATGTAACTGATTCTGTAGCAGGACAGAAGTAGTTCTCCTGTTTGTGTTGTGGTTTGTTTTATATAACGCTATTTTTCTTTGTCACTGAAGAATGACAGTTTGGGAGAACACATGCTCAGCAGTTCTTCACGAGGAGACAGCCTCTCACATGAGTCACTCCCAGCTAATTTGTGCAAGACGAAGAACAAACCGAGCAACTCCGGAGACATCCAGAAGTAAGAAAGCCAAGTTTCTGTTCTATGATTAGTGATCTGTTTCTCATTATAGTGCGTTCTTCCTGCCTGACTTCCCTGTATAACTTGGGCAAATGTAGGCTATTGAATATTGAAACATCTCCTTATAGGATAACGTGGAGGAGAAGAGATACCCTCACTCCTCTTGTTATTGTCAGCATGAACCTGAGGTCATGATTACTATAAGGGACTAGCAATGCAAAAGAAGAAAAAAGGTTTTAACAAGTGAACCTTTTGCTTTGTTTTTGCTGCCTTTTAGGTACCTGACTCCAAAGCACCGTCACACACTGCGATCAGCTTCATTCTCCAGAGCAACAGAGGGAGGTGGGACTGACCCTGGATTTGCGGTAATGGAATCATCTTGTTACAGATCGCAGTGTTAGCAGTTGCAGGTTACTCTCTGCTTTGCCTGTAGTAATGCTGTCAGCACTGGGCACTCTGTATATCCATCTCAGGAGCTGTTCAGTATTCACGATTCCCAAAAGTGCAAAAGGAAGAAACCACGCTTGACAGTCAGCTGATGCACAGCTGCAGCTTATTTTATGGTTACCTTGTATATCTGCACGGAGGCTTTGGTGAACTAAACTTGAACACTGGCAAGATCTTTGAATGATAGAACCACAGAATGGCTTGGGTTGGAAGGGACCTCAAGGATCATCAAGCTCCAACCCCCCTGCTGCATGCAGGGCCACCAACCTCCATATCTAGTACTAGACCCAGGTCTCCTCCATTCACAGATTGTCACCATGTCCACCAACAATTTTAATTACTTTGAGTTTTTCTTCTAGTTCGGCAGCTTTGTTTTGGTTTTATTTTTGTGATCTCAGTCATGCATACTCCTGGTTTTTGGAGGTGTAAATGCTGTTCACGTTAAGATTTTCAGTGAACTCTGAGCTGCAGCTGGTGGCATATAACACTCTAATGATTATTCTGGAGCTCATCCAGGGAGGTTGCATTCTGATTTTCACGGTTCCCATTTGTCTGGATCTTTCCTGCTAAGCTCTGAAGATGAGCAGGGTAATTCCTTGAGCAGCTGATCGCAGTCACTGATAACAGGAGAATGCTGCAGTTCTTTTCAGTCTCCCAGCTATGCTTCTGCAGGTCGTTCTGAATACTTATTTAACAATGCTGTTTATTCATTCTTGTTCAAGAAGAATCCAAGTTAATATCCCAGAGTAGTTATGAGCAGTGCAGCTATGATAAAACAGATTTGCATTTTATTTACATCCATTGGCTTATAATAAATGCCTTTAATTAGAGATCTCTTTCTCTTTTTTTCAGGTCAGTAACAATGAAGGCAGCAGTACTGAGGGGCAAGATGAGCAAGAGGAAATGCCAACGCTGTCTCCACAGCTGAGTGGTGTGACCAAAGGTTCCAGTGCTGAGGATTTGTTTATGCAGACGTACATTAACTTCCTAAATGCCTCAGCTTCAGAGGAGACCACAACTGTCAAGCAAAAAAATGCACACGAACCAAACTGTCTCAGAAATGAACTTCTACATACAACTTGTGGAATTGCAGAAGGAGAAGGGGCTAGAACAGTTCTTTCCACATCCAAAGGAGAAGGTGGAGTAGTATTGGACAGTGACAGGTTAACTCATGTAGGCAGTGTAAACCTTGAAAAGTGTGCTGAAACTAGTACTTGTATTCAGTTAGCAATAAATTCCGTGTCTGACAGCAAAAGTGTAAAAGGTGATCTCATGAAGATGGCTGGAAATACAGATGAAAAGAAACCAGAGAGTTTGGCAAACGCTAAGGAGGCTCCCAAAAGAAAGTCTCCAGAACAACTGGCTGAAGCAGTGGTTGACTTGGGTGTGGTTGACAAGAGGAGAAGAACTTTTCCAGGAACTTTGGAGGAGGAAGCGGAGTGGAAAAGTGACTTCAATTTGCAAATGCAGAAAGCCTTTGAGCAGGAGCTCCATGAAAGGCATATGCAGGAGGAGCAGGATAGGCTTCTGGCTCTGCAGCTGCAAAGACAGTTCAACAAAGAGGAGAGGTTGCTGAACCGACAGAAGGGATCTCCAGATGAGTACCTTCTTCGTACTAAAACACCTCAATCTGTGAAAGACTCTTCTAGAAAAGGAAGCTCTAAGATGGCAAAGGACTCAAAAGTATTGAAAAAACAAAGTGAAACAAATCACCACAAGGGTCGGAAAGGTTCTTGCAATGAAAACTGGCAGTCTCCTACCAGGGTCCGAATGAAATCACCCAGCAGTGGAAAAGTCTTGAATTGTGTTGTTAACACCAGTGATTCAAACGACGTTCATTCACTGCCTAAGAGAAAACAAAAGACAATCCTTCAGATGCTTAAAAGCCCTGTTACTGAGTAGAACAGCAGAACCACAGACACATGGTTAAATTAATTGGAATTAAAACCACGGTAATGCTTATCCCTGTATCAGGCAAAGCTTCTCCTAAACAGTTAGAAAATGGATGGTTTTTAGGGTTGGGCTTTGGGCTGCAAGAGTGACCAAAACTGTCTATTAAAATGTACTGTGAATGTTTTTGAGAAGTTTAAATAACTTACGCCTCTAGACCTTAACATTTTTAATTAGTCCTCTCTCAACTATGGCTTCTTTTCTAGGACTGGCATTTTCAAGCTGTTTTTTTTAAGCTGGAATGTAAATACTGTTATTGTTTGAAATCCAAAGTAACTGATGGTCCTAGAATGAGAATTCAGAGCCTTTTGTGGGGACTGCATGTTCCCCAGAGGAAGCAAAGATGTGTGTCTGTATCTCTGGTTGTCTGCTGACTGGGAGACTGAGGCTTTACAAGGCACGGGCACTGCTGAAGGATGTTACTGGAATTTGGTTTATTCGTTGAATTGCAGTTTGCTTGGCAGTTAAAAGGATTGTAACCAGATAAGCCAGTCTTGCAAAGGCATTTTCCCTCTCTCTTATCCTCTCACAGAGTAACACCTTTTTTGGGAAAGGGGAAAAAAAGGATCATTCTTCCACAGTCAAAGGCAAGGATCTCTCATAGATGCCAATAACAGCAGTGGTTGTGGGCTCACATTTACTTCTGTTCATTTTCATTTTGTTTTCTTGTTAGTAGCCTGTAACTTACACAATCTTGCCTGGATATGCTACTATTTAACTTTCATGTGCAAACTGACTTGAGGCTGATTATAAGCACCTAATATTCAAAAATGATTAGTCCGGGAGACAGTTATGATGGAGAAAGTAAAACCAAAAGGGGGAGAAGCAACTAGAGTTACCAGTATCGACTTAATTTAACTTTCAACTGGAGTTCAACTACTAGGCCTGGCTGTAACCGTTGCTCCATTATTATTATTTTCTGAAGAACTAGAAAATAGTGTCTTCCAGTTGAGTTTGATGGTAAAATAATTAAAAAGAATTACAGTTTAGGCATTCTGTGAAGCTGACACTCTGCCAAGTTGAGGCCTTTGGAACAGTTTGTTAGCTGTCAGCAGGTAGAGTTTCCTATTTTGCTATTGTGAAGCCCATCTTCTGGCTTTTCTTTGAGTGTAATGAAATATTTCTCAAGTATACATATTTGAATGAGAGCAAAACACCAACTTACACTGCTGACCTGTGCGTGTTCCTTGCTGAATAGCAAATGTGCAAAAATGTACGCGTTTGAAATCTTATGGGCGATCTGTGAGACTTTAACACAGCTCTGGGAAACTTGTAACAAATATTTTAAAGCAGTAACTTGTGGTGTTATGTAAGTTAAAAAACAAACAAGCAAACCACAAAACATTTTAAAAAACCCACCAAAAAAAAAAAAAATCCTGAAAGAAAGGAGACCAATTATTTTAAATTGGTGGCACATCTCGGATACTGTTGGGTTTCTCCTAAATAAGTGGAGTATTCAGACAGCCTTCTTGAGAAAGCTACGGGTGACATGTTGCAAATAATTCATTTTTCCTGTTGCTGCCTCAACCATAGCCCTGGAAGCCTTCGTTTGAGATAGACCACTTTCAGTGTAATTCTTATTTCAGTTTGTTTTCATCTTACCCAGGCAGTTGGATGTACTCCGTTGCTGATTACAGCGTTCTTCAGGGCTGAGGTATTGACTGTTTCTGTGCTTAAAATACTTTTCCTGTCATGATAAGCATGTAATAAGTAAACTCTTATTTCCAGAGCAGCTGAAGATGAAGAGTTTTGTTCGTAAATCTCAATTCAGCCCTGTCTTAAAATCTGTTTATCAAGTCTGATGTCTATTTTTAACTTGTTCAAAAACTGGTCCCTGCTTTGGCATGGAGAACCTCTTTCTGAGAGCATGGCACCTGATGCCTGCAGCCCTTTCTCAAGTAAGTGATCAGAAGCACCACGTGCTCCTATTGATTTTATTTTGTGAAGTTCTGGTATAATGAAACTACAACCAGCAGTGAGAGAGAATTCCTTCTTTCTTTGAATGCTTTAGCATTCTGAGCTCTCTATGAACCAGTTAAAGATCCTGAAGGGAATGGAGGTGGGAGAGAGCAAGGGAAAGGGAAGGCTTTCCTTTGGCAGTATTTCATTTGTAGCTCAGTGTGCCCCAGTATGTGAGACTGTCACATATAGCAGCAGTTTCATTCCCTTTTCCTCCATAGCTGTATTGTGCATTTTTTCTTTTCCTCTTAATATGATGGTTACTACATAAAGTTTATAATATGCACGCAACTAATCTCACTTAAAGGTAGGAAATAGACAATATGGAGGGGCTTTTTTGCTTCTTGAAGGCTTACAATGCTGCAAATAAATACAAAAAAGTGCAGAAAGAAGCCATTTCAAAAGTCAGAATTGTACAGGAATACAATTTTGGGGTAGGTGTGTATTTGGGGGGGGGGTGGTACACTTTTTTTCCATTATTTTTAAAGCTTGCTGGGATTGTCTTTTAACTTCACATACCCCAAAGGTGCAGGTATGTAAGTTGTACTTTTATAATTAGTAAGTATACTTTGGCAGCTGTCTAAAATTCACTTTAACTTGGACTGGGAAAAAGAAAAAAACAAAACCACCTTGCTTTGCAAAACACATCTCACGTGGAAAAGTTGAAAGGCTGTTGCAGAATGGGGAAAACAAACAAGACTAGAAGTCAATCATTAGACACGCACTCAACTGAAGTACACAAAGCCTGTAACCCGTACTGGGTGCCCAGACCAGCAGCCTTGTGAGGGCTGCAAGCGTTCGGATCCCCACATGGCCGTACTCACAGCGCGTGTGGCAGAGCGGTCCTCAGGAGCGTCCTCATGTTTGTTTTATGCTTTTCTTGTTGGAGGTTGGAATTCAGCTGCTGGGAGGATTTTGGTTGCTCCAAGCGCTTTGCAGCAGGCTTGGGTTGGTTAATGATTCCTTTGCTTGTGAGTGTGAGGCTCTCAAGCACTGATGTGGAGCGATTTTAGCTCTCAGTGCTTGATCCCGAGCACAGTGAGAACTTGCCAGGCAACCTTGGGGAGCCGTTCTTGTTGGTGTGGTGATATTTCTCAGATTCTGGTTCATAAAACTCGTCTCCTCCAGTCCAACACCTCCCACACAGCATTCCACCCGATGCTGTTCTGAGGTAAATGTGCACGAAAGCAATGGCACCCCACCACTCAACCCTCCTGCTGGTGAGGGGAAGGCTGTGCGCACAGCCTACCCGGGCTCCAGCAACGCCTTTGGCTCTCTCACGGCATTCTCCCGCACGACAGCAGCCGTGGCCGGACGCGTTGCCGAACAAAGAACCGGAGGGCCGGGCCCAGAGAGCGTTGCTGGATGGAGAGAAACAAAAATGCGTTCCCGCTGGGGAGCGGCACGGGCCTCATCGCCGCCCCGCACGTGCAGCAGCACTTCCTGCGCCCGGCGGAGGAACCGGCCTCAATCGATCCGTTTCCCGCCGCGGCGGGTCGCCCCCTCAGAGCGGGCGGCCGAAGCGGCGCGAGCCGCGTTACCACGGCAACTCCCGCGCCCCGCCCCTGCGCGGCGCCACCCAGGCGGCGGGGCAGAGGAAGGGCGCGGGCGGGCTTCGCGCCTGCGCGGTGCGCGCGGGCCGGCGGCGTGCGTGTTGTTGTGCGGCGGCGGCAAGATGGCGGCGCACGGGGGCTCGGCGGCCTCCGCGGCGCTGAAAGGGTTAATCCAGCAGTTCACCGCCATCACGGGTGAGGCACGAGGAATGCCGGGCCCGGACCGGCTCACCGCCGCTTCTCGCTTTCGTCGAGCGGCCGGGATGGAGGCGGAGGGCCGGGCGCGGTGAGGCGGGGGCCCGGCGGGGCGGGGGGCCGGGCCCGTCAGCGGGGCGGTGGCGGGGCGCCGGGCTGCCGCGAAGCCCGCCTCAAGGAAACGCGGCTGCGGAGAGGCGGGCGGCTCGCCCCGCGGCCGGGAGGCGGTCCGCCGGCTGGGTCCCCGCTCGGGGTCGCGCAGTTCGTGCTCGCTTCGTGGGAAGCTCGCGCGTCGCGTGACGGCGCTGAGTGGCGTCCGTGCGGAGCGTCGGCGTGTCGGCACCGCCGTCGGCTGCGGGCTGCGGACGGATGCGGCGTGCGTGCTTTGGGGCTCCCCGGGCACGGCACCCGCAAACGGGAGTGCTGGGGAGTTACGGGGCCTGGGATCTTCTGACGGAAACCAGCTGGACTAAACCTTTGCCGCTATGAAAGAAGAAGCGTCTTTCGTTACGGCGAGCTCCCGTGTGTGTCTGGTGTTCTCGTTCTCAGCGGTGCCTGAGAGAAGACCGAGTAGAGCTGTGCTGTTTGCCCAGCAGCCCTGCGCATATAGCTGGGTGATGGAGATGTCTAAATCCCACTCCTGATCTTCAAAACAAAAAACAAGAACCTGCTGGGTTCTGCCCACCTACCTCTGAAAGAGAGGTTTGAGGTTCTGTTTGTTGTAATAGAATGTAAGGTTCTGTTTGGAGGTGAGTTCTTGGCGAGTTGTCTGACCCTGTGGCACAGTGACAGGTGCTGCACAACACACCCTCAGTGGTCTGTCATCAGCCTGCACCTTTGGTGTGAACCTGCTTTCTCAGGGGGGTAGACAGATGCTCCAGCCCTTATGGTTCTGTGTAAGTGCACAGAGTTACCCACGTTTGTGTGGAAAAGGTGAAATGAATTCCATCAGCCCAGAAGGCCAACTGTGTTCTGGGCTGCATTAAAAAGGGGTGGCCAGCAGGGAGAGGGAGGATGATCTCCCTCTACCTGGCTCTTGTGAGGCCCCATCTGCAGCACTGCATCCAGGCCTGGGGCCCCCAGCGCAGGAAGGACATGGAGCTCTTGGAGCAGGTCCAGAGGAGGGCACTGAGATGATCAGAGGGCTGGAGCACCTCTCCTATGAGGAAAGGTTGAGGGAACTGGGCTTGTTTAGCTTGGAGAAGAGAAGGCTCCCAGGAGACCTCATTGTGGCCTTCCAGTACTTGAAGATAGCATATAAACAGGAGGGGGAACGGCTGTTTGTGAGGGTGAATAGTGATAGGACAAGGGGGAATGGTGTTAAACTGAGACAGGGGAGGTTTAGGTTGGAGATTAGGAGGAAGTTTTTCACCCAGAGGGTGGTGAGGCACTGGAACAGGTTGTCCAAGGAGGCTGTGGATGCCCCATCCCTGCAGGCATCCAAGGCCAGGCTGGATGTGGCTCTGAGCAGCCTGGGCTGCTGGTTGGTGACCCTGCACACAGCAGGGAGTTGAAATTAGATGATCATTGTGGTCCTTTTCAACCCAGACCATTCTATGATCTGCTTCCAGCACACCTGATGGTGAGCAGCAGTCACAGAATCACAGAGTCTGGAAAAGACACTATAAGCATCAGATCCAGCTGCCAACCCATGTCTGCTAACCCATAGTCCTTGAATATACTTCTCAGACAGCAGTTTTTTTTCCTTTGGTGCTGTCATCCAGAGAAGTGTTGAGGAAGTATAAGTCCTGTGTATCTTTACAGATGAAATTACGAGATAAAAAGAAATTTCTTTCAAATCTTGCAGAATAATTAGAATTTCTGTTTGCCAGCAGGAGCACTGAGAACATTGGTGTGATGCTGTTTTCCTTAGGACTGAGGAAGATTTGGTACGAACGCATTGTATATTCATGACTTTAAAAGGCAGAAGGTCGAATATAATTTTTCTTCTGGTCCTCCTAAATGAACAGCACGGTGGGACTGTGCAGTGAGGTTGCAGGCTGTGTGTATATTCCAGAATCTTCAGGTATTGCTTCGTTTCTGCAGCTGGTGTTGAAGTGAGCTCCTGAAAATATGAAAGAGCAGTTACAGTGAAAAACTGTTTGATGCTTTTGTGTTTGATTGGGGATAGTACTAGTTCTTTCTGCGCTCTTATTTTGGCTAAGGTCCTCAAGCTTAGCTGAATACCATTGGGGTACTCCTGTGGCAGGTTGGTTCTTGGTTTTTGTTGGTTTTTTTTTAAAAAGTTACCTTGGTCAGCTCGGCTTTCCTTGTGGTGTAATATAGTGGCACAGGTCATTTAGTATTTCTTTATCTCAACAGATTCAAAGTGTGTTCAGTGTATCGTCTGTTTAATCTAAAGCTCTGAGTACTTCCTGGAAAATCTCAGGATACCCAATGAAAGTGAGTTAAATGTTTTGCTCAAAGTGGCGTTAGCTGTCATTCTGAAGCTGGGAAAACAGAGTTTTCTTCATTTCAGTGACTTGTGGTGAAGCTGGTAAGAATCATTGCAGACCAAAAACTGCTCCCAAACTGGTTCAGCTGCATTTTGCCACTCTTTCTCTGTTCCAGCTTTTCCATATTAAAATAGACTCTTTGGCAGCCTGCTACCTATAGAGATGTAGTGTAGTAAATAGACTCTTAAAAGATTAGATGCAGGAGGGATTCAGGTGGTGCTTTTGTTGACTGTACGGCCTTGAGGAAGCTTTAGAGGCAGACTCTGTAAGGAAGAACTACAAGTGTTGCTAAGGAGTAATGTTTCATCCTGAGCAGCACATTGGTCTGCATTTGGTTGGGCCTGGGAGCCATTCTAGTAAGTGTTAGTGATGATACCACTTTTTCCCTGTTCACTTTTAAAATTTCCTTGTACATGAACTGAGCTTGTGCTTGTTTGTTTCTGCCTTCTGGAGCACCCAGTGAAACAGGGAATCTTTTCTTCTTTAAGTATCTGTTAGAGGAGGGTAAAAACTTTGGCACTGGATTTAGTATTCTCTCTGTTAAAATGTTAAATCAGTTGATTGTTTTGTTGTTTTTGTTTTTTTCATATAACACAACAGAAGTCAAATTTAATAAGCTTGTCAATATTTGGAAAACTGTACAAAGAGAAAAAGAAGCGCTCAAAAACGCTCCCGCAGAATTGCTGGAAGGGAGAAGTGCGGCTGTTCTGTATCCAGGCATTCCCTTTTCCCTTGAGATGTGTGTTTGTCTCACCTCATAGTTGTGCCTGAGGGATAAATGGCACCTGCTGAACTGCTCTAATGATCAGTGCTTTAGAAGAGAAGCTTGCTGGTTAGCTGTTCCCAGCGCTTCTGATCAGAACACTTCATGAAGAATGCTTCAGTATATATTTTTTTGCCTTACAGGTGCCAGTGAAAGCGTGGGAAAACATATGCTTGAAGCATGCAACAACAACCTGGAGATGGCTGTCACCATGTTTCTGGATGGTGGAGGCATAGCAGAGGAGCCCAGCACCAGCTCTGCAGCAGTGTCTGCAGTTCGGCCACACACCGAGTACGTACATGGGCATGTCTGCATAAATATGAGTAGCCTGTCTTAAAAGTTTTGTAGTGTAAGACAGAGCAATTCAAGCAGTTGTTCTTTCTCCTAACCTGCTGTTATTTCAGTGTAATGTGTGCTTTTTTGATGATCTTGTTTGATTGATTGCTTTGATGTTTTTCTTAATAAATCAGTTTTTCTTATTGCACAAGCTGGTCTCTCTTGCGTGTACTTCAGAAGTTTTCCATTGCATGCACATGCTGTTTTTGCAGGCATAGTTTGGGTCACTGAGGTGAGGATCCAGCAAAAAGTGGGTCTTAGTTTTAAATGGCTCCAGGAATCTTGCCCTATGTTCTTTTGTACTTAGAGAATTTTGTTATTTTGGTTTTTATTAACTGAGACCCGAGTCCCATTTGATAGCATTTTCTTGTGTTGTTTTAACAGTAGGTCACGTACACTGATGTGCAGAGGAACAAGCAACTACAAAATCTGCATTAGTGTCTTACACATCACGTGCCATTGAAGGTGCTTGGACGTGGCAGAGTCTTTTGGTGCTGCCTGTTAGTGTGCCTGCATGGGATAAGGGGAATATTTTGCATGGAAGCTAATTGGTATCAGTCACATCTGTTGAAAGTTCTGTATTAAACATAGCCATGCTTTCTTCTTTATGGAAGTCTTTTACTTCAGGCAAGAGGGAAATAACTTTTAAAGAAAATTCTTGCTGCTTGTACTTCCGAAGCACATGTATACATTTAAACAACTGTTAGCACTAACTTCTATAGTTCAGTGCCTCCCTGTTTGAACCTAACAGGTAATGAAGTTAAAAGTCTGTATCTGTAGGTGTTAAGAGTTCGTATTTCTAGATAACTTCTGGCACATCAGTAACTCAATATTCAAGGTTTATTTTGAATACTTCCTTTTTTATACTTGACACCTTCAGGTGCTGGTCAGCTTAGTTTTACTTCTAGGAAGAAAGAAAAATATGCAAATGCAGAAAGGAGAATAACTAGCTTCACAACAGCGATCAAAGATGTGGAGGCTAACAGCAAGGTTAGTGAATCTTGCTGGTGGTGTGAGTTACTGCTTGAAACCTGCATGGCCAGGAGCCAATAACTGCACACTTAAAGACTTTGAAGAGTTCAGGAAGGCGTGCAGCTCGGGAATACTCTGTAGGTCAGATGTTGAAATGGATTTTCTTGGATGAGCCTGTGCTGCTCCTCTGAGTAGATGCATGAGTTAGGGAACTGAACTGAGTACAACTGAGTACACATTTCTATTCTTTCATAGCTCTTGTGATTTTATTTCTTCTCCTAGACGTAATTTCAGTTTACATAGTGTTCTCTGTAAGCGTAGCTAAGCTGCTGAAATGTGAAAGGAGCCCAGCCATGAAAGCAAGTAATTGCTTCAGAATTATATGGAGGAAAATAACCATTTTGACCATCTTGTTTTACATCCTGTGGGAAAGAAAGAGTCATGAGTTTCAGGTGAAAATAAAAAGTTCCAGCAGGAGAAAGCTCATAGTAATCAATCTTTTTTTTTTCCCCTCTGTGTACAGATAAACAGGGGAGGAGGGTGGCAAGTGGGTTAGTTAGCTTAGTTTTAAAAGACAGTTTCCAAGTTCTGAGGAGGTTGTGAAAGTAAAAAAATATGTATTTGAATTGTTTTTGTCAATTCAATTGACAGAAGACTGGGATCAGGGCACCAGAGGATTTGTGTAATCTGTCAAGATGTAGAAAAGTGCACAGTGCACTTTAATGCATAACGTGCTACATCCTGTTTCAGTGCCTTGAGTGGGAGTAGAGGGTTCCTCAAGATCTGTTTTGACATCAAATCTCTGATCCTGTGCAATGGCACAGCAGTGTCCTTAGCTAGTCCGGGTCGCAGGAACATTTGGAACACAACATGGTTTGGTTTATTCAATACTTAAACATTATTATCTCTGATTTTCCTTTCCTCTTCAATAGGGATGAAGTACGAGCTCCAATTCCTCAAAAACAGGAAATTTTAGTAGAGCCTGAGCCCTTGTTTGGAGGTAGGCTTGTGTTCTTATTTCATTGTTTGCTTTCTTTAAATACCTTGAAATCATGTTTATATGATGAGAAAAACAAAATTTCATGAACATGAAGAAAGCAGTGTGCCTGTTTGTGTTTTTGCCCTGTTCCAGCTCCTCAGCCATCTAACACGACTAAATGCTTGGAAATATACTGATATTTAAAACCTTACGCATCAGAGATGCTGTATTTGCAGTGGTGTCAATTTGCTAACTCCTTTTTCAGAGGACTTCTTGAGTCACCAGGCAGTTAGTAACATTGAGATCCTGTGTTCCTGGCCTTCATAACCATGTGATACTGCTGCAAAAATGTCCAGACTGGTGGGGTGAAAGCTTGGGATCTGGCTGACAAGTGAAAATGGAGTGAACAAATGCATGTTTCTTGAGGACGTCCAGAAAGAAGGTTGAACTGCATGATAGCTTGTCATTTTCTCAATCTCTCCTTTAGGAATTTAATTTGCACTTTAAGCTGCATCACACAGCTGAATTAAGAATCTTGCTCTTTTTGTCAATGGAAGACATGGAAATGCTCATCCTTATAGTGATCCCACGTCCATAGGAAATGCTTTTGTGTTGTTTAGTTCCCACTGAATAGGATTGTGAGGCCTAGCTTCTGTTTCACTGTGGAACTGGTTCTCACTTGATCTTGTTTTCAACATCAGAGATTTGTTTTGCCAACGTGCCCAAGCTGAGAGGTGGTTGCAGAAGGTGCCCTGAGGACTCTTGGAAAACATTGCGCTGGCTTCTTCGTCTTGCTGCCTTTGTGACCCAGCAGAGTCTTTGACATTAGCTCCATAGATGCCAGTGGGTTCATGATCCTAAGAAGTACAGGAGCATGATCTGCACTCTTGCTGGTCCTTTTCTGCTCACGTCACACACTGAGCACAGACGTGCTGTCCCTCACTGCCCTACTGAGGCAATCTGTGGTAGCCTCCTGGCTCTGTGTCATCCAACAACTCTCATGTTCTCACTGATGCCACTTCTATTTATAGCATGAAGCAGCCCAGCAGCTGGAAAGCTGCCTCACTTGGTCCTTCAGCTCTAACCTCAAGCAGGGTATGTTCCAGTTTATGGTTTGAGCAGCTGCATATTGAGGTGCTTGAGTGAGCTTGGATTCTCTTCCAGTTGAGAAAACCTGTATCAGTTTGTACTCTGCCAGATACACTGAACCACTCCAGAAGTAGAAAATTTGTTAAAAAAACATTCATCTGGGTTGCAGTTCACATCTTCACCTGCACTGGACTTGTAGCAGCCAAGCCTGGAGAGGCTGCTTTTGCTGAAGTGCTATTTCAGCTGCTACTCAGAACTACAGTGTAAATTACTCTGTAGTTACCTGTAAGAGATTGTGCTTGTTGCTAAGCATTTAGAGGAGAGAGATCCATGCTGATACTGACACTGGATCCTATGAAGAGCTTGGCTGAGGCAAATTCAGCCCAGTTGGAATGACATCTGGATAAGTGATTAAAAAGGAAATAGAAACGTGGAAGAAACAGTCGTGTTTCCTAAGGAAGAAGGTATTCTCCCTCTGGGTTTAATTTTATGAAGTTTTTCTTAGAAATCATCTTTAAAAGTCTTGATGGGAATCATGACATTTTGATGCTGTGGCAGCACTGCCACTACATACTGATGTGCCTTTGGAGTGCTTGGTGAGCCCATGAGAAAAGGCTGACTTTACATTAATGTGTACTGCTGGTACATTTTTCTCCTCTGCTGGGAAATTTGAAGGGAGTAAGTGATGGGGAAAAATGGTTCTCATAAGCTTACCTGTTTCATAGTGTGCCTTTGAAGTAATTACTGAAAGACTTTTTTCTTTGAAGCTCCTAAGAGACGCAGACCTGCGCGTTCAATATTTGACGGCTTCCGGGATTTTCAGACAGAAACCAGTAAGTGTCTGCTGATCAGTAACTTAGACAGGTTCTCTGTTGGGTTGGTTTTTTTAGTACAACAGTGATTTCAAATTAGTTTCCACTGTAGGCTGTGATAGCTTTCAGTCATTGAATGCTTTTTAATTGCTTACTGCATGTAAGATGTTATTTGGGATTAATACTGTTAGACTGTTCCTTGTTGTAGTGACAGTGCTGTTTGCTGACAGTACTCTGTCATGTCTGTGGTACAGTAAGTGTCATTAATTTATTTCTGAGGCACCTTACCTTGTTCTGAAGTGGCTGAAGGGAAAGCATTGGTTGATGGATATATGAAGCAGGTACTGAGGATGCTGTGCAAAGTGCTTGCCTGTGCTACATAAGTAAAACCATGAGACAGCATATTCTACCTGCTTTCATATGGCAAATGCTTTCTTGATAACTCTCAAAAAAGCCTTTTTCTGCTTTAGAGAGAATTAAAAATGAAGAACAGTCCAATACCTGTGTATAAATTGAGTTTACCTATTATTTTTTTCTTTGATAGCCATAGGTGGCTCTGGCACTTGAATTAGATTTGAGTATAACCCTGAGGCTTCTTCCTTGGCCTTGTGAATTGATTCTAGTGAATTTTATCTATTTACCATTCCCTATCCATTCATTTGCAGGCTCTCCAAAAGACAAAGCATTGGGTGTTATATAAGCATTTAAGTTTCATAGAAAGGGATTCTCTGAGAGCCAAACACCATTTATTTTGCATCCCAGTTAGATTTGTTATCTAACAAATCTAACAAAAACTGTTAGCAGTTGTCACCACTGATGCTACTGGAGTCCTGAAGAGCTCTAACCGAGGACCTGGTTCCCAAGGAGTTAGGTGCTGTCATATGCCAAACTGAAAATAAGCATTTACCATCTCTGGCTTTCCCCTGACAGCCTCGATCAATTTGTCAGAAGTAATAATCTGATCAGGTGTTAAAGTCACTGGCAGCTACATACATTAAAATCAAGAATTTACAGAAGCTTCGTGCCCTTATTTTTTCTCTCTTACAGCAAAGTCCTTTTGAGTTTCATGGTCTGTAAAACCATTGTGAAGGTTTCTGATGAAACTGGATGTTTTGATGGTAAATTTCATGGGTGAAAATGGCCCTAGTCCTAAAAGTCCATGTTGTTTCCTGGCTCCCAGGCCTACACCACAAGTGCACTTCTATCCCTGTAGGGATCCAGGGTCTGCTCAGAAACGGTTTGTATGCTATGGCCCACTGATGTTTCCTTACACAGTGGGAAAGCTTTAGGGTCATGCGATGGTTACTCATTTCAGCTGACCTGGTTCCATAAAATGCATTATATCACTGCATTTTCAGGTGAGCAGGTTCTGTGATTTACCTTATTTTATATGATCATGTATACGTAGGAAATATGCTCTGTATTGTTTTGAGTGGAAGTGATAACACCAATGGAAACTCAAAGTATGGTACTTGGTACAAACAGTCTGAAAACCTCTATAACTAGCAGATTGAGGTATCCAGAACTGACTGTGGGAAGTGTAGATGTTTAATAGAAACTTGCAAATATATTTCTCCAAGTAAACTAAATCTTTCTGTGGGGAGTGCCTTACCTTCAGGTATTAGAAGCATTGAATTAGAAATATACTTAGTAAAAGTTGTAGTGTTACAGAGTAGCTCAGTTGTTCCAGTCTAATAGCATCAGTGGGAGCAAGTCATAGCCTTTTTAAATTTTTTTTTGCTTGTTTGTTTTTTGAATATTGATATATGACCACCTCCACTGATACTTACACTACCCAGGATGTATTTAAAAGTGAAATAAACACCCACTGCTTGCAAGAGTTAGGACAAGTGGAACTTAACCTAAAGCTACAGCTGATCTTCAGTGTGTGTACAACTGTCTCACCAAAGTTTTGTATATGGGAATATATTCAACTATAAATACATCCTTTGAGTATTTGGTCTAACTCAGCTTTGTTTCCTCTTGGGGCTGTGCAGTTCGACAGGAACAGGAGCTACGAAATGGAGGAGCAGTAGATAAGAAACTCACTACCCTAGCAGACCTCTTCAGGCCTCCCATTGATCTGATGCACAAAGGCAGCTTTGAGACGGTGAGTTTTTGAGTTTTGGTAAGTTCCCTGTGTGGTGGCTGTGTGCAGTGTGGAAGCCCTTTGTTAGGCTATGTGTGCAGGACAGTTAAAAGATCCTGTAGTGATAAATATTTGATACACTGCCTCTGAAGGTCTTAACTATCATTGGTAGATCACATTTTTATTATGTTTAAAAGCCAGTGCAGCAAATCACACTTGGTGAAACACTTCTGTATACGAGTGAGGCTGGCTAGAATGGAAGAACTGAATATCTTGCATGATGCAGAAGTAGCTGAGCTAAAGTAGGTGAGCAAAAGTACTTTGTAAGGGGCAATATAGTTTGCAGCAGAGCCTCTAGAGAAGCTCATGCAGTTTTGGTAATATGGCTAAATAATTTTGATACCAAAGCTACTCAAGTATCTGTGTATGGCATCGTCATGAATGCACAACTTTGTGCCAGAAGACATGTTCTTGTACAAAATCACTGTGGTCATCTTTTGCCTCTGATGGTGGTGGAAGAATTGTCTGAGAGATTGCCCCCCTAAGAAGGGCAGAGCTAGGGGGCCTGCTGATTTCCAGTGATCTCAGGTTGCCACCTTTTCTATCTGTGCAGGCAGCTTTGTGGATCTGGTCAGAATTAGTTATGGGATGAGTTAAGGACATAACAAGTGATTAGAGACTATCCAGATTGGTTGTGAACAGAGTGAACATGTGGCTTGAGGGACCAATAAAGGGAATTTGCATAGACACAGCCAGTGCTGCTCTGTTCTGAAATGTATACACAGTCAGCAAGTGCCCTCTAATCTCTGCTGTGGAATTTGTTTTCTAGTCTTTCCTAATGTCTCACTGAAAACGTGTTAAGACCTTTAGCAGTATTTACTATGGCACCTGCCATTATCATAATTCATTTCAGGGGATGATGTAACTGATTGATATGTTTGAATGCTCTAAAGTCCATGTGTTCTTATTCAGTCTTGTAAATAAAAAAAAAAGGGAGGGGGGAGGGAGAGGGGCGATGTATGTACACACCTTGTCCTGGTCTTTGCAGTAATTCAGAGACATATGCTTTCTGATATTCGTGCTTGCTTTTTTCTGTTCTCATACAGTTCTGTGTCTCATGTGTTGCTCTTCGTTTCAAAACTTCCTTGCAAAAATAATCTTTAGCTTCTCAGTTTGTGGGCCGTTACCCTTTCCATTTTACCTTCTGTGACTGCACACTGTTGTGCTGCTTCAGCCTGGGATAAAGGCAGGCCTGTGAATCCAGTGACCAGAATCTTTCTCAAAATTCAATTCTAACAAGCTGCTGTTTGCTTATTCCTTCTCTGTTCACTTAGATAAACATCTGCAGTAACTAAAAAAAGGCTAAATGCTGTCATTTTGAGCACTTTTATTTTAGCACTACCTTGAGTGGGTTTTTTTGTTTTGTTTTTTTAAATGATGGGTGCGTTCTAAGCTCTGGAGGGGTATGCAAGAAAGTTCCACCAGCCTTTTGTCCTGTAGCCTTATGATGTTATTCAAACTCAGCAACAATATTTCAGTGGTGTCTGGTCTCAGTAAGGTTTTCATGCATCCTTGTTGCTCAGTGTCTGTTAGGGTGCTCTAACTTTGGTTTCTGTAGCAAGTAGGCTCAGTTGTCTTTTGTTTTGCACAAGGAAATACATTTTCCTTTGAATGCAAAAAAAATGAGTAACAAAACCCACTGAAGAACCTGAACAATATGATGTGAAAAAGCTGCTGTTTCACTAATGAAAAAGAGCATTAATGTTTAACTTCAGCTCCATCAAAAACTGGGCCACTAGATGCAAGTTACTGTAGGCTGGTGGCTTGGGGCCATGTAAACCAGAGGCAAATGGCTGATACAGCAGCAAGATGTTAACGTAACTGCTCCTTCTCTCCTATTAGAGTA
Organism: Tetrao urogallus; assembly: GCF_951394365.1. Classification (NCBI taxonomy): domain Eukaryota; kingdom Metazoa; phylum Chordata; class Aves; order Galliformes; family Phasianidae; genus Tetrao; species Tetrao urogallus. Next base: position 4,214,707 of record NC_136822.1, read on the forward strand.
TTTCAGAGAAGCTGAAATGAAACTGCTGAGGGTCAGTTCAGATTGCACAAGGGATTTGAACTGATGCTTCCTGACTGTAAAATTGAGCCTTGATGCATATGAAGCTTCACATTCACCATCTCTCTAACACAGAACCTGCTAAGAATAAATCACTAGAGCAGCAGACCAAACTTACTTTCTTAAGAAGGGTTTGGTTTTGTTCTACAATCAGATGTGTTTGTTTCTTTGCGTGTATGCTGTAAAATGCAGTTTAGTTTGCAGAGAGCGTGCCCCACATTGACCTACTTTGCATTTCTTGTTTTGGAAGCAGATAGTTTTCTGTGCTTAATGCTCCTTAGGATTTTGGCACTTCTGTGAAGCAGCAGCATGATGTTGCAATTTAAAGTCTGTCCATATGAAATTTCCTCATTTTACAGGTTCTCTTACTGCTTCCTGCTGATGCTGATGGTTTTAAAAACATTTTTTTTTGCTTTTATGAAGCGAGCAGTAATAGCTCAGAAGCTGATCTAGTTTTGTAGTTGAATAGTGTAGTTATTTTTACATGCAGTGCTTCTACACTGTCTAGCTAGACTGCGTGTGCTGCTGTACCATTGGCTTGGGAATGGCTGGGTTATGAAGAGAAGCTGGTCTTTCTGTGCTGACCAAGGCAAGGAGTGTAATATAAATAATATTAATATAAATAGGATGTATCTTGGTAGGCACATCTCTCATTCTGATTTTATCTTATCTCCCAAACTGAACTGTGCTCAACTAGCAGATGTCTGGAAGCTCACAAGATGCTGGCTCGGCTTCCTTGTTTCTCTCTGCCCACTGAAGGAGAGCAGTGAATTTCAACAAAGCCAAACAAAAAACCACACAAAATTTATAAACTGCTCATGGTTCAGAAAAATCAAATGAAAGAGGATGACATATTGTTTTTAGCAGTACATGAGTTAGTTTCTCCAGTGGGAGCCAGCAGTGAGTTAAAATAACTTTCCTTAGTTTGTCTGGCTGGATTGCTGGTTTGTTGCCCTAAGTTGTTGTGATGAAAAAATGTGGATGCCTAGAAAATGGGAAGGGGAATTTAGGGGACATGGGTGGTTTTTTACATCTGTCATGTGGTATTTAAGAATCACTGCCTCTTTCTTTGGAAGCTCCTACTCTGCTGTCTAAAGTGTGAATTAGAATACTTGTAAGGAGCAATTGCTCTGCTCTCATCCTGTTTAGGTGCTGTTTAAGTGCACCTAAGTTAAGTTAAGAAGAAGTGGTGGTTGGGAACTGGTGTAATAAACTGTTTCTGAAGCCATCAGACATCACTTGCAGGCTACGCAAGCCAACTCTTGAGCCCTGCAACGTTATTTTGGTCATTGATGAAAATGATCCATCCATATAATCTCTATACCCACAATATTTCTTCCCTCTATACCCCCCCTACCCTTAACGCAAAGCAATATCTGTGTAAGAGCGTGGTTATATATGTGTGTGAGATGGTAGCAGTATAACTGTTGTCCTCTTAAATGTTAAACATGAAACCTATTGCTTTTACAAGGAAGTTAAAAGGAGTTTCAAGAGCTGGAGCTGCTGTACAGTTGAAAACTCATCTTTCCAAAAATTGCGTGTGGAATTTCCTGCTTGCACCCTTTCAAGTGCAGTAGCTGGATGGAGGAGAGGAGGAGTCAGGTTTTCTCTAATGTTAAAAAATATGCAAAGTGTAGAAGAGTGAGCACTTCCAGGTATGCTAGTTATGTATTTTTGAGTTTCTTCATTTAGTCACATATGGATTACATTAGAACACAGGACTAAGGCGATGTGATTAACTGAAGCTGCATATTGACAGTGTTCCCCTTATTTTTGAGTGGTACCTCTGGGCCTCATCTTAAACTGCCTAGAATTAATTCTCAAATCCCCCAGTTAGTTCAAGATAATTTTTTTAAAATAAAAGAATAATGAATATGTTTAAAACCATTATCAGTTACCCAGGTGTCACCTGCTGCCTTTTTCCCCTCTGGAAACCAAATACAGGCTTCTCACATGGTAACATTGGTGGTGCCTGCGAGGACAGAATGAGTATTCCACGCTTCTACATTCATGTTTTTTTCTGTAACATTTTTCCTTTGCATAAAATAAAAATTGTCTGCAGGTCCTTTGGCCATGCAGAACGTATTTTGTAGACCGAGATGTGCTGAACAGTGAGCAAGCTTCTAGTTTGATATTTACTGGTTTACCAAGTGCGTTGAGGCTTACTCTTTGTTAAAGTAAGTGGATGGGGTTCATGCAGCTGACTTGCATCAGGCAGACTGACTGTCCTGAGGTGTGCTGGCTAAAAATCCATCTGAAATTAAAAACCTTGCTTTGGGGAACAAACTACCACCAAAAACAGCAAAATCTTTTGTAGCGTTCTGATGACTTGAATTTGCTGTTAGGTGCCTGGCCAGCAGGATAGTGAATGCACTTATAAATATATGCATACCTTTTTTAAGAAGGAAGGGACATTCATTTGCAAGTTCCAGTCTCTCCAGATGGTAAGAGCATTCCTGCTGTTGATATAGCCCTCTTTTTTTCAACAGGTATGGCAATTCAGCGATCAGAATTACATTCTTGATCAAACTCCTACCATTATCTTGCCACCAAGCAATCAGACTATGCCAGCTTTGTGACTCAAACCAGTAAGATTTCTTCCTGCACCTTCCCGTCTTCCTCCCAACTTGCAGTCTGGATAAGGAGCATCAAAAAAGGATGCCGAATTTGGCAGTTACAGTAATAGCGTGACTCAAAACCTTGAGAGAGAGGGGCAAAAACAAACAAAAAAGCCAAGAGAGGAGGTCCAACTGCATTGATGCATATCCTCTGTCAATTGTGTTGTCTGCTTAAGTAGAAGATGATCCACAGGTTTATCTCTGGAGTGAGCAGGTCTTTCCTCTGTTGTCAGATTGGCGTGGTTTGACTGCACTCTTCCCTGAACAAGTACTGAATTCAGTGTCTTTCCCCACAACTCGCTCCCCCGCCCCACTGCCAAAGCTGCTTTTCCCACTCTGTGCTTGGCTTGTTGAACTCCAGCAGCTCTGTTCATCGATGTGATTCTGTAATTTAACCAATCTCATTTAAGCAGGTCTTTCAGCCCTGTTATTTATTCTGTTTTGTGGATGCCTTTGCGCTAGCTCGGTCCATCTTTCTCACTCTGAAGGGGTTTTGGTGAAAATTCTGACACTGCTAGAAGCCATCACTGATCATTGCTGGCATTGTTTATGTCGTGCTCTTCAGTGTTAGCTAATGAAGCTTTGCTCTCTGCTTACAGGCCAAGGAGTGTGGTCAGATGCAGAACAAATGGCTCATGATAAACATTCAGAACGTGCAAGACTTTGCGTGCCAGTGTCTGAACCGCGACGTATGGAGCAATGAGGCTGTGAAGAACATCATCAGGGAACATTTCATTTTTTGGCAGGTAGAATCACAGAATTCTGTGGGTGGGAAATTTAACAGAGCCACACCAGTAACTTGATGTCCTGTTAGGTGGGACAGTGAAACCAGTTGTCTTTGATTACAACAGCGCTGCTGTGATTCTCTTGGAGAATTGCAGAGGTTAAGGGTGTGCATTTTAATGCCTAAGCAGCCTTTTACTTCTGATTGAAAATGTTACTGCTGAAGCACTAATACATACACTGGTAGGGGTGCATGTTCAATTGTAGAAGTCGCTGAGACTTGTGTTTGCTATTTGTTGCATGCACTGTACAATAGAGAAAAACTCGGTATGTTTTCACGCTCGTTCGTGTTCCCTTTCCACTCAGTAACTTGCTTTCAACGTGGTATTTTGTAGGTCTATCACGACAGTGAGGAGGGGCAGAGGTACATACAGTTTTATAAATTAGCAGACTTCCCTTATGTCTCCATCCTGGATCCCAGGACAGGTAAGATAAGGGACAGTTACTTGGAGTGGCAGCTGTGAGCTGGAGTGCTGTCATCCTTGGCACAGTGTTACACTGCAACTGAAGCTTCTTCGTTACCACATTACCCTGTGAGACTTCTCATCCCTTTAGAAAGGAAATAGCAACTTCTGGAGGCACTGAAGGAGCAAAACTCCCAAGCCTTTCTGAAATGCTGTGTTGGATGATAGTACTTGCTATGGCTTATCGAGCACTTTGTGTAGAAATTGAAAATAGTACCACCTGGTGGTGGAACTCCAAAATCGACATTTTTTTGTAGGTGGTCTTTTAAAAGCTACTTGAAATCTTGTGATGAATTTGTCAGGTCACTTACCCATGACATGAATACAAATCTGCAGTCCCATTCCTGTCACAGTAGCTTAATGAGGCTTAGCGATGACTTATTAAATTGCACCTGAATTTTCAAATACCAATTTGATTGTTCAGTTAAAAAATAAATAAATGTTACCTTTTTCTCCATTGCTTTTGAAGTTGGACCTTTTTGTTTTGCATACCAACACTTTACCTTTTCTGTCATCATAGAAGGCTGCTGTATTAATGGTTTGATCTCATGCTTCTCAGGAATTGAAGTAATAGTTTCTTTAATCAGACCTGAAATTTCTCACCATTTGATTTAACCATCTCAAAACATTTTTTGTTGTTGTTGAAACTGAAGTTAAGATACTCTTCTTAGCACTAATGGAAGCAGATGCTGTTTACCAAGAGGCAGAATCGAAGCAGAAAGAATATATAACTTCTTCATAAAATTAGTGTTTTGTGTTTTTTAATTTTAATATCCAATTCACCTTTCTGGGTGCATATTTTCTCACAAAGAACAAAAAATAAGGCTGTTCAAGGGGGTAGAGGGAGGAAGCTTTGTAATGATCAGGTGTTGGCCTGTGGGCAGCTGCAGTTCCACAGATGTGGATTCTTGCATAGAACGTGCACAGGAGTGAACTGATGCTTTTGACAGCTATGCTGCAATCTTTGAGGAGTTGTTGCTGAAAATGGACTTCACAGTGCTGTATGTTTCCCAGGCCAGAAACTAGTGGAGTGGCACCAACTGGACGTGACCTCTTTCTTGGACCAAGTGACCGGGTTCCTGAGTGAGCACGGACAGCTGGATGGGCATTCTACCAACCCTCCCCAAAAATGCTCCCGTTCGGTGAGTAGGACGCCCTCTAGGAGGACTGCAGAAACCTGAAATAAAATGTGCTGTGTCTCTATGCAGCTGCACTGGTTTCCAGTTCAGTAGTGTATAAACAAACTTAATGAATTAGTGGAAGAGTGTGCAAAATATGAAAGTAATGCACTTAGGGAGTGCTTTCTACCTCGACAGCTGTTTTTGTTATGCAGTTTACACTTACATCATTTCTTTTGTTACATTTGTTTGACTGTTTGTTAACAGTCACAGGGTTGTGTGGGAAGAAGACGTATTACTCCATGTGAAGCTCCAAGGAGGAATCATTAAGCAGTTACAGGATGACTGGCTTTCCACGCTGTTTGTTCATGACTGTTTTAGTAGCTTCCCTTTGGAATGTTTGATATTGTCTGGATTTTCAGTGTGTCTGAAAATATCCTTATGCCTTTTTCCTCTGTCTGCTCAACAGGAGAGCCTCATTGATGCCAGTGAGGACAGCCAGCTGGAAGCTGCTATCAGAGCTTCGTTACAGGAAACACATTTTGATTCCTCACAGGCCAAGCAGGAGAGTCGATCAGACGAGGAATCTGAGTCAGAGCTTTTTTCTGGAAGTGAAGAGTTCATTTCTGTCTGCGGATCTGAGGAAGAGGAGGAATCGGAGAATCCTGCCAAGTTGAGGAAGTCTCCACACAAAGACTTGGGGTACAAAAAAGAGGAAAGCCGGAGGCCTCAGCCTGAGCCCCCTGCAAGGACTGAGCCTGGGACAACATCAAATCATAGGGTACTGCCCTGCATTGATGCAGGGGTTGTGGAGGAGCCAGCTGACAAGCCTGAAAGTATGTTGCAGGGCCTAGATGTGAATGGTGAGTGGCCACAGATTGGTTTTATTTTTATTTTTTATAGTGACCTGTGTTTTGCTTTTGTTCTGAAAATTGTTAAACCCTGACAAGCATATTTTCAGCCTTTGTTTTGAAAAGCTAAACCTTTCCTGCTGTCTCACTCCCTCGTTGATGCTAGATGATTTACTCTGTCAACACTTTGATGTAGTGATTTCATATTAGTCACTCACATTCCTTAGTTTTGTGACCTTGTTGAATGAAATTCCCATGGGTGTAGTGCAGGCAGCTGTGACAGGCTTCTACCAGTGTGGTAGAAGTGAAATGCTGTTAGCTTTACCTCGTGCCTGGCTTGACTGCCTTGAGGGGCTGGACTTTTGCTTATGCAAACAAATCCCAGGAGTCTGTGTGCCTCCTTGCAGCTGTGAGCTGGCATGCAGCCCTGTGGAATGCTCTCAAAAGCAGAGGTAGCACAGTGTACTTTCCTCTAGGAACCCAGGCTGATTTTGGTCACTATTGTGAACTCTTGTGTTTATTTTGAACACGTGCTGTACAAGTATCTCTTCAGAGACTGAAACACTGTGTGCTAAAAAGTTCTGTGCTTGTCTCCAGTCCCTAACCACACTGTTCTATGCAGTAAAGTGTGCCACGACCAAAACTACAGAAAGCTCGGTTCGGCTGCCTTGTTTGTTAACTTGTAGTAACTTCCTTTTGTACTAGGACCAAAGGCACAGCTGATGCTGAGGTATCCAGATGGAAAGAGAGAACAAATTTCACTGCCTGAACAAGCTAAACTTCTGGTGAGTGGGGTTAATTGGAGTTCCTTGTTTGAGTACAGGGGGAGCTGAAAATGGAGAATTTATTTTCCTGTGGTGGCACCAATGACATTGGTGAGAGAAGTGCTTATATCCCTCAAAGAAAATGAGACTATAGAACCTGGTCTGCAAAACTCCAGGTAGAAACTGACCTTGTTTCAAACTCATGTTTTTCATCCTTGCTATTTTACATGAAAACTTTAAATAGGAAACGAAAGCATCCAAAAATCCAGCATCAGCTCTCTCAAAACCAAGCATCATTTCAGAGGTCGACGTAGAGTTCTGAGGCTGAAATAAATTCTGAGGGACACTTACTGTAGGAAACTGCTTTGCTTTGCCAGGTTTTCATTCTTACTTTGTCATAGCAGTCAGCTCTATAATATTTCTCAAGCAATCTTAACTCAGGTGGAGCCATGTCCTTCCAGTCCATCACCTGTGCACTTGCATCACCCCTCAGGTGCTCCCCCTGCACTGATGCCCCAAGACGTTGGAGCAGTGCTATGACTGTTCATTCTGCCTGAGTTTTGCTCTCTCACTGTACTCCCTGTCATTCCTCAGCTTATCTTCATTTCTCTGTCCTGTCTACCCCTACTTTACCCTCTCATCTGCTGTGTTTGTTGATGAACTTGGGAAATCTCTCTTGTGTAGCATGGGCCTCAGCTCTTCTGATGTGTCTGTTTGTTGGATTTGCTGATAGCCCATCGTCCCAATACCCTCTCTATCCTTCCTTGATTGCTACTGTAGGCAGAGAAGTAAATGAGCTGAGAATTGCTTTTGAAAGAAAGGAAAAGAAGGATCCCCCAGACCTCATGCTTCTTTGAAGGCAGGAAAATATTCAAACCCTCAGAAAAAATGCTGTATTTATCAGTGTCACCTGACAAAAATACTTCTTTGGTGCCTTTTAGGTTTAACATAAAGGTAATGTCAGCAAACAGGTGAGGGGGCTTTTATTTTGGGGCACTGAACAGATTGTTTTGCAACTTTCATTTTGCTGTGACTTGAACGTGTGATGTGGAATTCAGATCACTTAAATTAGTGTACTGTTATGCGTATCTTCCTTCTGTTTCAATAATCTGTTGGATAATTAGCTTCTATGTTTTATGGCATACAAGGACCAAATTATGTGAAGAAGTTGAGATCCATATTACATGCAGATTTCCCTTCTCTGTCATAACGAACTTCTCTTTTAAGAGGGATGATTTTGTGACACTTTCTGTGCGTTGTTGTTTGTTTTAATTGAATGACCCTTTTTTGCCTTCCTTCCTCTCTAGGCTCTTGTGAAACATGTCCAGTCAAAAGGGTACCCCAACGAACGCTTTGAACTCCTCACCAACTTCCCTCGAAGGAAACTCTCTCACCTGGACTATGAGATCACATTACAGGAGGCAGGCCTGTGTCCTCAAGAGACTGTCTTTGTGCAGGAAAGGAATTAGCACCGTGGCCTGAGTTCTCCCAGCCTTCCTCCCCTCTCCTCTTTGCCTAGGACACCAACTCGATATGCAGTTGAGGGTCATAGGATTGCAGTGCTAAAATCAGGCAGGCAGCTGTCTGGCCCTTCTCTCTCTTCTTCCCTTCTGCTCTAGCAACAATTGAGCGTGTTCAGAGTTCTGTTTTTGTTCTCAGCTTGAGCCCTTGGGAAGAACATCTTTCCTTTGTTTTCATGGAGTGAAGTAGAACAGTGACCTATGAATGCAGTGTGCTGGGACTTGGAGTGGCCATAGTAGACACACCCTGCTGCTGCTATTCTTTAATCAGTTTCATTTAATTTGTATTTGAAAACACTGTTTGATAAGACACTGAGTCACCTCTGTAAAGAGAGAGTGTAATCTTTATTACAGTCTTTCGTTTGCTTTGATTCTCCATGTGAAGGTTCTCCATTAACCTTACAGCATTCTTGAGATCATTCACTTACCTTGCAGTCTGCTGAAACTTACTTTGGAAAGGAGTTCAGGAGCTGTGGCAAGATTCTCTGCCCCTACCTAATAGGCTTCTAGGCTGCATGCATGCTCTCATCATCCTTTAAATGCTGCCAGTGGATGCAGGTTTCGTCGTTTTTTTATGAAAAAAGCAAGGATCCCCCCCTCCAAAAAAAAAAAAAAGACTTGAAAAGCTGTGTCTGCTTTTGCTGCAGTATCAACTCCTCCCTGCAAGGAGGGGGAAATTCTGTTTTTTCTCCCTTTTAATTGCTTTCAGGATTTTACAGCTGACAATAGAAGGTGGCATGATTCAGTGAAGACCTTGGGAGTGTGGAAAACATGGAGTAAACTTGACAAGTAGTTTGTTTTTTTTGCCCCCCTCCTTCTGTATGTCACTGCTGCACCAGGGGTGACTAATTTGTAAGTTGGTTTTAGAGCACAGACTGCAGTTGGGCAGGACAGCAAGTCCTAGGCAGGGTTCCTGTCATTAATTCAAACCATAAATAGCCTTGTCAAAACTGTGGAAGGAATTAGTACTTCATAAAAGACTTTATAGCTGGTGGCAGCTCCAGGCTGCTTTTTATTCTATTGTAATCTTAATCTGCTGTCATTTACCACTAAATCTGGAAGGATGTATTGAAAACTACTCCTTTATTTGTGTTTTCATTTCAGCTACGAAAGCTGGCAGCAGAATTCATGCAGGCACATCCTGTGTGTATGCCAAGTGCCCTGTTTTCCCAGTGTCTCACCTGGACATTGAGCCGTTGGTACAGTATAGGTTACAGGAAACAAAAGTCAGTTAACACTGCCATCTGCATGATGGATGTGCAGTGTGTTTATTTACAGTTAAGCATCCAATTTAATGTTCTTCGTCAGGGAGGAAAAAGGCATATGAGTCCTTCTGTAACTGTTTCTGTAACTGTCAGGTGGTTTATACATGTGACTTCAGTGGTCAGAAGTTTCCTATAGCCTGAAACTTTTCAAGATACTTTTGCATTTAATTTCATACCAGCCTTTGGAGTCTTTAAATAGAGAAAGCCATGGACAATGTTTTGCATTCCCCATGGTATAACAGTACAGTTAGTGTAGTGTATTACAGTAGTGTATTACAGTACAGTTATTACAGTACAGTTGTGTAAATTCATTTTCCTTCTGCATTAGCAGCAGTCTTTGCATTCTACTGCAAGGTACAGCATTGTGAAAGCAGAATCTGATGGCATTTTCCTGACCAGTGAGTGATGTGACATCAGATGCCATGTTTGGTTTGTAAAGAGCTCCTTTCACAGAGGCTGTTTTGCAGCGCTAAAAGGTGAATGATAAAGCCAGCAGAATAGTGAGAGTGTTGGTGTTTGGCCTCTGGGGCAGCAGCAGCAGCATTTCTAGACTGAAAGATATCCATAGAACTTCTAGAATATCCAAATTCTTTTCTCACACCTGGGAGTAGAAGAGTAGGGCAGAAGGAAGCCCTTCTGTGTAAGTATGGTACTTAGGTAATTTCAGCTCTCCAGTTAAATATCCTACTCTGATGTTTATTACCTTGAAACTTGCTGCCTCTTCTTCAGTGATTTGCTGCAAGAAGGTGGGCTGCCAACAGGAAACAGCACCTGACATCAGCGTGATATCCTTTCTTGTCCCTCAGACATGGGAGCATGTTGACTTTTCTTGTTCTCCTGCCACTCCCTGTATACAGCAGCCTTTGCACTTTTGCTCTGTCTCTCAAGCTGTGACTGGCTGGCTGCATCTTGGTACTGGCCGGGGGGGGGTTGCATCTGCTCTGAGCACATTGTTCCACATCAGCTTTCCTAGTAGTGAACTTAAACATAGAAAATTGACTCTGTTGTTTCAGTCTTGTGCCTGTTCCGTTGGTAGCTTCTCTTTTGATCCTTCTCCACAGTTTTACTAATGTACTTAGGCTTCAGCAATTAGATGTAAAAAAAAAAAAAAAAAATCAACTAATGGCTGCATCGGGGAAAGAGGGAAAACTGCACTGCAGGCAGGAGCACGAGCTTCATTTCTGATGCTGAAGACCAGCATGGTCCCATATTATGAGCCTTTCTTTCTGACCCCATTTTCCACAACTAGGAGCTGTGGAGCTGACTTTCTTTAATCTATGCTTAGCTGTAGGATCGTGCTGTCAAATCCAAAACAGGAAGTTCTGGTTTAGCATCTCATTGCTTTTGTTATGCTCAATCATCTTGTGCAGAGGAAACCAAAAGTTGCACTTGGCTGTGGCAAGGTTTTTTCCTGAGCCATCAAGACTAAAAGTCTTTCGTTTCATTTCTTGTCTTCTTTCTGTCTCTTGACTTTTTATTAGCAAATAGCAATTCTTTTATAACTGATCAGGAAATTAAGAAATGGGGAGAAAAAACAAAACCATATTAAAAATGGGATTTTTCTTCCCTTTCAGATAAGGACTCAGAATTATTTTGTGGCAGTTCTTAATGCTTTGTTCTGCTTCAAGAAATAATGAGCTGATCTGTTGTTGAGTTTGTTTGTTTCTCTGGCATGCTGTGGTTTCTTTTGGTTTTCTTTTGCCTTGACCTGTGAGCTGGAGGCAGAGAGAAGAGGTCTTAAAGTGTCCCTATGCACGCCTCTTCTCTCTTTTCATTCTTCTCCCTTTTTTCCCCCTTATTCCCACCCCAGTAAAAGCAGAGCCACAGCTCACATCACCCAGCTGTTCTCTGCTGTGAAAGCTGTGAAGAAAAAGCACCAGCCGGGGTACAGCTCCTCAGATTTTCATTCAGAGCTCTTTGGAGTTTGGAGAAACGTGTTTTGATGGCCTGAAGAATGTGGCTGAACACATTAACCGAGCTAAGCATGCGGCAGCTTGTATCTGGGAAGGTGTAAGCCACCTGGACTCAATTTAGAAAGAGCCTTGGTCATGGTTGCTTCTGAATGTTAAGTTTGAAGCTCAAATTACTTTTGACAAGGCTGGAAAAAAACACCTTAAATCCTTAATTGCAGAATAAGTTGAAGTTGGAATGACAAAGGAAATCATCCCTCAGTGTCTGTGGTTTGTGGTTTCCAGTGTTGTTTGGCCACAGTTTGCATGGCAAAGGACTGCCACGAGCAGAGGAGACAGTGGAAGGCTTTGTTGGTAGGGAGCTAAAGTGCTTCAAGCTGCAGCTTCTTGCTGCTTGCAATGGAACCTTCTTTGCATGTGTTCTTCATCTAGCTTGTTTTTTTGTTTTGATTTTTAATGTTTAACTGGCTTATTTTTGCTGTCACAACCAGCATTCAGAAACAGAGCACAACCAGCTGGACCTCGCTTTCTTTGCCTGTTGCTGTCAGCACACTTTTTTTTTTTTTGGCTTCCCACTCTCAGACCTCCAGAGATCCAGGGAAGGATTTTGGCTCTTCCTAGTGGTACCTGCTCTCAGCCAGGCTGACCAACCGGCTTCAACCCTGTTGCCTCCTCTCCTGGAGGAAATAGGGCATTGAAGGTTGTGTCACAGGTTGCTGTGTTGTTTTCGTTAGGCTTTGAACCGTGGTCTGAGATTCTGCACTTCTGACATTTATGGACTGAATAATGTCATGCTTCCTGGTGAAAAATCTGATAAGCTGACAACCTCGGTATTGAAAGAATGCATGTGTGTAGCTTGTAAAGCAGAGCTGTCTGCAGAAAGGCAGCAATTTTCAGACGTAGACATAAATGGCCATTTTGATTATGCACCAGCTCACCAAATTAACTACTTAATTAACTGAATCAGTGTCAGTGTACATGCTCCTCTGCACCAAGTCATACCAGCTTCCACATTTCCAGGTGCTGTGGTTTGTAAGCACGCTGCCATCAGAAACTGGCAGCTGGCTTTAGCACTTAATGAGTAAACCTCACTGCTGATGGGTTCTCACATAGACTTAGAAAACTTCCATGCAGCTGTGTGCTTTGCTGTTTGACATACCCTGTGACTATTCAAAACTTCTTGCTTGAAGTACATCTGAGTTATGGGTAATGAAATAGAACAGTTAATTCTGAGGGTGGGGGCTTTCCTTTCTAGTTCTTTAAAGAAAAAGGCATCTCCATGCAGGAGTTCTTTGACGACAGCTACTGCGCTGCAGAGGGCACCATGCATTGCTTGCAGCTCCTGCAGGCAGCAAATTACAGCTGGTTCTGAGAGCAGGCTCCTTGTCTGCTAGCTGGGATGCTCTGTCCTGGCTCACTGAGTTTGTTCTCGCTGAGCTGGACCATTGAGTTGGGTTGCAAGAACTCAAGAGTAACAAGGGCTCCATCCCTTCTTGTGGGGCAGGAAATCACAGTGAAGCATCCCTTCAGCTGCATTTTGACAGGTGCTGAAGGCTGCAGCAAACAGGCAAAGATGCATCTGATGTTTTTCCAAACCATGTGAGCCTCTGTTAGCTGGCTTCATGTGGGGAAGTCCCTGTGAGTGGGAGAATGCGTGTCATTTAAGGAACTTGAAGTAACAACTCGTTACAGCTTTTTTTCTTGTCGCAGCTTTGTCCTTGTTTAATCCCTTTTTAATCCAGCTAGTAGTAAAGAATAGCTCTGTATGCCAAAGAGAGGAGAGGTAGCTGAAGTGGAGGTGGAGAGCAAAGTCTGTTGTGAAGATTGGGTGCGCCTTGTCCAGCTGTTTTTCAACAGAAATGATTTTCTGTAGGTGTCGTAGCTTTTGTCTTAAAGGCAATACAAAACTCCCATCTGAGCCCTGCGTTGGCCATCTCTGTTGTTGGAAATTCCTTCAGCTGCGTTTAGAGTCAGCCAAACATTTCAGTGATGACTGTTAAGGTCTGCTGTAAGGTGACTGTAAGGTGAACTGTAGCCTGTGAGGACAGCTTTGCAGGGGCTGTCTCTGAAAGCAGGATCTCACTGCATCCTGCTGCCTGCTCCCAAACCTGAAGGTTAATGGACTCCCTTTCTGTGGTGTGCTGCAAGATGACTTTTAATCTTGTCTCCTCTTGCCCATGAGGTGCTTAGTGTCTGTCCACTTCCCTAAATAGAGCCATATGTATATATGTGTACACACACACACATTTGTAATTGGAGGACGTGGCACTTAACATCAGTGCCTTGGCTTGCCTCAGTTCTGTCTCCTGTTTGCTGCCGCTATATTGTGAGTAGTCACAGAAGTTTGGGATTTGGTCACTAATTACTGCGTCTGCAGTACAACGAAGAGCAATTCTGTATCTCCTGTGAAAGGGTGCTGGGATTTGATGGGATAGGATAGCTAGAGGAAGGCCGTGGAGCAGGGGGACGAGGTGCTATTTGATACAGCAGCTCTGTGTGAAACAAATCTGCAGAGCATGCCTTGGAGCCGTGGTGTCTGACCAGAGACACCGGGCTGTACAGCAGATGACTTTGTTAGCGAGGCTGAGTCCTCTCATGGGTGAACTTACAGTTTCCAAATTTGGGCTTCGCCTGCCGGTTTTTACACTAGTCACTTTTTCCTTCAATGATGCAACTTCATGCTGGAGGAGGGAGAGAACTAATTTGGGTGATTTCAGCTCACTGTGCTGGGAGGGACCAAACTCAAGGAAACCTCTGATCTATATACACAACTGCTGCATTTTTTATAAATATATGTAAATGTCCTATTGTAATATTTGATCCTGGAAATAAAACAAACTGTTTTCACTAGCTTTCTTCATTTCCTGAGATTTTGTTCTGTTTGATTTCGAACTAGAGTCTGTCCCTGCGTTATATTGAGAGGTTTTGAGTTTTTCCTTTGTGGGGTAGAAGGAAAGGAAGAGAAGGACTTCCCTGTTTCTATGTATGTGACTGTTTAACCCGTTCATGGAAAGCTTTGGAATAGGGTAACTGTGTCAGTGCCATGCTGAAGCCTTAAACCAGTGTTCCCTGTCACTCGTTTCCAGCGTGCACTCGAGAGAAGTGTGAATGTGTTTGGCTTGGCGTGTCCAAACCCAAAGCTTTCTCCGGAGTGGGGATGCTCTTTGGGAAGATACCAGCATGTGAAGGATGTGCTAGCCAGCTCTCCAGGGCAGTGTTGGAAGAGATTTAGTCTTCTGTTTTCAGCATGTGTTCCTCTCCATGCTGTGGTAAAGGAGTCAAGTCCAGTGTCTGTGAGGGAGGCTTGCTTGTGCATTCCTACTGAGCTCTTCAATCCAGCTTAAGAAAACCTTTCCCATTCTGACCAAGTTGAAAATAGGATGTTATCACAGGCGGGGAGCTGTGGGGTAGATCCATAGGGTGTATGTCACTTTTTTTTCCCATGTGTTTTTTCTTTCAGCAGATCCAACTTTCAGCCTTCTGACTTTTATGGGATTGGTTTATCTCATCTGGAGCAGTAATTTTATGAAATACCTGAGCAAGTTAAAGCAAATGCCATATTGTCCAGGTGCAGCACGTTGGTGTTTCTTCAGTCTGGGTTCTAACCCCAAACTCAGCACGGGTCAAAGGAGGTCACCTTGGCAGTGAACGTGCCCACCTGTAGGTCAGTTTTAGTGGTGGAAACCGAGTTATGGATGCTACCAGGAGGAGCGGGAGAGACACCGAGTTGTGCTGAGCACAACTGGACATGAATGTGGTGGCTGAAACCTGGGCTGCAGAGAGCGTCAAGTGTGGTGGGATAAAACAACCTGAACAGCTCAGATAAGTGTTGGTCAGCATCCTTACGGCTGTGACCTGCTGTCAGGGGAGGAGTTGGCTTGGGGATCTCACTGGGGCAGTATGGCTATTCATGGAGCTGCACTTGGCAGCAGCTTGGCTGGGTGACTTGGCAGAAAGTTATCTGACTAATTGCTGCACTTAGACTTTCATAATCGCGTTCTTAAGCCAAGCAGGGAGTCATGGTGCTCGTGAGCTGCTCCATTCTGTGCTAAAATTAGCTCTTTTTTTAGTTATTATTAGAGAACTGAGCTGGGGTGGCTGTAAGGATCAGCATTGTTGGGATGCAGATCCGGTTGACGTCTCATGGGGAGTGGCTGTGAGGTGTGTGGGAAGCTTGTTGCTGTGACATACAGGACATGAGATAAAATTGCAACACTTTTTCTTCTTGTAAAGTGGAAAATGCTTCCTCTCAATGTAAAAAGTAGAGAAAGGAGAAATGGAATTATTCCCTGCTGTCAGGTATCCTACGTGAGAATGCTTGCTCCTTGCTGCCGTGTGGAGCCTGAGGGCTACAGCTCCATTTTCTGTTTCTCTGGTGGCACAGTGTGTTTCAGGCAGGTTTTATAGTCTCAATGTCCCTGTCCAGGTTGGTCTGAAAGCAGAAAAAGCCATTTTGAACCAAGTTGGGCAATACCACTTGCACACATTACTCTAGGTAGAACAAGTTGGGCTGTATACCATGTATAATGTCTTGGAGTGGCACGGTACCTGTGGCACTTCCAAATGTTGTTCTATCCAGAAATAACCTCTGCATTAATGGCAGCAGCCAGCTGAGGTCTTGAGAGTGATCTTCTGCTCTGAAACACTGCATAAGATACAGCCGCATCTGCTGCTGCCTCTGACACGCTGCCTCAGTGTGATGAGTCAGCACCATCTTGCTTAAAAATGAATCCCCGCGTGCAGCAAGGCACCATTGCATTGTGCATCCACCATATCCACGTGGTATGGGCTGAGGTGAGCAGCCAGGCCCTGCGGGAGCATCCTGCAGCTGAGCAATGCCTTGCTGCCATTCCTCTACCGGCTAGAGGACCTACGCAGGATTCCTCTCCATGCTGGACTTGTGGCAGCAAGAATTGATGTCTTTTCTCGCAGTTTACATGGCTGGTGGGTCTCCCCCTGCCCAGGGAGCTGTGCAGCTCCTCCTGTTTTCGTTTGCTTTCTGGATCTGCTTCCTTTGAGACAGTTTCGTTGTGAAGGAAACGGTAGTGCCGCTGGTGGGGGCTGCCCCGTGCGGAGGGACAGTCATCCTTCCTCATGAGCTGCTGGTTTTGTGGATGATGGTGACATGGCTGATGCAGTGGGTGGATGTCTGGGATGGGCATCATAAATGGGACCCGTGGGAGATGCCTCTCAGTGTTCCTCCAGGACAGAGCTACTCCGGGGAAGGGTGAGAAGCTCTGGTTTCACGCAGCCAATATCTCCCACATTTGCTCCCAGGTAAGCCTGGAGGAAGGAGGATGGTTTCTCCAGATACTGCTTGAATCCTTTTTGCTTCAGGCCACGGACTGATTTCATTTCTGTCATTTCTGTGCTGAGCGAGGGAGGAGATTCCCCCAGGGAGAGGGGGAGAGGGAGAAGTCCCTGATGAGGCCAAAGGGGGACCTGCAGCAGGCCTGAGGTTGGAGCAGCCCCCTGGGTGAGCTCCAGGGAAGGAGGAGCTCTTCTGGAAGGTCTACAGAGGGGCAAAGGACTCAGTGCTGGGTCCTCCTGACTCTAGGTGAACAACAGGAAGGATGAGAGGTCTTGGGTTTGTTACAAAAGTGGGAATGATGGAAATCAGAAAGGAGATAGAGCTGCCTCGGATGGATGGGTGGCAGAGCTGGCAGTCTGCCTTGGAGCTCCCAGCTAACAACAGCAGCAGTGCCCTGACATTGGGTTGGCAACCCCAATTCCTCCACAGGAGCAGGGCTGTGATGCAGCTCTTCCCATGGAAACAACCACGCAGCACCCCATGGGTTCTGCTTCTGCAAAGCCAGAGCCGCCACCTCCTCTTTTCCACGCAGGTTGGTAATGTGTGTAGGGAGATGCAGCCGCATCGTGGGCCCCTGCTTGCTGGTGCTGGGCATGCTTTCCGTGGTGGCCAGCATCCTGCTGCTCTTCCCTGGCGGGTCCTGGCAGTACCTGGTGGACGGGCACATCAGCAGGAGGGCAAAGATCATGCCAGGCACCTGGGGAGGCGGCGTCATGGTAAGCACTGTATCTTGCGTGGTCTCCTCCAACATGCACAGAGCAAGGACAAAGAGCAGGATTGGGCGTCCTGCTTTTGTTCCCCTTTGTCCCCACAGGCCGCTTTCTTCCTTCCTGCAGGTGCTGCTGGCAGCTATCCACATCACCGCTGTGGGATGGCGATGCGCCTGCTGCTCCGACTGCGGCACCCGTTGGAACGTAAGTCAGGGTGGAGGTTGTACCAAACAGGTACAGGGACAGGTGTGTCCCTGTAAGACAGGGTGGGACATGGTGACATGTCCCCTCTCCTGTTGGTGTGTGGTGGGGCATTGTAGGGTGCCTCCTCTCCCTTGGTGGGACGTTGTATGGTGCCACCTCCGTTGTGGCCCCGTGGCAGGACATTGCACGGTGTCCTTTCCACTGTCCTGTGGGGGGACATCGCACAGTGTCCCCTCTCCCGTGGCCATGTGGTGGGATACGGCACAGTAACCTCATGGTGGGATGTCTGTGGAAGGCCACCTCTCATGGGCACGTGGTGAGACATCCGTGGTGTCACCACTCACGTGGTGGGACAGTGCACGGTGCCACCTATCCTCTGGCTCCACGGTGGAGCACTGCACGATGTTCCCTCAACCCTGGCCCTGCAGCGAGATGCTGTGCGATGCCCAGCCCCCTGAATGAGGGTCAAGGCAGAGCACAGGCTCCTCCTGCCTGCCCACTTCTGCCCATCTCTAAACCTCATGCTCCCTGTAGGCCTTCCTCTCTGTTGTCCTCTCCAAGCTGGCTCTCCTGGGTTCTGCCGCCTGCTTCTTCTTCTCGGGGCTGGGTCTGACTGACGGCCCTCTCTGCCTCTACAACACCACTGAGCTCAGCAATGGCCTTATCTGGGACTACCCCTTCGTGGACACCCCTAGCAACAGGTACAGGGCCCTCACGCTGTTGGCAGGAAAGTAGGACCACGGAGGGGAAGGCTGCATGTGGCTCATGCTGTCCCTCATGCGGTACAGGGCCTTGGAGAATTTCTACCTGTTCTACCCGAGCACCTGGGGCACCTGCCTGGAGCCGGTGGGCATCGTGGCATGGCACGTCACCTTCTTCTCCCTCCTGCTGCTCATCAGTGCTGCCGAGATGGTGCTAACCTTCCTCCAGATCATCAACGGCTGCGCCGGGTGCCTCTGCGGCTTCTGTGAGAGGAAGGAGGCAGGGCTCTCCCATGTGCCTGGGGTGAGGTGAGACCATGTTTCCCAGCTGTGGCCTCTGGGGAGACCACTCCTGCTCACTCCATGTCTTCCATTCCGCGACACACCTGAGCCACGTATGTAAATAAAAGCCCGATTTATTTTTGTTAATCTGTTTTGCGGTGGTGGTGCCTCCTGTGGGAGCAGCTCAGACTCCCAGCTTGGTCGGGGCTGGAGCTGTGGATGGAGGCGGTGCTGGAAATGGGGTGCAGGTCCCTCAGAATTCACACTCATGCGTACACATCCACGCACACAGCCAACGTCAGGCTGGTGCCACTCAATGTGTATTTCATAGGGTCGTTAAGGTTGGAAAAGACCTCCAAACACAACCCATCCCACCGTTCCCACTGGCCGTGCCCCTCAGGACGACATCTGGGTGGTTCTTGGTTCCACAGATATTTGGTTGACTGTGTGTGTTTGAGAAAGCGATTAGCTGCTTCTTTAATTCACATGAATATGGCTTTTGGGGTGCTGTGGATCTGGGTGTGAAGCTTAACCACTGGCAGGGTTTTTTGGGGGCTGGTGAGATAGCATCTCCAGCACAGGTGTGAAGCTGGAAGCGGCAGGAGAGTGGCATTAGGAATCAGTTATTTATTCAGAAGGATTTTAGATGGAGGAAGGGTGGTAGGATGGAGGGACGTTGGCTGAGAAGTGGCATGACACAGTCGTATCAGCATGAACTTTTAAGCCCAACCACCATATATTTAAAAATCAGCAATAAAAATGAGATAAAACCCTGTTTTGGGACAGCAGCCCTCAGCACGGTCCAGCTCCCAGCATCCCAACATCAGCACTGCTCACAGTGCCACAGGGCTCATGCCAGGCTGTCCCCAGGTGCCACTAGCTCCAGCCAGGCCACCGGTGGCAGCCGGCCCCATCTGTCCATGGCTGTCCCCTGCCAGGGGACACTGCGGGCGGCTCTAGCAGACACAACAGCTCCTTCGCCTTCGCTTCCTGTGGGGCACTGCAGCCGTCAGGGGGATGTTCTGGAGCACGTCGTGCAGCGTGAACATGCTGAAGGAGATCTGCTCATAGGGCGAGCGCTTCCCATTCTCATAAAGACAGGCAAAAGCAATGGCCGGGCCGCCAGAGACGGGAAACTGGCTGTGGGGCAGCTCCATGTAAGCCAGGTCTGAGTAAGCGCTCGGGCCCTCGTAGATGACCCAGGGCTCAGTCCAGCTGTCTGCATCCCTGGGGAAGGTGCTGAGGTGAACCCCCATGTTGACCCGCGACATGGAGCTGGTGGGGTGTGAGTAGAGCACCCATGTCGGCGCTTGAAAGAAGGGCCCAGGAGTGCCTTGGGGATCCCCTTGGAATGAGGCACAGCTGCGAGGTCCTGCTGAAGTCCTGCTGCCAGCAACCGTGGCAGGGAGTGCCTGCAGAGCTGAGCGGGGCTGAGGGCCGTACACCAAAGGTGCGGGGAAGCCGATGATGCTGCCGTGGCAGCCATGTGGGGGCTCGACCAGCCGTGGGACCAGCTGCCCCCCATGGAAAACAGCCCCGTCATCAGTGCTCAGTGCCTGGACACGGAAGCCCAGGGAGCTGCGGGCGTTGCAGTAGAGGACGTTGGAGCCATCCTCCTCATCCACCGAGACCAGCTGGCACTCTCCTGTCTGCAGGTTGGGGATGAACTCCCCAAAACGCCATCTCTGGCCATGGTCGTCACTGTAGAAGGCGAAAGAGTGCGGGGTGGTCTTGCAGAGCTGCCCGAAGCACTCCTTGCAGTCGATGTGGTAGCTGTAGGCAGGTACCAGCAGCCGGCCGGAGCGCAGCTGGATCCCATGCCCCGGGCCCAGCGCGAAGGTGGCCCACTCTGGGGACAGGGGGACAAGCGTTACCAGTGGTCCCCTCCATCACGAGCCACATTTATGCCCTCAGACCCTCACTGGACCCCAGCCATGCAACATGGGGCTGCGGGCCGAGGCCTTTACTAGCCACTGCACTGGCCCTCCCACTGCCCTGCGTGGCCGCGCTGCTACCTTTGATGGCCCTGCCGATGACCTGCTGCGTCAGGTCAGTGGCTTTGCTCCAGCTCAGGCCCTGATCGGCGCTGGTGACGCAGCAGAGGCGAGTGACATTCTGCCCGGTGACAATCTGGAAGGCTTCGGGTGTCCTGCCCAGCACCGTGATGAAGAAGAGGAAGAGGGTGCCGGTGAACTCATCATAGAGCGGGCAGGGGTTCATCGAGCGGTGGTGCTGCAGTGCCGCCGTCTCCAGCACCCGCATGTCTTCCCACTGCTTGGAGAGGGAGTAGTGAACCCCCAGGACCCTTGGGCCATTCTCCCTCCCCGTGGACCCCGTCCCACCTCCACGTAGCTGCCATAGACGGTGCCACGGCGCAGCACCAGCAGGTTGGCGTGGGCATCGTCGGCGCTCAGCCGCTCCTCGGCAAAGGCCAGCAGCTTGGCCACACAGGGCAGGTAGAGCAGGGCTGGCACGCGGTATGTGACACCAGTGGACTCCTTCTCAAAGAGCACAGTCCGGGCAGGGAAGTGCCGGGAGCCCATGGTTCCTGCAGGAAAGAGAGGGCAGCCCCCACCGAGGTGAGGACTGGGGGGATGCGATGCTGCCGAAAGAGAAGAGAAGGCTGCTCTCCATGCTGCTGGTTGCAACGGGGTTCTGCAAACCCACGCTGGCCAGGGCTGGAATGGGAAATGGAGGGGGCAGAGCTGTCCCCACGCACGTCCTGTGAGCTGAGTGATGGGATCCCATCAGCTCCTCCCTCTGCTGCGTTCCCACCAAAGGCCCAGGGGTGCTGCCTGCCCTGTGCTGTTGGCTGGGGCACTCACCTGCATTCTGTCTAGCGGCTTTGCCCAACGCCCTGCAGATAAAGCTCAGGCACTCACCCGATCCTGTGCAGCGCAGCTCTGTCCCCTGCTGCCGGCTGTGTCTCCCCTTGCGTTGTCCCCCACAGATGGGTCACGGGGCCCAGCAAAAAGCCCTGAGTCAGCAGCAGCACAAAGGCACCATTATCAGGCAGCAGAGCCTGGGCCCCTCGCTGTGTGTCTGGGCTCAGGGCTGGGAGGTAGAGGATGCCAAGAGGATGTGCCTCCTGGCTCCATTTCCCTCCTGCCACCCGGGGAGTGGTGTTGGAGCCTCTGGATTCACCGTAGCCATGCAGTGCCACCCCCTCTGCTGCTTGCTCTGCCCCAGGGAGCTGCTCCAGCCCCCAAAATGGCCCGTTGTGGCCCCCCTCACCACCAGGCAGCTCAATACCTTGAACACCTATGTGAAGCAGTGTGGAACAAATTGCACGTTAGCAAGTTGTGCCACAGCTGTCCTAAAAACTTCCCACGCACATCCCTTACCGCTGACCTGAATGGAAGGGAGGGCACCCTGGTTAAACCTGAAATCCTGCACCATATGTGGAGGCAGGCAGTGTAGAAGCTGGCAATGGGCTGCAGAAACCAGTGCCAAGCCCAGCTGTGGTGTGATGGCACTGCTCTGCTCCCTGTGAATTGGCCACGTGCAGAAGTCCCAGGAGTTTGATTCATTCTCTCCATCACAGTGGATGTGATGTGGAAGTGCCTCCCTGGACCCTTCTCCTAATTGGTGGTGGAGAGTTTGGCTGTGGGAGCAACAGAACGTGGCAAAGCCTCTGCTGATGCTAAAACACCAATGCTGCCAGCCTGGAACACTCATTCCTCTCCTGTGCTCCTGTGCCTTCCACTGCTGCATTCCCTCTGCGCACTCCTGTCCTCATTCCCTTCACTCCTTTTATTTTGGGTTCCTAAAAGCAGGAAATCAGGACTTGCTCTAGTGAGATTTAACCAGCTGTTAAAGTAACGACCTCTATTAAGAAAGGTCAAATGCAAACCAAACGATTGAGCTCATGATTAATGTTTAAGTGGAAAGAAAGTCTAGCCCAGCCCGAGAGCCTACCAGTGCTCAGCAGCACCAGGCTTTCCCCTGCATGTGACAGCAGCGTCATGGACTCGAGCATTACCCAGCTAAGGCTGTGTCCTTGCCTGGAGGCCTTCTGCTACAGTCTCAGCAAGTCTGGAAGGTCCAGGTACATGGTGGCTGCAACCTCAGTACCAAGAAGAGGCCGTGCCCCTCAGAAGGTCTGGCATCCACATAAAGAAAAAGGCGGTAAATACAAAGAAATAAAAGATTACTTTTTTTTTCTTTTTTTTTTTCCCACAGAATGAATGACAGAGTGTGGAAGTAGCTCTCAAATGACCCCCAGCCTCCCCATCCTGTGCAAGAGTCTCATCTCCAAACTTGGCCAGTGCAAAAGGCTGCAGCAGTGGGATGCTGTAGCTGCAAAGTAGGGGATTACGTCTTCTGAGAACTGCTCCACTGCTTGGGAAAGTTTATGGGCTTCCTCTGCTTGTGTGGGTACTGGAGGGAGTAGAGGTAAGACATGTACTGGAGCTCTGGTGCAACCATTTTCTGGCAGTTTTTCAGGGTGTCATTGTCTAAGTCTTGCCTGAGGTTATAACCAAGGATATTTGCCGTCCCTGGCTGGAAAGGCAGGAGAGCCTTGTCCTTGATGTGATCCTTCGCCACAGCCTCCTGGTTCAAGAGGCAGGTCTCCATGAGCTCCTTCTGCCTCATTCGCAGGTCATTTACCTCCTTCTTCAGCTCCTCAAATCCTATGGTCTCCTCAATCCTCTTCCAGAAGCTCTGGTTGAAGTGCTGGTAGAGCTTCCAGTCCAGCGAGCACCACTTTTTTACTCTCTCCTTGCTTTCTGGAGTCAGGGTCTGGACAGTCTCGTTGCTCCTGGAATTGAGTTTGAAGTAAATCACATCATCTAAATCCCAGCACAAGGTGCGTTTCAGGAGGATCATGGACTCATCAAAGTATTCTGCTATCAAGACCAGGTGGAAGTTCTCTTCAGTCTCTTCCAAGATGGACTGAATATACTTTTCGTTGTCCTCTGCGTTGTTATCATAGCCAAAGTCAAACCACATGTTATTCTTGGCGTAGATGTTACTCCTGTAATCCTCCTTAAGGTAATATTTCAGGGGTGATGCCAGGTATTCATTCACGTCCTTGGATCTCCTGAATGCAGGGGCTACGTTCTTGTAGTAGACATAGGAAGATTCCAGCAGAGCAATGGGGTTCCTCAGGATGGTGAAATAGAAGGTGTTCTTTGCCATCACCTTGTGCACCTGTGCGTGAGGGGGGAAGAAGAAGGCTGTTAGGACAGATTAGATTGTCACGTGCCCACATTTTGAGCATGTCCAGGTCCACCACTCAGCTCGGTGTCACCAACAAACTTGCTGAGGGTGCCCTCAATCACACCTGTCCATGTCATTGATAACCATGTGGAAGAGCACTGCTGACCCCAGGGACACCACTCATGACCGTCCTCCATCTGGACATAGAGCCATTGACAACAACCCCCTGGCTACCACCATCCCATCAATTCCTAATCCACCAAGTAGTGCAGCTTTCAAATCCATATGTATCTAATTTAGGGGTAAGGATGTGGTGAAAGGCCATGCCAAAGGCCTTGCACAAACCCAGAGAGATGACATCCTTCACTTTCTCCACGTGCGCCAGGGCTCTTACCTCAGAGGGGTTGAAGCGCAGGTGGTTGCACATGATGTTGTAGTTTTGCTTTTGGGTTTGAAAACCCTCCACAAAATTGGTGATGAATCTCTCTGGGTAACCCAGGTGGAACTCCTGGCCAGCGGGGAGGGCAACTGTGAGTTTGTGCTTCTCAGTGAAGCGGAACAGGATGTTGAGGATGGTGCTGCTGGCAGTCTTGTGGGTCTTGAGGAACATGATGTTGGTCTTGGCTTGGCAGGGCATGGGGGACGCCAGCAGCTCTGCAGAACTCTTCTGGAATCTGCAGGAAGGCAACACATGGGGAAAACAGCCCTTCCAGAGCCATACCCCATCTCTTAAGCTGGCAGCGTCAGCTTAAATCAAGGGAGCTAACTCAAGTGTCACAGGTTAGCTCCTCACTGCACTGTGTGCATCAAGTCAAGCAAATGGCTGCTCTTGCTGTGATAAGACTTACAGGTGGTTCCTGCTACTTGCATGGAAGAATCCCAAGAGGAAGGCAAGTCCCAGGAACAAGTTGACAAAGAGAAGATTTTTGATAGTCCTGGAAAGAGAGCAGAATTTCAGTGGATGCTATCTAGAAGGCCATCTTGCCCCAAATGTGAACCACCAAACTGCTGCCCTCATGACTTCTGTCACTGGGGCCATGATTTCCACATGCCAGGCACCAGCTGTGCCAGCAGCTCTGGGATATGATGCAGGACAGAGAGAAATTGCTATTTTATCCTCATTTTGACCTGCACAAACTGCTTTTTTTTTTTTTGGTTTCTGAGGCCCCAGATTTTGTCTGCTTTGAGTTTATTCTCTTCAAGTGTCTCTCAGCAGCCACCAAGACATAGAAAAGGAGAACTCTGTAGGAGTTATGGGTGTTTCCTTGATAAGAAATCTGAGTGTGCCATGCAATGACAACACTCCACAAGATAAGAGTCAAAAAGCAAAACAATTGACTTTTTTTTTTTAAAGACGACAGGGACTTTTCAATATAGAAGGCTGGTTAATAACACAGCAGTGCCTCTAACACACTTAACACACTTAACTTGTGTGTTACAGGTTACAGCCTGATTCTCAAAACAGATGATTCTCTCAGCCTGGGCTCTCACATTTGGTTTCACCTGCAGCTCCCATGTGATGTCATCAGATTGTCTCCCCTTGGCCAGGTTTTAAATTGCCTGAACTCAGAGCTAGAGCTGTGGTTGGTCACCTCATCCACCAACGCTTTGCCTGGAGAACAAAGAGTCGAGCCTTTCCCAGTACTGATTAGACAACCCCCGTGTATCATCACCAAGTCGTTCTAACCAGGACATGAATAGGCTCTTTGGGAGGTTTGATGTCCACCAGACTTCATCTGACTCTTCTGATCTTAAAACCTTTCTTAACGGTGTACACTTTCAGCCACGGTTTCCAAAATACAGAGGATCTAGCTTTGGGCTTTGGGCTTTGGGTTTTGAGACGACGCAGTCCTTTTTACAGAGTGGGACCATCATGGTTGTGATTTCCCCCTGCCCAGCCAGCAGGAAGCCAGCACTCCCCTGCCTCATTTGGGGACATGTAGTGGGTAGGCAAAAGGCAATCCCAACTACTGTGTTTTCCTGGGAATGCTCTCTATCCTGGGAAAGAGCGCTGTTGGCATCCCAATGCCAAACAACCATTGTCACACCAGAAAAAAAGACAAACACTGGAGGGGCAGAAACCAGGCAAGTTTCTCCAAAGTCTTTCCAAACGTTTCCCCTGTGCGCTGTGCCTGAAACCCTCTGTCTGTGTCAGTGGTATTTGTAACTTGGTGCAAGTTCCAGTACAACCCGATGGGTCTGAGTGGAGAGCCAAAGAAGCAGACCTGTGAAGAAGGAGCAAAGAATGCCATACACAGAACCACGTTGGCTGAACCCTGCATCCTTGCCAGGCCCAGTACGTTTTCACAACCTCCCGATGGCTCTCATGAGCAAAGACGACATAGACAGATAAGATAACAGAAAACTAGAGAGAGCGAAGTCCAACATAAAACAGGGAGCTGCGCACAGAAATACGACAGTCAAAACTGATGTCTAACAGCGTGCCATAAAATGAACAAGAGCCCAAGAATTTTGGGTGCAGGGTGCGGTGCCGCAATGCAATAGGTGGTAGTGCTGCAGAAAGAGGGCCGACCTTGCGCTGAGCTTTGCATTGCGTGAGTGCACTCTCCCCCCTGTGACAGCAGCAGAGCCCTTCCCAAAGCCTGGGAAGCACCAAGCTCTGGTGGGAAATGGCAGCACAACTTCTTCATGAGGAATGCCAAGACGTAGATGGGTCTCAGATTGGGTGTTAGAGAACGTTTCTTCTCAGAAAGAGCAGCGAGGCGCTGCACAGCTGCACAGGGAGCCGGTTGTGTCACCCAGGAGGGGAGTAAACTCTTCAAAAGGGCTGACAATAGCAGGACTAGGGGAAATGGATCCAAGTTGAAGGAGGGAAGATTTAGGTTGGATGTTAGGGGGAAGTTCTTTACAAAGAGAGTGGTTGGGCCCTGGAACGGGCTGCCCAGGGAGGTTGTGGATGCCCCGTCCTTGGACGTGTTCAAGGCCAGGTTGGACGGGGTCCTGGGCAACCTGATCTAAATGTGTATGTTTGGTGGCCCTGCTAGGCAAGGGGGTTGGAACTACATGATCCTTGAGGTCCCTTCCAACCCGGGTGATTCTGTGATTCTGTGATTCTGTGTGATCTGTGATTGTGTCACCATCCTTGAGGTGTTCAGAGCCATGGAGATGTGGCACTGAGGGACGTGGGCAGTGGGCATGGTGGGGTTGGCTGGGGTTGGACTTGGGGATCTGAGGGGTCTTTTCCAACCTTAATGATTCTATGACTTCATCAGTATTTCTTTACTTTTTGTTCCCAGGGGACAGAAACCCCTTTCCTTTGAGTGCTTTATGGGTAGAATTGAGACCTGGGAGTAACACAGAGGGACCAGTGGCTTGCATCTGCTGAACACACCCTGACCCCTTGCCTCGTTCCTCAGCCTTTCACTTAAGGTGAAGCTGGTGCTGCTGTGGTGGTGTCCCAAGGTCTGCCTTTCTACCTGCATGGTGGTACTTGCTAAGCCAGTCTGCCTGTGTCCTTTTTCTGCACCTTTTCTGCAGAATTCAGTGTGTGAGATAAGGTTCCATGTTTGCTCAGGTGTCGTCTGCAAAGTGAAAAGCAGGAGGATTGCACTCAGATGGTTTGTTGGGGCAAATGAGTCAATGTTTGCCTAAAGCATCCTGAGTGTAAGTCATGTGCAAGGTCACCACCCCTATGAAACGAGAAGGAAAGCTGAACTACCTCTTTACAACCAACATCCCCAAGCAGAAAAGATGGGCTAATTGTCCCCCGGTGGCACTGACTCCCACTTCACTGCCTGGTGAATACATGGATGGCAGGACAGCTGTCTTCAGCTCTTCCAAAGGGGCTGAAAGGACAATGGGACCCTGGAGGGACAGGCTCTGGTAACCTGCTTGCTAATAGGGGAAGGAGCAGCCACTGCCCTGAGCACAACATGCACAGGACTTGGTCAGGAAACTGCAATTCTCCAGCCAAGTGATTCCTAACTGTGAGCACGTCAGACCCACAGACACCAGGCACGATGTCGGCTGAAATATCGTTTGACCTCTTCAGGACAGGTCCCACTTATCTGAGCACTGTTTTGCTGTATCTGCTGAAGGTGAGCAGGGAGAGTTCCGAGCATTATGGAGCACACTGAGGCAGTCGAAGCAGTAAGCAGGGCCATTTCATAACTATCAGCTCTGTCAATGGGAGCTCCTGTGGCACAAGGCACAGAATGCGTTCAGAGCACCCCTGTTACCACGCATCCATCGACCAAAGACACCCTGGGCCAAAGTGCAGTACTTGGATGTGCACTGCACGCCTTAAGGTTCGACACACTTCGGTTTATTTGGATTAAGCTGAAAATAACACAGATCCCCTATAAGGAACCGTCTCGACACAACGAGCTTCTTTCAAATTAAGAGTCTTGGGATCCAAGAAGACAAAATTAATCTTTACCTGGAGCAGCGTGTAAACTAGCCGCAGGTCATTAACCACTCATGTGGATTATCCGAGCCATCTAAACAGACCTCCCTGCAAACCACCAATGCTAATTCCTCCGTCTCCCCTTACCTTGAAGTGCACCCATGGGTTTTCATGCTGCCGCCAGCTGGAAAGGATCTCTTCTGCAAATCAGCTCCCAAACTCCTTTTGTTTACAGCCTCCCACAGCTCTGAATGTAAGTGCCTCTATTTCTAGCATCCTATCGCTGCTATAAATGTCTGAGACAGGTGAGGACGAAGGGAGTGGCTCGGCAGTAGGCGGAAGTTAATTAATTAGCCATGAACCGTTTTGGCATGGCATTGCGTTTGCACAGGTACAGTGCTCTTTGCTGAGCTGCCGTAGTGGATGGGGGGTGTGGGGAGGAAAGGACTGAGGCCATCCTTAGCAAAGACAGCCTTCCCTTGAGAACAAGAGCGTAAAGCAGGAATGGTGTGCAGGAAATTCCCCGTCATTTCAGGTTGCACCACTGGCACCAAGTCAGAAATCACAATGACTCGAACTCTTTTCCCATGACAGCCCAATTATTCGGGGCGTACAGAGCACAGACCCTTTGCTGTATCTGAGCCTCGGCAGGAAAACCTTTTGTGTCTACACCAGTTGAGTTACATCGCATGATCCAACCAAGTGACTTCTGGATTTAAGAATGATCGCCATGACCTGTGTTGCACGTGGGTCTCAAAGTCCACTGAGACTTTCCTGGGAAAGCAGGAGCAGCCCTGCAGCTGGGAGGCATCTCCCCATGTCTGGGACCCTGCAGGGCTGGGTGCTGGGCTGCCTCCACTACTTCTGCACATGGCACGGGGCAGCTCCAGAGTTACTCAGGCAGGCACAGACCCCACGGTGCCTCACACAGCTGCAATTATTCTATATTTGCTGCATTCCTGCTGCCTGTCCTGGCATCAGCTCATTGCCTGGAGGGGTATCCACAGGAGGGCAAGGCAGGGAGGGAAGAAGAGGGAGCAGGAGCTGGACAGGACCCACAGCAATGTGCGTCAGTGCCCGACCCTATTCCCTGATTGCCTCCAAACATGCATCTACTGCTGTGATTTCCAGGGACTGAACACAGTAGGGGAACTGCTGATCGTGGGACATAGATGACATTATGTGTAATTTGGACAATAAAATGCTGACGCACATCCCCTAGTCTGGAATAGGGCAGTAAGCCATTGGTTTGGGACATTTATGGCCAAACCTCTCCTATGCAATCCATGGCACCGTCCCTCTCCACCCATGGCACACCTTTCCCACCAGCACACCAGCAGCATGTGCTCACGTGCCAAACAGCCTCCCCTTGCCAGCCTCAATCCTGGTGCTTATCAAGATGCAGAGATTAGCGAGGCATAGGGTTTCTTTCCTTGAGCCAAAGGGCTGCTCTGCAAAGGGTTATTCTCAGCACGGAATGAGCTGCTGGCAACAGGCACTAATTCATTGCCTTCTTTCTCCTGTTAACATTCAGCACATCAGCCGTGTGGTGTCCCTTTCAGGAGCTGGCAGAACCCACCAACCATGGAAAACCATTTTTTCTCACTTTTACAACTGATTCACTGCTCTCTCCTGGGCTGTTGTACAAGAACCGTCTCACCCGCTCAGGTTCAGTTATGTAGAAAACGTGTTGCCGAGGAGAAATACTGAGCTTAGCTGGGGCTGGGTTGCTTTAAGAGCAGAAGCACTGAAGGGCAGCCAGGTGGCACAGCGTTAGCTGGGGCAGGACCCTGCGGGAGCTGCTCCATCCTCTGAGCTGGGATGGGAGAGAGCCACACGCTTCCATGCTGCACCAGGAGACCCTGCAGCACTGAGTGCCCACAGGCACTCCTCATCCTTCCACTGTTTCACTGTGCCCTAGAAAAGTTTGGGACAAGAAGATCTTACAATGACTCCATATTAAAAAAATAACGCACAGATATTACATATGCACTGTCTCCCTCCTACATACCATGGTAAACCAACGGTGGACAGCACCAACAACATCCAACAGATGGCCAGTATTATAGATCCAGGAGAGAAGCTGGCACACAAGCCCATGATACCTCCTCCTGCAAGGTAACCACCCTGTTGTTCAGCTGGGATGGTGCAGCATGGAGCCCTCAGCTCTCCATGTGCAGTCCCTGCCAGAATCCCTGGGCTGCAGCACGGTGTTATCTGGCAGCACGACCCCCTCCCCAGCACTTTCCCTGTGTGCAGCTGAAGAAAAGCAAGACGGAATGTTTCACATCCCAGAATGAACCATTCGTGCACAAAGACTGCATTTTAACCTCTTCTGGGCAGTAGTTTGTGGGGGGAAAAAAGAAAAAAAGAAAAAGAAAAAAGAAAAAAAAATAGGGAGCAGGAAAAAGGCAGAGAATATTAACAACTCAACCCAGAAAGAACAGGTTGTATAGGCTTAGCTTGGCAGAAAGCAAGTCCTGTACATTTCTTCTTTCCTGCCGCCATGGACTTCCCCTATTTTTGCATCATCTGCTGCACAGAGCACAGGCTGGGTGCATTTTGCCTCCTGACATGCTCACTCTGCTTAACCCCCTCCTTCCTGCAGCCCCGGACATTGGGTGGCTGCAGCCTCATTGGGTCCCTATGCATGCCTTGCTCCAGGGACACCGCTAAGCTCACCGACAGCTGTGTAAAGGCTTCGTTGTTAGGATATACCTGATGACTGAGCTTCAGTCCCTCGATGGGAGCATTCAAGGGGCACAAGGCCATTTATGACTATATTGTTTCAAATGACTGCCGGGGAGACTGGAGTTCCTGCTGCTGGAGAGGAGTATCAGCATCCCAGGGCCGCCTGAACTAACTTCTGGCGATAGGAGGAAGCAGAGATGGTCTTAGAGTAGTGTGCAGAGGCCTGAAGATGATCAGCTCCTCCCTGACAGCTCCCGAGGAACAAAAGGAGGGGTAGGACGTGCCTAAATATTGACACAGTGGGTTGCACAATGATGAGAGTTATTTCTGTCAAAAACATCCATGTGGCAAAGCTGAGAGGGTCGTGACCTTAGTTAGAATTTCATTGCGACGTGTGAGGCAGCCACCATCCTTAATTCAATTCAACACCTCATAGAGGTGATGCTCTGGTTCAAAATGGAAGACAATGGCTCTTTAGGATGTTTTTCTGCTCTGGACGGACGATCTGTGATAGCGCTGGGGTTGAGTGATGTACACAGACTGGTGAGCACAGATGTGGCAAACACTGGGAGGCAGGAGAAGACTCGTGGGCAGTGATTTACCCTCGAGCAGCAGCAGGGCGACAGTGTGGTTTTGTGCACCAGCAGTACGTGATGAGCTCTCTGTCATCTCAAAGTAGGCAGGATGTATCCAAACAAAACCGCTCTGAGCGAGGAAACAAAGACAATGCCTGGGATTTGGGGGAGGATCAAGCAAGATCCGGAGTCAACAAGGCTATCCTGTGATACCCAGCAGCTCCTATGGGCTGCCCAAACATCCCTTCTCATGGCCACCAGCACCAGCACAGCCCACATGGGCACACAGCACACACACAGAGGGCACGCAAAAATCTGTGAGTGAAGCAGCCCAGTTAAAAGCAGCCTATTTACACAGATCACCTGCCAGTTGCACTTGGTCTTGTGCTGTCTGCTGGTGCTTTCCCACATCTTCCTTCTCCTCTCACCCTCCTGCTTGAGTGAGCCTAATTTTTTTTCATGCATCTGTTGGAATCAGGGATCTCTCTGAGTGCCAGGCAGCAGGATTCCACTTTCCTACTGATTTCCTTTCCTATTGTCTGCTTCCACGCTGCTGTTTGCTACCAGGCTGCCCGCCAACCGGAGCAGAGCTGGACGTGGGCCTCCACCAGCCCCAAACCTGCCCCTGTGGTAAGGCTGCACCTATGGAGAACAAAAGGAGTTTGCTGAGTACTTTGATGCACAGCAATCTCTGCGTTGTGCACTTGGAGTTGGATACCCTGTCCCCTGTCACTTGTGCACCCCAAATGAGCAAACACCTCCTCTGGCTGATGTCACCTCGCCATTAAATCAGACCAAACTAGAGGGCAAGAGAGCAGAAGTATCCACAGACATTATCATGGGCACGGACAGGACACAAAGCATGAATTCTGTTTCTTCAGCTGAAGATCCAGAGGAAGAGCAGCTCTCAGCCAGGACTCCAGCCGAGGCCTTAGCAGACAGGCAAGAGTTGCTCTGGCCTGGCCACACAGCATCCAGGGAGCATGGATGTGTACAAGGAGTCCTCAGAAACCAAAACAGAAACGGCGGAGCTGAAGGTCAAAGCAACAAATTGCTGTAAAACCCAAATTGCCAACGGCAACCAAAGTCCATCACTGACTCATTGTAACCTTGCAGTCATCTTCCTTCTTTCTGCCTTTCCAAGACCTTACACTCCAGCAACTGATCCAATGTCATTCCCAAAGCCCATCATCCAAGCACATGGAAAGGATGGATGCTGTTTATGACAGTGGGAAGAGGAAGAGCCATTCCAGGTGAAGAGCTGCCAGCCCAGGGCTCGGGTGAAAGATGAGGTACTGCATACTGCATCAGCTCCTTCTTCTGCTGGAGATGGATTCATATCCCCACTCTTAGGTCCTTCCTGCAAAGGACCATGCTGCAGAATTAGGCAGAACCATTTTCCCTCAGTCCTCTTCAATCCTATCCAGTACAAAGATATTGCTGTGAGGCAGGAGCGTTGTGCGTGGTCAGGATGAAACAGCAAATGGAGCCAAAAGAGCAGCCAGGCCAAGACCTTGGCACTCAGTACAGGGCTCTGCAAGTTGTGATGGTGCACAACTCCAGCTGTGCTACTTACAGCCGAGACATTTTCACAACAGCGTTCTGGCAAGGCCAGATTTATCCTTAACCTCCCTAGGCCACTAGCAGAGGCTCAGACCAAGAAGTTCTGGTCCTAATCAAAGTATAACAACTCCTGCTAACTATAAACAGACAGATATAGAAAGAAGACTATCCCAACCCACAGAGAATGAGAGTTTGGCTCTCTATTTTTTAAATAAGCCTTTTCCACTGCTGTAATTTTTAAAAACAGGAACAAAAATCACTTCTGTTACAGTTCCAAAATTATTCTAGAAGCTTCAAAATGTGAAGAAATCTTTATTGTTAGCGGAATGCTCCTTAGAGTATTAACACTGTTTTATACATTGCAATAATTCCAAGATATTTACAGCAGCAATAGTAATCAAAATAAAAAAGTCCTGATGATGATTTACTGCACTTTAAAGCTGTTTGTCCTGAAAGTGAGGAGATTGCACAGTACTAAATCAAACAACAGAACTCACCCTCATGGACAGACCTACACACAGCACAGCCTGCACAGCTCTGCCCCTGTTTGTATGCTGTGCCATATCTGGCTTCTGCCTTTCGGTGTAATGATGCGACCAGCACCTACCTGGGATCCAAGTCTTCCCTACAAAGACAACAGCTATGTCTGCTACAGCCATTTGCCTGCTCCAACCCATAATGCCAAATACAGTCTTCACTGCTGAAATCCAAGATGAGGCTTAAGGGAGTACACAGGGGTTGGGAAGTTTGACCTGTCCAGGAGACGAGCTCTTGGGGAACAGAAATCAGGTGCAGGAAGGACTTATGTGTGCCTGGTTGACAGCCCTGCTCTGCTGTGGTCCTAAAACAACACTGATAAACCCTCCTCATAGATCTGTGGACTCAGATTTGTAATGCTTTTGATGTGTGTATGTCACAGTCACGTACATGAAATGATAGCAAAAATACTGCGGCGCTCCTACAGATGTAGGGTAAGGGTGCACAGAGCAGGATCTGAAACTCTACCACAGAGACAGGCCTGACTCTTGATGCTTAGCACCACGTATCCAATGGCCTCATGCTGTGAAGAAGCCTCAAACGTTGCCAATTAACCAGGGCCCTGCTGCTGCCAGCTGGCTCTGCTGCCAGCTCACATGCCTTGGTACCACCTCACCAACCTCACCCTGACTGAGCGAGTGTGAAGTAGTTCTATTTTTATAAGCAAGGACTCTATTCTCATAATCCTGCAGGTAATTTCAGATAAAGGCAATAATCCTCAAAAGTTCCCTTGCTTCTGAAACTTTGCTGCTCCCTTTTCCCTTAACTTTTTGACTGCAGAATGTACGCAACAAATGGTACAGAGAGGAAAGAAAAAAGGTGATCACCAGAGCTTGAGAGATGTGAGGAATCTTCAGGCATCCCACTACCTAGACTAAGGTGGACATCAACTCTAGATATCACACTCACAGAAGAGCAAGTGGGTAAGATTTATATATATATATATATTTGTGTGCTTGGTGTCAAGGTTCAGATTAAACAGAAAACCCATACTGCCAAAATCAGTAATGTGTTCTTCTTCAGAAAGAGCAGACGCCCTGGAAAAGAGGAAGCACAATCCTTCACTTCTTCCACCACACTAAGGAAGGAAGGCAGGGAACATTCCTTGTGCTTGCACTTCAACCACGAACTGGAGCATGTGGGTCCTGAGCAGATCGCCGTCCTCACGCGATGGTTTCTGCTCAGGGGCTGGAGGGCAGCGTCTTGTATGGATTGAGGATTCCTTTGGGGTCCAACATGGCTTTGAAACGCTGCATTAGAAAGATTGCCTCGTTGGGTTTGCTGTACTGAATGAACTGCTTCTTCTTGAAGCCCAGCCCGTGCTCTGCACTGATGCTGCCATTGTATCTTGCAGTCCACTCGTACACAAATGGCTCGATGGCATCCAGAAGGGAATGGCTGTAGGACTCTGCCGTGACGTTCAAGTGCAAGTTTCCATCTCCTGGAATAAAACATTACACAGGTGGGTCTGTAAGAAAAAATCCATAGCCCTGCAATGGAGAACCACTGCTGTCATCTTTCAAGTAGTCAGACATCATCCAATACATCCAAGTACTCAAACAACAGTGCCTTTGTTACTTTCCAAACCATTCCTTCAGAGAGGGGAAGTGAACTGTCCTTCCACAAACATCAGGCCCCTCTGTGCACAAACAACTCAAATAGGATCTTTGTTTTTCCATGCTTTCAGTACAACCTTTGAGGAAGCGTTCCAAGTCAAGCAACTCTCAAATTCCCACTTCTGTAACTCACAGATTCAAAGAACCGTGCTGCACTAATTATTCTTCCCGCATTAAGATGACATGCCAAAGATTTCCCCAACAGTATTTAATAATGATGATTAGATCTCAATACAGAATTCATTGCTGTACCTATTATATTTGTGCAGTATTCAAAGGGCACTTTGGCACTGCATCAACAGAAACAAAGAAAGAAAAGCATTTATTTTCTCCTTTTGCTGCTTGCGTGGGATGATATTCAATTAAGCACACAGTTACAGGGCATTCAGAAGACAAAACACACAAAGACAAAGAAAAAAATACTCATCCCCCCTCTGGAACCTCTTCTTTTATCTCAGCAAATTCTTACAGTACACAACTTAATCCTCAATGCCACCATCCTCCAAAGGTGGCTGTTATTACGAAAACTTGTCTTTCCATGTCTTTCAAATCATCTGACATCAGGCATGCTGAGGAGTGATCTGGGTTTTGCTGTTGTTTCTGGCTTGGTTTGGTGATTTATTTTTAGCAGAACCCATAGAACAGCTCTGCAAAGTGACTTATCTGTCTCTAGTGTATATAAAATGAAGTCAGTTTCAAAGCATTCTGATCAATGTAAGGGCCTCTTTCTATCAAAAAAAGTGTGAACTCTTTTTATCACTCTCATTTGGAGAGTGAACGACTCAAATGTAACTGATCTCCAATATCACTAATCACTTTGGACAGGAAAATGTTTATCTACCAAATGTGTCTGAGCACATTAATCACACTGATGGTGCCATGAAATACCCTAGATATTTAAACAGAAAACACAGAGCAAAAAGATACAAACAACCACTTTAAAGCTGCAGAGAGGTTAGTGGTTATGCTGCCAGGTCACACCTGCCACTGATATGCAGAATACAGTCTGAAAGCAACGAAGATGCTTATGCATCCTTCTAACAGCTCTCAGCTGTTCAGTCTATGCTCCTCAGTAATTAAAACAATCCACACCTTTAGGAGCTACTAGGAAGGTGCACAGCAAAACTTGGAGGAGAAGAAGAAGTCATCTCCTTTTCCTGCATCTGCACTCACCCAAGTGGCCATAGCCCACCACGTTCTTGGCACTGTGGCCCAGTCGAGCTCTCATGTCAGTCACGAGATCGTACAGCTTTCCCACAGGGAGGGAGATGTCATACTTGTACACACAGCCATCACGACTGAGCGCCTCTGTGATCCTCTCCCTCAGGCTCCACAGTGCCTGTGGGACAAAGATCAAAGGAATCCCAATCAGCCAAGTTCCTCGTGTTCAATACTTTGTGACACGGGGAGGAAAAAGCCCCGACTCCACCCGTAACATCTGATATCCCTCAGTATCCTCTGCCTTACTGCAGACAGCAAGAACAAGTGCCACAGCCATGGGCATCTTCTGCAAGGATGTTCTGGTTTCCCAAGAGGTGGGGATGTGCCTCCTCCACTGATCTGCCAGTGCCCACTTTGCTCCCTCAGACTGCAGAGTCTGGCTCTGACACATCCCCACCTTGGTTTGCAGGACTTCATTCATTCCTGGCCTCTCTGACGATCCAGCTTTTGCTTTCAGTAGTGTTCATGGAGATGTAGGTCCTACCACAACTACTGATATCCCACAGTTCATATCCTCCACTCGTTAAAGAAGAAAACATCCAGTGACAACCCAAACACTCTGGGCCTTTCTTCTCAATAATAAGCTAATAGGTCACTCAGGTGTATTAACTTCAAACAGGATGAACGCTTCCTCATGAAGGAGAGCATTTTTTCAAGCAGATTTGTGCAAGAGGAAATGTTGACTTGCCTTTATTTTCTTATCATCCACTGCCACAGTTCCATCAGTGACTAAACCAGAAGTCATGGCTTGTTCCAGGAAGCTGTTCAATTTTTCTTCATCGTGCCTCAAGTTGGAGCCCGAAGTTTCAATTAAAACATAAAAAGGGCTGCCTGAAAGTGAGGGAGAATAAAATAAGTGGATGCTCTGTGCTACAAGCATGGGATTTTACTGCAGATTCTAGAGTTTCTCCCCAAACTTGGCACTTTTTATCAAGTATCCTCTACCACGCAGATTCTTTGGTGCCAAACAGAAGTGCAGCCCAAGTGGCAATCTTTTATCTGGAGGGCACTTCACTGCTTTATCCACTACTGCTTTCCAAAAAACCAGTATTTTTGTGGGAACCAGTAGGAGCAAAAAGTTCTATCTTTGAAAACTTTTACCAGTCGAGCTTGGAATTGAATACTGGGTATAAAAATTAAGTGGGACTAAAAGCCCTTAAGCAGGATAATGCCACTTTCTGCAGCACAAAGGCTGCTACCTGCATCTGTTCCCTAGACAGGTATCAGTTGTGGTACCTCTCACCGGGTTGGAGAGCCCAAGATGTTTCTCAACCAGTTCCATGCACTTCTCATCCATGAACTCAAAGGCAGACAGGATCTCTCCCAGCATGGCTCTGCAGGTCGTAAACGTTTCCTGAACCCGAGAGAAATCCTGACATCCTTCAGACAAATACAAAGATCAGAAACAAAAATCAATCCTTCAAAAGCTTTTACAGACTTTTTAAAAAGCCTGTATCGTGCTTGAAGTGATGTTTCCTCTAGGAAACAAGAGTCCAGTGTGGGTTGGTTTGGGCTGGGGAAAGGGTTGGAGGAGAACAGCAGGAGGAGAGAGCAATTGGTCTTTACTGTGGCAAGGACCTCTTGCACACTCCAAGACAATTCATAGCAAAGAATTTGCTGCACACTTAGTTCTCAACACGGGAAAGAAAGCAATCCAAGATGTATTTAAAGGCTCTTACGAAAGTTTAGGCAAATTCTTGGGTTCACTGCATGTATTCCATACGTTTGCCCACTCATACCCTCTGAGGAGTTCAGCTGCCTGCTTCCAAGGACATATGTATTAGAAGCAAGCTGTCTGAGAAGCCCCATTTGGCATTTTTGAGAACAGAACAGGTCTCAGTGAAGGTTGCCTCCAAACAGCTCTGCTAAAAAGCTTCAACAAGGACTCCCCTTTCACGACTATTCCCACTCCAGCATACAAATTCACACGTGATGCTTATTAATAGCAGTTCCTACCTAGGAACGCCAGATTCACAGCTTTAGGTTTCTGAGGGCAGAGTATAGAGACAGCTGTGATGACACCTAAAGTCCCCTCAGATCCAATGAAAAGCTGCTTCAAATCATAGCCAGTGTTATCCTTGCGCAGAGATGCCAAACAGTCCAGAACTGTGCCATCTGCCAGCACCTGTGAGAACACGGAGTATCAGCATCAATAACAGATGCTTCATGCACGAAGGCACTTTCTCAAAAGAGCCACAAAAAGAACAATTAAGAGAGGGAGACCGAAAAGGAACTTTTGCCTTCCTAACAGACAGCCAAGAGTAGAACAGCAGGAAAATGATAAGAGGTCGATGTGCCAGGAGCTACCAGGTACTCGCCTTACCACTTCCAGCCCCAACACAGTCCCTCGCAGAGAGCCGTATCTCAGCAGCCGCAGGCCTCCCGCATTTGTGGCCACATTGCCACCGATGTGACAGCTGCCTTTGGCTCCCAGGTCAAGGGGCATGATAAAGCCCCGCTCCTCCAAGTATTCATTGAGTTTCTCTAGGATGCAGCCAGCTTGGCACACCAGGATTCCTGAAACACAGACATCCTGCTACAGGCTGATGCCGCGGAGGAAGGTTCCTCCTGAAGAGGTGGGAAGAGTGCAAGCAGGCGGAACCACCTCTTCCTCTAAAACTTTCTGGAGTTCAATTGAAGCTGTAAGAACCCTGTGCTTGCTACAGGGCATTGTTCCATCCTTCTTCGACCCAAGAGGGCTTCACTACTGATTTAACATCTGCTCATCCGTAGCTCTGGGCATGCAAAATACAGTGATGTTCAGTCAACCTCTGCCTGGCATTCACTTCCCTTCTCACCATGTTTTAAGAACTGAGATACTCAAAGCAGTCTGTTTCCTAGCTTTCCAAACCCAAACAACACGTAAGCTTTCCCCATCCTTCCCTTCCCTGTTTGAATGGTTATCACACACCTCCTCCACCACTGTTGTTCTCCACCTGCTGGGTTTCTCATCTGGGTAACAGGACATACACCATCCTCTTATCTCTTTCTTCCTCTTTTCTGCCACCGGATATTTTCTTACATCTGCTCCTGTTATCACCTAAGGATGGCATCAGCAGCAGGAACAGGGAGGACACGAATCTCCAACGCTCCTTAGGATCCTGCTGGGCTGAGCCTTGCTGACCCCACAGCTGCCAGCTCCCATAAAACACCTCAGTTAGACCCAGGGGTCACTTCTGTGCACCACGTGTCTATGATACTTACCAGACACCGGGTCAAAGCTGATGATCTTGTTCATCAGAGCAGTGGAGAGAATGATCTCATCGAAGACGGGAACGCTGCCCCCAACAAGGCCTGTGTTACCCCCTTGTGGGCTCACTGCCAGGTTCCTCTCATGGCAGTACCTGGAAGGAAACAGGTTTCTCAAGCCTCAGATCTTTTAAGGCCAATAATCCAGTCTATCAGAAGAGTCACTTCTACATCAATGCGCACTGTTGTGAGCGCTCAATGTGCCTAACAATTAAGCAATGTTTAGCCTAAAGATTAAATTGACACAAAGGGGCAGTTTCATTGTAAACATGAGAAAGCACAGCTCCTCACTGCACTCACCCCAGTGCTGGACAAAAGAATGAACATTTGGGGCCATTCCCCTGAACAGATGCTGACATTCAACCACTCCTGCTCTCATATTTCCAAACCCAGGCAGTGCTGTTGGTAGACAAAACAATCTTCTTCCCTTTGCAGATGGGCCCTCCTTGGATCCCTTAACACAACTGCTCGAACTGAGCACGGGTACAGTGTCTAATTTTGACAATCCAGCAGAGCAGAAAAATTATTAATACTGAATCCATTTGCTTATCTCCCCCAATTTCTCTCCTCCACCTTGAGCACTCCAGAATCCCTTCTCATCAATGCCAACACTCATTTGAGAAGTCTGCTACTGCCCATTTGCATTTGCATGGACCTCTGGCCATGACACAGGAATTTTGTTTTGCAGAATAAATCAAAGTTCAGCCTTCGGGCCTGCCTGATGCTACCGTGACACAAAAGCCAAGAGCCAGGGAGCACTGGGCCTATGAAACACAAGGCACATGTTCAAGTCTCTTTCTGCCTTTAAAAGCTTCAGCTCTCTGTGAAAACATTCTAAAAATGAACCTGTACATTCCTTCCTAAGAAAACCATACAGCCACCTTGCTAGTTACAATCTCCTAGCAAACAGCCACTGAACCCACTGGCTGGCCTGAACTATACTCACAGCACATTAGGAACTTAGGTGGTACACCAGATCTCCTCAAAACACACCAAACCCATGGTATCAAGAGCTTCAAAGACATATTTTTTTTTGTCTTTTTACTCCAGCAGGAAAGAAATGGGGTAGTTTTGTCTCATCTGTCAGTACAAAGACAGTGACAAGTGATACTGCCTGCCCAGCAGCAGGCACACAGCTCTGGATTAATAACAGCAGGCAGCGTTCCTGGCTTGGGTGCTGCTGGATTAAAGGGTGTGCAAAAAGATGAGAGTCCAAGGACAGCTGGGACATAAAGGTTACAATGAAGAGCTGAAGTCACCAGAGGCACCACCAAGATACAACCAGCTTCAGCAATTCCAGCGCTCACACGACTGCCTGAACATCCCTTCCCCCTTGTGACCTTCCCAAAGCAAACCTGGGTTTCCTCGCCCCACAGCCCTGTAAGAAAAGCATGCATTACCTGAGAATTTGAGACACCTCTGCTGCTGTCTTTGGCTTCAACAACAGCTCGCTGCAGCCTGCAATGAAAGCAAGGGACTCTCAAGGCAAGCCACAGGCTGTACAGAGAGCAGAACGAAGAAGGTGGCAAGGAATGATGTCTGAAATAGCAACACCCCCAATGCGAGGCACAGTTAATCTAAAGCACTTCAAGCAACTTGTAAAAACCTTTTATGTGTCTACAAACTTGGTTACCAGAGTGAGCATGGGGAAATGTTCTCTATCTTAGGAAATGTTTTCTATCTTAGGACGAGAGGCGGTGGCCTTAAGCTGCATCGGGGACGTCCAGCTTGGATATTAGGAAAGATGTATCAGAAAGAGCAGGGAGGCACTGCACAGCTGCACAGGGAGGTGGGGTCACCGTGCCTGGAGGCGTTCAGAGCTGTGGGGATGTGGCACTGAGGGACGTGGGCAGTGGGCACGGCGGGGTTGGACCTGGGGATCTGAGGGTCTTTTCCACCCGTAGTGATTCTGTGAGTCTGTTCTTATAGAATCTTTGACAAAAGGCAGAATTCACAATGCTCGTTTCTGAGGCTTGGTCAAAAACTCAGAAACTATGAAGCGAACACAATGCTTTTAGGAAAACAATTTGCTTTTACCCTGAACCATCAGGCAGCTCGTATCTCCTGCGAGGAAAAGCCATTCTGTCCGGTCTGCGAGTAGAGACGAGCGAGGTTTCAGCAGCGCTGGGACACCAGCAGCCCCACTTACCTCGGACTGATTTCAGCCAGTCCACATTAGAGGATTTCAGCTCCTCGGGGTTCGAGCACGCCCTGCCCGGCATGAGGCCCTCAAAGAAAGCCGCATCGCCGCTGCCGAGGCGGGCGAAGGGCAGCCGCCGCAGGCCGTAGCGCTCGCAGGTGAGCGGGACCTCCTGGCGG
Organism: Tetrao urogallus; assembly: GCF_951394365.1. Lineage (NCBI taxonomy): Eukaryota > Metazoa > Chordata > Aves > Galliformes > Phasianidae > Tetrao > Tetrao urogallus. The sequence continues at coordinate 4,256,565 of NC_136822.1, forward strand.
CGGGGCCGGGCGGTGTGCAGGGCGTTGCCAGGGCGCTGCCGGGACCCGACAGCAGCGCGGCACGGCCGCCGCAGCTCAGGGGCCGGGCTCTGCGGTCGCCACGTCCCGCAGGATCCCGCCAGCCGCCTCAGCTGCGCCCAGCCGTGCCGCACGGGGCGGCCGGAGCCTGCGGAGATCCCCATGGCCGAGCCGGGGAGCAAACGAGAGGCGCGGCTGAGCCGCACGCCGCCTGCCGGCCTCTTCTGGCCGCAGGATCCCGCAGCGCCCCCCTGCGGGCGGGAGGACCCCGTCCGCGCGCTCCTAGCGCCCGCTTGCCCGCCCTCTCATCACCTCCGACAGCTCGGTTCCCAAAAATATTTTATTTATATCAATATATTCATTATCTATAACGTGATCCAAAAATACAGATATACATTTATTTTTTTTTTTAACTTTACATTCTTCTTTTTTTTTTTTTTTCATAAAAAGATTTATATTCTCTTCCATTTACAAAGGGAACATAGATCTAATTCCTTTAAAAAATAGAGCTGTTGGGTTAACGTCGTTTCACCTCCAGTTTGGCTGAGCTGTAGTAAAGCTGAACACTTTGGTGCATTGACAACTGTCAGTGGAACATTCCTCTCCGCACCACAGTCTGTCCATCCTTCTCCATAAGGGTGCATTTAACACTGTACATTCAAAATTCAGGAGAAAGATTTTAACTCTTTTGCGACCAGAAGTGAAGGCTGTGGGTCCCCCAGCCCAGGGGCAGGCTGGGCTTATTGCTGGTGTGGGTTCTGAGGACACATTGGTGGTGTCACGCCGTACGGAGCAGCCAGGTCTGCACCACGTGCTGATCCTGGGTCCTGCTGAAGAAGCTTCCTTCCCTTTGAGGATCGATGCCAACTTCTAGAATGTTGTTTGATTTTTTTTTTTTGCTTTGCTGGTTGAAATGGAAAGCATCTGCTTTTCCAAGCCCAAGAAAGCACATACTAATAAAGTACACTTTGCTGTCCCACCTGACCATCTTTCCCGAGTGTAGAGCAGTCAGCTTGGCACTGACCTGCACAGCTGTGCGTTTCCATACCTGCAAGATCTCCCAAGAGGCACAATCTACTTTTGGATTTGTTTCAAATCCAACGCTTGATTTACAGTGATACCATGACTGTTAAAGCCTTGGGAGACAAGGGAAAAAAGTTTACAATAGCATTGGACAGAAGGAGAAAACAGAACTTGGGACAGCATCATAGCCTTCAGGTCAGTCACCCTTACGAGGAATCCAGTGTAGCAGGTCAGTGAGGTACAGGCTTACTGCTGGTACTGAATTACAGGCTGGCTCATGAGGTATCGCAATTATATTTACTCCCAAAACAGAGGCAGAGAGGAGGAGAAGGCTGGCTGTATTTCTAAGCCCAGCTTTGTGAGATTGTGCTTTTCCTCTCCCTTCCCACCAGCGTTCTGTTTCTAACCTGTCTGTGTAGTTTCGGGATGCTTTTACAATGGCAGCAATGACAAACATGCATCTTCCTGTAAACATCAACTACAGAAACTTCATATAAAACGTGGAGTGATGCAACGCAGCAAAGTTGTACAATGCCACACTTCCAACAAAAGGACCTTGCAGACAGGCTTTCTGCACAGCAGATACATCAGAAGGTTCACAGAAAATCTGTCTCAGTACCAAAAGGTTTCTCTGCGACAATCCTAACATACCTGCAAGCAGCTACAAACCCAGAGCAAAACAGGAAGGCTAAACTGGCATGAGCTGAGTTCTAATTTCCTTCATGGCAAAACACAAATGAGAGGGTCAGGGCAAGACAAGAAAAAACTTTTTTCTTTTGGAAGCTGGTGCCAAAGTCAGATTAGATTTGTTTTGTTTTGGTTTTCTTCCCTTCTGTACTGTTTATTCAGGTTGTTTTTAAAGCAGAAGAAAGGGCTTATCTGGAAGCCTTTCCAACAGCCTGTATCAAGAACTGGTATGCAGAGCAATATGCAGATGCCATTAACAGCCATCACAGGCTCACAGACCCTGCTCCATCCTGCTGCAGGGCTTTTTGCTTTGTTTCCTCCCTCCCCTGGCAGAACAACCTTTACCCACAATGTCTCTGTTGTGGGCAGTTAAGCCCCATAAGACAGGAGATACCTAAAGACAACAGTTATCTGTTCTTCCCTCCACTTCTGCATCCACTGTTAACTCAGAGGAAGGAGAAAAAAAAAAACACTAACAGAAGACAGAATTTGTTTTCCTACTCATGATTTCCTTCTCATCCTTTTGCTGCAGCAACTGACACTGTGATGACAGCAAGCATTCACATTCGAGATCTGAAAGGCAGCTTCAAGAGGTCAAGAGCTGACAAACTTGCCCCCTTGAAAAAGACATGCAGTAATTTAAAGACATTCCTGCTGCACTGCCTTCTCTAATGGCACTTTTTCATAGCAAAAGCTACCCAAGAACCAAACTCCCACCACATTACCACACGGCCACCCCTCAGCTTTGCTGCATCATCACTGCCACGTACACATTGTCCTCACAGAATCTCCCCTTAAAGCTTGAGATATAACAGAAAATCAGGCCTTCATCTTTCTGTATGAATAAATCGGACCCCCTATCACAATACTTTAGGTTTCAATTTCACAGTAACACGCTTAAAAGCAATAAAAACTGACAGGAAAGGTAACTTGTTTTCTCAGTACTACTGTCAACACTGCAGGACAACTCCTTTGATATTTAGAGGTTTTGTTCCAGAAGACACAAGCCTTTTACAGAAGGAGGTTAAAAGCCATAAAGTTTGCTTCTGTTGAGGCTGTAACGTGGATGTGAGCAAAACCAAGTAACAGAAAGGCAGTGCAAAGTTAGACAGAAGAAATTCCCCAAATGAGAAGATATGGTCTTCTCTCTCTCCCATGCTCACCCTGCCAAAAGTAAGCACAGCATTTGGCTTTGAGGAAAACAGACACTGTAAAAAGCCAATAAGCTTTCTTGATCCTCTCTGTACTACAAAACTGCACAACAAATGGGCATCACACCAAAACAATGGAGTTAATCCTTTCCTGTAGGCTGCATGAGAGAGAATTGCTTTTTCTGTCATGCTAAGCTCCAAGTCTGAATGTCTTCAGCGATGGTATGCATCATACTGAAGAGGTGGGTATCTCAATTTCCTGCAGTGCCTCACAGGGTTTAAGAGACTCCTAAAAACAAGCAGACTACAGCTATGGGCTGTCCTAGCACTTCAGAGTAACACTGATCTCAGTGCTGTGCGAGAGTAACATAAATAAAATCCCTGTGGCACATTCCTCCCTTCCCAAAGTCACTTTTCACAAAAGAACGGGAATTACAACTGGACAATTAAATAGCATATCAGAAACGGAGGAGGGCAGGTTTTAAGATCACAATCGAAATCAAAGATGATATTGCAACATGAAGGAAGGAATATATTAAAACTCTTCTTGCCTCACAGGAGGTATTCCCCTTTACTTCTTACTTTTCTTTTTTTCCTGAACACAGCGCGGACAAAACCTACAGAGAGAAAAAAAAAACAAAACAAAACTGGCTGTTAATTAGTACCTAAAATTAACAACGTATTACTCGGGAGCCTTTCTATTACTTGGAAATGAGCGGAGGTGGTGTTAATTTTAGCCAACTGCAACACTTCACATGGCATGCAGCAAGATTGGGCAGAGAGGGAAGGAACTGTATGGAGTCTGGTGGGCAGAAGGGTCAGCACTAGAAGGCTTCAGGGGCTCACCTGCCCCTCACAGCTCGGAGTCACTCTATTTCATTCACCCACAAGTTATTCCAACTGAATTCCTCAAGGTTGGTACATCAACTTCCTGCAGAGCTAAAGGAACAAGGATACCCCGCTCCAATTCCTCCTCTCCCTCCAATGATTGCAACCAGTGCACCTCTGCATTACCTCACTTCTAATACACAACTTACAGTTAGACTAAGAAAGTCACCAAACAAAAAGATTTGCATGTCTTTAAAAGTCTGCAGACTCAATAAGCAGCTGGTCACTCAACTGCATGCTGCCACTGCAATATCTGATTGGAATGCAATGACCAAGTCATACTATTTGCTCCCACTTAATGCAGTAGTGCTGTCGGGTTTCCTCTTAAAATTTTGCTTTTGTTATGTGAATTGAAGAGTGTGGCATTTTAACTGCAAAAGACAACCTTTAGCAAAGCTTTTGTCCTTTGCAAAAGAAAGCAAGCACAGAAAAAGCCTGTGACTCTTTCTAAATTGGGCACATAGGTAGGTGAAGAAACTGTAGTCTTAAATTGGGCTCCCCTAAGCAGAATAGAAAGTATTCTTTTCCCAACCTTAATCACAGCGACAAATGCAGACATGAGATGTAAGCTGTACACGCTGACAAAAGCCTAAGCTCATGAATTGCTCTGCTTATCATGAAATTTTACATGCCTGGGTCCTTGTTTTGCTCCCACGGAAATCTAAGGAAGTAAGACTCCTGTGGAAACAGCCTCTAGGAAAAACTGTCCCCTTACCTTCACATAAAAGCAGTCCCAAACCCAACATGATGTAAACCTCTGACCACAAGAACAAAGTTCCTTTGTCAGGAAAGGTCACCATGGGGTTTCAATTCTGTTTGTGATTCTTTTCGAGAGAAACTGCAGCTTGACAGAAATCAAAAACCCGTGTGTCCTTACCATTTCCCTTTTGGTTTGGTGGTGAGGTCCACACAAGCGAAGTGGAACCATTCAATGGGGCACTGCAAAACAAAGGAAAAACCCACAGAGGAGATGCTTAGCATTTTACCAGCACTACGTTCACTTCAGATGATCAAATTAGCAAGCACCTCCCTTGGATTTCACTGGGCTGTGATGCTGCAAATCATTTCAAAAGACACGGGGTGCGTTTTGATGATAAAATCATAGAATCATAGAATCACCAAGGTTGGAAAAGACCTAAAAGCTCACCCAGTCCAACTGTTCACCTATTCCCAATAGCTCCCACTAAACCATGTCCCTCAACACAACATCCAGCCTTTCCTTGAACACCCCCAGGCTCGGTGACTCCACCACCTCCCTGGGCATCCATTCCAGTGCCTGACCACCCTTTCTGAAAAGTAATACTTCCTCATGTCCAGCCTGAATCTCCCCTGCCGTAGCTTGAAGCCATTCCCTCTGCTTCTATCACTGATGACACGAGAGAAGAGGCCGACCCCCAGCTCACTACAACCTCCCTTCAGAAGTTATAGAGAGCAATGAGGTCTCCCCTGAGCCTCCTCTTCTCCAGGCTGAACATTCCCAGCTCCTTCAGCCTCTCCTCAGCAGCCCTGTGTTCCAGACCCCTCACCAGCTTTGTTGCCCTCCTTTGAACACGTTCCAGGGCCTCAATATCTTTCTTGCAGTGAGGGGCCCAAAACTGGACACAGTACTCAAGGTGCGGCCTCACCAGTGCTGAATATAGGGGAACAATCACCTCTCTGCTCCTGCTTGCAACACTGTTTTTGATGCAAGCCAGGATGCCATTGGCCTTCTTGGCCACCTGGGCACACTGGCAATCAAGCAATAAAGCAAGTGCTTACATCTGGGTTGTCGCAGCCAATCATCTCCCCGTAGGACACCTGGTGACACAAGCAGTAGGTGGGCTCGTTGGGGTCCACAGGCATGTCCAGGACGTCTGAGGGATGCACTGACAGGATGGTGTCAGCAAACTCGGAGCTGCGGACAAGGCCAAAGCACTTGTCACTTACAGGTGACAGAACATTCCCAAGAGGTGGGAAAATTAATTTGCAACAGCCATTTAAATCGTTTTTAAATCAGAACGTGGGTTTGAGCTAATACAAAAATACGAGCTTGACTGTAAAGGATTGAAAGACTGATTTGTAGATTCTAAGAGTACATGACTACAGTAACAAAATTCCCATACACCTCACTTCTGCCTGCAGTCAGAATAACCTGATTATTTTTTTTTTCCCTAAGCCATTTTAGTACACACTCTTCTCTCCTTGTCAGGTATGAGGGAACCATCTTGCTCTGAGGAGCTTTGACACAGCAGTAACACTTAACAGAAAATACTTCCTTTCTTTTCAACTTGCTCCTCCATTTAGCTAATTGAATATATTGGAATTAGCAGGGTCCCTTTAAAAAAAAAATCACATGCCAGAGAGGTTAAATGCCCTCCTTCCTTGCTTCACAGAACAGAACTACATTATTCAAGACTATTTAGGAGACAGCTGCTGTTTAAAAACAACCATGAAAACTCTGCAAGATCTCTATAACAGCAACACAGCATCAGCATTTGTCCCAACAGGAAAGTGTTTCTTTACAATGAATATCACAAGCAACTGTTAAAAATAGCTGCATGACAAAAATCAAGGGTATTTTCTCCCAGCTTGCCAACAGCAACAGAGACTCTGATCTCGTCCTTCCAGACAGAGGGCATTCCAAGCATGCTGGGTTTCCACGTGGCAAGCAAGGAGTTAATTAGTCAAGCTAACTTGTCTTAAGGCGGGCTCTAATTAGTGAGACCAGAATACTGGAACACCACTATCATCCCAACAGGAGAGTCATAAACAGGGTAACACAAACACGAGGAAATTCATGAAGTGTTGAACCCAAGCCATCAGAAGTGTGACTGGATACTTCTTACCCTCCTTTCAGCTTCTTTTTCTTTGGTGTGTCCTCTTCAGAGGTCCGCTTACCTCGACCACGAGAGCTTCTTTTGTCTTTCTGACTTTTTCCCTCTGTAGAGACAGATAAAGCATTGCTTCAATCAGTTTGAATACCATCGTCAGGCGTTTTTCTTTTGGTGCATTCACTGTTTTGAAATCTGTCTGTCACATGCAACTGAACACAAACACTGATTATGAAATGCACATACACTCTTCTGCCACAAACGCACCCATCTTGCAAGTAATATCCCCAAGTGTCTAAATCCTACATCTGCAGTTTTGGCAATTCATAGAATCATAGAATGGCCTGGGTTGAAAAGGACCACAATGCTCATCTAGTTTCAACCCCCTGCTGTGTGCAGGGTCACCAACCAGCAGCCCAGGCTGCCCAGAGCCACATCCAGCCTGGCCTTGGATGCCTGCAGGGATGGGGCATCCACAGCCTCCTTGGGCAACCTGTTCCAGTGCCTCACCACCCTCTGGGTGGAAAAACTTCCTCCTAATATCTAGCCTAAGTTAGACCACCGTATTTTATATTAGTCCACAATGTCACGCAAGACTTTAAATAGCAACATATTTGATTAAATACACAGATCTTCAAATCTAAGTGACAGACTGAGGCCAAGACTGTTAAACTCAATAACTGCAGGAACCACAGGCTGAGCATCAGTTCAGTATTGTCATAGTTAGTTCTCCCTTAGCCAGTAGTGCCCTTACAACCAGCGACCACTTCAGGACACTGACAAGGAGAGCCCAGCACTAAATCTTCTCCTTCTCCTGTTTATTGCCCAGTGCAACTCTATAAATACCTGAAGAGCATTTAAAATAAGTATGGGATTACACCATAGCGTCTAGAAATGACAGTCTACTCTGCACCCAAGGCCCTCTGCTTAGACATGCCCAGTGCTGGAAAAGGCTGTTAAACACACAACATTTACACACTTTTCGGATTTCGTGATCCAGAGCTTTCGAAGTCACTGCCCTCCAGTTTATCCTTCAGATCCGCTTCAAACCGCGCCAAGTCCGCATCCAGCCGGCGGATGTGCTTATCCACCTGCACAGAGAGGAAACCACAAACTGAACTAAAAACACAGAAACACTCCCAGAGCAAAACAAGGAAGGTCTGGTAGCTTGGCTGCTCTCCCTAAGAACATGAATGTAACAGCTCAAGGCAAGGCATGAAGGGCATATCAGACTGGAAAAGGGAAATGGTGTACACAAAGGGAACTGGAGCACACAGAGAGAGGAAAAAATGCTGAAGAAAAGCAAGCGGACTGAACCCACATGCAAGCAAAAAGAAAGGAAGGAAAAGGGAGTGGGGGAAGGAGAGTCCAAGCAACCAGACCAACAGTTCGTAGGACAGCACAGAAAGATTTTTTTAAAAAGTTCTCTTTCTGCCACTTTGAAAATACATTATTCAGTTGGTATCCATTACGTGTGTGAATATTTTCTGTGGTATTTCACTAGCACACTATTTAATGAAATTTAATAACGAAGACAGGCTATCTCCAATATCGTCAGTGCACATTAGGTGTCTTCTAACCTCCACAGTAATATGGTTTACAGAACAGAGGTGCAATAAAGGTGTTCAAACCTTCACCCCCACCCACAAAACAGCTGTGCTGCTGCAGTACCTATTCATGAAGTTGGTGTTTACCCAGGAGACATGAAATTATTTCCTTTTCTGCAGTATTTGAAGTACCGCAGCTTTACTAATTAGAACTCAAAGCATCCCTAGAAGCTACTTACAGCACACTAAGTGCAGACAAAAAAGGGATTCCCCTCGCTTAAAGTCACTTACGGGATAAAATGCACAGAGAATTACTCAAAGAACAGATAAATAGACAGGAGTCAGTGCAGAAGAGGAGAAAAGTGGAGATCTGCACCTTCAGAAATGCCATTTTCCCACTAAGCCCAACAGGCAGAGCCGGACCTCTGTCACACAGGAGCTGACAGGGTTCCATGCCTTGGGATCCAAGGCAACCAAGTGGAAACGGTTCCCTCAGCTCCTACACAACGTAGCTTGGAAGCTGACCTAAAAATTGCTGCTTATGACCAGACAGCCCTAAGTGAATGCCTGGGTGAGAGGCAGGTGGGCAGGGCGAGCTGGCTGTCAGTGCTGCTGCCAGAAAAGAAGTCTACTCGACACCAAACCCAGCAACACAAGGGCAGGAGTTCGGGGAAAGCAAAAGCAAGAGAAGCAAGCTGGAAAATGAATACTTTGTTTCGGTAAGATACTGAAGGCAAATACACCAGCAGAAGGACAAACAGAGCCGTGCCTTCAAAGCCCAGCAGCAGCCCCAGCCAAACGGCGGCCACGCAGCGGTGTGACAGCACTCACCATCTCGTAGGTCTGCATGGCCAGCTGCACTTTGTCGTCGCTGTACTCCTTGCATTTACTGTAGGCGCTCTGGATCCTCCTCAGGTGCTCCACTCGCTGCTCGGCTGACATGTTCTTCACCGACTCGATGTACTCTGCGGCCAGGCGGTCAATTTCGGCTTTCTTATCTGTAAAGCCCAGACGCCGCACGCACGCGTGAGAAAGCCGTGCTCCCAGAGGGAGCGTTATTTCCCCCCCCCCGGCTGCCCGCGCTACGGGAAGACCCTGCACACCTTCCGTCCTCTGGTCCAGCTCCCGCATCAGCTGGAAGTTCCGCTGCAGCTCGCACGGCAGGTTCTCGATGCCTGAAACAAACACGCAGCGCCATCAGGGCCGCTCCCCTCGCGGCAGACCCACGCGGGGACTCCCGGCGCTCCCGCCCGCCCCGCTCGGTCCCGTGTCGCGGCGCGGATCCCGCCCGGCCGCGGCCCCGCGCTCACTGTCCAGGTAGTGCTCCAGGTACATGGCGGTCGCCATCTTGCGGCCCGCGCCCCGCCGCCGACAGCCGCCCGCCCGGCCCGCAGGACACGGGCCGCGGCCCCGGCCTCATCGCATATTCACGAGGCGCTCCGTGCCCATTGGCCGCGGGGGGCGCTCCGCGTTGCATATTCATGAGGGCGGGGCCTAGATGTCGGTTCGGAGGACTTTGTCTCTATGGCTCCTCGCCGCCTAGAGCGGCGATGGCGGGAAGGGGAAGCGGTGAGGGGAGGAGGGCAATATGGCGGGCGGGCGCGGCGCTTTAATCGTGCTGGAAGGGATGGACCGCGCCGGGAAGAGCACGCAGAGCCGGCGGCTGGTTCAGGCGCTGCAGGCCGCCGGGCACCGCGCCGATCTCCTCCGCTTCCCGGGTATGGGTCTCGGGGTGCGGGGGGCTCCGCTGGGAGACGCGGCCGGGCCGCCGACCTCTGGCCCGCTTGGTTACAGAGAGGACGACGGAGATCGGGCGGCTGATCGGCGCCTACCTATCGAGGGAGAGGGAGCTGGACGACCACGCCGTGCACCTGCTGTTCTCCGCCAACCGCTGGGAGCACGTGTAAAGGGCGGGGAGGGGGACGAGGGGCTGGGGAGGCAGGCACAGGCGGTCACAAATCAAGGCTGCGGGCCGCGGGGCGAGCTGTGGTGCCCAGCCGAGGGCTTCGGTCCTGAGAGAGGCTGTGCGGGCTGCGGCCTGGTGAAGGAGCGTGGCTGCGGGTCCACACTGCGTTCCTATTGCCCTTCCAGCCATAAGTGAACTTCCCCCTCTCTGTTGGGGTGCTCCTTCTGAGTCCCGGCCAGCAGCTCCCTGCCTGCTGCCACTTAAGGAAGCCAATGGAGTTAATCATTCACCCCTGCCACGCCTCCATGTCACCGCCTGGATTCTGAATCATAGAATCATTAAGGTTGGAAAAGACCTCTAAGATCCCCGAGTCCAACCCCGCGTCACCGTGCCCACATCCCTCAGCGCCACATCTCCACAGCTCTGAACGCCTCCAGGGATGGTGACTCCCCCACCTCCCTGTGCAGCTGTGCAGTGCTTCACTGCTCTTGGTGAGATGAAATTTTTCCCAATATCCAACCTTCTTTCAATGCACCATTGCTTCATGGCAGCCCAAAGGGACTGGACAGATCACAACATCACTGGGCCTGGGGCACATCCTTTGGTGTAGTGAACTGCAGCAAGAAACATTGTAAATAAGAATGCTTTTCTCTGTCAGAAGCAGTATATCACAAGCCTGTTGCATCGCTTATGGAGGATGGAAGACTGAGCTGTTTGTGCCCGGCTGTTGCTCTGATCAGTGATCCTGCGTGTGAGCTGTGGAGCTGCTCTGAGCAGTATCCTGCACATGCATCTGAGTGTGCGTGTTCTGAAGGGGTATTTCCTTTATGCCATAGAAGGCAGAGCACAAATAGTAATTGATCCATGATTGTTGTCATGGATAATGCTGATGTTGCTCATGATCACACTTTGTGATGAAGTACGTTAACAGACAAGTGCCAGCTTTGTGAGCTGTCTTTACATAAACTCTTTTTATTTGTCTCTCTGTTGACTATTTTTTTCTCCCTCTTGGTTTTCAGAACATCAATGAAAGAGAAGCTCCATCAAGGGATCACGCTTGTAGTTGACAGATACGCCTTTTCTGGAGTGGCCTTCACAAGTGCGAAGGAGGTGAGTGGGGAATGTAGCAGGCCCTGCCCCTCTCTGTATCTGGGGAAACAGGAGATATGTAGAAGCTTGGTCTGGACTTCAGTTTCTGTGGTCTAGGCTTTTCCTGTGGGGAAAAAGTGGTTTGGAACTGAGGGATGAAAGGGATTTCAACTTAGGTATTGACGTGGCCTGTTTGCCTGTGTGCCTGTGTCTACCCTAGAAAAAGTAGAGGAATGTGTTAGGTTGCTCACCAGTGTGGTAGGCTCACTCCAGTACCATACTGGGGAGCCCCAAACCAGACATAGTGCTGAATAGAAGAGAAGGATTCTTTCCCTTGACCCACCAGATGCACTCATGCTTATACAACCAAGCTGAGTAAGCCTAGGGTAGGTATTTAAAAAGGAGTCTTTGTGGGCTGTGCCATACTAAAAGTGCATGACATTTATGTTCCAGAGCAGCCTTCTTGTGGACCGATAGCAGCTGTGTGGAGACCTCAGAATATGACTCAGTATTTCCCCCTGCTGGGCTTTGTGGAAGAGGTGTTAAAATCATTAGCTTTACTTAGCTTCAGTGAGAAGCTGAGAGGTACACAGTGCCTGGAAAAATCTGGATTCCCAAAATTACAGGGTTGAATTCACAAATATTAAACTGGAATATCGCCTTTTCAGTTCGTAGCACTATGCTCAGCGATCTGTGCTGCATCCCTATGACTGTCCCTCCCTCAATCCCACTCTAGCTGCCCTTCTCTCCCTTGTTCTCATTCCTTTTTTTTGTCACTTCAGACTTGATTTTCTTTGTTTGGGACAGAACTTCTGCCTGGAGTGGTGCAAACAGCCTGATGCTGGCCTCCCAAAGCCAGATGTGATTCTCTTTCTTCAGCTGAGCCCAGAGGAAGCAGCAGCACGAGGGAACTTTGGAAAAGAACGTTATGAGAATGGCCCCTTCCAAAAAAAAGTTCTGCAGTCTTTCCATCATTTGATGAATGAGAAGACATTAAACTGGAAGGTGAGGAAATAACCCTGAGGGTTCTGTCATGGACTGGGGCTGGGAGGAGGGTCTCACGAGAGCTCCTGAATTGCACACATTGTATCCCCATGCTTCCTGTCCCTGCGAAAGGGCAGGGGGTTGTGCTGGAGAACCAAAGGCACAGTGGCCTGTGGGCACCTGCTACTCTGGGACACTTTAATGGGCCCTGTTGGAGTCAGGGGAAGAGTTTCTTTTGTTTTGCACAAAAACTTATTTGGAAATCATACTCCTTAAGGACAAGTTGACAAACCAGGGTAAAAAATAGTGAGACACACACCCATGCTCCTTCGTATGTTTCTTTCCTTTCTATCCTGCAGCATCTGCTAAGGATGCTGAAATCCTTAGAGGTTTTGGGGCCTTCCTGCAGCTTCTCTCTCCCTTACTGACTTTCCTTTTCACACAGCCAGTCTTGACCAGCATTTACTATCCTGCTAAACAAGAAGTCTCTCACAACACATGATCTCTTGTTTCATACTCCTACATCACTTTTCCTTAGTCATCCCTTGGAGCTATTTCCAAAGGGCTGCACAATCAGCAGGCAGAAGAGCAAGCATTCCCTATTGATCCTGAGTGCAGGTGACCTTGGCAGAGGCTTTTCTGGTCTGGACAACCTTCTTACCATCTCCATCATTCTGTTGGTACTCAGCCATGAGTTACAGGCAGCATTTTCTGTGTAGGCTGTAGCTTTCAGAGATAAAGAAGTACACATTATGGTTAAATCACTAGTCACCATGGGCTGGATATGTATGCAAAACTGGATGTATTGCCAAATGATCAGACTGCATAAGGCAAATGTGGTTTGTCACAGCCCACTTCAGGTAAACCTGATTCTGTACCATGGGAGAGTTTGTATGCAGCAGAACCTGAAGGAACAGTTCCCAAACTAGGAGATGTATTTTTATTCCAGTAAATGTCATGTTAGGAAACAGCCTTTCCTACATCATAATGACTAGGTAAATGGGCTGATGAAAAACTCATAACGAAGCACTAAAACTAAAAGAAGAAAAATAAGCATCCTGTCAGAATAATCATATGAAACAATACAGAACTTACTTTATGTCTAGACTGCAAGCTCTGATTTTTAAGAGATTCCAGCAGAGGAATGTATTTCCCTGATTACCTGTCATCTGTTATTTCTCTTTTTTTTCACCTATCCACTATGTAAAAGGAGTTTTCATTTAAAGTGTTGGCAACGTGTCTGCTTAAAATCCCCCAAACTGCAGCACTATTAAATAGGTACATACCAAAAGAGAAGATGGAAGAGGTGAGAGGTCCCTGAAAGGAGTACAGAAATCCCATTTCAGTGCCCTTTAACAATTAGCATTCCTGCCTATTTCTCCCTCAGCATCACATAGAATAATAGATACCAAAATAATAATAGATTGCCAAAGATCCATTTAGTCCAAGACATGACATGGAGCTCAGTGCTATCAGTTAGAAAAATAAACTGAGATCAGCAATCTGCTTGATGTTGGGTGCTCACAAAGCTGAGCTGTTGGTTGTGCCATAATGAGAAGACTGCTGTTTAATTACAAAATATATTTATTGCATAGCCTCACAGCCTGCTGCATGGTGCAGCACTGCACAGGTCGTCGTGATAAAGCTGCACCTGCTTTCATCTTTTAACCAGAGTCTTTCCTTCATTTTGGGTACTGGTGAGTAATCGTAAAGCCGTGGAAACACAACTCTCACCAGTTCATGTTGATTTGTGGTGACCTGCAAAATGCAATTCTGAAGGTGGAACTCCCAGTTAAAAAACATCTGCTGATAAAAGCACATGAAATGATGTTGTGTTTATGACCGAAGTTCCCGCAGTCACACAGGTGCAGTGCTGTTTCTTAAACATCAGGCTCAGCGGACGCCAGAATCACACCGTGCTACCAGTTTGCAGTGTTTAAAAAAAACAAAACACAAAAGAACAAATTAAAACTGGCAGATCACAGGGACTGGATTTGGAGAGGTTGTTATTCTGGATGGAGTTCATTTTGAAGAACCTCTGAGGGATGATGCACTGATGTTTCTGGGGCGCTACAGTACATAGTGAAGAATGTTTACCTGGCTTGAGGTCAGAGGCCGTCAGCAAAAAGCATGCAGCAGTGGTGTCTTGTTTCCCTTCATCTTCTCCACATCTGCTTGTTAAATGTATGTTCCGGGTGAAACAGACTTTCCAGTTCCACTGCAAAAGTAGTGCACAAGAGGGGTGATTAGCTCCTGTCAGTGCTTCTGGATGGTAACAATTTTGAGTAAAGGGGGGGAGCAGAAATAACAGGAAGATGAGTTTTTCCCATATTGGAAATTGAGGAATGTTTCTATGCTTTTGGTTGTTTTTTTTTTTTTGTCTTGGAAACAGACAATGGATGCTTCAAAGAGCATAGAAGACTTGCACAGAGAAATCAAGAGCATTGCAGAGAAAACCATGCAGGAGGCTAAGGATAAACCCTTGGGAGAACTGTGGAAGTAGAGCAGTGCAGGTCATTCTCAGTCCTAATGAAGACTCACCTCTTGGACCTTCTTTGGCCGGATGATTCCTACATCACCTTCCAGTAACCACACCATAGGTCACGATGTATTCGTATGGGTCAAGCTTGTCCTTGTAACATCCTCTGCTCCTCTTCCATTCTGCATAATCCCCAGGGCCTTCTTTGTTTTTTTTATAAATGAACGTGTAACAGTTCTTTTGAAACAATTCCTCCCTACCTTAAGTAGGATCTCTTTTTTTGTAGGCTGTCCTTTAGTGCAGATGTGGCAACTGAGCTGAGTTTCCACAAACGTGGACAGCTTCAGCAGGTGAGGAACAGCTTTCCCATACTTGAAGTTCCATGCAATGACCGTGTTTCTGGTTCTGTTTCTTTAGTGGAATACATCCCTGTACTGAACCCAGCTTGTTTTTACAATAAACTGCTCTTCTAAACATTTTGTACCACAGCTAAGTTGTGGGTCTTTTTCCAATGTGATCATTTATCTTCTAGAAGGATATATGGGAGGCCCTCAGTCCAGGGAGATGTTTGCTAGGATGCTGGAATGAAGGGACAGATGAACTCATTTTCAAGTCTGCTTCCAAGCTGTACAACAGGAATACAGAGGCTGAGCTGCTTTTAGGGGTAAGTGTCTGAAATAAACGTGAACTTAGAGCATTTTGAAGGCTGAGTGGTACGCAAGTTCTTCTAGACTGGTTGAGTTTACTCACAGGGCCAACATCAGAAGAGAGTCAGCAGTGAATTCTATAAAGACTGAATTTAAAGTGCAATTCAAACAGTCCTGCACACACTGCCAAACCAGATCAGCTGCATGTTCTGAGTGTGCCCAATTCCCTCCAGTCCCATTCTAATTGTTACCTTATGGCCATGCTCAGAATAATCTGAGCTGTTACAATAAGGCTCCGATTCATGAAACAACAAAGGCTTTTAATACTTAGTTATCCTGTATTAGGTTAAGAATTCCCCCATATCTTCAGCAATAGAAAATAAGTAGCATCTCTTAACTGAACGTTGGCAGCAGTTTGTACCAACCAAGAGAAATGTACTCCAAGTGAGTAGCCTTCAACAAAAAGGACCTGCTGTGGAGCAGCACAAGCTGCTGCTTCCAACTGCTGTCTCCTGCTACTGCATGGCAAAATGGGGGAAAAAAAAATGGTTCTTGAGTTTAGAGCTCTTTTTGTAATGTTTACCACTGCAGGCACAGTGTTTGAAAGGCTTCCTAGAAACAGACACTATGGAAAACTAGCAGTTGAGTAGCTAAACAGTGAGCATAAGATTGTAAAGGAAACAAGTTTTATTTTCCATCTACCAATGTGAAATATTAACTTCTCAATCTCTGCTTGGCTCTTTCTCCTGCTTACCTCAAATGAACATGTGGCAGAGACTCACCAGAAAAGCATGTCCTGTCTTGGAAAGGCTTATGCTTTTTAGAAGCAGTGAGATGCTGCACTGCTAAGCAGGGAAGCCTTTTGGTACTGTTTTATTATTTTTCCCCCCAGTGTTCATACAACGTTAAAAGTGAGTAGCAGAAATGAACCACAGCAGTGTTTCTTTGTCTCTGCTGGCATGTTGTGGATGTTCACTCTTTGGGACAGGAACATCAATCATCAGGGCAGTACCACAAAGCCAGCCTCTATTCTAGCAGATAAGAAAGATTGAAGACGCTGTTGTACGTAATTCAGCTTTTGCCCTAAAAGCATAACAAGGGCATGGTGCTGCTGTTTCAAGACTGCTCCCCCCTGCACTGCAGGGTTACTCAGTACCACCCAACGTCACCTGAGATTAATGTACAAGAACATTAGGAAAGGCAAAAGATTTTAGATCTGTTTATTCAGATACAAATTGAAAGCAGATGAATGGAGCACAGCCCCAGTTCCTCTGCTGCCTCTTCCCCTAACTACAAGAGAGAAGAGGAGAAGCAGGCAGAAAGCAGCAAATAATAATTTAGTGACAGAAGCATTGTGGTTCCCAGTTCAAATCTCTGCTTTTGGGTAGCATAGGGACAGTTAGAGCATCAGTAGGTCAGTCACGGAGGAAAATGAGTAATTTCTAGCCAGCTGTCACCACCCTTGAGCACATAAGCATTAACTGATAGGTTCCAATCCTGTATGTACAAAACAAACCTTGTAAACAGATCTGCAGTCTGCAGCATGCACTACGGAAACTACTTAGGCAACATTCTGTTGCAGCTTGCATTAAGTCAGTTCTCCTCCATGGTTTACCTTTCTGTTTGTGCAGCAGAGCTGTTATCTTAAAGCAGCTACAACTTCTAGCATCATGTTGGATCCTCCTTCTCAAGACATTCTGTCTTTGCTGACTTCTTTGGCATGACTACTGGAAATGGGGTTCTGTGGGTTAGCTCCTGCAGCACCTTGCCCTGTGCAAACTCTGCAGGTAGAGGAGCTTGCAGAAGAGCAAATGGAAAGGTAGCAATGCAGCTATGAAGCCTACTCAACCTTCAGGCATCTTTTCTGGTTTGGAAAGGGAATGTCTAACAGGAATAGCTGGAGGAACTGCTCAGCAACCCACAGAGCAGAGGATTCCTTGAGGAATTGTGTAACTTTTTTTCTCCACTTCAACAGGATTATTCACTAGATGCTGTGGCTGCACACTGGGACGTGGCTGGCAGATCTCAGTTGTCCTGTTTCACCTCTCCCCTTGCAGTGGGCTTTTTTCCCCCCCAGGGCCTGTGGATTCCAGTTCTTTGCTCAAAGCACCTTTCCTGAAGATACTTGGTATGGACATAAATCCATAGTAGAAGCACAGCGTGTTACCAACTCACTCAGCTAGAACACACACATTTTCTATTCTCCTTCCCTTCCTTCTGCTGTTAGTTGAGATGGTGATGTTCCTCTCCAGCAGCACAGGTCCATACTTCCCCAGACAGCCTTTTGCTTATTGCATTAGCCCTCATTCTTAAGTTACCCCAGCTCCCTTTTGACAGGATGTGAGCAGGAGAGGGCGACTGTACCTGTGAGAAAGCGCTGTGCACTGCAAAGCATGGACAGGAGTTTCACTGTAGGAAACAGAGCCACCTGCACTCTGGGGGCTTCACAGCTGCCTCACTGGGACATGTCTGCTGTTATTTGCATTGTGAGCTGCAGTCCAAATCGGCTGCTAAGAGAAGCTGCTAAAGGAAATAACTATACGTGTCACCTACTAAATGAGGGGTGGCTCTACTTAAGCTTCAGAGGGAAGTCCCCGTGTAAGGATTTAGCACTCTAAAGGTTTCTATGGCTCCCCCAGAAGGCCAACTGACCTGCTGATGTAACAGATAGGCTTTGAACTCCTAGGCACCACTGCATCCACTTCCAGCAGGCGGTTTCTGCTGAGAAATCCCAACTCCAGCCAGTAAGGCTGCAACACCACTTGGTTCTTCATCCCAACGCAGACAATGCACGCTCCACTCAGAGGCTGCACAGAATGTCAGGATGGACAAGAGGCAGGGATGGCAGCAAGCACCTATGAAAACCGGTAGCCCCAGGCTCTCCAAGGAGCTTCCCTCCCCCCACTTCTCCCCACACATAACACAAATTTGCAGAGTCAGTTTCCTATTTGTTTTCAAAGGGATAAGATCTCGAAGTCTTCATCTTCTGAGTCAAAGAACCTTTCCAATCTGTCGGCATCGGAGGAGTCTGCAAGAGAAGAAGAAGGTGTTATCTCCATGGGGCGCAGTGACTGCTCAGCAGCACAGTAACTAGCTGCTGAATATGAAGCACAGACCCACACGCTTAAGAGGCTTTATGACATGTGAATGAAGGCTCTGAAGAGGTATAGGAGCATGGAAAATGCACTTGAGAGAATTACATGGCAGAAGGTGCACCAGGTTTCACAAATCCTGACACCGCCATGGTGCAGTGCAGTTCTGCGTTGTGACTGTTTTGTACAGCCTTCCTGTCCAGTAGCACTGGACAGTGCACAGCCTGCACTCACACTGAAGTGATTAATGCAGAATGTTTTGGAAGAAAGGATAGTGTACTTCTGCTTGCTCTCTTCCATCCACCCTTTCAACTCTGTGGTGTAGAGGAAGCACATATGTACAGGAAAAGCAGCTTTACCATAGGGGAAATTCAAGTGAGAAGGTGTGTGCAAGCTGGGGAAGTGAAGAAGAAATCTGCATGAACCCAGGCTTTAAGAAAGCACACACTAAACTTGGCAGAACAGTCAGCAGAAGCTAAACTACCATGACTGATTGCTGAGAACAAGGACAAGTGCATGAACACGAGGCTGTAGACCCTCTGAATATTCTGTGACGTGCTTTAATTCCACAGCAGTGTGTACAGATAGCATCAGTGTTCCTCATGCAAGCTGTGGGTGCTGCAGCATAACTTCTTCAGGCACTTCTCAGGGAGCAGCCCTCTATGCTTAAGTAACTGAAGAGAGAACACAACTGACTGGAGAAAATGAGGACAAAGGAATAGACGTCCATGAGCGCATCATTTATCCTTCTAGTGAGGGCTGACAGTAAGGAAAAGTATGGTCAAAACAAACAGGAGAGGCTCTAAAAGCTTGGGGAAGAGAAGGACAAGCAGCTCATTAGGAAAACGCTTTCATGAGTAAAGAAGGTAGTAATTAGGGACATTTTGATATAGGCAAGGATCAACAGACAATATAAGCAAACCTACAGAATAGGACAGTGAGCTAAGAAAGACTGCAAGTTCGTGCTAAGAGACAGCAAGGAAGCAATGAATGCAGGAATGCAGGTGACTGGATGCAGTCCAATGCCTGGTGACAGGGTGAGCCTGCCCACAAATAACTCACTCCTCTTGGCACAATTTGCAGCAAATGCACAGCCATTGGCAGTGTTCACTTGCATTATTAACACCATAAGCAGAGCCTGACAGCCAAAACAGTGCCTAACACTTGTTGCTATTTGCATCACCAGGACTAAGCAAATGCACAGGGAAAGAATCCCCTGCACTTGGAGGTATATGTGACCAGCCTCATCTCTGTCAATTTTTAATACCCAGAAGCTCAGTTTTCAGCCTTTTCAGTGGACCTTTCCAATTTCTTTAAGCATCTCTTTAGAAATCATAAATTCATACTGTTAGAGTAGTCTGAGCTTTTTTTAATCCAGTCATCATTCAGACTCCTCTTAAAAATCGCTGAGATACCATGGGAATCTGAACCACTGGTTGAAAACCAAAGAATTAAACTGACCAAAAAGCTCCAGACTTTGGAACTGTGAGGGCAAATGGGAACACAGCAAAAGTCAGTGTGCAATTCCATACAACTTCTAGACAACCAAACTCCTCTTGGCTCTTCCTCCCTGCACAGCCTCACCTGGTGTGAGATTCAGAACGTCAGGGTTGGAGAAATGTGATGGCTGGCGTTCGACCAGTTCAAACATGGGCAGAGCTCCTCTTACCAGGGACAGCTGTGGGAAAAGAACAGAGCCATGAGAACCTGCAACACCGCACTCACTGCACTCTGGTTTGTTAGGAGAGGGATACTGATCTGCTGGAACTGCCTTGCAGCTGAAAAAATGATTTCTCAAATATTTTCACTCGTATCAGCTGCAGAATTTTAGAGCTAGAATCCTTTTGGTGTCTTCAGCTATTTACATATGCTTTAGAATGGGATCATGCTGCGGAGAACAAGCTCTTTGTGCAACACTTTGGAACCAATAACACCCTGTATTCCTTTCCCAGCGATATAAACACAAACCTTTTTGATTTGGTGGCACCAATCATTAAAGTCCTCCTCTGTGTGGCAGAAGAAGCCCTGTAAAAAGAAATTATCTTTACAGAATGACCAGGACTGCGAGCAGTTACAACAACTAACTGCCTTGCTTTGAGGTGTGGCTTACAGTGCCCTGTTAAACTGAGTGCTCCCCAGAGGCTTATCGGAGTCAGAGTGTTCAAGTGCTGATCAATGCAATGATCTGCTCTGCTGCACAAGGAGAATGACAGAAACAACCCATGTGGAAACCAAGGGCAGTCATCTCAGGTTCAACAGAATACAAATCACACTGTATCAGAAGTATGATCTGTGTGATCAGAAGTGTATCAGATTCAGAAGTGGATTCAGATCTGCCCTTTAGAAGGCAGGAATCAAAGCTAAACTAGACTCTAGGGAAAGAGAATGCCCCACTAGAGAAAGCATTTAATCACTCCACAAGCAGGATCTCTCTACCAAGCTCCTACCTCAAGGAGAAGCTTCTTTAACAACATTACTGCAATTGAAACACACTTGCCCAGAGCGCAGCCTGCCTGGAGACCACCCAACCTATCACCTCAGCCAGGCCCCTGTCAAACAAGGACCTGCTATTTGTGAGCTGGGCAGAAAACAAGCAGCAGGAACGCACCACTGCAATGGAGGGGTCGAGCTCAGCGATGCTCATTCTGCAGGGAGGGTGCTGGCAGTGGAAGCTTTCATCGGGGAGACAGCCACTGTCACTGGGCTCCACTGCAGGCTGTGTGGTGTGGGGATCCAGGTAAATGAGCTCCTCACCTGGACAGACAGGCAACGAGACATCAACAGGAAGAACCATGCCAGAAGTTGCTTTTCTGAGAAGCAAATAGTGAGATAAAAAGAAGGGGGAAGAGCAATAATTGAGCCAGCTCCTGAAATCCCAAGGAGGAACCTATCATTTACTCAGGGCATTTTGCTTTTGGCCACTCCTGCAATACTTCTCATCCATACAAAGAACCAGTATGAGCAGAATCACGGCACCCACTCCATCTGTGTTCAAGGCACATGCACTATGTGGGCACTGCAGGCTCTGTTCATGCCTTCCAAGGTCCTATGTAAGCTCAAGAGAGTCTTGGAAATCCAAAGCACAGTTTTAGGTCTCAAGCAGAAATAGAATATCAGAGGGAAGGAAGAGAGGACAATGATTTGTAGGGTTTCAGAAAGGGAAGAACTGAAAGGCAGGTAAATACACAGTCAAATCCCTGGAGGGAGGTCAGCTCTGAACCTAGCTAGAGCTTATGCACACATCATTACAGACAGGATCTAGCATTAGAAGTGTGCATTCTGTACTGTTGCCCCTGTTCAAAGGTACATCACTCAGACTTCTTGCAGGGTTTCAGCTTGCAGCAGCCTTCCACATTTCCAGCAGGAAAAAATGAAACCTGCAGCACGCACTACAGGCCAAGCAGGAGAGCTCTACTGCTCCACAAACATTTTTTTAGCTGTGGGGAGATGCTTGGAAAGTCTCTGCAGTACTCTGGGCACTCACCTACATAACCAATGAAGTAGTGAGCACTGTTTGGTTTGCCTCCGATCACTCCGAGGGACTGGGGCATCATGAAGCAGTGCTGGAAAAGCAATACAGAAAACACACAGCTGACAGACAGTGAGACAGCAAGTGGAAACAAGGGCAAACATCTGAAAACATAGCAGGGAAAAAAAAAGACCGGGACACTGAAAAAACCAGCAGTTGTAGCAGCAGAAACAGTCATTTCTGGAGAAAAGCTCCATCACAAAGGCTGCAACAAGGCCTTGAAGGAGCACAACAGCAACTCAACACCTTTAACTGCTGATAGCAACACACAGGTGGACCAAAGGAAAATGGCAGCACTACTCTATAACTCCCTCTGAGCAAGTTCCAGCTCTGCCTCCATTCAGTGACAAGATCCTTGAAATTGTCGTATTGCAACAGGGCTTTCAGGAGGGAGCCATCACTCAGGAAACAGTCCATGTTCCTTATCCAGTTGCAGTATCCAAGAACTGCCTACTGCGTGATGGGAAAGCAGCCCACTCTGCACGCAGAGCTCTCTTACCTGTACGGCTCAGACACTGCCACCTTTAGCACAGCAAGTCAGTGTGCATCCTCTCTCACACGTGTACTCTGCACACCATAAGGTCTGCAACTTCCTGCTGCACAGGGCAACCATCAGCCTGCTTCTACCCTCAGCCTGCAGCACAAGCTCCAGCTCAGAGCCACGGGGAGAGTCTGCAACACCATGCTCACTGAGGCGCAGGACAGCTGTGCTGAACAAGCTCTTCAGCAGTGGGGTACCATCACACCAACAGGGACTAAGATTAAGTTATGAAATGAAAATTGAAAAAAAAGCTCCTGAAACAATAAACACAACACTTTCCTGACAAAAACCCATAGAATCCATGTCCTGACCTCTGAAAATAGTCGTCTCTAAATATGTTTTTCTTCCAGAAGCAACTTAATTCACAGCAGGGTCTTTAAGCATCAGAATATCAACAGTCAGCTTCAGATCCCCTACCTTTAGCGTTTCAATATAGGCTTCATTGATCTCTGTGAGCCCAAGGCGGAGAGGTATCAGCAGCACCAATGGTTTCCACAGTGAGAGCTTATCTCTAACCCCTGCTTCCTCTGGGTACCCATTATAGAGCACGTCTGCCTCTACAGCAGGGCATGCTGCAGCTCCAGCACAGGAGAAGTTGGACTGGCACAACCGCCCTACGAAAAGGGAACATGAGCAGAAAACATCAGAAAAACCTCAGTTTCTAAACCTCTCATAATCCTGTTCTAGCTCTGATCAACAACTGCTATTTTCCAAAAGCCTACAGCACTTAAAAACAAAAAGTTAACGAGGTCCACCACTGTGATCCCGTGCTGTGCCCCCTGCAGGGCTTCTGGACAAGCTCAGCATTTCATCTCTTACATCAAGATTGTGCCAAAGCGTGCTGTACTCCCAGCCACCATCTGCTGGGCCATTAAAATGCAAGTTCTCCCTGCAGATGAACACTGAGCAACAACCTGTGTCAACACAGGTGGATGACTTGCTTGGGACATAAGGCATAAATCCGGAATTCAGAGTGCATCTAGACAGGGTGGGTGGGAAACAAAACAACCCATGTGTTTAATTCCAGGGAAGTACCGAGGCCATTTAGGCCAGTTGAACTGAATGAGGAAAATAGCATGGCTTAATAAGGAAATCTTCACCTGTAACGAGCACTGCAACAGGATATAAACATGGTATCTGCTTTGAGTAATTGTAATTTTCCTAAGCTTCACTAAAACTTTTACAAATTGTGTAGGGATCATTCAGGAGTTAGATGAGAGACCCAAATGGGTGATCAGTAAAATCTGCAATTTTAGCATGAGCTTTGCCTGTAAGATGTGGAGCAGTGTAAATCCCCAGGGCATGCCCATGACAAACACTGTGCATCCTCACTCTAAAGGCTTGGTGAAGAGACAGGCAGCCTGGAATGTAACCAGATTATGCAGATTCTGATACAGGACCATCCCCAGGCCTACTTGTCTCACAAGCTAATTTCATTACTTGCTGGGTGAGTGCATGCACGTAAAGAAATGAAACAAAACCAGAAAAACTCACAGCATTTCAATCATTAATTCAAGGCAAATAGACAAAATGCCAGAGGCTCATTTAATTTATTCTTGGTCTAACCTGAATACCAGGAGAATCTGGCAGGTAGGACACGATGTAAACAAGCACCTTCATCACAGCAGTTACAACAGGATGCTTGCTCACTGCTACAGGCTTCAAATGCAGCTGAACAAGGAGAATGTTACCTCCAAGGTCAGAATAAGGAGGACTCTGAGCTAAAGCCTCAGTGAGAGAGAGAAGCTGCACTGAGGTTTGCAATTGCTCCCTATATTGTCCCTTTCGAAGGGAAGATGTGTCTGTATGCAGCCTATGAGCACGTTCCCAAAACAACAGACAGACCGAGAAGGCTCTCGTGGCTGTTTTCACTGCTGCAGAGAAAGGTTATTTCCTACTCACCTCAGGCTGAGCAGTATCAGTGACTGAATTTAACAGATGTATGAACCAGCAGTAACTTTTGAACATTTCACTATTGACAGATGCTTGGGGCACAAGATAGAAAACAGGCACCTACAGATACATAATGTCAGACCCACTCATACAGAGACTTCCAGCTCCAGAACAGGAGGCACATCACGATTCAGCTGAGGAAAACAAACACCACCCTACACATCACAGGCTCTATTGGACACGGTACTTGAAGTGGTGTCAGTGCTTAACACAAGCCACACAGAAATGAGCTGCAACATACCCAAGCCATGCAGCCAGCACACCTCAGTTCTAGAGGGAATATTTTCAGGCTAAAGGCGAAAGATAAATCCAGCTCCTGTCTTTATGCTGATCTTTGTTCAGCCCAAGAACATCAGCACATATCTAGGACTGCTTATACTTAAGGTTAGACAGCACTTCTCAGTCGGACTACCTGCTAAGACACTTTGCTGTCCTGCACTGTAGGGACGAGTCCTTGTCTGTTAATTGATTTTGGCTCCACAGCAGCCAAAGTCAATCCATCTGACAGCTGCCACAATCTCACAAGTAACGGCACCAGCTCAAGCACTCTCTGGATTGTTCTGTGTGCTGTTTCAGAATACTATTCCAGCAAAAAACATGGAATGGTTTTTTGCTGTGTAAGCACATCGCCTCTCGAGCCTAAACCAACAACAGGGGAAGGCTTGTGCAGCCAGGACAACAAAGGACTGCAGCAAACAGCCATTCCATCACTCACTGCTGTTACTGGGGCACTGCAGCCTGAGCAAGCACGCTAGGGATGAACACACTGCACAGCTGCTCAGCCTCCACAGGCACCCAGTTGTCAGAATGCAACAAACAAACAAACAAAGGAAAAAGAAACGAGCGAGCACTCCTTTAAAAGGACATCTTCAAAAGATGTCTCCAGAGATGAGTCCCTTCATTCCCCATTTTTCATTTTTCCTGTTTAGAGAGTTTGTTCTCATTTTCTTATTCTGCTTAGTAGCAGAGACATTCCTACCCCACTATATGGGTAAGGAAGCAGCCATGTGCCACGTCCTACTGGTGGCCACAAACAGTTTGTCACTACCTTCCAAGCAGCTCCCACCTATTGCCTGAAAGTCAGCAGTTCCTTCTTTCCAGATCCACAGGCCACAGTGCCAAGTCTGAGGTTTATCAGACAAAGCAAAAGCAAAACAAGGAGCTTCCTTGCCCTGGAAAAGCAAGTCTCATCCAGGTGTAGCACACTTAGCCACAGCTTTAAAACGGAATATTTACTGCATGCTTCTAGTGTTGCATGACTACATGCTTTCCAGTTGTTTTCTGGCTTCTTGCTGTTGCAGGATACATTATGTTCTACCCACACGTGGTACTTACTGATCTCTTCCATCACAACAGTGTTATCCATGGCTATATGTACTGCCAGTGAACTCCATGTATCAAAAGTGGCAAGTTTTCTATAGGAAAAAGAAGAATAAACGGATTTCAATTACAAGATACAATCTCTAACTCAATTCCCATTACCAGAAAAATGTAGCATAAGGAGAAAAAAATAAATAACTAAAAATTCATTTTAAAAAAATTACTGGTGTTCCCTAAAGTATCTCCCCATCACCTACAGACATGTTGGGCTAAATGGGCATGTGTGATTACCTATTCATGGAGCTCCTGACAAACCTAGTCGAAGAATTGAGGAAAGGATGGTGACAGGAGGATGTTTAGAATGTTCTGAACACACTGGATGTCTCAAATAAACAGTCCTGATCCTCTGTTGTCACTATGGAACCCAGGCAGCAAATACTCAAACTTTCCTCTTCTATGCAGTTGTGACTCAGTGGCTCATTGGCAGCCTTTTGACAACGATGACAATTAGGATGTCAGCAGAGATCCAAACAACAGCAATGATCATCTACTCTGACAGCTGCTTCTGGTCTGCTGCAAAGAGCACTGCACCATGTTCTACAAGTGAGCGCTGTGGAAAGGAAAGGGATTGCCAGGGGGGCCTCCTCAATTTGAAATCAGTTTTCTGTCACATCCTGCTACCTTCTGAATAAAAGGGCTCCTTTCAAGTTCACACCTATCAAGTCAATAAGGTCAAGTAACTGCCTGCTAACAGCATTAAGACATACACAGTTGCACTTCATCCAGTGGGTAGAGACCTGTGAAGCAGGGCGTAATACAAACCCACTGGTTTGTTTGAAAGAAATAAAGGAAAAATTCAGCACTTACTTAAGCACTTGTGCAACTGTGTTTGGTCCATACCACTGACCGATGGATTTCCCCTCTCCAACTCCCATCTGGGCTGCATGACAAGAAAAAATAATTTAGCAAAGAATTTCACCTACATTGTGCTCCTTCCTAGCCAGGATTTTTACTTAATGGAGAAGAGATCTCACTTGGAAACATTCTGGAGTCAACAGAACCTAACCTCTCACGGGTTACTGGGCTGTTGATGGAAGAGACAAGTATATCCTCAAAGATTGTAGAGCAAATCTCTTCCCAGAGAGGGAATACAAAAGTGTTGGCAGTGTTACCTCAGGAGAAAAACCATTCTTAGTGTGTGATGATGAATAACACCCATTACCTGACGTATTATTCACTGTAGATGAAGCTATAGGTATCTTAACACTTCACAGAAAATATTAGAGCAGGCTTTCTTTTTCTTTTGCCAGGGAAATTTATATTGAAGCGAGTTCCTTCCTTAGCTTAACTGCTACTTGTGAAAATGCCTTCATCCAGCAGTCTTCTCACGTTACAAGGTCTGGGTGAGAACAGCAGCCACACGCTTTTCTCTCACCTTGGCTAAATAGGATACAGAAACTGATGCTGAATATAACCTAAAGCATTACACAAACTTGAAGGTCTGAATGAAGCCAAGTAGGAAAATCCATCATAATAAAGAATGGTAGTTTCAGATTAGATCAGAAAATAGGCACTGTGTCAGAAAATAACCCGCTCGGTTTTTCAGCTAAGCTACAGAAATGAACATAAAATGGTCTTTGCTCACAGGAAACTCAGACAAGATATTCCCCCCACGTTTCTCAGCACCCAGCATCCTTACCTATCTGGTGAATGGAGTAGTAGCTGTCCTTTTTGTCTATGAAGGCATTAAGAACATTGAAGTAATTATCTGTCTGCTTCTTGCCTTTTATCCACCTCCAGTCTAAAACAAACAAAGGGGGTACGTGAAACAGAATGTGATCTTTATTAGCAAGCTACCATCTCTCTTCCCTTTGCACCAACCACTGACCAGATTTTCAGGTCACTGTTACTACCAAGCATCTGAAGCATTCCCAACATCAAACCATGAATTTCAACAGGGGAAAAAAAAAAAAAAAAAGCTTTTTCACAGCTGAGATAAAAGAACATCACACACAGAAAAAGAATCAGAAAACAAATTCTACCTCTAACCCACAAATGAAAAATAAGATGTTAATTTCCCATAGACAGGCATTCTGAAGAAAACCAGGAGACCTCATTACTTTTGAATTTCTGGGAAATTATGTTTGTAATCAACAACCATGAAAGAAATCCAATACAGACCAAGTATGGTTCAAGTGCAAGAACAGAAGTTTCCAGGCAGAAGAGACTAGGCACAAAGAGAGGACTTCTTGACAAGTTAAAAACCAAGCTACTTCCAAGTGTGTTCTTTTGGTAGGACTTTTTAAACTTCAAGTATATAAAAAAGCCCTTCAAGAAAAGCTTAGCACTTGTTTGGTGTCAGTGGATTTAGCTAGCATGTTACAGGACTCTCCTTTTCTTACAGCTTGAACAAGCACATTCAACTATGTAGAGCTGCAGACAGCTGCAGGAAGAAACCTACTGGAAAGTTTCCAGTAAAGTTTTCACACATCAGCCCTGAACTTGAGAAAACTCAGGGAAAAGCTACCGAGCCCTCAGCAATTCCCAGCTGCTACCCTTAGAAGCACTGCACTGGTGCGAGCACACGGCCCTGGAAGTCAGTTCTCTGGTTTACCTCTTCCCAAATGCCTGCAGACCAAGGCCTGAGCAAAGATCATCTGGCCACACCGCAGCATGCAGCCCCAGCCTGTATCAGATGTGGGACCAGTTCCTCCTGGAAACAAGGACAGAAAGCAAGTATGTAAGGAATGGAACAACACGGCCAAGGCAGAAAAAAGGAAAGCGCTGTGAGCCTGCATGGGTAGCAGAATTATCCAAGAAATTGGGCAAGGAATAAAGGCTATGCTAGCTCACAAAGCCAAAGCTGAGAAATCAAAACACTGTTACCAGCAACTAGCCTAATAGCATCCCTTACAAACAAATCTTTAACATTAAATGATGGGGGGAAAAAAACCAACAACTTCAAAGGAAATTCAATCAACTTAGCTTGAAAGACAGCTGAATTTCTCATGAGCATAGCAGCCTTTGAGTCTACTTGCAGATTCTCAACCTAATTCAGAGACATTCCAAAACAGAGGTGCTTGTGACAGACCACTTGTTGGAATGCTCATTTTAAGAAGGGAGCTCATTATGCAAGACTAATCAGTCACAAGGAATTCCCACATCACAAGCAGATGATGACTGGATGAGAGTCCACTGTGCACATAGGGTTAGATTAAAAAAAGTGAAAAAATCTTCCAGCAGCAGCAAGAACAACAAACATCCTCCATAACACTGGATAATGAGCTGGATGTTAACTCTCACTGGAAAACCTGAGAACAAAGACTTGTAACACACAGAACAGAATTCCAAAGCAAACTGCTGTTTCTTCAGTGAAGGTCTGGCTGTTTTTACAGGCTTCAGAGCTGAAGTGTTCAGTGTGGCCACAGCTAGTGAGCTGGCTGACAGGCACCAAGCCAGCTGCACCTTAGCACAGCTGGTAAAAGTAGTTGGTCTGTACTGCTGCTGCTTTCTATTTTTGAAAGAAAGATACACATAATATCTTAAGAAGTCTGCCTTCAAGTTTGCTGTGAGGCACTCCTTAAGTTACTAAACGTCCTGCCTGTTACATTCCCTTCAAGCTCTACAAAACAACCAACCCAAACCCTCACATATTCTAGAAAAGGTGCATGAAGGCAGGAATTTCTGTACTGTATCTCCAGCTTCTAACCTTAACCTTTAACCTTCAGCCCAAGCCATCATTAAATAGTATTTTTCTTTAGACTTCTGTAGGATCCAATCAGCACGAATCACCAAAAATTGCTCTGATAACTAACGTGGTTAATTCAGAAAGTTTTCCTATGAAATTGATATCAGCATAAGATTCCTCCACAAATCCTAAATTACTTTCTAAAAGTTATCACTGCTCTGCACTGGAAGAACAGGTGACTACTTTAGAAATTGGAATTTGGTGATTTTTTCTCTGCACTGTCAAAAGCCACAAACGTATTCATGTTATTGGCTCATCTTTTGAATCCACTTTTGTTTTTAATGCCACTCATGCCTTATCCTTTATCATATTTTCTGAATTGTGAAACAGTTTTACAGAGCAAACAGCTGCCTGGTGCAACTGACATCTAAGTACTTTTAGGAACCTGCACACTAAGGAAATAGCTGACCTCATTCAACGTACTGAAAAACAAACAGCCCTTCTGCCTTGAAGACAACTCACCCACTGCTCCCTGATTCAAGGGTGGCATTTACAACAGGAGAGCTTATAGACAGACATTCAAAACAGTCAGGAGTCAGAGAACTATTTTCTCCTTACCCTTTCTGTGAAAGTGAAGCAAAACTTGGCTTAATATTTCAAAATCAGTGATCATCTGCATGTCCTACACTTGGATAGCCTAATCCACATTCAGTTCCAATTGGAGATTGTTCTCTAACCCAAATGAAGCCACTGAAAATTTCCCACTGGGTTGGACTTTGAGTGAGCCAACATCACTTCCAGGATGCATTTAGACTTACCAATGGCAGGGAAGTTCTTTCTGTAGGTG
The DNA here is from genome assembly GCF_951394365.1 of Tetrao urogallus. Classification (NCBI taxonomy): domain Eukaryota; kingdom Metazoa; phylum Chordata; class Aves; order Galliformes; family Phasianidae; genus Tetrao; species Tetrao urogallus. The sequence continues at coordinate 4,286,764 of NC_136822.1, forward strand.
AACCACAGCCGAGAGGTCACATCCAACAGGATCTCTTCTTTCTCTGAAAGTTTTAAGATAGAAAGGCATGCACAAAGATGGCACCAAGCACTCCTAAACCCATCTCCCACCCATTCTTCTCCTTAACAGTGTCCTGCTCTGCACACAGCCTGCTGGCCCAGACAAGATCTGCATGGAGAATGCAACAGTGCCACAAGGCAAAAGAAACTTTTTCCCTTAAAAAAAAGCTACAACCAATCAAAAACACCATGGTCACAGGTAAACTGTGAAGCAGTAAACAATTTTTCTTGCCTTTCCCCTGAGCTATCCATTTGCCAGTAACTACTAAATGGTAACTTTCTGTGCAAAGATATTCTGGAGCCTACAGAGATGGCCAGACAGAAGGAAGCACAGAAGTTACCATCTTTAACAGCACATAGGTTCTGCTCTGTGCTTGCAAGGTCTGCAGTCACCTAGCTGCACATAAAACATGTAACACTAACAGAATCCTCTGCAGTGTCATAGCATCCTGCATGCAAAATACCTGTAAAAACACTGTATTTCCTGCCTAGGATCCAAACAGGCTCTTTGGTCTCAGGGAAGTCTTCATATTCAAACCTGAGAGTGTCATAGGTAAGAGTAGCTGGAATAGAAAGAAAGAAATATATGTATCATTCATTGTTTTTTCCTTGCTGTTCAAAAATCAAACAAAAACAGTACTGCAGAACTGGTGCTGTGACACCATAACTTACCCTCAGAGCAACCAGTAAGAAACAGTTTGGCTCCCAGTACAGTCACAAACTGTAAGGAACAGGGAACCCATGCACCCACAGCTCTCGCCTGCTGCTCCACAAGCAAGGAAACAGAGGAGCTTCCAGGTTAGATCAGCTCCACGTTTGGCCCAGTAAAAACTGAGTGGGTCAAGAAAACGTCAAGGACTTCAGCCAGCAACTGCAGTGCTTCTCAGCACAGCTATCACTGTGCAAACACTAGCAGTCATCAGCTACAGCACTGCGGTCCTCTTTTCAAGGGAGCAGAGCAACTGAGATGCTTCTTCCTGAGAACACAGCTTTTGGTGGTGAAATATGAGAAATGCAGACTGCATTAAGCTGGAAACCAAACCTCGCTTCTCAAGTCAGTCCATCCTCAGAGGCCACGAGCTGAAGCACAAGCCATGGCCTGTCCAAAGCAGTCTGCAGCTCGAGGAGGTCATGCTAAAAGTGAGGAATGCAAATAAGTGCAGAGGTTTGAGCTTCCGAGAGACAGACACACCTTGTGTCTGCTTTATTCTTGCTCCCTTCACAATCAGCACCCAAATGTCCATCTCTTCTTACACCACCGCTCAGCATTGATCGCTGCACTCTGCAGAATGCACACAGCACAGGCTGCTGCTTGATGCCCTTGGATCAGGGCAGCTTAAGCCTTGTACAAAAGGATGGGGGGGGGGAAGATAAGCTGGATGTGCTGTGCTCCACTAGGTCTGTATTTGGGAAATCTTGGAAGTGAACCTCAGGGGGTGGAGGAGGCTGCCTTTAAATCACTTGAAGGTTAAGAATTGTACCCAATTTCAATTCTTCAACGAGCTCCAAGTTAAATTTAAAACAAAGCTATGTTAGCAGTTCTGCAACTGTTAAAGCAAATAGTTCTAATACCAAACCCACTGAAATCTGTGGCCATTTGGCCTGGGGTTAAAACAGGGAGACAGACTACACGACCACAAGTTCCACTCATTCCCACCTCCTGCAAAAGCCACCAGCCATGGTGCACACCTCACTGCTGCCCACAAGTTCACCTGCCATCAGGCCAGACGCCACCTCGCTCACAAACAGGTGTGCACAGAAGATGAGTCTCTCTCTCCCAGCTGCTCCTCACTTGGCTTTCCAAAATCACCATCTGGAGCTCCAGTAAATGATGACCTGGCTGATTTGCACTTCATAAATGAGAGCTCCAGAAAGGCTCTGCCCCTCCTCTTTCCAGGCACCCTGGATTAAGATGCTACACCCATGAAAACAAGCTGTGCAAGACATTCTGGCTCCTGCAAGTACCTCATCGGCCTTCTGCCTCTGGGCTCTCTCAACTGGAAGCCAGTTCCTGTGCTAGAAGGAACCCATAAGCAGCAGCAGGACATCACCACTCACACCAGCTCCCATGTAAGCAGCAGCCCTGGAAACACAAACGCAGAGTGGGCTCCTAAACCAAATTCTGAACTATGCTCTGGCCCTAGCCCAGGCATGAAGCAATCCAAGCAAAGCAATTCTGCTCACACAGAAAAGTGGGAGCAAAGTAACACAATCTTTTTCACTGCTAAATGTTGTCAGGGGAAATTAAGAATGGTTTTATGTGCAGTTGCCAAACTTGACAAATCTCCAACAGTCCACATGCTGTGCCTACCGTAATAGCTTGACTTGTTCTGCTCTCTTCTTGCTCAGTGCTGACATCCTTCCACTCAACTACAACTTCTGCAAATGCTTTCAAGTGTGCATCGCTTTCTGTTTGCTCCTTTGAATTTCACAAATTCCTCTTACAGATGTAACATTACTACACAGGAAGGGACCAGCAATTGCCCAAGCGGCTTCCAGGCTGCCTGCTGGGTCAGCTCACGTGCAGGGCATGCAAACTGCAAGTACTACAACACCAAACACTTGGGAGACTTGTGCAAAAGACAGGTCCCACACTTGCAGCCCTTCAGCTGAATGCCTTATCCCAGGGGCTCTGTGCACAAGTCTGGCAGGTCCAGCTGCACACCCAAACTACACAGGCAGGCTTTAGCGCATACGGAGTTTTGCCTTTTTAATTAAAGAAAACACTCTCCATCATCTGACAGGTTAAGTACAGGGGCTAAAATTTCACCTTCACAGGGAAAAAAGAATAAATCAAATGAACGCTCCTAGTTCAGGTTAAGAACGTTTGAACAGAACAATAAATCCCCAGCAGACTGAAGGCAGTGTCTGCATCCTCCCCTCACAAATATCCACCTTCACAACCTTTGGTGCTTTTTCAGAATGACATGCATCGTGCTGTTGCTCAGAGGAGCTCCATATTTCAGCAGGCAGGCCCAAAGTAATTCAGGTAAGAGCACAGTGAGCTGCGTGGTTAGAAGCAAAGGGCCTGTCCATAAATATCACCAGGAGTTCACCAAGCAGAAATCCTCTTTGAAGATGCTCTTCTCACAGCTGCAGAAGTCAGGTGAGATCAGCAATTTTTCTCAGGCAGTGATCCAAAACTTCACCTTCAAGGAGCCCTCGATCTGTTTTCAAGGCTGACCTCTGCACATCCAGGACAGCAGAGCAGCAGCCTCTGCAGGAGATCCACATACACACACATCTGAACAACGGCTCAGCTTCCACCAGCATACACTGGATTTGAAGTTAAAGGGGTGAAAGTCTGAGCCACGCAGAGCACACCGTCAGAAAGGCAGCTTCTCCTTCCAGGAGTGTCAGACACACTTAGAGTGATGCAGCAGTGGTTGGACCTTTGCCCCACAGGCACACCTTGCGTGGGATTTGCTGGAGCATCCCAAAGCCCTGATGGAGAAGGCAAAGCCTTCCACGTGCCAAACTTTCACTACTGTAGCAAAACAAGAACTGCTTTTCTGCCAACTTCATGAAACAAAGGAGTCTAAACAGCGATGACTCAAGAGAATTTCCTTATGCTTTACACAGCAAAAGGGCTGATCTTTGCTCCAGCACAAATCATCTCAACCGTGGTTTGCACGCACAGCTTGAAAGTTCTGTCAACTCTTTTTTTTTTTTCCCTTCCTTCCTCTTTACATAAAAAATGTGGAAATAAAGATCTGGGATGCCAGATGAAGGAAAACCAGGCTTTACAATATGTCACTCTCCAAATTCTTTCTAGAGCATCCCCATCTTTGGCAGGGCTCCTCTCCCCAGCACAGGAACAAATGCTCCTTGGGCAGCAACAGCTCAGGGGTGCTTTCCCCAAGTCCTGCAGCCCCAGTGAACACCAGCAAAAGTATTGGGAATGAAGCAGATGGTCACCCCTCAAGGCTAACAAAAGTACATCAAAAGGGAATCAGAGTGGAGAGGATGAAAGCTGCTGCCAGATTCAGGACGTTTCTGAGGGTCAAGAAGGTAAATCTACTGTACTAGAGAGGTTCAAAGCTGAAAAATGCTTGGAAAGCAGATGGCTGAAGAACAGCCTGAACGTTTACTTCTGGCCTTTGCAGAAGAGAGATTAAGTCCCTCCTTTTCCCTAAGCGCTCTCAGACAAGACAAATCCCAATTATCTGAGCAAAAACAAGGAGTTAAGGCACGGTGAGGCTGAGCAGTTCGAAGCCTGCCAGCCTGTCACTGGGCCACAGGGCTCCAGTGCTCCATACTTCACGGCCCGAGACAAGCCCTGCAGAGGAGGAGATGCAGCAGAGGGAAGCCCTGCTATCACAGCACGTTTTTTTCTTCCCTTGATAAGCCTTGCTGTGCTTACATAAAGGGCAAACAAATACGCCCGTTGGCTCTGGTTGTGTTGTTTCACTTGTCAGAACACGCGCAGTTCCCAGGTGTGAGACATTGATGTGACAGCACACAAGGACATGCTGGCACAAAGCAGGGACTCTATCAGCCCCACTGGAGCTCGGCATCGAGGCCGTGGACAAATGCTGTGAGCAGCGCGGCCCCCGGGAGCGCAGCCCCACGCAGATGCCTGCCCAGCAGGTAGGAGGCATAGGAGACGCTGTTATCACAGAGCACTGCTTATCTCTGCACAGGGCAAGGGCAGGCTGGTGCTGGGCATGGCTAGCGGGAAACCTGCTGCAATCCGAGTGCCAGCTTGTTTTCCTGTGGGAAAGCAAGAGCTCCATCATGAGCAGCTCTGCTGGTACGATGGGAAGAGATGAGGGCCAGACAGGAGAAGCAGGCAAAGGTAAGACCAAGTTATGACAGAACATCCCAAACCGAACCCACAAGGATGACTGAGGCCAACCCGCGGCCCCACGCAGCACCACCCAAACCCGATGTCTCACAGCGGTGTCCCAGCACTCCCTGAGCTCTGGCACCAGGGCCGTGCCCGCTGGAGCTGTGCCGTGCCCACCGCCCCGTGCTGCACAACCTCTCCCTGCCCCCAGCCGCCCCTCCCCAACGCAGCTCCACGCCGTTCCCTCAGCGCACAGCTCGGCGCTGCCCATCCGCTCCCCGTGAGGAGCTGCAGCCGCCACGAGGGCTCCGCTCTGCTCCCGCGCTCCGGGCCGAACAAACCACGGCCCTCAGAGCCCCTGGCAGCCCGCAGACCCCTCCCCACCCCCGCAGCCCTGCGCTGTCCCGGCCCCGACCAGCGGCAGCCGAATGCAGACACGGAGGCGCTGGGGTTCCGCTCGCTCCGCACTGAGAAAAGCCCGAACCTCAGCCGAGCGGGGCCGGGCGGCCCTTCGCGCTCCGACAAACGCCGCTCTCAAGGCCGCAGCTGGTAGAGCCGAGGCCCCCGCAGGGCGAGGCCTTCCTCCCGCGGCGCTCGGCCCTCCTCCCGCGGGAGGCGCGACCGCCGGACCGCCGCGGGCCATGCCGAGGCACGGGAAGGAGCGGCGGCTCTACACCCACCTGCGTCCATGGCGGCGGCCCCGCCGAGGGCTGCACCCGCCGCCGGCCCCGCCGAGACATACGCCCCGGCGCAACCCAACCCGCTGCCACCGCCGCCGGCGCCCCGCTCGCCCAATGGCAGCGCGTCTCGCCGCCGGCCCGCGCGGCGATTGGCTGTCTTCTCGAGCTCGGGTGCGCCGCAGCACGCTCTGGGGGCCGCCATGTCGTCGTACGGAACGCTGCGGCGGAGCGCGGAGAGGCGCCGGGTCGGCGGCGGAAAGGCGGGGCCGCGGGAGGCCGAGCGGCGGCGGCGGCGGCGCGCGAGCGGTCCGGTGGCACCGCCCATGGGAGCCGCCCGCCGGGAGTACGCCCCGAGGAACTCCGGCGGCCGGGCGCGGCCATCGTGCTGTACGGAGGCCGCGGGGCCCCGCCCCTCCACCCCCGGGAAGGCAGCTCCCGATCGCCTCGGACAAGCTGGTGGCGGCCCGAGCCGCTCGTCGGGAGGCGGACGGCCGGCAGCGAGGAAGAGGCAAGCGAGCGGGGCGGGGAGCCGCCCTCCTTCGGCGGCCGCGCCGCGCGGCGGCCCCTCGGCCAAAATGGCGGCGGCCACACGGCGGCCGCCATGACGGCTGACGGCAGCGCCGTACAGAAACCCCTTCCCCAGGGCGGAGGGGCGGCGGGGTGACCTGGCTCCGCCATCTTGCTGTACGGCGGGCGGCCGGGCCGGGCCGGGCCGGCGGGGGGGCTGGGGCGGGCCCGGCCGCGGCCGGAGATGGTGATCTGCTGCGCCGCCGCCAACTGCTCCAACCGGCAGGGCAAGGCGCTGCGCGGCGCCGTCTCCTTCCACAGGTGAGTGCGGCCCCGCAGGTGCCGGGCCGGGGGCTGACAGCGAGGCCTCGCCTCGGCCCCTCCGGGCGGCTCGGGGCCTGGGTTGCCGGGCTCGCCCCGCTGCCGCGCTCACGCTTTTCTCCTCCGTCGGTAGGTTCCCTCTGAAGGACTCGAAACGCCTGATTCAGTGGCTGAAGGCTGTTCAGAGGGACAACTGGACGCCCACGAAGTACTCGTTCCTCTGCAGCGAGCACTTCACCAAGGACAGCTTCTCGCGGCGGCTGGAGGACCAGCACCGGCTGCTGAAGCCCACCGCCGTCCCCACCATCTTCCAGCTCGCGGAGAAGAAGCGCGACAACCTGGATTATGTCAGGAGCAGAAGGAAAATAGCCAGCCAGGTCCCGCTGCAGGATGGGGAGGGCCCGAGGGAAGGAGGCTGTGAGGTAGTCCAGAGGACCTCATCTCCCGAGCAGGACCTTATGGTGATGCAAGGGACGGACGAGATGGAGGAGGTGACTCTGCAAGCGGAGATCGGGTCGATGTCTGGGGAGGAAGAGCATCTCCATGGGCAGCTGGAAGGCCCCCGGAGAAGGACGTTAGGCGATAGCTTAGTTGCGAAGCCCGGACCTCAGAAAAAGTCCGAGAGATCTTCTGCGGAGGACTGTCCTAAAGGCTCCTGGATGGGGAGCTGGGTGGCGGACAGGAGCGGCATATCGGTGGACGATTTCACGCCTCCCGCCTCTGGTGCTTGCAAGTTCATCGGCTCCCTTCACTCCTACAGCTTTTCCTCTAAGCATACCAGAGAGAGGCCGTCTTTCCCAAAAGAGCAGCTAGAAAGGAAAAGGCCAAAGAGAGATGTGGAACCAAGCTGCAGTAGCAATCTCATGGGACACGATAAGACTGTAGCGGAAGACTCCCCTACTTCCTCCCTCACTGCGACCCCTCAGAAACCTTCCCAGAGTTTGTCAGCATCCCCGGCAGACCTGACCCCTCAGCCTGCTGCCGAGGCCGTGGTGGGACGGAAGGGTGACACGGATGCCAACCCCATGTCGATCAACGAGGTCATCATGTCGGCCTCGGGAGCCTGCAAGCTCATCGACTCCCTCCACTCGTACTGTTTCTCCTCCAGGCAGAGCAAAAGCCAAGTGTGCTGCTTGCGTGAACAGGTAGAGAAGAAGAACGGGGAGTTGAAATTGTTGAGGCAGAAGATCAGCCGCTCAGACAGCCAAGTCAGGAAGCTGAAGGAGAAGCTGGATGAGCTGAAGAGGATCAGTATCCCTTACTTGAACAGCCTGCTGTCCCAGGACTGTGGTCAGTATTTTCAGTGTCTTTGCGTTCAGGCAGAATTCTCCATTTCTGAACAAAAAGAGGCTGTTTAAGTTAGAGATAAAACAGATGGAGAGCAGGTTAAAGACAGGACAAAGGTGCATTTTTGGAAAGAGAAGTAGTAGCTTGGACTGGGCTGAGAGATGCAGGTAGAAGAGTTAGTTGGGTTTTTGGGCACGTGAGCTACTTCTATCCCCAAAGCCTGTTGTTTTCTTTTCTCCCCATCAATGTTGACTGTTCATTCAAAGTTACTACCGCACTCTCTAAACTCTGCTGCCCCAAAGTTACAGGGTAGCATGTGTTGTTTTGGTGTGGTTTTCTGAGGTAAAGGGCAAGAAGCAAGTTGTTGGTGTGGAAGACAACTCCTTTGAGGTTGGTTGTTGTTTTAATTTGTTCTATGTGGATTGTTTTGGTTTGTTCATTTGTTGTGTTACGCTGTATCTTTGGAGGGTGTCTGAAATTTTTCAATGTATCATTGAGCTGCCACGGACAGCAGGTATCTGGGAAAGCTGTCCTAGTCTTCTCTAATGATGCAGAAGTGCTTCTGATTTTGGATCTCACGTGCTCCACTCAGCACTGGGATATAGAAGGCAGAGGTGTCAATTATGATGGTATTGTCACCATGTGGAGGACATTCTTTTTGACTGATGTGCTGGGCTCATTTTGCTCATTTCCATCTGCAGAAGGCAGAAGTCAGGAAGCAGGTAATAAGAGTGTGAAGACAGAGGAATTAATTCTCTAGCTGTTAAGAATGAATTTGAGACACCTGAAGACAGATGGAAGTTCAGTGAGGGACACGGTAGCCTAAAAATGCAGGTACAGGAGTTGGGTCCGGCCTTTACCCCTTTCCATTGCAAGAAAAGCGATTTAACATAAATTTTTTGCACACTGACAGAACTTGTACAGTGAGTCTAGTTGCAAGGTATAATTCCAGAGAAAAGTTTTTTGAGGATTTAATGGTATTTGATGTAGTATGGCTGCAGAGAAAAACACAGGGTTACGCTGCGAGAGATGTGTGACTCAGGGTCTTCCTGAAGGAGCAGCCATTCGTGGCTGCCTGAGTGTGTTGGAAATGCTCATCACGGTGGTTCTTCCCTCCGTGTCCCTTGTGAGGTTTCTTCTCATCTTCAGAAGCTGCGTGATGTTAGGCACGGTTAGAAATGTGATGCCAGTGCAGGGAGATGTGTTCTGCAGGTCCTTGCAGCACAGCCTGCTTCCTTGCTCAACTGCAAGAAAACAAACCCTAGCTGAAGTCTCAGAGGCTGATACCCAATGTTATTTTCTCCATGTGTTTTTCATTTTCCTGTGTGCAAAACTCGCACTTTGGTTTGGGAAAAGACTGGCTTGCTTTTTTCCCCAGTGTGGGAAGTCAAAGTAGTCTCTGTATTTATGTCTTCTAGTCTATATTTTTATACAGTTCTGTTGTTAGAATACAGAAAATAACTGGATACAGTTTCAGGATTCTGTAAATATCATTCATAAAGGTGTCTGACCTTTTTGAAATGACTACAGTGAGATGCTAATTGCAGGAAGAGCCTGATCAGCAAAGAAGATCCTGAGCAAGGCTTTTTTTCTAGGAAGCAGTATGATTTTGCCCCCTTTCTCATGATAGATGTTCTTCTGCATACGTGTAAAATTACATACTGGGTTTTCTAAGGTGATGATCACTTCATTAAGAAGTTGACATTTTATCTATCCTGCTGTCTCTCACCAACAAAGCTGGAGGCTGATATGGCCAATAGTTCCTCGTGGAACCATTCTGCTCGTGACTTCTCAAAGGGTTTGCTGGTGGCTGGCAGGCTTTTGCTTTAGTTTGATCTCGGTGCTCTTCTGCTTTGCCTTGTTTTCCTTGTGCTCGTAGTCCCAGTTTATGGCAGTCCAAATACCTGATTAAGCGCAGCTGAGTGCTGCTGGGCAGAGTCCGCTTTATGTGCAGACACTAAATTGTACTGTGATGCAACGCTGCGTTGAAGAGGGCTTTTTGATATTCATAACAACTGGGGTAGCAAGTATTAGCTTAATAATAATTACAGTCTTTATTAGTAGCTACATTTCAGCTGACTTAAATCATAGGATGCGTCAACGAGGTGCTGTTAACAGCCATAAACCTGAGCCTGCATCTTTTTTTCCCTGAAGGCTTAAGGATGGGGAGTGTGAAGAGCACAGGCAATGGGGCTGACTCTGCAGGTTGCTGCTGCTTCTGTCCCTACAGCCCTGCTGTTGCTGCCTGGCATCCAGCTGCTGGCCCAAGTTGTGCTCCGAGCCCACCTGCACTTTTCACAGAGTCTGGTCTGTGGATCTGTTGAGGTTTTGAAGGCTTTCTGGTGTTCCCCAGCACTCTCAGATGGCTTACAGCTTCAAGCTACGTGGGTATGAGGCTGGGTGCCACTCTTGGTCTGGAAGGCTGGAGAACAGGGCACCACACGTGCAGTATGGTAGGGCAGCATTACCCAAAGGCACAGGGACACTGCTACTGGCTGTGCCCAAGCAGCACACCAAGCTAGCTGGAAGGGCAGAGTTCTGCAGAGTGCTGCACGCAGCCCCTGCCAACCATGTTTGGGGATCAGCGTGGGTGAGTTTTGCTCACAGTGTGCCCAAGCCATCGTGGTGCACGAGTGTGGCATTCCCCAGCTTTTCATAGCAGGGGATCTGCTGAGTGGTTCTGGGGAAAGCCCAGGGCTGTTTCCTGCACAGCTTTTCTACGGATGTCTCCTGTGCTTAACTCTGACTTTGCTTGCTTTTTTGATAGGAAAATGTTTTCTTCTGCTTCATGGGCCACCTCTGATGCCTGTGGACGAATGGCTGAGAAATACTTCAACAGAGCGTGGCTAGGCACAGTGCACCAGGCAGAGCAAGGTCAGGTGCTCCAAAAATCAAGAGGATGTGTGAAGAGAAATTAGGGAGAGACAGAGCAAGCAAAGAACTACAGACCTGGTGAGAACATGGAGTGCAGGGCCAAGGGAGGCTGCTCTGTGCAGTGCTCCTGCTAGGCGCCCCTGCCATCTACCCAGCTCTTCTCAGCTCTGCCAGCTGCATCCATTCCCGGAGCCAGGAAGGAGATATTGCTTTCACAAGATCATGTCTCCTTCCGCTGTGGAGTTTGATCTCTTTTTGAAACTACATCTCCCAGCAGGCACTGGGATGGCCTTCTTACCTCACGTTGAGATCACTTCCTTTATAGCCATCTTATCAACCAAGTGCAAAACACGATCTGGCGAGCAAAGGTGATTAGAGAGCTAGACCAAGAGATAGGAAAATAACTCAGCCCGCCATGGCCAGCAGTGGAGCAGATGCAGGTAGGATTCAATGTGATTCAAGTGTATGTGTTTAACAGAGAGACAGAGCTTTGAAAACACAGAGTTCTGAGCTGCTGTGGAGCCTGTTCCAAACTCTGTGTCTCCCTTCATGAAGGTCATGTTAAAGGCAGGAGAGTTTGCAAAATGGGTGCATGTGGAAAATAAGAATCTTGCTAAAAATCCACAGGAAATATTTTCTTCCAGTTTAGATTTGTTTTCCAGTATGTGTACAAAACTTCACAGCAGTACAGTTGCTTCTAATACTTCCTCTGTGTGAATGAAGTGTAGCTGGGAAGCTTTGGGGAAGTACTTAAACATTAAACATCTGTTGTCATGCACAGCTGGAGTCCTGATGCCTCTACAGCTGTAGCATTTTCCACCAAGATGGCAGTGGGTTTTGTTCATTGCAGCAAAGCTAATTCCTCAGCATCAGTAGGAAGAGATTTGGGGTGTGTGAGAATAAGAAAAATAAGTTCAGTCTAGAATGGGAAATGCTGATTGCAACTTTTCTGCCTCGGTTACCAGGAGAAATGGATGGGAATGGCCAGGACAGAAGGCTGGTCTATAAAGTGGTTGTTACACACGGGGAGGTAGATAAAGTAAGCAAAGTGGGAGATAAGAAGCAAGAATGTGTGCACATAGGTTAAGAGTGAGGCTGAATCTGTGTCAGAAGGCAACGTGAGAGAGGCTGGGTGAGGCTTTCCAGCCTGCAGCTGATTGAGGTAGACATTTCAGTCTAGGAATTGTGTTTTCAGGACTGAGTTGAGCAGGAGAGGGCCCTTTTGCTGTCCCCATGGAGAGAAAGGAGCTTGGAAGGGGAAAAAAAGACATGTTGCTTTGGTGCTCTTCCTGTGGCCTTTTTCAGTGGAGTGGTCTGTTTTCTTCTCTATTTTTTTCATTAGCTGTACAGCATGTGTGTGTTAAGCATTTATTTTTGAAGCCAGTAGGCAATGACTCACACTGAAAAAAGCACAAATACAATAGCTTGTGACTAGGAAGCAAGGAAAATGCTAACTAAGGAAAACTTGAAAGCAATAAGACACACAGAGGTAAGCTTTCCTTAGGCTGTTTGGGTTTCTCAAAATCGTGTGTCATTTAAAAAAGTGTTTTCTGTGTGCCTTGTGCTGCAGAAGTCTGGTGGTGGCTGCAGACACTGGAATGTTTCACCATAGAGGTTAGAAGAAGGCAGTAACACGTGGGGACTTGGTTATGAAATTAATTACTGATACAGGGCATAAGATGAGTATTTGTGAATGTAATCACCCCCCCAGAGCAGAGCTGCATACTTAGTGCTTTGCTCTTGCTGGGGGAGAGCATCAGCAAAATGTAAGGGGGTGCAGTGCTGGGGAGGGACAGCGGGGGATAAAGCCTCCTTCTGTAATTAAACATGCAAAAAGCACAGAGAACGAGGCTGCTCTTAATTAGCAGCATGTTGCTGCTGCTGATTCAAATCCAGTGAGTGACTCAGCCGCAGGAAGGACTGCAGGAGGCTGCTGGCTGCACACCCTGCATGTTGAGGATGGAAGGTGCTGCATGAGATTTTTTCTTTTCTTTTTCCTTATGTTTCGTGCAGCAAGCCCTCCCCAGCCCGGGTGAGGTAGGGTGGCTGTGTCACTGCCAGCTAACTGGCTGCTCACACTGCTGATAAAACTACAGGGCTTTGTGCCAGCATAGCTTTGTGTGCCAGTGACTGAACACAGTGACTGAAGCCCATGTAGCCATGGCCGGGGCATTGCGTGGTCCTGTTATCTCATGGCAGGAGACTGTGTTGTTCCTTGCTGCAGAGTGTGGGCAGCAGGCTGACTTTGTTCCCATGCAGGGAGGGATTTGACTTTTAACACCCCTGCAAAGGGGAAGGATCCATGAGTTCAGAGGGATGGGGCAAGGCCAGAAGCTGAGACAGTGCTGTGTCCCCGAGACCCAGGCACAGCAGTCAGAGGGGAAGTGTGGCCTGAGCAGCCTCCTGGGGAAATGATAATTAGGTGATCACGTTACTTGCAGGACTTTGTTTTTGTCTCCTAAGCTGTGATCACAGCTTTTGGATGTGGTGGCAGCCTTCAGTTGGGTTTCACAGGGGAGCAGAGGTCTTATGGATGCTTCATGAAAGAGTATAACCTGGGGTAGAGCAGAGTGCCTCTGCTTCTAGTATGAGTTCACTTTCTCTTGCTGCCTCCCTGCTATTGCTTTCCCCCTTTTCAGCTCAGTCCCTGGCACAGGGGCTGCAAGAGATGATAAAAGGACCAAGTCCACCAGCCAGAGACGGATGCCAAGGGTAAGAAGCAGCAGTGTGCAGTGTCTTTTTATAACTGAGTTTCTGCTAAAGCTGTTTCTTCCATCTGTTACTTGGATGCAGTCTCCTGAGCTGCTGCAAGGTAAGCAAGAGAAACTGAAGGGCCCTATTACCGAGCACTCTGGTGATGGGAAGGTCCTGGTGTTCAGCTCTGCTGCCAGCTCCTGGCCCAGGAGAGGGCAGCAGCAGCCCAGCTGCAGGCTGCCAGCCTTCTCCAAGCTTCTCTCTTCACTGCCTGGGGTTTCTAGGCCTGCAGCAAGCTCAGAAATTAAGTAGTGTCTGTCTGCAGGTAACAAGGGGATGGCAGATGCTGGTTGGACACAGCAGTGATGCTCTCTGTGCTCTCAAATGGCCCACGTTCACATTGCAAGGGGAAAGTGATTGCAAAGAAATGGTTTAGAAGTACACTTTCTTGCAGCAGTAATTTTGGCCTTTGGTGATCAATAATCACTGCACTGCACGGGAAAATAACATGCTGTCAGTTGGGCTGCTGACAGTACAGGTAGAAGGGAAATGCCCTGAAGTACTGTTGGACATTTGCAGGCTGCAGTGACCCATCTGGTCAACAGTGCTGCCTGCCCAGACCTATGGGGTCTCTTTGTGCTCTTTGCAGAGAGCTGCCCTGATGCTGTAGGCTTTCAACACCTTATTTCACAGTCACATCTCGTGTTTTCCTGTGCTGGTTTCTTTGCAGAGAACTTCAGGCTCAGACTGAGCAAACAGCTTTTTACATACAGCGTTGCCTTTTTGGGGCAACATTTCTCCTTTGAGAGCAGCCAGACAGGTAGCTTATTCCTGGATGATATCACACGGTGTGGAAGCCTCAGCCTGCCAGTACCTGCCAGTCAGCAACGAGTGGGAGGAGGCCCTGCTCCAAGTGCTTCAGTCTTACTTGTCTGCAACACATAACTAACCCAGATTTTTCAGTGGGCCCCCTCATCTCTATTTGTAGAGGTCTTTCCTGAGATCACGTGGGTGCCAGATCACTTTCCCTGCTTACATCTTAGGAACTGTCTACGTTGTTGTTAGCATGACTTTCAGATGCCTGTCTCATTTGCTCCCTGTTTTATTATTCCAGCTTACACCCCCTGAGACAAAAAGCTGCTGCTTATCAAAACTCTTCTGAAATGATTCATTAAAACAGGAGTCTCTCCATTTTGTGAAGCAGGCTGTGGCTGCTTCTCAATAAATGCAAGGACTGGAGGTAGTTTTTTCCTCTGCTTTATGCTTTAACTTGCCTGCTTCCTGGTCTTTCAGTGTTTTACACTTAGCCTTCGTCCAACACCTGAACAGAGTGATTTCTTCTCTGCCTCCTTTCGCACAACTCGTTAACCTCTTAAAAAAGAAGACAAGTGAACTTTGATCCTGAATATGCATACAGCCTGATTTTCCTCTGTAGTGAGGACTCATTTCCCTGGTCTCCAAACCAAACAGGAGCATTGGTGACTCAGTGCTTGAGAAAAATCAGGGCAGAGCTCTGGAGATGTGTCACTGATATCGTGCATCCTTCTTTATCCTGGGATCACAGACTGCTCAGTCCCAGCCTGGAGGTGGCAGGGGCCTTTCCCTTCACTATAGGTAAGGCAAGGGCAGCCCTGAAAGCAGACCTGCTTGCCACGACTGTGCTGTATGCCCTGTCTCCTGCCTTGTGGAGCTGGAAAAAAGCATTCCTGATGCTTTTTTGTCTCCAAGGTGTTTCGTGTTCTCCCTCCACCCAAGCTGCAGAGCAGACCCACCAATCTTCCACCTTCATTCTTTCCACAGAGACCCCACAGCTGAACCCTGTGATGGAGCCCCTCTCCTGGATGCTGGGCACCTGGCTCTCAGACCCGCCAGGCGACGGCACCTTCCCCACCATGAAGCCATTCCAGTACCTGGAAGAAGTGCACATCTCTCACGTGGGACAGCCTATGCTCAACTTCTCGTAAGTCTGGAGGCTTGGCTGCGTTGGCAGCAACGTTTGGATCACAGCAGGTGTGGCTGCAGGGAGATTTGTTCATATTTCTATTCCAGTTCCAAGTAAACAAGTTTTCATTTACCAAACAAGACGGTGTAATCACATGTGGCTGGGTGGCCTGATTTGTTTGTTTCCCTTTAAAACTGCTGATAAATGGGTGTGCTGTTGTGACGTGCCCGGAGCTGCTTGCTTGCAGACTGTGAAGATTCACCAGCCTAGAAGTACCACAGGGCTTTTCAGAAGTGAGTTCACACCTCTGTTGTTGATGTGCACCTATACAGGGTCACTGTGACAGTGGCTGAGTGTGCATTTCATGTGGCCTGCCAGTCCTTAGGGTTATGTGCACCCCAAACAGCCCCATCCTGGACTCAGCCATCGCAGTTGTTTGGGCAGGTTCAGCACCTGTCCTTAAAGGTCTGCTGTCCTTCCACATTAATGTGGTGTGCTCCAGTGCATCTGTTAGGCAGAAGATGTGCAGTCCCTCTGGCCAGAGAAGACACTGTTCCTGTTGCCAGTGGTAGCTGTTTAATTAGAAATGAATCCTCAGGTAATGGTGTTATCCTAGAACTGCTATCACTCTGCTTTTCAAGCTGCCACTTACGGATATGAATGAAGGAGCTGTGCTGTGGCTCCTGAGTTTGTCTGCTTAAAACTGGTCCTCAATCTTCACCTTCAAAAAAACTGGAGGAAAATTAAATCAAATGTTCAACAAGCAGGATGCTGGGCAGGCAGCCTAACTGTATGGTGGCAAGTAATTGTTCAGGCACTGAGAACTGCTTTAGTTCAGTTCCTTCCCACTTGGAGTCTCAACGATCCCAGCATGATGCACGGCTCCATAGGCTGCACTGGCTGCAGAGCACAGCTGGGCTGCCAGGACAGCCCTCAGCATGGATGCAGCCTGCTGCAGCAGCTTGCCTCTGCCTCCTTCTCACAAGAGGGTGAGGAGATGGAAATGCGAAGACAAATGATGTGAAAAGAAAGAGATGAGTCTGGAATATGTGAGCCATAATACACCAGTGGAGCAGACCATTGCATTATGCAGCTATCAGTGCGTTTAAGTTGCTGTTTAATTCAGTCCCCTGTGTAGATTCAGGAGTGCTAATGTAATTTATGATCGTGTGTAATAATACATAAATAACAGCTGTGATATCGATGACCAAGTATGCAGCTGTAAGGCATCCTGAAGATGCCTAGATAGGCATCTGAGCTGATTTATTTTGCTCTTCTTTTTGAGGTGGGGAAGAAATAAGTGTGCAGTGTTGCTGCCTGTGGCAAGTAACATACAAGGAAGAAAAAGACTGCCAGATTTAAAAGCTTAATAAAGGTGATATTGCAAGGCTAGATGTTTATTTGAGAGAAGGAAGGTTTTGAGATGGAATACACCTTCAGCATCAGTGCTGTGTCTTACTGTAACCCAAGGGAGTTTCTGAGCTAGCTCTTAGAGAAAATCTGAAGTCTGAACTTACATAACAGGTTCCACTTATTTGGGAGCTAGGTGTGTGTGTGTGAAGGGGCTGTCCTTACACACATTTTCTTACCATGAAGGATGCTCAGCCTCTTACTCTACAAATAACACTGCAGGCCGGCTTGTGTGGTTAAATGCAATGTGGTTTCCTCTAAGATGAAACCAGGCCAAAGCCTGTATTTGCAGTGCAGCAGTACAGCAGCTTTGGTGTTCTGATCTCCCCTCAGATTCAATGCCTTCCATCCGGACACCAGGAAACCAATGCACCGAGAATGTGGATTCATCCGCCTCAAACCTGACACTAATAAGGTGGCCTTCATCAGCGCCCAGAACACAGGTACTGCCTCTCTGGGGAAGAGGGAGGCCCTTGTCCTGCTGTGCCTTTCATTACTCTTCCTCTTTAGCAGTTTCTTTTCATGTATTTTCACTGTGGGTTCAGCACCTCCGTCCTGCTGTTGATGAGCACCACGTTGCTGGGACTGGCTTAGCCCAGCCAGCAAGGCTTTGTGGCTGTCTCAGTCAGGAAGGGACCACAAATCCAAATACCACACATGCACGAGATGGGGGCACCCTTTCCTAAAATAGTATGCTGATATTTGCAGGCATAGATTTTGAAAACAAAGGAACCCTTTGATTCGTGCCAGGAGTTGCAGTCTCAGCCTTAATGATGGGCTGTTATAAGGAGCCAGTGGCATTCTTGTTGCCTTTGTGGCATCCAGGTCTTTTTGTGCAGAGAGAAGGGAGGAATGTGTACAGATGAGCTGCATCATTCCCACTCTTCACATGAGATCTTAAACTAGGAGAATTTCCCACTGTTTGGAAGTAGTGCCTAGTTGTGCACTCACAGAGACCAAATGAGAGACAGAACTACATCTACACTGTTGTAAGTGAAGAAATTTCAAACCCAGCTGATGCTTAAATTTGGATCTAAGACCACAGAGCAGGTGCTGAATGGAAAATTGCCAGTTGCAATGTGATACTCATCCCACACTGAGAGTAAGTCTGGCTGGGGCTTCCAAGTAGCGTTATGTTTCTGAGGTTGCATGGATTTGCAGTTGTTGATATGTGCTAGGTCAAGGAAAAACATTCTTTGTCTGTGTAGCCTAATAATTGTGACATTTTGTTAATTAACCTTTGTTGCCTGGTGTTTATGACTCCGCTTTCTCATTAGGTCTTGTGGAGGTGGAGGAAGGGGAGGTGAATGGTCAAGAGCTGTCTATAGCTTCTCACTCCATAGCCAGGATCTCCTTTGCCAAGAAGCCCCATGTAGAGCAGGTGAGTTCACGCTCGGTCAGCAATTCAAGTCATCATGTTAGCCCAGGGGCGTCTGTTTGAGAGGGCAGGTTGATTAACACGCTTTCATTACAGATTGCCTCAGGTGCTCTTGGAAATATTGCACAGTATCCTTGCTTATCTTCTCTCTGAGTTTTCAGAAGCCGTTCCATAGCTTACAGGATGAAAAGGGATCACAGATAAGAGCTGCCATGCTGAGTCAGAGCAGCCAGCTACAGCCCTGTCTCCACCGTGGCAGCAGCAGGTCCTTATGGAAGAAGATAGGAAAGTCTTGTCTAAACAGCAGCACTGAGCCCACAGGAAAGGGCTTCTCTTTACAGAGGCAGCCATGGATCAGCTCACTCTGCAGATACGGATCTCTGCCACACTGATCACACGTCCTTTCCAAGATTGCCTTCCGCAGCTGTGGGACACAGAGCAGCCTGTGTCTGTTCTGATAGTCATCGTGGATTTCCTCCTTTGCTGTCATGACATCAGAACAATTTGCATATGCACTGATATTGCTACTGATAACGGGTCAAACCAGGCTGTTCAGCAACCTTTAATTTGTCTTTTCCTGTTTCAGGAAGCAGCCAGGGCAAGCTGAGGGTGGGTTGATAAGGCCAAGGTGGTCTTAAGAGAGCAGGAGCACCAGCTGTGTGTTTGGCAAGCACGGGCTGCTGAAATGGGAGGGGATGTGTTACTGCTGGTGTTAGGCACATGTTGCATCTGTAGAAACAGACGCACGCAGACTGGCAGCAGCTTGTGGATGTGCCCTTGAGTCACCTTCATGGGAAATGAACATGTCTGTGAAAGCCTCCTTTCCCTTCCATGTCTTCAAGACCAGCTGAAATCCTGGAGCAGCAGGGATCCTGGTGTCTTCCTGCTGGCCTTCCCCTGGCACAGCTGGGTGGATCACCCCGGTGGTGATGTGAACATGGCACTTTGGAAAGGCTGTTGGTTTTTCAGCTGTTAAGGTGAAAGGGAGCTGGTCAGAGCAGGGATGTGTACACTTCAGTATATCCACTTGGCAAAAGCTTTATGGTGAGGCAGTTAGAGAAGTGCTCTGTGAATCCATGGGGTGCTTTTCGACCACACTGTGCTCCTAACGATCTTTACTTTCTTCTTTCTTGTAGAAATTTCTAAATGGAGCTGGTTTAATTAACTGCCAGTTAATCATACTTGCAGGTCATCCTGCTGTCCCTAAGAGCTGGGCAGATGGAGCAGTACTCTTAAGTATTATTTTGAACCAAGAGCTGAGATTTACAATGGCCCCACTTCTCTTCCTTATTACATAGACACCTAAGAGCAGACTTAACAACATGTGCTAAGCCCAGATCTGAACACAGCCTGAGCAGCTTGGAAGTGGCTGATATCAGGGTTCGAGCTTCTGCTTGCACAGCTCCTGGGCTTCGTAGCTCCGCAGGGTAACCACAGATTGGTTCTGGGGAGGGAGGTTTAGTGCAGTATGAGCAGTGCAAGGAAGAGTGGGGGAGACACTGCTGGTTGTTGGCCTGTCTGTAGGAGGGGGTGGCTGTAATGGTGCCAGGCAGTGTAACGCAGAGATCTGCTGCTTGGCTGTCCCACAGAACACCTCACCGAGAGCAGCCATCGCTCCAGCAGACAACTTTTAGTGAGGAATGCAGTTTGCTTGATTTATGAGATATTTCTTTTCTTATCCCTTTCTCAGATTACCAGAAAATTCCGTCTCAATTCCGATGGGAAGCTAGAACAAACTGTCTCCATGGCGACCACTACACAGCCCATGACGCAGCACCTCCACATCACCTACAAGAAGGTGACACCCTGATGCCAGGAGGGCCAGGGTGAGGAGCTGGGCAATGCGCCCCGGGAGCAGCAGTGGCTCGGGGATGTGGGATGGTGAAGCTGGAGCCAGGTACCCGTGCTCAGCCCCGGCTGTGTGGAGCTGCCCATGCTGGTGAGAATGTTAGCGGATGTTCCTGTAATGGTATATATAAAAAAAATAATAATAATAATAAAAGCTTTTATTTTTACGGCTGTGTTTTTGGGTGTGATTGCTGAGTGGTCTTTGAGGCCTTCTGCGCTGCAGGTGGGGCCTTTGGATACTTAGAATCATGGAATCAGGTTGGAAGAGATCAGTGTTTGTTTGTCAGTGCTTCAGGGGTAGAAAGGGCGATGGATTCAACCTTCTGCTTATTGTCTGACTGTGCCACAGAAGCAGCAGGATTAGGAATGGGTTTGCATTATAGGGATCAACTGTGAGACCTCCAGCTCCTGCCTGATGTAGCTCAGCTCACGTATTCACACACCTCTTAATGTGTGACAGCTGGAGCGGGACCAAGAATGAGCAGAGCTGGATGATCTTCAAGGTCCCTTCCAACCTAAGCCACTCTGTGATTCTATGACCCGCTCCCCCATGGACTTTGAAGGCTGTTTGGTCAGGTCCTGCAGGAATCCTGTTTCTCACAAAGGGTGATACAGGCCCAGAGGCCAGAACCAGACCTCTGGCTTCTGTGCAGAGTGCTGCAAGAGTACAGGTGAAGACTTTGAGTCACGGAGCAGCAAAAGAAACTTTAAACAGTGGGGACTGGGAGGTGAGAGAAGGGGCTCCCTAGAACTCATGGTGCAGGAGATAGTTGTAGGGGTGGGTAACGATGAGAAAGGGATTTATCTTGAGTAAACATCTGTGATTTAGTATATGCAATGGATGAATTTTGTCTTTTCAGACAGATCTAAATTCAGGCTGCCTGCTATTGCCATCTGAAGGATTCTAAGTGGGAGCTCTGTGGAAGGCCTGGGGGTTGCAGTGCCCTTCTAATGGCTGCTTCCATTCATGTCTGGTTTGCACCCGTAGCTTCCTTACAAGCCAAGCTCAAAGGCTTGGCCAAAGGTTGTGTGACTGTAAGGGTCCTGGTGGGCACCAAGGTGGACAGCAGGGTGCTCAAGCTTGCTTCTGTCCATCTTTGGTCCCTGAGCTGCCCAGCTCCATCTCTGCTGTGCCTGGGCTGGTGGCAGTGGTGCCCTCAGAGCGCTGTCCTGCTGGGGGGCCGGAGGCCGGCTCTGTAATGGATCCTCACCAGGTGGTTACCGTTTAGAGGCTTTGATCTCCTGCTGCTTCATTTTTTTTCCAGCCCCTCGATTGAATTTCTCTCATGTAACCGAGCTCCACTGATATATTCTGGCCATATATAATGGATGGAGGTTGAGTGAGGAAACAAAAACAGCGCTGAATATCGGGAGCAGCCATGCGGGTCCTGCAGTCGGACCCCCTCCCTGCCACCGCCCCACAGGTGTGTGCAGTTGGGCACAGGGTGCCTGCACTCACATCCAGCCCTGAGCCGGCCTTGGATTGTGCATCACTTGACCTGGAGGTTGGTGCAGTGGATACAGCAGGACGGTGGGTGCCGGGCTCCATCCCTCCTCCATCTGCACATCATCCTATTGATCCTAAAGCCCATCAAGGCTGCGCCAGCACTGCTGTATCGGCCGCATCTTTGGCTCCTGCAAGGCGGGTGGTGAGCCGGCGGCCGATGCCGGCCAGCACATTTGCTTCACTAATGAGGCTCCTTCTTTTCAAGGGCTTTGAGATAACAACCTGCGGTGTGAGCAGCAGCACTGGGATCCAGTTGCTTGTTTTTTGCCCAGGACGGGGTGCGGGCAGCACGGTGCTCCTGGCTCCATGTTCCTGGGGGGCCGCCCTGCCCCCTATTCCCCCCGGCTCCGTGCAGGTGAGAAGCACCCCGCTTTGCTGGAGGGGCACCCTAGGATGAGCCTGCACCTCTGAGCTCCATCTTCTGCTGCAGCCCTGTGAGCACTGCCTGTGGCAGCGAGCCCCGAGGTGAGTGAGTGCTGGGAGAAGGGATGGGGAAAAAGAAGGGCTGGCGGTGGAGGGGAGCACAGCCTCACGTGGCTGTGGATAGGGGGGTCCCTGTCTCTGTGGGCATCGTGGGTGTCCCCCAGGATGTCCACCCACACAGACCCTCTGTGCCCTGGGGCAGCTGCTGTCCCTGCAGTTCAGCCCGAGGCAGGCATGGGAACACTGCTGCTGGCACCCGCCCAAGCGGATCAGGAAAGTGTCTGCAGTGGGGCCACTGCTGGGCAGGTGAGAAGGTAGCCAGGAAAGGTCTTGCCCAGCCTCCTGCGCCTCAGCCGTGTGCAGGGTCAGGCTGGGTTGCAAAGCCTGGACATGCAGAAATGCAGAGCTGCTGCTGGGGTGGGGCTGTGCTGCTCTGCAAAGAGCCCTCCTGAGCACAGCAGTGCTGTACATCATCGCAGCTACCCAGGCCCAGCTCCCCTTCTCTGCACTCCCCAGGGCTGCCAGTGAGGGTGTCTGCTGTGCCCAGGAGCAGAGCACCCAGCCAGGGCCATGCTGCAGTGTGGGCTGCAGGAGCTGCAGGTCCTCCCTGCGGGTGGATAGACACCAGGAGTGTGGGGCTGTGTCAACAGATGCGCTCACAGCTTTTCCTGGTTCTCCTCATCTAGCTGTGAGTGCTCTGCCTAGCATAAATGTCTGAACACATTTCTCTGCCCTCACGCCTGTGCTGCTTCTGCTGTCTCTCCCAGCAGAGCGGGGATGCAGACTCCTCTTCCATCCCGCAACATGTCCCCATCCCCCTGTCCCCACAAGGTCCCAGACACGAGGGTGATGCAGCCCAACGAGCCACCACTGCCTGAGCTGAAGCTCCGCAGACCCGTACAGCGGGGCAGGATCCCGGCGCCCTTCATGGACCCGGTACGTCACCGCACCGCTCCGCCATCCCGTGCTCGTGTCCCTGCCCTTCCCCTTTGCACCAGGCAGGCCCGGGGAAACCGTGCTGCTGCACAGGGCACGGCAGCGGAGCCGGCAGCACCCTGGAAAGACCCCCACGGCACCACCGCAGTGGACCCTCTGGATGTGGACGCCTTGGTGCCCACGCATGACGAGCGGGGCCGCGCCATCCCCGAGTGGAAGCGGCAGGTGATGGTGCGGCGGCTGCGGGCACGGCTGGCGGATGAGGTGCCCGTGTGTGATCAGGTAGGGCCGGGCTGTGGGTGGGACACAGCTGGGTCCCGTGTGTCTCTGCATCCTGATGGCTTCCTGTCGCAGGAGCCGGGCGCCTGGCGTTTCTCACCGTCCCACGAGGCCGTGCTGGGCCCATTTGGTGAGCTGCTGACCGAGGCTGACCTACAACAGCTGGAGAGGGCGGTGGAGAGCCTGCGGCTGCGGCGCCGAGGAGAGGCCTACCAGGACGAGCTGCAGCGCCTGGCGCAAGAGCTGCGCGCCTTGCTGCCCTCCCCGCTGCTCAGCATCACCGTTCACAGCCCTCCTCCCGCCCCAGGGCAGCCCTTGCCGCTCTGGTGCGGCCGCCTGGCCGGTGTGGTAGGCAGCCTGGAAGCGCTGTTGGCCAAGGCCGAGGGGGCTCGTGGCAGCCCCGTGCCTGCCCCGCCGCCCGCACCGCTCCCTGCAGCCCCGCGGACGCCGTCGGGCAGCGTGGCACAGCGGGAGATCCGGCAGTGCGGGGTGAGCGTGAGCAGCCTGCGCGGGGCCTTCGAGCGGCACGGCGGCGGGGAGAGCGAGACCGCAGCGGTGGTGGAGGCCGCCAGCGACTCGGGGATCAGCTGCGAGGAAGCGCCGTCGGAAGGCAGCGGCTCACCGGTGCCCGAGTCGGCCGGCCTGCGCAAGGAGCGCATCGTGCTGCTCTTCCTCAGCCACTGGAAGCGCTCGGCCGGAGGCCTCAACGCTTGGGCTGCGGCGTGCCGGGCGCTGCAGGCTCAGAGGGAGAGAGCCGGCGCTCCGGGCGAGGAGCGGGCGGGCAGGAGGGGCCGCCTGTCGCGGCAGTGCAGCGCCATCCAGCAGCTCCTGGGCAGCTGGAGGGACGTGGCCGCCTGCCCCCCGCCGCCGCTGCCCCCCGCTGCGGGCAGCCCCCGCTCCCCGCTGTCCCCCGAGCAGTTTGTGCGGCGCGCCGACGGGACGCCGGCCGACTACGACAGCCTGACGCTGGAGCTCTTCATGCTGGGCTACTTCCGCATCCTGGAGCGGGAGCTGCCCCCCGAGGAGCGCCGCGGCCGCCACCTGCTGTGCTTCGAGGTGTTCGACCACCTGGGCCGGCACGGCTGGGACACAGCGCGCGCCTTCCACCGCGCCGTCACCGACGAGATCGCGGCCGGCCGGCGGGGCTGGGGGGACGGCTTCGAGGACATCAAGGAGCGCTTCTTCGGCACCGCCAAGGGCTCGGCCTGGAGAGCGGGGGGAGCGGGGGGCAGCCCCCCGCAGAGCGCAGCCCGCCGTGGCCGCAGCAGCCAGGAGGAGATCTGCAGGTGCATCGACCGCAGCTTCGCCTTCTGGAAGGAGAAGGAGGCCGAGATCTTCAGCTTCGAGGAGTGACGCCTCACCACCCCCGTGGACGCCCCCTCTTGTGCTTCTCAAACGGCCTCAATAAAAGCGTTTCAGTTTTGTCTCAAAAAAAAACCCTCGAGATATTTTGGAGTGATGGAGGACGCCCTGCTGAGTGCCCCGGCGCCGTGGAGACCCGGCTGCTCGGTGCCGGCTGCTCTGTGTCTGCTGCCACCCGCTGTGCTCCACCTCGGGGCCGAGATACGAGCCTATATTTAACAGCGAGCCCCAGGCAGGGGAATGGGTCGCAGCCACGTGCTTGAATAGCACAGGGGTCTTTCTTGCCCCTCCTGGGCACACGCAGCAGCACGGTGCTCTCAGTAACCTGGGAGGGTGATTTCCCCCTCTGCACCCTTAGGTGCCAATGGTGGCAGCAGGCAGCTCTGCTCCAGCGGTGCCTTTAAGAGCACTGTCCCCGCCCCGGCTAAAAATACCCCCCCAGCTCAGCCCCCGCCACCACCCCGCGTGTCCCTCCCGTGCCCTGCCACTGCCCTCCCTGCTGCATGGGACACGGCGCGCTCTGAGCGGGGCACAGCCCAGGTAGGAGTCGGGTGGGAGTTGGGGGCTCAGCAGGGCCGGGGGCTGAGCACCGCGTGTGGGGGGGTGGGGGTGGGGGGGGATGAGTTTGACCTTTCCCTGTGGGCACCCACACATCCACACCCCACACATGGGATGCTCAGGCTGAGCTGTACCGAGAGGGGGGGGGGCATCTCCGTGTGCACCACCTTGGTGTGTCAGGGTGAACGATCCAAGCTTCGGGGGCTGAATGTGACCCCAGTCCTAAAGCCACCTCCTGGATCACTGCAACCCCCCCTCAGAAATACGTAGCAGCTCCAGGAGGGCAGCTCAGCCCTACGGCTCAGGGTGGGGAAGGCGCAGCCGCAGGGCGGTGAGGGCAGGGGGGCGGCGGGGATCCTGAAATCCCTTCCTCAGCCCCAGCTGGTGCCGTACATCACACGGGCGATGCAAGGAAGAGCCCGTCATTACCACCTCCCAGCAGGGACAGCCTCGCCACGCTCAGCTCCTTCCCACAGCCAGCCACCAAACCCGGCACCATGGTGCGCAACGTGGACGACTTTGACTTCTGCCTGCCGTCGCACGCGCAGGGCGTGCTGGAGGGGCTGCAGCGGCTGCGCGCCCACCCCAAGCTGTCGGACGTGACGCTGCTGGCAGGCGGACGGGAGTTCCCCTGCCACCGCGGCGTGCTGGCGCTCTGCAGCCACTACTTCCACGCCATGTTCTCCGGGGACTTCGCCGAGAGCATCGCGGCGCGTGTGGAGCTGAAGGAGGTGGACCCCGGCGCGCTGGAGACGCTGCTGGACTTTGCCTACACGGGGAAGGTGACCATCAACCAGGGCAACGTGGAGGGGCTGACGCGCACCTCCAGCCAGCTGCACTTCCCCACCATCCAGCAGGTGTGCAGCCGCTACCTGCGGCAGCAGATGGACGCCACCAACTGCCTGGGGATCTGTGAGTTTGGCGAGAGCCACGGCTGCCCCGAGGTGTCCTCCAAGGCCTGGTCCTTCTTGCAGGAGAACTTTGAGGCTGTTTCTCAGCAGGAGGAGTTCCTCCAGCTCTCCAAGGAGAGGTTGGCTGTCTACCTCTCCAACGAGCAGCTGCAGGTGCAGGAAGAGCAGAGCGTGGCCGAAGCCGTGCTGCGCTGGGTGCGCTACGACCCGGAGCAGAGGGCCCAATTCCTGCCTGAGCTGCTGGAGCTGGCTCGCCTGGTCTCGCTGCCCGACCACTACCTGCAGAACCTGCTCGCCGCCGAACCCCTCGTCCGTGACTCAGCCGCCAGCCAGGCCTTGGTGGCCCGCTCCCGTGCCATGCTCAGTGCCACCGGCACTGTCCCCACGCCACCAAAGGCAGCCCCACCACAGAAACTGGAGGAGGTGCTGGTGGTGGTGGGTGGGCGCGTGCTGGAGGAGAGCGAGGACGAGGAGGGGGGGCTGGAAACGCCGGCCACCCCCAGGAACTTCGCCTTCTACAACCCCAAAACGCGTAAGTGCCCACTGCGGTGTGGTCATCATCCCCCAGCTCTTCCCACATGGGATGAGATGGAGAAAAGCAGCTCCCAAACCATCTGGCAGCGTGGGGACACGGGGTGAAGGAAGAATGAAATAGGGCTGGCGGAACGGTGTCACCCTGAGCTGCTGTCCCCACCTCTGATGGTGCAGGTGGGAAGTCCCCAGCCCACACACAGGGTGACAGCGTGGCTCTGCTGCCTTGCAGGGCGGTGGATGGCTCTGCCCGACTTCCCTGACTACAACAAGTGGGGCTTCTCTCTGGTGGCACTGAACAATGACGTCTATGTCACTGGTAGGTGCCGGGCAGGGGGTCAGCATCGTCCCAGGGACTGGGGACCCCTGTCTGAGCAGAAGCTGACTTTGGGTCCTGACCTGTTCCTGTAGGTGGTTCCCGGGGGTCCCGGAATGACACGTGGTCAACAACGCAGGCCTGGCGCTTCTGCCCCAAGGATGGTGTCTGGACAGCCATCACCTCCATGCTGCGAGCGCGGACCAACCACACCAGCGCCGTCCTCAACGGCGAGATCTACGTCCTCGGGGGTAAGGGGATGCCGGGGAACAGGTGGATGGTTGTGGCACGGCCCAGAGGGCTGCAGCCTGCTACTGCCCTGCAGGGACGACGGTGGAGGTGCTGGAGGTAGAGCGCTACGACCCCTACAACCAGAGCTGGGCAGCCATCAGCCCAGCCCTCAAATATGTCAGCAACTTCGCCGCCGCCGGCTGCCTGGGCAAGCTGTACCTGGTGGGCTCCTGTGCCGTCAAGTACAACGCGCTCACCCTGCAGTGCTACAACCCTGTGCGAGGTGAGCACCCACCAAACCCCGTTGCCAGCCCCTGTGGCGCTCTACAGCAAACCCCTGGGCTGTAGCACTGCCTTTGGTGGGCAGCGTGGGTGCCAATCTATCTCCTTTTAACCCTCCCTGAATACCCGGGGCTGCTCCCTGCCCGCCCACTGACGGCTGCCCCTTGCAGATGCATGGAGCGTGATCACGTCCCCATTCATCCCCAAGTACCTGTCGGCCCCGCGCTGCGCCACCCTGCACGGCCTCATCTACCTCATCGGGGACAACACCAAGAAGGTCCACGTCTACGACCCAGAGGCCAACATCTGGCAGAAGGTAGTGCATGCTCCAGGAGCACAGCATCCGCACGGAGTTATGGCTTTAAGCAGAGCTCACCCTCGCTTTCCCACGCCACCAGCATGAAACCCCTGCACGTTCCCCCGGCACCCCATCCCCACAGCGCACCGTGTGAGCCCAAAGCACGGATGCAGCTAAAGCTCAGGTGGGCAGCGGGACCCCAACACTCGCCCTTCCCCTGGTGCAGGTGCAGCTCCTGCACACGCTGCATGAGAACGGCGGGATGGTGCCGCTGGGAGATCGGCTCTTCGTCACCGGCGGCCACTGGAAGGGCATGGATGGGGATTACCGGGTGGAGATGGAGGTGTACGACTGCGCCAAGGACCGCTGGGTGCGGGAGGGCTCGCTGCCCTGCCTCTGGCTCTTCCACAGCTCCTCCTCCATCTTCATGGATACCTCCAAGTGGACTGAGGCTTTCCCAGGGGACCAGGGGCGGTAGCAGAGCTGACGGCGGCGTTCCAGGTACTGGCAGGCTCAACCCCAGCCAGACAGGAAGCTGCTTGGGTTCCCTCTCGCCTCACCTCCCACTGCCACCCCATCCCCCTAACCCTACCACAGCCACCAACACCTCACCAACATCTTAAAAAAAAAAAGCTTTTTTTACCCTCTGAAAGCCCAAAGCTTTTGGGGTATTTCAAACTTGCTTCCCTCCCACCAGCCCCCTTTCCCTGTGGCTCTGGGAGCTAGAGTGCCAGAGCAAGCAGGGCAAACCTCCCCAGTGCTGAAGCTGCTCCATGTCAGCTTCCTCTTGCACAGCAACACAGCATGCACACGACCAAGCACCCCAAGGACACGGTCCCACAATGGTGACACAGCTGGCACTTTGTCAGCCCTTTCCTAGCTCTGATGCCCACAGCCCCAGGTCGGGCTGAGCATGAAGCCACCCCTTTCTCAGAGGCCAATGCAGCCTCCAGCACTCTGCTCTTGGGATGCTGGTATTGTTTGATCAAGTTGTTCCAGAGTGCTATTCTGATGTTTGACTCATTAAATGTACGCAACCGGTAGCTCTGTGGCCCGCCTGTGTGTCGGGGTGGGGGGATCCCTGTGTCGCTCAGGGCCACATACAGGGCTGGTGAGGCACACCCTGCTTGGGAGCAGGACCTCTGCTGCTCTCCCAGGGCCATTTAGAGCACTTCACACTCCAGATCCAAAGGATTTCCTTCCCAGCACCAGAAGGTAGCAAACACAGAGCCCAGCCAGGAGCTCCCACTGAGCCCCTGGTGCTCGGAGCTCTTCCTAGGCATCATATAAAGCTCGAGGAAACAAAAAGCAAAGCTGCAGCATTTGAACAGGTGGCAGTTTGTGCACAAAGATGCCTGCTCTCACCAGCACCTCTACCAAATGGATTTATTTGGTTTGTCAGGACATTCAAGGGGGTGAGGGTTAACAGGACACAAAACTCCCCCAACAAGCTGATCCACTGTAGTAACTGCTTAGAAAACACTGCTAGCCAAGTGAACTAGAACTATTAGAAAAAACCTTTATTTACACTGAGGAGCACGCAGCAGGGCCCTCCCCCCACCACGCACAGACCCACACCGACTCATCCCATCTTTACATCAGATGGGGGCCTCGCTGCTGCCCCTCCTCTCTCAGTGCTCTATCCGAACCACCATGACCGTCACGTTGTCCGCCGACCCTCGCTGCACCGCCTTGTTGGCCAGTCTGTTACAGGCAGCTTCGTATCTAGCGTCTGCTTCCTGCTTCCCTTCTCTTTTCTGGATGTTCTTATCCTATTGGGATGAGAGAAAGACAACACAGATCGCTCCCAGCAAAGCACAGCAGTGCAGGCACGTGGTCATTTCTGAGCACAGGGAAGCAAACTAAATAAGGACAAGCATCAACAGACAGGAGCCTCTGGCAGAAGTACATTTCTGCACCACCTGCTCATTGTTCAGCTAATTAGTCTGGAGGGAGCAAGTCACATATGATTTCACAGCTCCTGCACTGACAAATGAATGCATCAGAAACCCAGCCCCCAAGATGACTTCTCCTTACCTCCAGGCAGGACACAATGAAGTTCACAGCTTCTTCTGGCGTAAAGACTTTAAAGAGGCCGTCACACGCTATCAGGATGAATCTGGAAGTTAGACAGGTTATGAGAATGAAGCTTTGAGTCCCCAGCTAAAGCCAAGTCCCTCTGCACCTTTTTTTTTTTTTTTTAATTTGAATGAGTATCCATGTTTCAATCCAAAGACACAACGCAAAAAAGCTCATCTGAACCCCCCTCACCCTCCAGAAGCACCAGGAGGCTTCTCAGCTTTAACCACTCAGGGGGCTGAGGCAGTTCAGAGTACAAGCTAGCAGTTAGATGAGCCATGTCAGAGCTACATCAGGACATCCTGGGAGGCCGATTGACACACAGTTAAGCAAGACCATATAATCTGTCCCCATGCCTTGCTGGGAAGCTGCACCATTTCTCTAGGAGCAGCTCCCAGATCCTTTCGTTCACATCTGCCCTGCTAAGAAGCCAAGTGCAAGGAAATAGAGCAACACAGCTTAGTATCTTAAGTGCAGCCCTTTACAATGCTGTGCTCCTGGTGTAAACACAAGTGATGCAAAACCCCAGGGGAGGAGAGCTATCTATCTCTCAGCTCCCAATGGGGAGAAGGAAACAGCTTGCTGCGCACTCTACTCCCTCTCCTGCACAGGAGTTTGTATTAACCAGGAGCCCCAGAGACAGTCACCAAACAGAAAACTACAGCCCCTGCACCACAGCAATGCACATCTTTGAAGGCAGTTTCAGATCCCGATGCTCAGAATATCCCCTAAAATATTTCAGTAGATTGCCTGCTATGGAATTTTAATCCCACCAGAAGCAGGAGCACGGGGTCACCCACTTGCCTCTGACAGCATTCAGGGCTGTACCGACCTGAATGGAATTTATCATCATCAATCATTTGCTGGAAAATTATCTCAAATCTTCAAAAATCAGAGCTGAATGCAATGGTGTATTTGGGCACCACAGCTTCTAGGAACACCGCCTGGGCAGCACAGGGATCCAAGGATTCAAGCCTTAACCACCTGCTTGAAGACAGGTGCACAAGCTTAGAGCACAAAGGCAGGATGAGGCCTGTGTGCATTATCGCCACAGTGAGGCTGGTTTCTCCAACAGGAGCCTTCAGTGTCTTGGCAGTGAGGCAGCAGCATTGCCCCACTGCGCTGGTAAGGAACAGGAGCAGAGGGACATCAGCAGCAAGAGCATCCTTCGATTCTGGGTGATTAGCCTCAAGTGCCTCAGCTCAGGCAGCAGCTTGGCGTTGCTGCTGAGCAGAGAGCCAGGACACAGCAGCCTCCTGGTGAGTGGGCACGACTTACCTGTCATTGTGTGTGAGCTGGCAGCGTTTGATATCTGGCACAGAGATCACACCACAGCGCTTGTACTGGCCGTCCCCAATGGAGCGGGAAACCTCCAGCACTCCCAGCACTCTTCCATCCCTGTGCAAGGAGAAAAAATGCCCAGTCTCCTCTGTGCACAAACCTCTTGCTCTTCTCCACTGCCATTCAGCTGCCTCGCACAAAACCAAACTCACTTCCCCAGTAAGTTCAAACCTTGCCTTTCAAGCCTCTATCCTATTCTGCATGTTTCCCACTCTTTCACACAAACAAATGGAGTGGGGAAGGAAGAAATGAAGTCAGGAGAATTCAAGGCTGTTTTCTCTCTCTCCGCCCTAAATTGAGTCCTGCTCAGCCTAGCAAGCCAGGGAAGCAAGAGTTATGCTACAACTCCTGGAGGCAGAGGACCGCATTTACAGGCTTGTGTAAGAAGGGTTATCTAGCACACTGTGTTTCAACAGAAGACCAGAACAGCAACAGGCAGCCCCTCCTGTGCTCTGCCATGCAGGACAATTTGCCCCACACATTGGTTCAGCTGCTAGCACTTAGAGGAACAAGAAGCACAGCCGTGAGGACAGACACTGTGCCCTCTCAAATACTCTCCCTCGTGCCAGATAAGGAGGGAGAGCTGGTGCTGCAAGTAGCAAGTGAACTCTGCTCAGTGCCACAGCGTGCAGCTTAACAGCCAAGCCAAATTCTGCAGCTCAATTTTAAGCATGTCTATGCTGATGTTATGCTGTCAGGCTTTCAGGCGTGGATAAGTTCCTATCTTTGCAGCACAACACTGTCACCATTTTAAGTCCTGGGAAACCAGCAGCCATCAGCCAACGGAACAAGGCCACTGACTCCTCAGATATCTGAGGGATCACTCATAGGCAGTGAAATTACCTCTAGGGTCTCACTAGCAGGCATGCAAAGCTCCAGAAACTCTACATCCAAAGTTGAGCCAGCATTTAGGTTTGCTCACTTTTCACCTTCAGGACTAACCTGACATTTCCCCCCGCCTTCTGTATCCGCATACGCTCCTCATACTGGGTGGGGTTGTGCTCCTTGCTGAGGCTTAAGGCTGCATGCTTCTGGCTCTCTTCATTGTAACGACACAGAATAGCCTGTGCTGACAAAAGAACCTCGTGAGTAAACACCAAAACTCTAGCAAGAACTTCTTGAGAGAGCTTTAAGTTTGCACTCAAGGCTTTCTACATATATAAAAGAAAAGCTAGCTTAAATGTTGAAAGGTAACTGTGATCTCTGGCATAGAGTACTGAAAGAATGCAGTATTTCCCCACAGCACTTGCCTGCAAATAATACAGGCAACAGAACGCACCCTGCAGAGCTAGCAAGCTTGCAGAGGAACCAAAATGCCAACAGTGGGCATCTCTGTTCTGCTTACCCGGCTGTCGCCGAGGTTGGCGATGTAGAGAACATTGTCAACAGCCAGGACACACGTAGCTGTGGAGCCATCCTTCCATGCAGGCTTTCTGAGGAAACAACAGAGAGATTACCAAGGAGGAAAACTGTTGAGAAGTTGCTGACAGTGTGCCTGGGGACTCAAACAGCGACATTGAGCAGGCAGCAAGCCCGCAGTAAATTACACCTGCAGGCAGCCAAGGAAAAAGCCAAAACCAAACACCAGAATCGCCAGGGCTGAAACTGAGTTACCATGCTTTTGCCTTTCCTTCCCTTCTTTTTCTCACCATGCTCTTCCTGCCCACTTCAGTCCCACCTTCACCTCAGCAGTAACACCAATTACTTGGTCACACCCCTGGTATTTTACTTGCCATACTTACCATAAAACCATGACACTGCAGTTAAGATTGTATCCCTGGAGCTCTAGGTAAGCTGAGAAGTGGTTCTTAGGTTACAGCTGCCACATGAATCTTTCCCATAATGAAGCCCAGCTTGAACACAATTCTTTACTGAAGTTAGGTTTGAGAGACTGATTTCAGTCATTTTTTCCTGATTTTGAAGGTGCTGCTGAAAATGTGCATCACCATGAAATGTCACCATCAACACAGGTGCTGCTACACAGGAATTCTTTGCAGTAGCTCTGTCACATTTCTGACCAAACAGACTGCCTTAGGGGTGATGCTGTTGTAACAGACTCCAGGAAACTTCTTCCTATTGTCCCTTAAGAAACAGCCAATTTTTAATTTACTTAAAATTTGCAGGGCATCTCAGATGCAGCAGTCTCTCCAGCTGTGCCAGAAGTGTCATTAAGAAGCAGACAAGAAGTGTAAAGGCCTGTGTTTGAAATACAATCATTTTCTTACCAATTTGTACCCTACTTACTCACAAACCACAGCTGGTGTGTCAGCCTAGCAGAGGCAGAACAAGACAAGAGCGCTTACACTCAAAACCCAGCAGGGAGATAGGCTGGCATTTTGCCCACAAAGTACCTGTGTTTATCAGTTTTGTTTTAAAAATTAGAGCTGGAAAAGAAAAACAACAACCCAGCAAGAGCTCCTAGCTCACACAGTGTGGGATGCATCGCTTCAGCAACACGTTAAGTCTTCAAAGAGAAGGCAAGCAGGATGCTCTGGTAGGTGCAGAGTGGATTCTTGGTTACGTTTTGGCTCCTTTCTTTGCCATTAGCAGGTATTTTAGCCCAAAGGGTCCTGGCAGGCTGCTCGCTGCAGGGTAAGACTAGAACATGCTGTGACTGAGCTCAAGCAGGCAGGCACAGCCTGGCACACAGCTGTACTTGGTGTCTCACCAAGACATGGCTCAAGGCTTCCTCACAGGAAGCATTTACACTTACTGACTGGATGCCTGCTTTAAAAACTCTTCATCTGTATGTTTGAAGGTGTCCAAAAGGCATCTCTTCACGGTTTTCTCCACACTGACCACCTCACCTGCCAGGGAAAACAGCAACTAAGCTCCTGCTAAGACATATCCAGCCCATCACACAGAACAGATGGCAGCACATTGGGCAGATCCTGCACACAGCAGCTGAGGAACATCCCAGGCTCATGCCACTACAGTCTGCCTGATAACACGTGTACAGAAGTTATGACAAACCCCCTCCCCTGCAATGAGGATATTTTTTACTTTTCCTTTTCTCACAAAGCAGCACTGCCAAGCTTGGCAACAGAACATCCTAGGCTTGGTTACTGGTTCAATACTGGCTGTTTGCACTTTCATTCCAAAAAAGGCTTCCAACTCCCTTCCCCAAGAGGCAGCATGGTCTCTGTGCACACAATCCCATTTGGAATAAGGAACGGAAACTGCACAACTGCACACCAACAAACCCATCCCCTTAAGCAGCAGCCACAGCTTCACAGCACAAAAGGTGGCCGTTTGTCCCACAGCCCTCACACTCCTCTCTCTCACCTTTTGGAAATTTCTTGATCAGGTTGAGGTGCAGATTCTGTGCTGCAAACTTTGAGGCTCGGACTCCCCCGTGGCCATCAAAAACAGCAAAGTATGAGACACGTGTGCTGGGAGGGAACAAGAAGGGCTGTTAGCCAGAAGGCAGGACTGGATACATTTGTTCCATAACATCCTGCCCCACCTCAGCCAGCCTTAGAAATGCTGCACTCTGAGGCACAAGCAGAGGTAAGAAGTTCCAAAGCTCAGGCAGTCAAGGATTTTCATGGTTTACAAGCAACACTGCCTTGTAACTGCCCTCTCTGCAGAACATGAGAAGTATAATGTAGTTTATAGGCTACAGCTGGGCATAAAAGCAGCTAAACACTTCACCTGCCAGGTGCTGCAACTGTGCAGCACTATACAAACATCAGTCTGAGCAACCCTACAGTTCTTTGCATGGCTGAAGTTTGCTGCAACTGCGCTACGGACAGGAAGCTTGGATCCTTCATCAAACAAAGCTCTTAGAACACGAGTTCAGGAGCTCAACACAGCATCAGGACAACACTTGAGAGCACTCCTTTAAACATAAATATATATGCACGTTTATATTTTATTTCCCAAGATAATCCAGCTTTTCAGGTGACAGAGTTCTAACATTTGTTCTCTCCTCTTCAAGCACTCTCTTGTTGCCACAGGTAAGGATTTCACACTCTGCAATAATCCCAAGGCGAAAACTGATTGCTTTTAATTAAAATCAGTGTCTCGAAACATCCCTGCTTCAGTGAGGGTAACAGAAACTCAATATCCAGAGTTATCAGGCCCTCACAGTTCTTGTGAGGTCAGTGACTAACTGCACTACCACTGGAAGGTATTTATATATAATCTAGTTCTGTGACATGCTCAGGAACAGGGCTAATGGTTAGCTCCACATTTCCCAATCACAAGCCCCAAACACACATCACAAAGCACCCTGTAAGCAAGAGCAGCAGCTGCTTAAAGCAAAAACCATCACACACCACAGGCTTTGGTGAGGCAAGCTGGAGCTTCTTCACCTCCACACCTGGCTGCCATCCACAGCTTTATCCCCTGGCTTTGGCAGTCAGGGCTCACTTACACTTGGGAGGGCAGAGGCTGGCACTCCTCAGTGATATCATTCAAGATGACGTGTGCATCCTGCATGTCTTCTCTTTCACCTTTCCTCTCTGCCACGTAGCCCTTCAATCCAAGAATGCCCACTGACCCTAAAGGAGACAAACAGACACACAGCCAATCAAACTCCCTCACTGCCTCAGCTCACATCGATGGTCACTTTTCAGCTTTGACAAACACACAGCGAAGTTACGGCCCATGCTTTGCAGCAGCCTATCTGGCACCTTCTGCTGAGCACAGTGTGCTTTGTAACACGAGGTCAGCAGCTACAAAAGCAGCCTGCACTGTTCTGGGGGACAGCTGTACACAAGCAGTACTGCTGGGCATCACAGAGGGCCCTTATCAGATGGTGAGGTGAGAACGAATGGCACAACTGAAACAGAAGATTAAACAAAGCGTAGCTTTAAAGAATGGGTGAGAGCAGGAAAGCCAACTCCACTGTTTCCAGAATATGTAACTTCCTTTTCACTGAACACATCTGGTTTCCCAAAGCTGAACATAACACGTGGGAACTTGCACTGAAGTCAACTGTATTACATGTCAACACAAATAAGCCTCTCTCTCTCTCTCTCTGGCTTTCTCAGCAGCCACTCAAGAGAGATTTGTGGATCTGGCAAAAGAAACTGGTGTAGGTCAAGCCTTCCAGAGGCTTCACACCCAGTTCCCCTGCTGGCAGCACAACCCCTTACTCTGCAGATGCCAAGGCACTCACACTGCCCAGCTCCTGCCACTTCAGCAGACTGGTAAGGAGGCCCATGTAAGGGAGGCAGAGGGCCAGAGAGTTTGAGGGGCTCCTTCCACCACAGTCTGCTCCACACAAGAGGTTGCAAATGCCAGCAGACTGAAGAACCAAGGCTCAGCTTTAGTCTGGACTTCCTCAGCAAAATGTCAAAAGTATAAATTGAGTACATTTGTTTTCAAACTGTCTGAAAACCTTTACAAACTTTCTTTTCCACAAGTTCTTCCCTGCCATTCTTCTCTTCCTCCTCCAGGGACTTCCTCTTCTCCCCTTTCGCATGGCTCCCTGCTGAGACCTGCTCAGGAGTGCTGGAGGCTGAAAGAGAATAAAAGCAGGCAGCTGAAAACTCCCAGCATGGTTTTATTTGCAGGACTTCCGCAGTAAGTCCTCCTGCACTGAAGCACTCTCATGCTCACGCAGCATTAAGTGACAGGTAGCTCACATCACTATCTAACCTAGCACGCACAGATGTGGTCACCTTGAATCATACAGCCCTTCCTCAGCCACAGTACAGCCAGGTACGGCTAGAGGGCATCTGATTCTTCCCAGGCCACAAACCATTTCCTAGCTCCTGGCCTTTATTGCAGTTGAACGTTCAGACAGTTAACATTCCAGATCAGAGTCTTGCTTGGTTTTCATTAACATTTGTTAATGAATGCGAGGAAGCACACACTGTTACTCTAAAGAAGCATAGTGTATTCATTATGGACTTCAGAACACAGGTCACAAACTAAAGCTGTCAATTAAAAACAGCTGCCGTGGCATCAGAACCTTTTCCCATTCCCATACAATACAGCCTCAACCATCCTGGAGCTGGCAACCATCCGGCTGCATGCAGAGCCCTGCCTACCAACAGATCGGTTCTGAAGAGGCTGGAAAGGCCGGGCCAGCAGAGCCAACAGAGCCGCTTACCTGCATCGCTGCTGCCGGCCGGCGGGAGATCATCGAAGAGCAAAGAGCTTCCTTTTCCTGGAGCACAACAGAAAGGCAAAAAGCGAGCACTTTCGTCGTTGCAGGGGAACAAAGCTCTGCAGGCCCCTCAGAACGGGCACGAGTTGCACAACTAAAGGCGGCCGCATTTCAACCTCCGCTCGGAGGTCTCTGCAGCCCGGAGGCGCGCCGACGCGGAACGAAGTGGGGCACGGCGGGGCCTTACCTGTGTCGGCGCTGCCGGCCGGCGGGAGGTCGTCGAAGAGCCGAAGCTGCCCCTGGGCCTCTTTCCCTGCAAGACACCGGAGAGGCTCGGCACGAGCGGCGGCCCCGGCGCGGAGGGGCGGCGGCCGCACCCCCAGAGCCACCCCTCAGCCCCGCGACGAGGCGGCCTCCAGGCCGCGCCGCCGAACGCTCCGGCCTCCCGCCTCCAGAAAAGGCCCCGCCGGCCGTCGGCCACCCGCAGCCCGCAGCGCAGCCCCCTGCCGGGCTCCCCCCGCCCCCTCACCCTGGGCCGAGCCGCCGGGCTCGGGCAGGTCCCCGAACAGGTCCATCCACCGCGCCCGGCCCGACGCCGCCCGCCCCGCCGCCGCGCCCCGCCCCTGCCAATCAGGCTCGCGGGGCGGGGCGTCGCCGCGTGACGGCCAATGGGAGGCCGCGGGAAGGCCGGAAGCCGGCGAGAGAGCGGCGTGGTGGCGGCGGAAGTGCTCCGGCTCTTGTCGACGCGCCGCCGTGGGGCGGTGACGCGGAGGTGCGTTCACCAATCGCTAAGCGGAACTGCGCTGCCAATCAATACCGCTCTGGCCAACGGGGCGGCAGGGCGCCAGCCGCGTGCCCGGCTTTTGGGGGGTCGGGGGGGTCGGGGGGGGGGAGAGAGGAATGAGGAAGCGCCCTCTGGCGGCGCCGCGAGGGAACCCACCGCCCCCACCGCCCCCACCGCCCCACCGGCCCGGTGCTCCCCGCGCCCCCAGCAAAGCACGGCTCGAGGCGGCTGCGTCAATGCCACATTTATTTCAGAACCGAACAAGCCTGGCGCGCGGGCAGGCGGCCGGGGCCCGAAGCTCCAACACGAGGAGGAGGGGGCACGGGAACGGGGCGGGAACGGCTGCGGTCCCGCGTGGGGTCGAGAGGATGCGGGGCTGAAACGGGCCTCGAGCTGCGGGCCTCGAGCCCGGTCCCACGGCGTGCTCTGCAGGTTGGCTGGCCTCAGGCACGCCTCGGAGCCGGGCCCGCAGCCCTGCATGGCCGCCAGAGCGGTGTCTGGTTGCTGGCAGACACCGGGCCCGGCCCTGTCGGAAGGCCTCTGCCGGGAGCTGCCTTCAGCCCGCAGGAGCCTCTCGCCCCCAGGCAGGAGTTGGGCCAAACTGGGATCCTACCAACGAGGGAAACAGCCGAACGGGGAGCGATGCGCCCGGCCACCCCGTCCTCTGCGTCCCCGCGGGTTTACAAAGGAGCAAACGGTGTGGAGGGACGGCCTCTGCCCAGCACCGCACCGACAACACAGGGGACAGCGCGGGGACGTGCGGTGGTGGGGCCGAGATGTGGCCGTGCTGTGCAAATTAAGGTTGGCTGTGAATGCGTGACAGCGAAGCGAAGCCCGGCAGGGCCTGGGGATGTGCGGGGGAAGGCGCCCGCCTTCCTGCCCGGAGCTGCATGGGCCACCCTCGGGAAGCCCTGAAGTGAAGCACCCACGCTCGGCAAAACGACCAACGAACAGACGAGAGGAGGGACGTGAGCGATGGGTGTGGGGTTTGTTGGGGAGGAGGAGGCTGTGGGGAGCCCCGCCAGCACGGCTGTGCTGCAGCCATAGACTGAGTTACCTATGGAGGTAGGGGAGGAAGGTGGGATTGCACTTCTGGAACGGGGGTGTGGGGTATGAAAACGTCAGCTATGAAAGTAAGAAGCCCCGGCCTCTCTGCTCCCCACCATCCCCACCCTGACGCTGGTCTCTGCACTGCCCAATCACCTGCCTCAGCCCTGTTCTTCCTGCAGGAGGGGACAGCAGAGCCTTTGGGGGCGAGGAGCCGTGGGGCTGGGATGGCTGCTCCGAATCCCGGCTCTTGGGGAGCTTCGTCAGCCAGCTTTGGGAACAGCCTGCCCAGCCTCCATGCTCCCCGCCGTGGCAATGCTGACCTCCGCAGCTGTCTGGTAGGAGGCCCTGGGGGCAGCATGGGGACAGCCAACGTAGGCTGCATTTCGGGCACCGGACAGAAGAAGGAGCCCAAATACACTTGTTCTCAGTGAGGCACAACCATCCCGCGGGGCTCGGGCGGTTGGCTCGTCCATGTGCATGTGGGTGCCCTGGCCGCCCAAAACAGCATGCGTCCCCCACCAGAGGTAGATGGGGCAGGGAGGAATTGCCTCGCTTGGGAAGACGTGGTGCCCGGTCTGGTCACCGCTTCTGGGAAAAGTAGTTTAAGCGCTGGGGGGCAAAGCAGAAGGTTGAGGGAAGGATGGGGAGAGAGGGCGAGCGCACTGCAGTCGCCGTGTTTGGTCCCTTCTCCCAGAAAGGTGTCTCTGAGAGAGGGGCTGCGGTGGCCTTGGCACCAGCCCGCTGCCAAGCCTCTCCCCGGCTCAGGGGAGGCATTGTTCGGGGGCGGGACCCAGTGTATGGGTTTTTGTGATGTAAATAGAAATAAATACTTTATAAATATAATCTTAAACTACTGACACCTGATTTTGCCCTGCCATCTTTTGTAGAAACAATAAATTAGGAAATCCCCATACCTAAACTACCACTTTCCCTTCGCGTGGAAGCAATTCCTCCTGATTTCTCATCTCTGAGCTTTACGACACTGCTACCTCTGTAGATCAAAGACCAGCTTTTAACCGGATCTACCCTCCTTGCTCCCTCCTCTCCGAAAGGAACCTTTCAGGAGTGTTACAGGTTGTGTGACATGAAGGCCACCCATGGGGGGAGGGGCAGAAGATCACATGCACACGAGAGATCCTGCCCAGGTGGGACCGGGCGTTTGCAGCTACGAACAGAAATGAGTTTCCCCCATGAAGGTGTAGATCGAGACGGATCCTTCCATGGAGCAGGCAGCTGGGGCAGCAGATGGTGTGAGAGATCGGATGTTAACATGGGGACTCTTGAGACAGAATCTGCTATCTTGATCCTGTTGGCAGACGGATGAGGTGGAGGGTGGTTTTCAGGTTAGATTCTCATCTGGGCTGTTCTCCTTCTGGACAGCTTGGACCTGAATTGGAAACCAAGACACAAAAGAAGTCAGAGATGAGGAAATGGAGATCTGTGGTATCTTGTGTGCAGGCTGGTTCTTGAATCCAGCTGGAACCAGCGGGGCATGGGGTTAACAGTGCTCGTTTGCCAGGGCTCATAAATCTCTGTGCATTGGTTCCTATTCCCCTTCTGCAATTTGAGGGGATCTCAAGAACTTCTTGACATGTTCTCAAGAAGAGCAAATGCTCCGTTGCTGCATATGGGTGCTGCTTTGAACTCGGTCCCTGTACCAGCCACAACATGGCCCTTGGTTAAGTGGGGAGGAGTAACTCCTTACAGCTATAAAGTGGTGGAGCTGAAATCGTTATTAACATGTCCCAAACTCCATCAGCTTAGAGCCCTTTCCATCCCACTCCCCATGTCTGGCAAGGAAGGACAGCAGCTTGCAGCCCAGTGACAGCGCTCAGCCGCTAGTGACCTCCCAACCCCTTCCTACAGCCCATTCACCAAAGCACACTCCTTCTGTCACCCACTCCGTACCTTATGGACCCGGCCAGGAGGGGGTTGAAGGCATAGAGCCAGTCGTGCATGTCCTTGTCACTGCTTGCCTGCAGCAGGATGCCCCGGTGCTCCGTGCACACCGCAAACGTGTTGGGGGTCTGCTAGGGAGAGCGTGGGGTCAGCACCTTGCCCCAGGGTGTTGAGGCTCCCTGTGTGAGGCTGGCACCCACCTTCAGCATGGCCTGCTGGTCCTCACTGTACTCCACTTGGGCCTTGGAGAGGTTGAGTATGGCCCTCTCCACTGAGTCCTTGTCTGAGTTGTAGATGTAGACGTATGGGCGCCTGACCACCACAAAACGTTTCACCCACCCATTGGTGTGGGGCTCCAGGAAGTGCAGGTAGCCCTTTTTGGAGACGATGGGGCTGGAGAAAGATAGAGAGAGCTGGATCAGGCTGGGACATGGGCTGCAAGGAGGTGGCTGCAGTAGAGCACTGTCACCTTTCTCCCCCAAGCCACTGGTTGCCCCCTCCGTCCCTTTGGGGAGTCCCCTCCTGGCCTCTCTGGTGGCTCCTACCTGACCCGGATCTCCTGAATGTCAGGCACCAGCTGCCGCTGAGGCTCCTTCTCATCCTCAGGCCGGCGGGACGGGGACTTCTTCTGCTCTCCTTCCACCACAGGCTCCAGGTCAGGACTCTCCACCCTGGAGGAGACCTGTGGGGTTCTAGGAGGAGGAGAAAGGATAGCGTTGGAGGAGGATGAAGAGCAGCCATCAGGTGGGACCATGCCTGAGCAGTACCGCCATCCTGCTCAGTGAACACTGGGGACTCAACACAACCTCCCGGCCACCTTCATACCTGACTTCCATGGTGTTGTAGCGTCCTTCCACCAGCGACGGGCAGGTTGAGGAGGGGGTGAGGGTGGTGACCCCGAGAGCTGACATGGACGGGTCTCTCATCAGGGTCACAGACATTTCAGACAGCTGTGGAGGAGCGGAGGTGTGGACTGGAGTCTCTGCCCGAAGCCGGGCACAGCTCTGGCCGGGGCAGGGAGAGGAACGTGCATATGGGTGCTCTGGGAGCAGTCAGGCGAGCAGAGGGTGGCAGCAGGGCCACCCGCAGACCCACCCCTGCCCTGCGAGTCCCAGTCCCCACGCGTCCCTCCCAGCCATCACCAGCCCTGCA
This sequence comes from Tetrao urogallus, assembly GCF_951394365.1. Taxonomy (NCBI): domain Eukaryota; kingdom Metazoa; phylum Chordata; class Aves; order Galliformes; family Phasianidae; genus Tetrao; species Tetrao urogallus. Next base: position 4,328,553 of record NC_136822.1, read on the forward strand.
GACCCCAGGTTTCTGTCACCGCCCCGGTACCTTGCTCTCGCTGGCGCTGATGCAGACATGGCTGTGGCTGTACTCGCGGTTGAAGGTGTGCGTGAGCAGGCGCAGGCACTGCGGGCAGATGAGGATGAGGGTGTAGGAGGTTCCTTCTTCCACCCCCATCGCCTTTCCCACCGCGTCGCTACCACCATGCCCGCCCCCCTGGGAACCTCTTCTGGCTCCAGGATGCTGTACCTTCACGGCCAGCTCCTTCTGCCTCTCACTGGGGGTTTCGGGAGGAGAGGTCCGTCCTTCTGGGGCCCCATCAGCCGAGAGTGGGGAGGAGACGCAGGAGGTGCTTCGGGACTCGGAGTCCTCGCTGGAGCACGGGGACAGGGTCTCCAGGCCCAGCCGCTGGGTTGTCTCCAGCTTCTCACGCAGCAGCAGGTAGTGCCTGGTTTTCTCCACCTGGGTGAGGGCATCCCTGCTCAGCGCCAGGCTTCCCCCTTGCCCAGCTTGGAAGCATTTTGGGGGGCCTCCCACCCCCAATAACCCAGCTGCTTATTAGCTTTGAGTCTGCAGGCACCTGGCTAGCATCAGTGTAGCAGGAACAGAGCCCCACGGCACAAAGCCAGGAGGGCTGAGAATCCTGGGTGTGTTTTGGCACCCTCTGTTGCAAAGTGTGGAATTTCAGCCCCGAGAAGCTCTTCCCAACCCAACATCTTACTTCTTGCAGGAGGCTGAGCTTCTCCAGCTCCCACTGATGGTCGAGGATGAGGCTGTCGCTGCGGGGCCGCCAGCCAGCCAGGTTCTCTTCTCCCCTCACATAGGCTACAGAGGTGTCCAATACGCGCCGGCGCCGCCTCTGCATGCCTTTGGAGACAAACACATGGCTCAGGGGACAGACACATGGCTCAAAGGATAGGAGCACGGCTCAGGCACTCACAGAATCACTCACACCACAGCCCTACAGTGAACGTGCAGGGCACCCACCTGGACTGCCAGCATCCGCCACGCGGCACAGGCTCAGCTCATAGACACCCGTCACGCGGTTGCTGTAAGCAAAGGGGGATGTCACTTGATTCTGTTCCCAGACTCTGAGGTTTTACCCCACATTCCAGGGCAGCACTGGGTGCTGGAAGCATTGCTTGTCCCCTCTCCTCCCTCCCAAAACCAGCTGGTACCTCTCTGAAGCCCGCAGGCTGCCGCTGCCAAAGAGGTTGCGGATGGAGCGGGAGGCAGGGAGCTTGGCATCTCGGGAATAGAAAACCATGCAGAAATCTTTGGTGATGACGGCAGGCTGGGTGCAGTTCTCCATCTGCAGCAGGGCGGGGAGAGAGGAGAGCAGAGGGATTGTGTCAAGGGGGTGCAAGGGCTATACGGGCAGCACCCCTGTGCTGTGCAGCCCACAGAAGGCAGGAAGGGCTGGAAGAGCCCCTGCCTTTCCCCATTAACGGGCAAAGGCAGCATCCCAGTGTCCTCCCGGGCTGTGCTTGCAAGTGGGGAGCTGCCAGAGGAACACCTCTGAGGGCTGCACTCCACCAGGAATACCACAATGGTGAGGGAACTCCCATTTGTGTTATAATGGCACAGAGATGGGTCCTTGCCTCGATGTAGGCGGAGAGGGTGATGTAGATTTTCTCCCGGTATGGGGTGACACGGTTGAGCAGCAGTGAATTGTGCATGGAGCTGTCCCACGCTGTTTCAAACTGGTAAAAAGTCCTGCCAAGACAGAGCAGAGCCAGTGAAACAATCTCCCTGAAATGCCAGCCAGACAGCGGGGAGACACCTCCCTTCCTCCCTCCTTCTGCAGCGCTGCAGCAGGCCTGCAGGGATACATGGGCATGCATGGGACATTTGGGGCCAGCCACTCTGGGGGATGCAGGCTCAAGGCAAAGCCGAGGCAGAATGGGTGCAGCGGGAGGGAGACGGGTGCCCTTGAACTGTGCGCAGGGGTTTGGGAGCACGGGGGGCTCAGCTGAGTGCAAGGCAAGGCAGGGAATGGGGGACAAAAGGACAGAGGAGGGAGCGTGTCCCCAGAGCTCAAGGCAAGCTGCCACCTCCAGCACACCCAGGCCAGCACCCTGTCACCCATCAGCACTCTGGGAGCAGCTGTCACCATTCGGGTGATGACAGCCAGAGTAGGAAGGAGAGAGGATGCTCAGCATGGAGGGACAGATCCCACCAGCAAAGTCCCCACCAGGAGGTAGGGCCCAGGATTTGGAGCCTATGGGACAGTCTCCCCTGTCCCTTGGCCACTGCCCTCTGTTCCTGCCCGCTGCCTCATTCTGTGCTTTCCATTTCTGCACTGTGCACTGGTGAGTCTGGGCAGGAGCTGGGGTGTGAGCTCTGGTGGGACCCCGTAAAGGACGGCGCATAGCAGAGCAGTGGTTGCATTTTGGGGTCTGGGCAGTACAGTAATGAGAAGGGGGAAGCAGGAGGCAGCTCTGGGTCGAGAACATGGGGGACCCCAGCATTACCTCCCCACTGCCAGGGCACCCACACTCACAACGCACCCAAGGCCACCCTGGTCCCTTTGTGAGCACCCCCAGGCAGCCACAGCTTGGCCGTGGCCATGTGCAGGCAGCCAGAACTGAGCTGCATTGGGGCCAAGAGCGGGGCAGGCTCCCGGCAAAGGGGGCTTTGGCTGCACCCATGGGTGCATGGCCATTGCCCCTGCCTGGGGCACCACGCTGGAGAGCAGCGAGTCACTCTCTCAGAGGTGTTGCCTATTAAAACCACGTGAGACAGAGTCAAAGCAAAGGATCACTTTTCACACAAAGGGCTCTTGAGAAGAGAGAGCTCCCAAGGGAGGATATAAGAGAAGAGGAGAGTTAGGGAGAGGGGGAAGAAGAGCAAAAAGCGAAGGAACGAGGCAAAGGAGAAAGAGAGAGAAGCGGGAGGGACCATTCCGAGCATGTGCACGCAAAATACCTAGTGTCATTTCCGAATGAAATGCTATAAGTGGAAGGCAACCCAGGACAAACACACACACGTACACACACAGAAAAACGAAACGTCAGAAAGCATCGTCTGGACGGGGCCATCGCGTGCCTTGCGGCAACCACTGCCCAGGATGGAGCCAACCGGGGTGCCAGGAGGAGCAGGATGGCACAAGGGTCTGCCCTGGGGCTGCTCTGGGGGCCCAGTGGAGCCCAACAACTCTCAGAGCCCATCTCAGCACCCACACTGCGGATGGAGCTGTGCCCAGACAGAATTCCTCACCAGGCACGGTGGCCATTCCTCGCTCTGCAGTGGCTGCTTCTGTGCCACTAAGCTCTGCATCACTGCTCACATTCCCCTGGCCCCCAAATCAGGGGCGAAAGATTGCTCAGGGAGAGCATCCCAAGGTTTATTGCTTTATGGATGTTGCAGCAAGACCTCTGCAGCCCCCCACCTTCCTCCCTTAATTCTACCCTCACTGCAGGACCCCTCCAACGATTTCAGAGCAGTTTCTGCACTCCTAGGGCCTGAAAGTTGCCTGCATTAAGGCAATGAAGAGATCCCCAAGTGCCCCACTGGTGTGGGATGCTGCCAGACAGACAGATGTCCTCGGTTGTCCTGAGCAGGATCAGTCTCCAGCTGCGGCAGGGAATCCAGAACCCCACTGGGTCTTGGCATACCCCATCCCTGCTGCATCCACCTTTGCCATGTATACATCACACCTACACCTGAAGGAGGGCTGCACATGGCTGCAGGGTGTGCGTACACCCAGCACACGTCCCCACACAGCCTGCCATGCCGTGCCTTCCCCACACAGGGCTGGGGCAGGGGGCCGGGACCGCATGTCCAGAGCTGGATGCCGGATAGCTGGGAGAGCAGCAGTGTGAAAAGTCGAAAAGCAAACAAAAACGGGGCGATGAGAGCGCAGGCCAGCAAGAGTGAGGAGGAGCGAGAGCACGATCCAAACAAACAGCAAAACCCGCAGGGAAGTGCGGCGTGAGAGAGAGGTGCCCAGGATGCGGGGAGGGGAAGGGGGACGTGGAGAGGGGGCTGGAAACCCAAGTGCCGCCGGCAGCGGGACTGAGAGTGCTGAGATGCGGGGAGAGAGGGGAGAGAGTGGAGGGGGTGGAAAAAAAAAAACAATGGAAACAAATAATACCTAGGCATATCCGAATCAAGAAACTGCCTGCGAAAACACAAAACAATCACATGGTTAGTGTGGGCTCAGATGGGCAGCGGCAGCAGCGGTTTGGGAGGGAAGCAAGGAAAGGCCTTGGGCACTGCACCCCAGGGCTGCCTGAGGGCAGCAGGGTCCCGGCGGCTGCCATGGAAGGTCCAAAAGGATACGGGAGGAGGGCAGAGCCAGGGCTGCTGTCGGCGATGGAGGCGGAGGGGCGGACGATAGCAAAGCAGGGAGCGGAAGCAGCCTGGGAGGAGGGCGAGGGCAGACACCGCTCTGCCTGCTGCCATCCTTGGCCTCCTGTCCCGGCAGGCGGCTGGGGTCGAAGCATGCGGGACATGGCAGGATGGAAGCGCGGGGTTGCTGCGGCGGCCCCTCGGTGTCCTGCGGGGAGCCAGCAATCTCTGTCCCCCCAGTGTGTCATCCAGCACCTGCTGCCCCTGCCATGGCATCCCAGGGGGTGGTTGGTACCCCATGGCCCCAATGCACGGGGAAGGTGGGAGCCGTGTTCCTCTCCATCAGGCTATGCTGGGGCTGCTGAGATCAGATCTGGCCGCAGCCTGGACCAGAGCAGCTGCTGACGCACATCAACACGGTCCCACAAGCCTGTGTGCCTGGGTATAACATCCACGTGGCTCCCATAAGCCTCAGCCACCCGGCACGAACCATCACAGCTCTGTAAGTCTGAACCCTCCTCACCACTGATTCCATCAGCCTCCTGCCTGGCCTCACTGCTGTCCCAGTGGGTGTGACAATGTCTGACACCTGCACGCACAGCCCGTGCCCAGGCGCTCCCTGCCTGCTGGCAGTGGGATGCAGAGTGGCCAGGAGCTGCTCCAGCAGCACTGCAGGCTGGCACCTCACAGGCAGGGCTGTCACTGACACACCAGCCTGGGGACAAGCCACAGTGGGGAGGAGAAAAACAAAGAAAAGCAAAGGGAAAGACGGTCCCACTGCCATCCAGTGTGCTCCTATGCCACTCAAAGCTCAGCATCAGCCCCATCACTCCTTCCCTGTGCCACCAACAAACGGTCACACTCTTGTCCCCACTGTCACAGTGCCCCACACTCACACACTCCAACCATTCGGTGCGGCCACATCACAGCCGCAGAGCAGGAACAGCCCCAGGACAGGTGTGAGGGACCTCGTGTCCCCCATGGCCCTGGACACATGGGGATCAGCCATGAGCATGAAGCGGCATTTCCAGCCAGTTAGCTACAACACGGCACTGAGTTGGTGACAAGTAGAGCACAATGTCCTGTCACTGCCACTGAACAGGACCAGCTCCCTGTCTCCCCCAGCACTGCAATGCAAGAGAAGCACTGGCACGCACCGGTCGTCCTGTGAGGGGTGGATGTAGCCTGAGGACAGGATGTTCAGGGACAGGATGTTGGGGTCAATAAGAGACTCATCAGCTTCTGGGGTGTTCCGGATCCGACCTGCAAACAAAGCACAGGACCCCACTCAGGTCTCCTGCCAGGGTCCATGTGTATGGTGTGCACCCCCATGTCCTGCTGGCACTGTGGTGGCACCCACAGGGCAGTCACCTCTGTACTATTGCAAGCATGATAGTAAGTGAAAACTGAATGGGATGGGAAAAAAAAGCACAGAAGCCTCTAGAGATGTGGAGGAGATTTGGGGGAACTCTTTGCAACCTTGTCTGGCTTTGCTTACCCACAACCAGCTCCCGCACTTCCTTCCAGCGGATCAGGCTGCCTGTTTCATGCACCAAGGTGACAGTGATTCTCCTTTGGATGCCCTGAAAACGCCAAGGGCAGAGAGGATAGGGTGGTGATTAACACAGCTCCTGGGCAGCGGGGCAGGAGCAGGCGGTTGGGTTCTGAGCAGGGAGTACCTGGTGGAGGAGGAAGGTCCCGTGGCACGGCATGCCTCCACGGTGATCCACCACAGCCGGGATGTAGCTGGAAGAGAAGACGGTGGGGGGACACAGCTCTGCTCATGTGCCCAAACCCACTGTGCTTCCCCAGAGGTGCAAATCACCATGCTGCCTCCCTCTCTCCTCCACCCAGGACTTACTCGCCGTTGGCCTCCAGCTCGCAGATCTCGAAGAAGACCATCAGGTCGTACTTGCACTGGCAGGGCCCAGCACTGGGACGAGTCATGGTGCTTAGCTTGGTGGCGGGCACTGTAGGGGGTGGGAAGCACACCTTAACTCGGAGGCAGAAAGGGGGAGTTTGCTGCTGAGGTTGGGGGCACACGGGAGCAAGCAGGGGGACAAAGAGCAGGCAGGGCTTGGGGACAAGCAGGGCCACTAGGCAGGTGGCAATATGGCAGGAGGCAGCACGCAGCACTACCAAAGGGATGCAGCCCCATCCTGAGCACCTCATGGGCACTTCCTCCCATTCCCAAAGCAGAGAAGTGAGGGTTCAAGATGGGGCTTTTCCTGGAACACCTGACCAACCCCAGAAGGGACAGGAACGGGTCCCAAACCACACAGCACAGCTCCAGCACCAGTGGAGCAGCTCAGGGACAGCCGGATTGCTGGCTGACATGGGACCCCTGGTGCTGGAGCAGGAGGTGGGCAGGCATCACAGCAAACCACCGCACTCAGCAAAAACCACAGCAACTCGGGTCTCAGCAGACGAAAGCAGCAGGGACTCATGTAGCCCCTGGGAGGTGACCTCAGAGCACCATGCCATCCCCACTGCTATCCTTGGCCCCTCAAGGGACAGCTGCTGACCCTGCTGCAGGCTCATGAGGGCACCAACCCGGCTTCTGCGCCTTCCTGATGGCGCGGTCCGCGGCAGGCAGGGGCGGTGGGCAGACGGGCTCCTCCATGCCACGCCGCAGGAGGGAAGTGGCGGCGGTGGCGGCCGCCAGAGCGTGCCCAGAAAGCATGTCCAGGAGTGAGCCTGCCAGCACGGCCGGCACTGGGCAGTGGGTGAGCCGGTGGGGGCTGGAGTGCTCTTGTGAGGAGGGAGGGAAACAAACAGAAAGGGCAACACAAAGCAAAGCGGTTACGCACAGACACTTTGGCACAAGGGAGGGATGCTGCGGGGCTGCCATGAGAGCAGGGGGAAAAGATGCTTGCGTCAGCCAAACACAGAGTGAGCAGGTGCCAAAGGGCCTCCGGGTGCTCTGGAGCACGACACATTTGGTGATGTCTCTGAGATTCTGCCATCCAGCCCTGCTCTTGCAGGCATGTGGCACAGGGCACTGGGAGCGGGGCATAGTGGGGAATGTGCTCTGCGACCTGGGGACCGTGGGAGAGGAGCAGGACATCATCCCCTACCTGGCTTGGAAAGTGGCATCACCCGTGGGAAGTGGCGCCGGGATGGCCTCAGCGGGCTGCAGAGAAAACAGGTGTAGATAAAAGCCACCGTGGCAAAAACTGGTCCCAACCTGGGGCCACCCACCTCCATGTACCCTCGGAGCCAGGACCCCACTGGTGCTGGAGCTGGTGCTGGAGCCAGCTGTTCCAGCCTGGCCTTGTGGCACCAGGGGAAGGCACAATAAGCCACACGTGATCCACACGCACCCACCTGAGGACGTCCTTGCAGAGGGGTGGGAAGGGGTGTTGTTGGTAGTGCCCAAACACCTCAAATACAATCGGCTGGCTCTTGATGTATTCGATGAAGGACTTGGTCACCTCCACAGCAATCTGAGAAAGAGAAAGAGCACTTGAGCACACTGTCTAGTTTGGAAAGGGATGTGATGTGCTGAGAAAGCAGGCAGAAGGAAGGTGCTGCTCTAGGGATGGGCACTGGCAGCTGTGCGGGTGAGGGGGTGCCAGAGAGGAAGGTGCTCACATTTTGGACATGGTAGAAACCCAGTGGTGGCCCTCGCCCTGTGTTCTTCAAGGGCTCCGTTGAAAAGGCCTCATCGTGGCGATGGATGAAGCTGCAAAGGGAAGGGAAGTCACGTGGGGACTGCAGGGCAGCATAGAGGAGCAGGAGTGGGAGAGAGGACAGGAACTTAGCCTGCGCTGCCACCTGGGCAGGGCTGGCATAGAAAGACACTCCACCCTGATCTGCAGCCCTCAGTGCCTGTGAAACACTCCCTTGCTTTTTCCAGTGACCAAATATGTGTCCAGGCAGAGACAGAGGCTCATCCCACGTCTTTTGGTTTTGCTTCCATGAAAGACTTGGATGGAATGGAAGCAGAGTGTGGGACGAAGCTTGCAACACTATCCCTGCTTTGGGGCAACCAAGGGAGGTGAAGGCCAGAGCATAGAGGGACACGACAGCCTGGGGGGGGTCACCATGATCTCACTTGAACTGGCAAAAGATATCCGCATATTCTGCTGAGATGCTGGAGGCTTGCAGGACGGTCACTCGAAACGTGAAGATGCTGCCCAGCTTCAGGTGGTCCAGAGCTGCCTCCAGAGGCCCATCCACTGTGGACTTCTCCGGGCTGTCCAGGAGAAGGTCCTCTGGGGTCACTGTGGGGAAAGGAGAGCCCTCAGCAGGAGGAATTGTGCTGATGCTGAGCTGCTGCTGGGGATGTGGGCTTTCTGTGCTCAGACGCCCCGCTGGGTGCTGCTCACCGGCACAGGTGTTGTTGTTGACTTCATCGGCGGAGGGCCCCAAGTCACTGATCTGCCCCTGGCCCTCAACGATGCGCAGCTCCTCCTGGGAGGTCCCCGAGCGAGACATGCCTACAGCAGGGCAGGACTCGGACTGGAACTGGAGGGCGATGGAGGAATGGGGCTGAGGGAGCTGCCACCACTGCAGCACCAAAAGGAGGGCAGCCCCAGCCCAGAGACACAGCTCCTGGAGGGGCTGTGCCCGGCCCAGACGGTACCCAAGGCAGAGCAGCTGGGCACCACCCTACAGGGTGAGACGCCGTGGTCTCTGCAGCCAACCCCATCCCAGTCCCCGCTGCGGTCATACCTTCTCAAAGTGCTGATCATCAAAGGAGATCTTCGCTGTCCCCGACTGCCGCACGCCAGAACCGTAGTCTGGGGCTTCCTCGTCGGCTGCAGGAGGAAAGCAGCGAGGTGTTGGTGGGATGCTAGGGGACACGCAGGCCGAAGCAGCACCAGGGCCAGTCCCTACCTGAGATGGCTTGGACGGCCACGCGCAGAAAGCCCTTCACCTCGCCCTTCTCGCTGACGATGGCCACACGGTGCACCAGGGGCACGGGGTACAGCAGGTTGCTGAGGTAGACGAAGGCCCTGCCGGGGAGAGAAGCAACACGGGAGCGCCGTCACCGCCTCCGCCCGAGCATCCCAGAGCGCGGGTGGCGGCCGCCGGCGGCCAGGTCCCATGTCCCATGTCACCGCTGCAAAGCAAAGCCATGAGGGGCAGCCAGGGCCAGCGCGGGGCGGGGAGCGGGCGAGCCGGCGTCTCTCCGGCCGTCGCATCCTGGGGAGGGGGCAAGCTGGGCAGAGGACTGTCTTGGCGGTGACGAGCCGGAGGATGGGGGCAGGAGGTGCCGTGAGAGAGCTGGGGGTGCTGCGGAGGCAACGGGGGGCGGGCGAGGCGAGGACAGGATGGGAAGGGAGGGAGGGAAGGAGGGAGGAAGAGGCTGGGCGGGAACAAAGGATGGGGGGAGGAGAAGGTCCTGGCCTGGGCATCAGAGCCTCTGCAGGTGAACCTGCTCTGGGCGGCGGTGGCTGGAGGTGGCTGGGGATGCTGTGAGGTGTGGCTGGTGGCATGCACGTGTCCCCACACTGTGTCCCGCCTGGTGCCACCGCGGGGTTCCAGTGTGGCTGCTGAGCTCCCCGGGACCTTCTCAGGTATCCGGGCTGGGCACAGGCACGTGGCACTCCTCAGTCATTTGGCTTCCGCTTGCTGCCTTCCTTGAGTTCACAGCTGGCCGGCTCAGCCTCTCCCTCCCTAGCTGGGAGCTGGTGACAAATGTTGGTCCTTTCTGACCAGGACACCATAGAGGTCCTTCCACCATTTAGAGGTCCTTCTAGCACTTATGTCCTCAGCAGGGATGGCTTGTTTCCACTTTCCCATGTGTCTCGAAGTGTGATGTCCTTGTGTCCTGTGGGTAGGGATCCTGAAGGCAACAGTCAGGACACATCAGCTTCAGGAGGCTCCCCAAGGCAAATGCAGATGTCTCCAGGTGGCTGGTTTCCTAAGTTCACAGGCATCCGAATGGCATCTGAAAGGCTCTTGCAGAAAAGGCCACAGCCCTGTGTTCAAAGATTCAGCCTTGCAGAGGTGCAGAGGTTCTCCCTGCTGCTGCTGCAGCTTGGGCCAACCTCAAGCCAAGGCTTCTTCCACCCAAAAGTCCGAGGCTTTTTCCACCCAAAACAACTCCAAGAGGGGTTGAGTCACAGAGTGCAATCCCCCACCGAGCATCTCTCCCCAGCTCTTCTTGTTGGCCACCAGGGCTCAGGTAGGCATGGATTTGGGACTGCCTGCCCATGAGCAATTCTCCTGCCCCAAAATCAGTGGGCAGCCCATCAGGATGAATCCGGGGGATGGAGGAGGGGGGGAAGATGGGAAGGGAAGGACAAGAGGATGGGGAGGAGGGGGACAAGTGTGTCACTAGAGGAAGGAGGGCAGGGACACTAACCACAAGATTGGTGAGGTGCAAAGATGGCATGCTCAGACCAAAGAAAAGCCTTTCCAAAGGAAGACAAAAGTGAAATAACCCCAATTTTTGCTAAAGCTTTGGAGAGAGAGAGCCAGCAGCTAAAAAACAAAAACAAAAAACAAACCAAACCAAAACAACTAAAAAAACCAAAACAAAACAAAAAACTGAAATGAAAGAAAGAAAGAAAGAAATCAAAGACAAGGATCCAATCATAAACCAATCAAAGCACACTTCACAAGAAATGTGGCCGGCACAGCTGCTGCGTGGGGAGCCAAACCCGGGGCAGACTCAAAAGAAGTCGGGAGAGCCCGAGGGAACGACCTGGGGGACTGCAGAGGTTCGCTTGGCAGGTCGGTGGGTTTGGTTTTGAGGTGCCCCCAAGAGTTTTGGTTTTGGTTTTTGGAAAAAAAAAAAAAAAAAAAAAGGAAAAAAAAAAGGAAAAAAGAAAAAAAAAAAGAAAAAAAAAGGGTGGAAGAACCCAGCTCTTTCGGTCTGAGGCTGCAGGGCTCTTACCCCACCTCCTCCCTCTCTGCCTGTGCCGCTCCATCTGCTGCTCGCACCCCAGACTTGGACTCGGTAAGGGAGAAGCAGCCCCAGCACGGTGGGGGCTCTGCCTTGGGCAGACCCCCATGGTCCCAGGAATGGGGGCTCCGAGTCCTGCTCTGAGCACACATCCCTTGTCCCCTTGGGAAGCCTTCTGCAGTGAAGCCAGGGGGCCAGCATCATCCTGCCTGTGTCACGAGGGCGTTTTGGGGATGGGCGGATTGTGACAGTTTGAAGGCACAGTTGGAGCCCAGAAACCCATCCCGATTTCTCCAAGCCAGGAGTGACCAAGCCCAGGACTGTCCTGGCATACAGGGAGGAGAAATTAAGGTTCTTTTCCCTTCCTATTCCTGCAGCTTGGGTCTCTATGTGCCCTTCCTGAGCATGCCCTGCGCTCGTAGCTACCAGCCCGTGGAGATGGTCCCAAGCAGTGCGTGGGACACAGACAGAGAAAACTCCACTTCCCAAAGAGTTCTCCTCCCCCCGCTGATCCCAAGCTCATCTCACTCTCGTGGCTCCCCCTGAGTCCCACCAGATGGTGCCAGGGTTCACAGCGACCGGCACAACCTCATTTTCCCCTACTGCATTGGGACAGCTGCAAAAGTTGTGGCCGAAGCACCACCAGGACAAAAGCACAGAGCCTCACACTCGTGAGGTCACACCTGTGGTCCTCGCTATGACGGACAGGTGGGCCCCCTGGGAATGGAAACCCGAGTGCAGGTCCTGCGGCACTCAGGGAGATCTCATGTTTTTGGGGGCTGCCCAAAGCTGGGCTCTCGCGCTCGCCCTGTGCCCTTGCTGCTGTGTTTGTCACAGCCCTACCTCGGTGGCCCCGACCCGACGGCCACCCCTGCGCCCACGGGACGCCCTGGAGGTGGGGGTCGTGCCAGAAAGCAGTTCCCTCATGCGAAAGAGCTAGTTCCTTCCCAGCATGCTCTCCTAAAACCTCACCAACCTTCCTACTAAACTGAACAGGGGGGAGCGGTCGTAAAACGGATCCCGGCCATCACACAGCGGGCACTCCGGAAAGATGTCTTCCTCCAGGTCCTCCGCCTCCTCCTCCTCCTCCTCCTCCTGCCCCTCGTGCTGCTCGTCAGCAGGCTCGGTGATGTCGGAGTCGGGGTTCGAGAAGGTAGGGGAGGGGGTGAGATCAGCCATGCGCTCGCTCATGCATGTGTTGAAAAGAGGAGAGCTGTTGCAGCCAGAGATATCTGAACTAAGGTTAGTACAACAAGATAGAAGACAGGTTAACACCAGCTGTTCCAAACAGAGAGAGCAAGAATAGGGATTTTGCTTTTTTTTTTTTTTTTTTTTTTTTTTGGCTTGGTTTGTTTTCTGCTCAAACCAAGGGATGTCAGGAAATAGAGACTTGCCCATCCGGTGCGTCTCTAAAGGGAGCCACCAATGGCTGTCGGCTAGAAAATGTGGGAAAAAAAGAGAGACCCAACAAACTGGTGCAAACACGGGAATTCCCGGCGCTGGCTTTGCAGGCAGCACAGCACAGCGGGACGGAACACACAACACAAGGCTGGGGGACATCCCACCACCCCACCACGGGGAAATCCCACTGCCGGTGCTGCTGTGGCACGAGGTGAGGCCTCCAAGGCACACACATCCGTGTGTCCTTGTTGGGCCACCCGTCCTCACTGCCGGCACCGTGCAGGAAGCACATGGAGACGCACGGCACGGGTGGCACAGACAGACGCTTGGACACGGACGCCTACAGATGTGCACACACACACATAGGCGGTGGGCACGGCGGCACCGGCGCTCCACTGGCAGCTGGCAGCCCCTGCCTGGTGGCACTGCTCCACGGGAGGCCGGAGGGGACCGGCTGTGGTGTGGGCCACGGCGGTGATAGGCCGCTCTGCCTGGCAGCAGCTCTACCCCGGGGGGACGCCGTGCCTCCAGGCTGCACATCGAAGGAGCCAAAACGCTCACCTGCCAACCAGCCTGAACCACGGGAAGCGGTCATAGAAGGGATCTCCGCCGGTCACCACGTTGTCGCAGTCCTCAATGACGCTCGAAGGCACTTCTGCTGCACGGTCGTACATTTCGCGCATCAAGTCCAGGCGCTGCCTGCAGATGTGGGCACACAAGGGGCAGTGGTGAGAAACCAGGCTGGGGCTAGCAGAGCCCTCTTGCCGAGCCTGCCCAGTGCAGACGTCCCTTCCTACCTGAGCTTCTCCAGGGTCCAGTAATGCGTTGCCCCGTTCTTCTGGTCCTGCACCTCCACAGCCACGATGGTGCGGGGAAATGGCCGCTTCTCCCGGTCCTTGGCAGCGTCGGGAGGCAGCAGGTCAGGAGGGAGAGGTGAATACAGCGTGTCTGTCAGGAGGACGAACTGAAACTGCACCTGGAAGGAGGCAGAGAAGAATGGTGATCCAGCCACGAAGACCACAGTGCCATCAGCCTGGGCTCTTGCTGTCACCACAGCACTGTGTGGGTACATGCACAGATGCATGACAGGGATGTGCTGGAGCCGCTTGCTTAGGGCTCTCTTCCCATAGCTCCCTGCCAGCACACAGGTCTGTGCTCCCTTGCTGTGGCAGCAAGCAGCAACACCACACGTCCCCTAAAAACCCAAGCAATAAGCACCCAGCAACACCACGATGGTGAGACCCACCACTCGCAATCAGCACCCACCTTTTTCTTCAGCTCCACACTGATGGCGTTGGCTTCCTTGAGGAAGATGGCATTGCCCCAGAGCAGGTCACGGAGGGAGGTGAATTGGTACCACTTCCACTTCCTGAAGGCCCAGAGGGCGAGCTCGAACTCCCGCTCTGTCCACTGCACTGTGGGAAGGACACAGAAGGATGCTCACCACACACATCCTGGTGCTGAGGCTGGGCGAAGGATGCAGCATGAGGTGTCTGGGTGCACTGCTTTTCTTCCCATGGAAGGCATCCAGGCCTCACTGCAACACCTGCTTTGCCATGCGGAGAAGGAGGAGTGGAAGGGCATGGAGCGCAGCAGTGGGCAAACTCATTGCAAAATTGCTCCCAGTGTCTTCATACTGGCTCCCCGAGGCTCTGCAGCCAGATGTCGCAATGGAGTTTTTTGGTCTTCACTCTAAAATCCTTCCTCCTACCAGTTCTCTGGATGTTTTTTATTAATATCTCCTCTAATGGCTGAGAGGAGGGAGGTGAAGTTGAGGCTGCTTGGAGCACACCAGCTGCCCTCCCAGACCTATCTGCAGAAACATCAGCTCATCCTCTCCTTCCACCCAAACTTTTCCATCTCTCCTTTGCCACTCAGCACTCACCTTCATCTTCAGGTTCTTCTTCTTCCTCATTGGCTTCAGGGTAATATCTAGAGTCCATCTGCTTCTGCAGAGCCTCCAGTTTGCTCTCGTAGTCCTAAGGGAAGCAAGGAGAAGAACGATGCAATCCACAGGATACAATCTTCATCACCCTTCTCTCCCCACTCCACGTCCATATTGGTAAGCAGTCCCAGGAATAATGATGGGATGATGGATTCGTCATCGTTCCAAGATGCACAAAGCTGCCCCATGCAAACAGCTGCCAGGCATGGTGGTGCTGGGACAGCCTAGAAAGCCTGGCCACTTACCAGCCGCTGCTGCTCCAGAAGGTAATTTGCCTCCTCCCTCTCCCTCCGGTACTGGTCCTCCAGCTCCTGAAGCCTGGAAGGAGCAGGGAAGATGGAGATGACCAAGCTGGGCTCCTGCCCTCACCCTCCTCCCAGCCCCACGTGCCCACCTCTGCTCCATCTCCTGCTTCATGTCGATGCCCTGCTTCTCCAGCAGCTCTCTCTGGGCGAAGGCCCAGTCCACGGGCTCAGCAGGTGTCTCAGCACACGGCGTCCGCTCCCTCTCCTGCCGGGCCTGCTCGGGGTGGTTGAAGCGAAACACGTGGCTCTTCCCCATGATGATCCGATTTCCTGTGGCGGGGACATAGAGCTTGAGTTTAGTGGCAGGGATGGCCGCAGTGCATGGAACTGTGGGCAGAAGCGTCCCCTGGGGACCCACCTGAGCGCAGGACGCTGGGCTCTGTCACCTTTTTGCCATTCACGTAGGTGTCGGCGCCTTCACAAGGCTCCAGGGTCACAATCACTGCGTGACAAGCAGCAGGTGGAGGGGCAGCCTGGGCCTCCAGGCATATCCCCACCATGAGCAACGGCTTGGCCAACCTCACATCAAGCCCCAAGCCCAGGGCAGGACCCCAGAATGAACCCGGGCAGACGGAAGCAGACAGAGCCCCTCAGGACATCAGTACCTTCACCACCGGTCCTCGTGTCACTGCGGAAAAGGCAGTGCTCTTCCTTGATGAAGTGCCCACTGAGAACAATGTCCTGCCTCTTCTCTGCATCTTCCCGGCCAACCCTGTTGGGGAAAAGGCAGCTCAAGCCAGCTGCATCTGTCCTCAAACCAGCTCCAAAATATCCTGCTTTGGGCTTCAAAGTACTCTCTGGACTTGCATCATCTAGCAGGACTAACATCTCTCATGAGATTGCCACAGACATACATGTTATCCATTGCAGCTGTACTGCTCATATAAGCTCAGCAGACCCAGCCCTCACCTGGTTATCCCGTCCTTGATGTAGTAGAGAAGGCACTCAGACATGAGCGGGTCTTCATTTAGGTTGACCAAGTGGGGCGTCTGGGGGACACAAGAAGGAGTCACCAGGGTACAGCGAAACCCAAGCTCACCCCCCAGCTCCTCAACCTTCAGCCTCCATGACCATCCAGTCCTGTGGCCACCCTGACCCAACCTAGTACCAACAAAACCAGGGCTGGACTCCACTGTGAGCCTCCACCAAGCCTCCTCACTTTGCTCTCCCAAGGGTTGAGTTCTTGGTGGCTTTTCCCTGGCTGCTGGGAATATTTGGAATGCAAAAAGGCCCAGCACAAGGAGTCCTCAAATGCAGGTGGCCATGTCTGCACTCTCTGTCCTTCCTCCTATCAGCTCCCTCCCATGATTTCCTTCCCACAAGCCATGACCACTGTGCACTTGATGAGAGGGAATTTCTGCTTGTCTCATCCCACTGCAGGCTACTGCAACTGCACCTTCTGCCAGCGGGACAAGCTCTGAGTTTCTCAGAAAGAGGAGGATAAATATCCTATCAGCCTGTGGGCACTCCGCATGCAGAGGTGTCCCCAGCTGGATAAACCAGGATGGGTGCAAGAGACTCACAGCAAACAGGACAGGAGAGCTGGAGGTGAAGGGAAACACAGGCTGTTCTTCATGGCGGCTGGCAGGAATAACATACCCTCCAGATCCTCTGGGTCTGAAACTCTGAGGCTCTTTTGGTTTGCAATTTTGCTCCAGATTTGCAAGATTTGGACAAATTGTCACCCCAGTGATGGTGTACAGCAGGGCAACAAGCTCTGGCTGTGCTTTGCTCACAGAATGTTTTGCACACTTTTGGAGCTAGCGTTCCTCACCAGCAGCTGGAGAAATCAGAGAGCTGAAGAAAAGGTTGGCACCAAGAACACCACAGCAAGGCCACATGAGGACCAACCTGCTTTGGGGAATACACCCCCATGCTTCCCACACACACATCAGGGGGCCTAATGGGCAGCGGCTGAGGCAGGTGAAAAACAAAGACGGTGGTGTGAAAACTGTCACAAGAGCCACATCAGGGTCCCAAAGTGCTCATCACCACCTGTCCCAGCAGGGGCTGGGGGCAGAGCCTGCTCTCCTCACCCCGTGGGTCCCATGAGGTATTTGGGTGGCGGTGAGGAGCTGCAGCACTGCACTGGCAGGGCTCGCTGCCAGATGATCTGCTTGGGGCAGGGCCAGTGTTTTGCTCAGAAAATGCTTCCTGGGATGCTGTTTAATGCTATTTAATACCGCTGCGCCTCCGTTTCCAAGCAAGGAAGGCTGACAGCAATATCAAATGCCCCAGGTGTTAGCAGCCGACACCAAGAGCCTGACACCACAACTGTCACCAGGGCTCCACGGTGTCTCTTGAATGGGGGCTGTTTCTTCCATGTGCTCTGTGGCAGGGAATGGCTCTTCTATTTACCTGTGCACTTCTATTGCAGCAACTTGTGGCATATAGACAGAGCAGGGCTGGCACCGAAATGTGCATTGCAGGTTCCAGAGCTAACAGTTAATGTCTCTGAGAGCCCCCTGGAAATATCTGGGGCTGGCTGGCACAGATAGGCTTGGAGGGAACTGCATGGGTACCACCTGCCCGTTTAGCAGGGAGAATTAGAGGATCCTACCTTTTTTGGAGAGAAAACACCCAGGGTACCTCCGTCCTCTCTCATGGCCACCCCCATCTCGGCCAGCAAGGCTTCCCTGCAGGAAGCAGAGCCTGTCAATACAGCCCTGGCAGCCACCCTGCACTGCTCCCTGCGTGCCTCCTGGGGATGCCTCATGCTCGCCAGGCACAGCTGGAGCCCATGGGAGTCACCAAACTGCCCCCATCCCAATCCACCCACCTCTCCATCCGGATCGCCTCGGTTCTGCGCAGCTTCTCCTCCCACGTTTCATTCAGCTCAGCAATGATCTTCTCTGTTTCCTGGTGGGGTGAAGGAGGCTCAGCGTTTTGGGCATTTGATTGGGCTCAGCCATGGAGCTGCCCCACTTTCAGCCTGGTTTTGATGGGCTCTGCATTCACTCACTGCATCTCACAGAGCAACAACAGTTCCAGCCCAGCCCCACCACAGCAATCCCACTCCTCACCCAGTGCACCTGGCAGCTCCGGGTCCACAGAATCACAATGACAGAGACATTTCAGTTGGAAAAGGCATTCATGGTCACCAAGTCCAACCACCAACCCAACTCGCCATGTCCCATCACTAGGCCATGGCACTTGGAGCTACCCCCCATGGCTTCTCAACACCTCCAGGGGTGGGGACCCAACCCAACACCTAACCACCCTTCTGTGAAGATATTCCTTCTGATACCCAGTCTGAACCTTCCTTGGCACAATCTGAGGCTGTTTCCTCATGGCCTGTCACTTGTCACCTGGGCAAAGAGGCCGACACGTTCTCCTTTCAAGTGGCTGTAGAGCGACGAGGCTACAATTCAGCATCCTCCAGATTGCACAGCCCCACTTCCCTCAGCTGCTGCTCTTAACTCTCGTTCTCTACACCCAGCAAACAGCGGGTACAACAAGCCAGCCTCCTACCTTGAGCCTTTCAATAGCTTCTTCGCTGCCTGGAGCAAACATGATGCGCTCATGGAGGCTGGCAACAGAGGCTGCGCGGCTGGAGAGAGCCGACAGGGAGGAAGAGGGGCTGATGCCAGCAATTGCGTTGGTCACTGTGGAGAGATTGTCATGGCGTTGGCTCAGCTCTGTCCCAATAGTGCCATTATTGTTCTCAAAGTCGGACACATCTACGGGTGGGGAAGGAGAGGGATGGGCCAGGGGGAAGACACATGGACAGGAAGAAGGAAGAGAGAGAGAGAGAAGACAGAGACGAGAAAAGCTGTTGGAAAAAAAAAAAAAAAGAGTGGCAAGAAGAAAGGCAGAAATTAAAATAAAAAGGCAGAGCATTGGCAGAGCAGATCAGCAGCAGTGCCCTGGGGCCACTGTCAGAAGCAGCTCAGGACCAGTCTGGGAGCCCTTCCTGGGCTGCTGGGGATGCTTTTTGATGACACGGTGCCTAAACCACCTTGTCCAAGCACATGTAGCATCCTGCCCCACAGCCCCAGATAAGCTGGGCTGGGAGCGAGGGGAATTTGGGGAAAGCAAGGAGAGCCAGGAGCCCCCACCCTACAAAGGGGACAAGGAGATAGGGACCTGTGTTCAGACTTCACTGCAGCCCAGCACCTCAAGCATCAGCAACCACCAGCTGCTGGTCTCATCTCCCAGCAGGATGCTTGCAGCTGCTGCTGCTGTGCAATCCATGTGGACATGAGTCAACATCCCTTCTCTGGGGATGCTGGCCACTCCAATCCTCCCTGCCCATAGGAACCAGCCAGCTTCTATGGAGAGAACCGTTCCGTCTGCCCAGGCACTACCAGGAGAGATGGTGTCACCCTCTGGCTGCTTGGGGACAGAAGCCCCATTACTTGGTGAAGTCTCCACCTTGAATTCACCCTGTTCCTCTGCTGTCCCCAGGATGATCCTCAGCAGAACCATTCTCCGAGGTGTCCCAAGGCCACCCACATCACACCATGCCTGCCTGGCACCGGTTTGCCCTGGGAGCAGAGCCCATGCCTTCAGAAGCAGTGCCAGAAGCAGCAATCAGCCCAGCAGCAGCAGCAGCAGCAGCAGCAAGGAGAAGCATAGTTACAGCATGGGGAAAAGAGTCCTTGTGGTGACTGTAACACCAGGTCCCACCAGATGAATTTGCAGGACCTCACACTGCACTAAGTGTGCCCTGCACAAGGGAAGGGCATGATGGCAGTGCAGGGATACCCTTGTGCCAACCATTCCTGCGGGAGAGCACTGGGCTCTGCCCAGTTTGCCCTTTGCCAGCGCCCTGGGAGCAGCTGTGGGAGCTCTTCCCCATGCTGCACAAATGCTCCTTGG
The DNA here is from genome assembly GCF_951394365.1 of Tetrao urogallus. NCBI lineage: Eukaryota > Metazoa > Chordata > Aves > Galliformes > Phasianidae > Tetrao > Tetrao urogallus. The sequence continues at coordinate 4,348,159 of NC_136822.1, forward strand.
CACAGCCTACCCAAAGCAGAGAAGCAACACAGAGTACCAGTGACAGGCAATACACACATTTGGATCCTCCCGCAGCAGGGTGGGCTAAGAGAGAGAGACAGCGGGGGAAGAAGACAAAGAAAACAGAACAAGAGTGGGTTCATCTAGGTAGGATTGACAACAGCCTGAAAGCACGGGGAGGAGAGGCCTTGGGGCCCCCAACATCATCCCAGGCAGTGGGACACAGACTGTGGGGTGAGGAGGGCTCTGGAATGGCATATGCGGGGCTGGTCACAGATGTCCCAGCAGGGTGGTGACAAGGAGGGGACGTGCCATTCCTCACAGTGAGGTGGGCAATGAGATGGTCTGAGTGTGGAGCAGGACACGGGGCAGCTCTGGGAGCATCCCCACAAGATCCCAGAGCCTGGCTGTGCGCGGCGCGGTACCTACTGTCAATGATGTCCCCGAGCCCCTGGGCATAGAGAAGGTCACGCAGGCGGGCCACCTCGTCCTTCAGCTCCCGGATCAGCTTGTTGTTGGGGTCCTCGTTGATGACAGCATTGCAGCGGATCTGCTTGGCGCGGTCGGCATATCTGGGGAGAGACAGGGCCCATGAGAAGGGTGGCTCGGCCAGAGGACCCGTGGCAGGGCATTGTCCTTCTTGTAGGGGCCTGCAGGCAGCCCTCACCTCCCCCCTGCTGAAGGGAAGGGACTCAGAGCACGAGGGAGCAGCTGGTCTTTGGAGACCTACCCGACCCCGGACCTCCTGCCAAAGCCTACCTTAATGTGCTGAGCGTCTCATCGTAGTTGATGTCAGCAGGGCTGAGCGCAGCGACCATGGCCGTCCTGGAGTTGCCTCCTGTTCAGACAGACATAACGTTTCAGTGAGCTGTGGTCCCCCCCAAGCCATACTCCCCAGACCCTTCACAGCCTTGCAGCCTCACCCAGGTTCTCCCTTAGCAGCCAGGTCAGCACTGAGTCCCGGTATGGGATGAAATCTGTTTTCTTTTTCTTCTTGTTCTGGGGAGAGGGAGCAGAAGGTCAGGCTGTCAGACTGCCTGCTCTCCTTTTTGCTGAAATGTTCAGATCCCGCCTTCAAAATGCACTGCAAGGACTAGGAGGTATCTAACAAGAGTCATGCATTGGCCAAGATGCTGAGGGATCGGCCTAACCCACAAGAGAAGCGTGAGTCGGGTCCATAGTGTCTCACCCCTACAGGGCTCAACTCATACCACCACACAACCCACTTCCACTCCTCAAGAGACAAACCCACCCAGCCCCATCAGAGCACGCACCTTATTCGGCCCCGAATCCTGCAAAGAAAGCAGAAAAATTGTTTAGCTCTGTTGCAAATAGAAAGGAGCGGGGGAGGGAGGTGACAGTAAGCTGCTCCCCATCTCTTCACCCAGCATGGGATCCCAAGAACGAGCTGGCTCCAGCCAAGGGGGCTGGGCTGTGCAGGATAGGTTGGGATGTATCTGCCCATCCCTGAGAGCTGGGAGTCTAGGTTCTGCATCCGCTTTGGAGATGGGAGCTTGGGTGCTTCATATCTGAGAGCTTGGGTGCCCAACCTTCCTTAGAGATGGGAATTTGGGTGCTCCATGGGGCTGTTTACCCATGCTCAGGCTACCTACCATTTCAGCCAGAGCAGAGATGACTTTTCCCAGTGTGGTCAAGGACTTGTTGATGTTTGCTCCTTCCTGATAGAGAGAAAAGCCAAAATCATTAGACCCTGTTTCAGAGCAGCCAAGGAGGATGGGGAAGCCCCGGTGCAGGGTGTGCAAACAGCAGCTGGTCTTACTGGGCAACCAGCAACTCTCAAGTGGAGCCTGTGGATCCTGCTTGACCTGGCACTGGGCAACTCAAAAAGTGTCAGTGTCCAGTGCAGTGTGTGGGAGAAGGACAAGGAACACTTGGGGATGAGGGGCCTGGCACCATCACCATTCCACACTCACCTTCAGCCTTGTGCCCTTCGCGCCGGTTGAGTCAGCTCGCTCACTGCCAGCCAGGTCCACCAGGCTGATTTTGCTGACCTGCAGGCAGAGACAGAGCTGACAGCTGTAGCAGGCTCGGCACATGTCCAACACACCGGTACCCAACACCCAGCGCCTTCCCAGTTGCTCTCCGTGGCCAACAGTGGCACAAAAAGCCCTCGCTGTGTCCTCTCGGGTTTCCCAGGGGCTCTGCTCTCACCTTCTCAGTGGTGATGTCCGTCTCGGCATCGTGCCGCTTCTGGGTGAAGATGATATTGAAGACAGCATGCGAGCGACTGCTGGTCTCATTCATGTTGGTGGCAGCCACCGTGCTGTGGGGAAAGGACAGAAGGCATGACACTCCGCAGGGGATGCCAGAGCGGTGATACTGGGGACAATTATGGGGCAGTGCAGTCAAGGCAGATCATATCTTGCCTCCTTTCTAGAGAAGCAGAGAGGCACCAACCTCTCACTCTGCCCCCAGCACCAGGGAAAGCTTTTCAGCCAACTTCAGCCCATGCACAAATATCTTGATGTCCCTAGAGGTGCCTGTAAGCTCTTCAAGTCCCAGTGCTCTCCTTCACCCCACTCACCGGGCCTTGTTCCCCGAGTCCATCAGGTCCTGGATGTCGTTGTAGGAGGTCACGGCCAGCTTGGAAAGGTCCTCCACATAGGGACCCATGAGGGGGTGCTCTCTCACCCGCAGGTTCCCCTTGTTCTTGGGGTTCAGGAGGTCTCTCACCCGCTCGCAGTAGATCTCCATGTAGCTCACCTGGGGACAGCATGCACAGGGCTCTGAGTTTCACTTGGAATTAATGACGTTGGTACATGGCCAACTTGCAGGGCCTCCAGCGTCCCACTCCCAAGAGGAGATGTGCCTACCTCCACGGAGTAGGACATGTTGTCATTGGTTGTGTCATTGATGCGGGAGAAGAGGTCCTCACACAGCTGCAGAGAGAAGAATTGGGATGCTCAGCCCCGGGCAGAGGGATGCTCTGCAGTCCCCGTGACCCACAGATCATCTCCCTGACTTGTCCCTCCCTCTGACTTCTTCCTTGGGCATCCTGCTCAGGTGCGAGACAGTTTTTCAGGTTGGGTATTAGGAAGGATTTCTTCTCAGAAAGAGCAGTGAGGCACTGCACAGCTGCACAGGGAGGTGGGCAGTCACCATCCCTGGAGGCGGTCAGAGCTGTGGAGATGTGGCACTGAGGGACGTGGGCAGTGGGCACGGTAAGGTGGGCTGGGATTGGACTTGGGACTCTGAGGGGTCTTTTCCAACCTTAATGATTCTATGATTCACCAGGCAGTACCTGTGGGATGATGCCTTGCTGGTCCTTCTCCTGCTTCCCCATCATGGTGTAGGATTTGCCAGCACCAGTTTGCCCATAGGCAAAGATGCAAACGTTGTAGCCTTCGAAGGCATGCTGCAACATCTCCTCGCCGATGTCACGGTACACCTGCTTCTGAGATGCATAATTGATGTCTGCAGGCTGCGGAGAGGAGGAAGGAGAGAAGGAATCAGAGAAAGAGGTCATCCTGCTGCATCCCACTCCAGCTGGGCTCGGGCCCCCTGCTGCTTACCGTGGTGTGGGACCAGTAGGAATAGTCAAAGCTGAAGCTTTTGGGTGTCTCTTTGGGCTGCTTCGGGTTCAGGATAGCTGGGGGCAGACAGAGAGAGATGTGATGAAACCAGGTGGCAGCACCACATCCCACAACCGAGTGGGCTGCAAGGGGCTCATTCCTATATCCCCATTGGGATGGAAACTGGGGACAGGCAGGAGGGCAAAGCCTTGTGCGGGTGAGCGCAGTGAGGGGGAGCGGCTCCCTCTATTGGGCTCCCTCCTGCCCCATTACACCGTGGGGACAGCTCAGGGTCACAGCCCCGACCCCCTACAGCCACCCTCGGGGACTTGGAGCAGTGCTCCCAGCCCCCTCCTGCTCACTGCTTTATTTTGGTACCTTATCCTCCCTGCAGCAGCAGGGTGATTAATGCCCTGTGTTAAACCGCCAGCAGAAACAAGAGCCTGCTTTTTCCCATCCCCTGGTGAAAAGGATGTTGCCATGGAAATTAGAGACTGCATCACTTCTCTTTCTCACTTGCTCGACGCTTTTTTTTTTCTTTTTTTTTTTTTTTCCTCCCCCACCCCGTGGAGTGTTTATGATGCTTTTTATTTTCTTCTGAAATAACCGACACTCATAGAGATGCGTCAGAAGAAACCCAAACCAGGAGGGCAGTCACGGGACGCAGCGCTCAGCAATCGCCGCTGACATTGAGATGCCCTTGCAACATGCGCAGGGCTGTGTGGGGAGGGGGGGAAACAGCCCCCAGCATGGGGCACCCAGCCCCCACGAAGAGCTCTGCCAGCATGCAGCGGTGGCAGTGGGACCACAGTGCTCCCTGTCACTGCTGTGGGGCTGGGAGCTTACTGAGCAGCTGGGAGGGGGCTGCACAAACCATGGTGGGTTCTGCAACCCCAATCGCAGTGGGTTCCGCAACTCAAATTTCAGTGGGTTCTTCAGCCCAAACTCCAATGGATCTCCCCCAGGGTGGGATGCCCCATCGCCATCCCATCGCCCATCCGCCTGCCCCACGCAGGTGCCTGCAGCTCTGCCCACATGGCACAATCACCCCAAGTGCTCCAAGTTTGGAATGGGGTGAGAAAGCACCCAGTGCAAACATGAGGACACCACAACCACTGCTGTGCTTGATACAACCCAGGTCCTAAATTAGTGATGAAGTCTTCTCATGAACAGCGGGGTCGCTAGGGAACGGGCTTTGCCGTACTGAATTGGCAGCGTGTCCTTGACCTGTCACCACAGAGGTGACAAAGGAGGGGTCAGGACCAAGACCTGCAGCGAGAAGGAGCTGGCACGGAAAGGACGCTGCATGTCGCAGTGCTGTCAGTGCCGGGCGCAGGGCTGGGAGCAGCGGGGATGGCACCAAGCAGCTCTGTGTGTCCCAGCTGCAGATACCCAGCTGGCGGGGGGGGGCACGGCCCCAGCATGGCCAATGGCTGGGAAATGGGGAAATGCACTGTGGCTCTGTGGGTCTCCCATCCTGTCCCATCCCCAAAGCTGAGATGCTCTCCATGCCCCTTTTTTCACCCTGGTTATTTACCACCGAGGAGATGGACGTGCTGGATGTTCTGGGAGGTCTTTTCCAACCTCTATGATTCTATGATGGGGAGAATAAGGTACGGGCAAGAGGGAGGAGGAGAGCATCTGGAGATGTCGCTTATCTTTGTCACACATAAGTACTGAACTGGACAAAGCAGAATGAAATTAATCCCCATATTTTGAAGCCCCATGTTTTGCCATGACAACAGAGATGTCAGGCCTCAGGCTGGGATAAAGCTCCAGAGAGCAGACATCAGTGTGGGGAAGCACCTGGAAAAGCACCGTGGGCGGCAGTGCCTGCAGGGCTCCTCCAGCCCCAGCCCGTGGCCATTCAGTGCCACGCCGCCCTCAGGAATGGCAATGGGCTGTGGGAGGGAGGCCGGGGTCCCCGTGGCAATGCTGCAGTGGAACAAAGCAGCAGTGTTGGCAGGCAGGGTTGGTCACCGTGAGCCAAGAAGTATGAGGGAGGGGGGCTGGAAATTGGGGAACAAGGGCTGCGGGAAGGACTGGCTCCTTCGCTCCCATCCCCCTGCCCTGCACCCAGCAGGGCGCGATGAATTCCGCTGAATGAGTTATGCAGAGCGCAGAGCCGCGCCGCTACACCATTCTGCAGCTGACCCTGGGGAGGGGGAGAGGCTGCGAGAGGACCTTCCGCCCCACCAACCGCATTCAGCTTTGGCCTCGCTGCCGGGCAGGGGCTGCCCCAGGCCGTCACGCTCCACCGGCGAGAGGGGCTCAGCACGACTCCGGGAGCAGCGCGGCCCCACACAGCCCCCCCAGTGGGATCAGCCCATGCTTTGTTCATTCATCGCCTGACGCCGCGGGCGAGGAAAAGCTCGCCGTCAGCAAAGGGCCGGCGGGAGCTGCACTGCCCACACCGGGACCTGCCAGACGTCCCCACACGTCACGCTGCAGCGTCCTTTGCTGGCGGTGTGTGCCATGGGGGTGGCTGGCACCGGCTCTGCCAGTGACGCAGGGAGCTGGGAGTTATTTTAGGTGCTGTCCCATCTGCATGCTTCCAGAGCCAAAGAGGAGGGATGTAGGGCACCGTTTCCCCACCATCGCATGGTGTCAACCCCTGCTCTGCTCCCTGCAAGCCGTGCAAACCCCGCTCCCGCAGTTGCACGCGGGGCTCACGATGCAGTACTCACTGGTGGTGCTTCCTGACATCTGGATGATGCATTTGGACTCCCGGCTCATCTCGCGGGAGTTGAAGGGCCGCACGCGCACCGCCACTTTGACGGACGCTCCCGCCATGGCGCCGGCTGGGATGGGTGCTGCTAACGGAGCTGTCCTGTGGGGCGAGAAGGAGGAGTTAGGGGAGCTCCCACCTCCAGGCCCTGCCGGAGGAGCGATCCATCACTGAGTCGAGATGAGCCAAGAGCATCACCCAGCCACCTGCAGCATCCCTTGGATGGAAGGGGACACGGCGCCTGCAGCTGGGGGCAGGACAGCTGTCTCACCTCGTGGTGCTGATCCCATGGAGTGAGCACCCCTTTGCCCTTCATGTGCCCATCCCCACAGCTTCCAGCCCCCAGCCCAGAAGGGAGGAAAACCCTTTGACTCGAGGGCAGACAGTGGAAGGAGGGCATTGCACAAAAACATTGCGGTTTCTCAGTGCCCCATGGTTGGCTGCTGCCCTGCCCTGTGCACTCAATAGCTATTTTCCACTCCATCTCACTAAGCCAGCAATCAATGGTCTCAGCAGCAAAGGGCAACCCTGCCAGCAGGGCCCCAGTGGCTCCCAGGAACGCAGCAGGGGCCTTGGGATGCTCGCCCCAGGGAGGTGCAAATGGACGAGCGCCAGTCCCACTTCGCTTCCTTGGATGTCAGAAGCCAGAGCGGTGTGTTGGGCCCTGAACACAGGATGGGCTTTCACATGGAAAAAGAACAGCTCAGTTTGTGGAAAACGAAGAAAGGGCAGAAGAAAACCCACAGGACGGTCCCAAGAGAAGGGAACCGCTTTAAAACCCTTTGGGTGTTAGTCCAAGGGGAGGCAAAATCCACGATACTCTGCCCAGGGGTGGGTATGTGCGTGGTGCAGTGAGAAATCCACAGCCAGAAGGCACGACAAATGTGGTGCTGCCTTTGGGGAATGCTTTGCCCATGTTAAAGGTGCACTGCATCCCTGCAGGAGGAGTGCATGGGTGCTTGGGCTTACCAAAACCCCACTCACTGCATCCCACTGGATGCCAAGCCCCAGCACCTGCTCTCAGGCTGCACTCAGCTCTATTTCCAGCGCATTGCCAGCAGCACCCTGGGCCCAGTGAGCACGATGCACACACGCCTCTGCATCCCCCATCCTGCTGCTTCCTTGGATCGAGGGATATAAAAAATAAATGTGACCAAAGGGGAAGAACAAGCTACCGCAGAGCCACGCCAAGGCGCCGGGCTCCATTTTCTGTCTCGGAGCAACTCCGTCCATTTCATTTCCTTGCTGCCATCCCCTCCCGGCCCAATCCCTGTGCCTGGGGCCACTGCCTGCCTAATCCGCTGCCTTCGAGAGAAATCCGATAACGCAAGGCCGGCGCTGCTGGGAGCGGTCCAGCGGGTGGGAAGCAGGGAGGGAGGCTCTCACGTGGCTGTCGTGTCCCCAACGCATCCCCTCCCCGCAGAGCTCCATCGCAGGAGCGGCCCGATGGCCACGGAGCAACAATTAATGGGATCAGCCAAGATTAATTGAGCGGGGATTAGATGAAGGGATTAGATAAACCCAAGGCGGCGCTGCCACACCCCGTGCTGCCATCCCACCAAGGTGACAGCAGGATGCCCTGCCGCCATCCTTTCTCATCCCATCCCATCGGGATGCTGCAGGATCACCATGCCACCTTCAGCAGAAACCCATCCCCTGGAGGATGCTGCGGTTCGGGTGACATCAACCACAAAGCGTTGGGTGTTCTGCTGCCCCACATCCCCACGGGTTCCCTCCTGCTGGGGTCACACCCTATGGGGCTGAGGACTGCTTCCCACTACCTCAATGACATGACACATCCGGGGCCTTGCCACCTGCCCCTCCCAGGTCAGTGCAAGAGCCTTGTGCCTCTGCCAGCCGCCCGGCCCCTGGGATCACTTTTCCTTTCTGATGGATGGTAGCTGTGGCATCTCTCTGACCTCCACCTGTCCCAGGCCAGCCAAAAACCCTGGGGAAGGGCTATTGTTCCCAGTCACATTCATTAGGACACCCATCTCGCGTCCCCAGCCCAGCCGTGCACAAGGGCCGTGACGGTGCAGTTTTCAGCATGCAGCGCAGGCGGGCTGGGATCGCCCATCCCTGAGCTCCGAGGGGGCACTCAGGGCTGGCGGCTGCGTGCCATGCTCTGTGCCACCCGCCCTGCCCCTCTCGGGTGTCGGGGCACCGCAGCTCCGCAACGCGGATCGAATCCAACGTGCAGGTGGTGATGCGAAGGCTGCGGGCCCGCGGGGAGCTGCGGCCACCGCTGTGCCATCTCAGCCAAGATGGAGGGCAGCGCGGGGCCGGGGGAGGAGGACAAAGGGGCGGCCGAGCTCCGTGCCAGCCGCCCCCTCCCACCGTCCGAAGCCGCCAGCGCTGCCCGCGGGGACGCGGCGGCCGCCCCAAGGTCAGCGGTGCCACGCGCGGATCTCCGCCGCCTCCCGGGGCCGCCGCCGTTTCGCCCCGAAGCGTAACGATGACGGCGCAGGAGCCCCGCAGCCCCGCACCTGCCGCCCCCGGGGCATCGCCCCCCCCCCCCCCGCCGGATGCTTCTGGAAGCCGCGGCGGCTCCGTGCCCGCCTTGCCCGCCGTGCCCTCTGTCCCCCCCTCCCCGTGCCCGCACGGTGGCGGACAGCAGCCCGCAGCCCCCCGCTGCCCCTCTGCGCCCCGACGGGGCGGCGGCCGCAGCCCCTCCCGAAGGGGTCCCGCGCGGTGCCGGTGCCGCCGCCCCTACCTGTGCCCGTGGGCGGCGGGGCGCTGCGCTCAGCCGCTCAGCACCGGCATGGGGCCGGCGCCGGTGGGGATGCCGCTACCGGTACCGCCGCCGATGCCGATGCCGGTGCGGGCGGTGTCTGCCCCGCCCCTGCGGTCCCGCCCTGCCCCGCCTCACCCCCGCGCTCCCATTGGCCGCCGCCGCCCGGGGCGGTGACGTCACCGCATCCCACCCCAACACCACCCCCGGCCCCGCGCTGCGGATCCGCCGCAAGGGCGCGGGGAGAGGCGGGACCGCGTCACCATGGCAACCGGCACCTCGGCAACGGGCGCCTGGCAACCGGCGCTCGGCAACCGGCGCCACGGCAACCGCCCCCCCTCCCCGTGCGCGGAGCCTCCGCCCTGTCGGCTGCCTGACCCGGAGGGGGCTGCGGGCCCCCGCCCGGTCCCGTGTGCAGCCGCGCCGGAGGGCTCCCCGGGGACGGGCAGGAGAGGCCGTGGGCCGGGCGGTGATGCCGGGACTCGGCGCCGTGCGCACCCCTTGTCCCAGCCCCGTGAGTGCCACAGAATCATAAGATCGTAGAATAATTAAGGTTGGAACCACCAATAATATCATTCAGCCCAACCACCAACCGGCACCTGTGACGGCTGACCGCGTCCCTCAGCGTGACATGCAGCCTCTTCTCGGACACCTCCAGGGACGGTGACCCCACCTCCCTGTGCAGCTGTGCCAGTGCCTCGCTGCTCTTTCTGAGAAGAAATGTTTCCTAATACCCAACCTGGTACAACTCGAGGCCATCACCTCTCATCCCATTTCTGTTACCCAGAGCAGAGGCCAGCCCCTCCCCTCACTACAGCCTCCTCTCAGGGAGCGGCAGAGAGCAATGAGGTCCCCCCTGAGCCAACAGCCCCAGGTGTTTTTGCTCCCCGCAGCTTTTCACCCACTCTGCCCCAAGCCTGTGGCATTGCCCTGCGTTGTTGTGGCCAAAGTGCAGGATCTGGCATTTGGTCTTGTTGACCTTCCTCCCACTGGCCTCAGCCCAGTGATCCAACCTGTCCAGGTCCCTCTGCAGGGCCTTCCTACCCCCAGGCAGATGGACGCTGCCCCCAACTTGGTGTCATCTGCAAGCCTACTGAGGGTGCACTCCATCCCCTCGTCCAGATCACCAGTAAAGATATTGAACAGCACGGCTCCTAGGACCAACGCCACCCATCACCAGCTGCCTGGTCATGACCACCTGGAACGCCACTCATGACCAGCTGCCAGCTGGATCTCAATCCATCCGCCGCCACTCCCTGGGCCCAGCTCTCCAGTTCTTTACCCCACAACACATGTACCTGTCCCAGTCACTGCTGTTGCTTCTCCAGGAGAATGCTGTGGGAGAGAGCCAAAGGCTTTGCTGAAGTCTACGTAGATTACATCCACAGCCTTTCCCTCATCCACCAGCTGGGTCAGCCGGTCATAGGAGATCAGGTTGTTTAGACAGGATCTGCCTGTCATGAAGCCATGCTGGCTGGGCCTGATCCCCCGGTTGTCCTGCATATGCCGTCTGATCTCACTCAATGATCTGCTCCTCAACCTTCCCTGGCGCTGAGTTCAGGCAGACACATCTGTGACGCATCCCCAGATCCTCCTTATGACCCTTCTTGTAGGTGTGTGTTACATTAGCAGTCTTCAGTCATCTGAGACCTCCCCAGCTGACCAGGACCACTGATAAGATGATGCAAAGCAGCTTGGCAACCACCTCACCAGCTTTCTCAGCAACCCCAGGTGGGTCCCAACAGCTCCACAGACTTGGTACAGCCCAGGTAAGGCAGCAGGTTGCTGTTTCCTTCTGAATGTGGGGTTTTGTTCTGCTCCCCACACCCAGGGGGCTGAATACCTTGAGTTTTACTGGCCTGACTATTAAAGACAGACGTAAAGAAGGCATTGAGAACCTCAGCCTTATCCTCAGTGACAACATTCCTCGCTACGGCCCCGATACGGCTGACGGAGCCCTGTGTGAGGCACTGCATCCCATGACCACCCCAAGAGGACACTGCTGAGCACACTGTGCTGCTGGTGGCACATTAACTGGATGGGAGGCGGCGGGGCAGAGTCCAGCGGTCAGTGTCCGTGGAGCCGTGGGCAGGGGATGCACCGTGCTGCAATGCTGCCGATATCCACAGCTGCTCTCCTGCGGGCTCGCGGCGCAGCTGGCTGTGCCATGGCTGCTTCTGTACCTCGTGTTTCCCCGCCTCGGGAGCTGCTGCAGCCGCTGGCCGTGCCCCACCGGCTGCTGCTGGGGCCGGGGCCCAGCAATGTGTCCCCCCGAGTGCGGGCAGCCGGTGGCCAGCAGATCCTGGGCCACATGCACCCTGAGGTGCTGCAGGTGAGTGGCTCTGCCAGTCTGCCCACACCTCCTGCATTACCGGGCTGACAGCGGTGCTGGTCCTCATCTCAGGTGATGGATGAGATCAAGGCGGGCATCCAGTATGCCTTCCAGACACAGAACCGACTCACGTTGGCCATCAGCGGCAGCGGGCACTGCGCCATGGAGGCTGCCCTCACCAACCTGCTGGAGAGCAGTGACACTGTGCTGGTGGGCGTCAACGGCATCTGGGGACAGCGCGCAGCTGACATCGCCAGGAGGCTGGGTATGATTGCTTATGGGCGAGGTGACAGCGTGAGCCCTGCAGCAGGGGACCCGCTGCTCCCACCCAGGTGATGGGAAACAGCAGAGAGCTCGGGTTTTATGGGGTGGCAACCTCAGGGTGGTTTATGGCAGACCCTCGATAATGCGTGCCCAAAACTCCCCATCCCTCTGCACACCCAGGAGCCAAGGTCCATGAGCTGCTGAAGCCTCTGGGCGAGTACTTCACCCTGCAGGACATTCAGGAGGTGTGTGCCACCCGTGGGGTGCCGGGACTGAGCCCCCTATGGGCACTCACCTCGCTGTTCCCACTAGGGCCTGGCACAGCACAAACCCTCAGTGATCTTCATCACCCATGGCGAGTCCTCCACGGGGGTCCTGCAGCCGCTGGAGGGTCTGGGCGAGCTGTGCCACCGGTCAGTGTGCCTGGGGACCCCACCAGGGCTGGGCTGCAGGGGACTGTGGGGCTGAGCTCTGTCCCCCTCCAGGCACAGCTGCTTGCTGCTTGTGGATGCAGTGGCATCGCTCGGGGGAGCGCCCATCCTCATGGACCAGCAGGGTGAGAGCCGCAGTGCTAGTGTGGCACAGGGGTCCCTGTGTGCCCCCACACCAGCATATGTGCTGTGTGCCCTGTGTTTCCCACTGGCAATGGGACACAGAGTCCTGCTCAGAGCCCTTGGTCCCTCTCATGCAGGGATTGATGTACTGTACACGGGGTCCCAGAAAGTCCTCAGTGCCCCCCCTGGAAGCTCTCCCATCTCATTCAGTGAGCGAGCAAGGTAAGGGCAGCCCCGTCCCAGCAGGGCTGGGGGCACAGGTAGCTTCAGGACCTCCTCCTTGGCCACATCCCCTGGCTGCAATGCCAACCCAGTGCTTGCTTTGGGCTCCATGCTCCAGGGACAGCAGTGGGTAGAGGGCTTTCCCTTCCACTGGGCAGCACTCAAGCCCTGTGTTCTGCCAGGGAGAAGATGCTGAGAAGGAAGACGAGACCCCCATCCTTCTACCTGGACATGGGCTATCTGGCAAACTACTGGGGCTGCAATGGCGAGCCACGCATGTGAGGGCAGGCTGTACCCAGACAGGAGGCTGTGGCTGTCCCACCACATAACTAACCCTAACCCTAAATCTATCCTCCCTTGTCCCCAAAGCCCCCCCACCTTATCCAATTGCTTTGCTCCATTTGCATTTCTTCTCCTTACTCCCAAAACAGCCCCCCCTTTGTCCCAGCTTTGCATCTCTGCCCAGGTCCCCTCCCCAGGAATTGTGGAGCTCTGCCATTGCTCCCCACCTCTCCCCACCTCACAGAACCATGTGCCTGCCCGAGGGGCTCACAGGGGCTGAACCTGCCCTGGGGACCCCTGAATTTTGCAGGTACCACCACACGGTGCCCATCAGCAGCATCTTCTGCCTGCGGGAGGCCTTGGCCATGCTGGCAGAGCAGGTGAGCTGGGCACAGGGACAGCTGAGCTGGGCCATGCCTGTGTTACATCAGGGTTTGAGGAGCAGAGGGTGCCCAGCTGTTGGTGGTGGCATGGGACATTCAGGCAGGGGACATCTATTCTGTGCTGCCAGGGCCTGGAGAACTCGTGGGAGCAGCACCGGGCCGTCTGCACCCGCCTGTGCCAGGGGCTGCAGGATCTGGGGCTGGAGCTCTTCGTGAAGGAGGAAGTAAGTGCAGGATCTGGGCACAGCCCTGCACAGCTCAGAGCTTCCCTGGTGCTGCAGAGGGACCCCAATCTGGGGAAGCGGATAGGAGATGCGGCTCCAACCCTGTGCCTTTCCTCCCCAGGCAGCGCGGCTGCCCACTGTCACCACCATCAGGGTGCCTGAAGGCTACAACTGGAAGGAGATCACAGACTTCCTGATGGATAAACACAGCATTGAGATCGCTGGGGGCCTAGGCCCCACTGCAGGCAAGGTGGGCAGTGTGCTCCCCTTCCCTAAGCCAACACAAGGCTGTGGCCATCAGCAGTGCAACACGAAATTGATACAGGGCTGTGCATCCTGCTGCCTGTGCAGCAACACTCCTTGCCACGTAGAATTGCACGTAATTGAGTAGCTGCACACATAATTAATTAGTAGGGTAACGTATCTTTATCACGACAGAGGGGAAATGAGGGTTAAATAGGAACAGACTGGGACGCTCACACGTGTGCCCATACAGCTTGTTGTGTGCCCCACATGAGGCCGAAAGGTGGGTGCTGCAGGGAAACCTGCCCTTCTCCTCCAGGTGCTGCGGATCGGCTTCATGGGCTACAACGCAACCCAGGACAACGTGGACTGCCTGCTGCGGGCCCTGCGAGACGCCCTGCAGCACTGCCAGCATAGCAGGCTGTGAGCAAATGCCTACAGGGAGCAGCACATCAGCAGGACACGGCACAGAGGTGGTCAACAGCCTTCCTGCTTTTCCCAGTGCCCTGCTCCCCATCCCGCCTGGCCCCGGGGTTCAGCAGCCCAATGTGTTCGGTGGGGGGGAGGGAGGCAGGATCCAGCTGCAGCCCTCCTCCCCTCCCATCTTTTCCATCACTGTCACCACAACCCATCTGCTGCTGCAGACGTGTGCTGCTCCCCAGTGCCACCTTTCTTGAATAAAGCCATGCAGCTCCATGCTGCTCCCCTGCCCTGCAGCTTGCCTGGACTCGCCGAGATCCAAGAGGAAAGGTGCAGCTGCGGGAAGCTCTGCAAAGTCCCAGCACGGGGAGAGAGGCAGAGCTGGGCTAGTTCCTGCCAATCTCTGGAGCAGAAAGGTTTCTTTGCTTCCCAGCAAAGCCTGGGGTTCCCCACAGCCTGGGTTCCCCTCGCCCCATGGTGAGCACAGGAGTGGCAGTGAGTCCCACTCAGCCCTGCAGTGGGATGTCTCTGCGGAGCTTGGTGAGGAGCTGGGACATGGCTGAGCAGCGCGTGGCATCCTGGATGTGGTACACCTGCAACTAAGCAGAGACATGGGTGGTGAGGGAGCGGACCCCCTGCAGCACTGCCATCATCACACAACTGCTGCAGGCTACAGAAGGGCAGGCAGCACGTAATAGCTTAGGGCAGGAAGTTTTGGGATGAACCCTGTGCTGCCCAGCCAATTTCAGGCGTCACTGAAGCTTTGCCCCATGCCTGTGAGAACAGCTGAGTGCAGAGCCAGGGGTCTCAGCATTCCCTCCCAGTTACCTGGCTGAGCAGGACGTCAAAATAGGCCGTGTCCCAGTATGCCCCATCCTTGGCAGGGAGCTGCAGGAGGGCTCGGAGGGCTGGGTCTGCCTGCACGCCATCGGCACGCGTCGGGAGGCCAAAGTGGAAGCGGAGGAAGCGTGCAGGGTCCCATGCAAAGGCCTCCACCTTGGGGTAGAGCGAGGCCAGGTGGTGTGGATCCCCCTGGAAAAGGTTCTGCTCCGGGTGCAGGAAGTGGGGCAGGCGCTGTGTGGCCAGGCAGCGCAGGAGGACCACCAGCAGCCTGTAGACAGAGCCCTCCAGGTCCTGCCAATCCTCAGGAGAGGGAAACAGCTCCGTGCTCCACAGCAGCACCATCTACAAAGGGGAAAAATGAAGTGCAGGATATTCCTGGGGGAAGCCCATGCACCTTCACATCCCCAAGGCCATTCCACAGCCAGACCCGGTGCGCAGCCCAGCATCACACCTGCCTGTCCTTGTGTTCACATCTGGAGCTTTTCCTTTGCTCCCTTAAGAGATGGCAGCTAGGGAGCAGCTCTGAAAGGATGCACACAGGCTCCCCACAGGTGTGAAATATTAACACGCTCCAGCTGCCTCAGCACTGTGCTGGGGAGGGGCCCGTCTGTGACTTCCAGAAGCACATCACAACAGGAGGCAGGTACAGCCCAGCACCGACCTCTATGTGCCCAGCCAGGCATGCAGGAAGGAGCTGCCCCTCGTGCTGGGGCCCCAGAGCTGATCACATCCGTGTGACAGCAGCGATGTGCTGGGGCTGCTGCCTTTGCTCTCTCATCAGTGAGAGAGGAGTTTTGAGGCTCCAGCCAAGCAGAAAACCTGAGCAAAAGCCTGCACTCAGCCTGCATTTCTCCAGAAGCCCACAGGAGGTGCTTTGTGAAGCATAAACATGCACTGGGCTTTTTTTTTTTTTTTTTTTTTTTTTTTTCCCTTAAACGTCAAAGAACACGACATGAAATAAAACCTGTTGGATTCGGGTTGCTTTGGGCTGGGGCCGTGTTCTCCACCTCCGCCCTGGCAGAGCGGGCTGCAATTGCGACAGCGGAGCCGTCCCCGGCACAGCCCCTTCCCAACCAGCGTCACCATTTGGCAGGGGCCCAAAGTTCCAAAAACAGGTTGGGTGGAGAGACAGGGCCTCGTCAGATCCAAAAATGGGCACCTCCCGGTGCACCGGGGTGCAGGACAACCCGTGGCACGGCTGGCATAGCCCATCCTACTCCACACATGGCTTCGGTCCCTCGGGGTTTTTGGGACGTTCCTCCCTCTGGCAGGACCTACCTTCAGGTGGTTGAAGGTGAGACCGTCCTTCCCGTCCTCCTCCCTCCAGTCCTGGCTGCGGAGCTGCTCCAGCAGGCGCAGGCTGTCTAGCCGGGGTCCTTGCAGTGTGTCCACGGCCCAGAGCAGCTTCAGGATGGGGAGGTGGGTAGAGAGCCTGGGGAGGAAGCAGTGAGCTGCTGGGGAGGCTAAAGAGGGTGCAGCAGCTCACTCCAGGCGTGCAGCATCCTGGTCCCAACTCTGCTGAGCAGGGGACGTGCAGGGTGCAGGCAGCTCCTGCCCTCCCAGCAGGGACATAGGTGGGGTGCAGCAGGGCTGTGCTCCTCAACACACCGGCCCCACCTGTGTTAGACAACCGGTGTGAGCCTGAAATTAGCCTGGGCTGGTCCAGCTGGATGCTCGGCCCCTCCTTGTGGCTGGGTGCAGGGTACATGCCACCTTGGCCCTTCTCAGCTCTGCTGTCAGTCACCCAAATTGTATGCAAAGCTCTAGAACAACTCTACCATTGTGGCACTGCTGCGTGCCAGGGCTGCTCACCTCCAGCAGTGTTTGGAGGCTGGGACAAAGTGAGCATCGCCGGTGGCCTTTTGGAGGGTGCCCTCAGGGAAGCCGCGGTCGTGCTGCCTCCCATCCAGCCCTGGGGTCTCCTGCAGCCTCCTGACCACCGGGACCACATCAAAGCGGATGGTTCTCCAGCCACCACGCACCAACAGGGACAGCTCCATGGCATCTTCCTTCAGATTTTCAGCACTGAGGTCACCTGGTGACAAGCGAGGAGGAGGTGAGGAGGTCACCACAGCTGGTCCTGCAGGCTGAGAGGGCGTGCACCACAGCATTCGTGGGCCCTCCCACCCCGCTCCATTCAGCCCTTCCCAATTCTGCGGTTTGGCCGTGGTTCCCTAGCAAATGCCATCTCCAAACCTCACTGGGGTCGTTTTTGGCACGGAGGAGCAGCTGTGTGGGCACAGTGTGTTAGAAGCTGAGGGAGGCGGGGATAGTGCAGATGGAGAGAGCGGTACGCACCTGGCTGCAGGAGGGAGCGGCGCTGGCACTGCACAATGGCTGACACAAGGAGCTCTTTCAGGCGCTGCAGGACTTTGCCCGGTGCCAGGCACCGTACCTGCTCCATCCCACCCGTGGTGCACATGCTGGTCCAGTCCCCCGCTCCAGTCACCGCAGAGGGCACCTCGAGGCTGCAGGCACCCAGGTGCCCGTGTCCCGTGCTCCCGGTGTCCGTGGGCTGGCACGGCCGCACCTGCAAGGCATCCCCATCGATGCGCAGCGGCACCTCCACCACGACGGCATCCTCGGAGGCGCACAGCACAAACTCGAAGGCTTCCAGGTTCCTGGAGTAGTCCACCAGGAAGCGGGGCTCTTCGGCGTGGACGTGCTCCAGCAAGGTCAGCAGGATGTCCTCGGCTTGCTGGAAATGCTGCACTCGCTGCCCCTGGCGGGACGCGACCACCTCCAGGCAGCTGCGCCAGCGGCACCCACCCGCTGCCATGGCTGGGGCTGCACGGCTGTGAGCAGAGAGCTCCGTGGGAGGGAGGGCGGGGAGGGAGCGAGTGCTGGGCGGGGGGAACCCCGGCTGAGGAGTGGCACCTGGGCGAGAGCCGGGGCGAGCCAAGGGCAGGGCAGCGGCTGGAGATGGAGCTCCGCTGTCATCGCCTCTGCCGCCCTGCAGTGCGCTTGGCCTCGTGCGTCTTGGTATGACCGTCGCTTGTACTCGGCTCTGGTGAGACTGCACCTCAGCCCTGATGTTGCTGCCCATAGAAGTGTGGCTGTCCCATCCCTGCAGGTGCTCAGGGCCGGGCTGGATGGGGCCCTGGGAGCCTGACCTGGTGGGGGGCATCCAGCCCACAGCATGGAGTTGGAACGTGGTGGGCTGTAAGGTCCCTTCCAACCCAACCGTTCTATGATTCTATAAAGTGAGCACAGATCCTCCACATTCCCAAAGTGTCTCAGGATCCTTTAGGAGAGGCTTTCCTAGGCAGGGGCATGAAGCGGAGAGTGCTGATAGGGTCCATGAACCCATGGGCTGATACAGAATATGGCTGCAGCTAGGGCTGCCTGGGAGCGAGATGGAGATGTGCAGAAGGAGCAGGACTGCTTGTGCTGCAGCACCTGCTGCAATCCACCTGGAAAGCCCTTGGGAGCACTCACAGATGGTGAGCGGGTTGGCTGTTGTTCCAGCCTGCAGTGCATGCCTGGGATGCAGAGGGTCAGCACTCAAGAGAGCGATTCAAAGGGGAATGCACACAGGAAGGATACCCTCAACACAAAACAGAGTGAGGAACTCCAGCCTGAACAAGTCTGCAAATCTTTGACATCAAAGGTTGTTTGGGAATCAAATGCAACTGCATCAAAAAATGCCTCCCCTGAATCCCTGTCATGACCTTCCCTGCCTACAGCCTCCTGCCAAACTCCCCAAATGTCATACACAGGGACTTTGAGCAGTCACCAGCCCTCTGCACTTGCAGGCTGGATCCAGCCCAACCCTCCATGCTGTGGGAGGTGATACCGTGAGCACACGGTTCTAACAGTGTGTCCAAACTTCATCCCACCCTGGCTGTGCAGAAAGCAGAGCCCAAGGCTTCGGCACTTCTGGGCACGGAGGGGCAGCAGCCCCTTGCTTTCTGTCGCTTGCCTTCATGCTTGCTGCTCCAAAATGAAGACTTGGGTCAAGCACCAGCCCAGCCCATTTCCTCCACACAGGACATGGTTGTGGGCCCAGTCTGAGGAAGACCTCAAGCACTTGACCCAAGAGCAAAGAAGCAGCAGACGGATGGAAATCCTTCCAGGGCCGCTCTAGACCTGCAGGTAGGAGGCACAGCCTCCTGCTGCTAACAGAGGGATGGGTGTTCAGGGCAGAGCAAGCAGTAGGCTCCAGCTTAGCACAGAATCACTTGAGTTGAGCCATCAGGAAAAATTTCCTAACCATAAGGTCAGTTAGAGCATGGAATAATCTCCTCGGGGAAGCGCTGGAATGGCCATTGGAGCGGTGCGTGCTTGGTCTAGACGAGTCACCCGGGACACTCGCAGGGAACGGCTCAGCGCTGGCAGAGGGGCTGGGCTGGATGAGGTAATAGGTCGTTTTCCATCTCTGCATTTTATGGTTCTACGAATTTTCACTCCATTAGAAACAGGAGAAAGAAAAAAAAAAAGAAAGAAAGAAGAAGAAGAAAAAAAAAAAAGTGAGGGAGGGCAAGCAAGAGAGAGGAAAAAACCTCTCTAGCAGCGTGGGGATAGATGGCAAGGCACTTCCCGGCTGCAGCACCCTGCAGCAGCTCAGCAGCTCCCGAGCCGCCCCTACACCGCTCTGTGATCCCAGTGTGGGGACATGGAGTGTGGCTGTTCCAGCACAAAGGGAATGGGGTGGCTGTGAATTCTGGGGGACCTGAGCGAGGTGTGAGCAGAGGATAAGGAGGTTGGGACACAGAGAGTGTGCCTTGCCCTGCCCCGCAGCCTGAACCCAGCGGCTCTGCATCGCTTGCTGCTGCAGCGTGGGGCTGGGGGGCCCACCATCAGCCCCCAGCCTCCTGCTGTGCTTCTGCAGCAAGGATGGAGGCCATGCGGAGGCCAAGCGGCTCCCAGCGGCCCCGGCTGCCTCCCGTGTGCCCCAGGGAAGCAGGAGTCAGCCCGGAGCAGAATGGCCCCTAGCAGAAAGGCAGGGATCGGGGTGGGGGAAGAGGGAACCAGGGGACTTTGAGAGGAAGGGAGAGTAATTTAACATGACAGGCTGTTTATTTTGGCAAAAACGGTCTCCTTTCAACAGATTTCAAAGCCCAGCCCTGGGGCTGGGGGGGGGGGGGGACCACACAGAGCAGGGGTTGTGGGGGCTCGATGGGGCGCCGACACCAGCATGCTTATCGCGGGGAGCTGGGGGGTCACAGCCTTAGGAAGGCTCGGGAGCGGGGCAGCTCCCCAGCACACACACGTGCCCTCATGTGTGCACTGACATGTGCGTGGCCGCAGCACCACGTGCCCTTGCTGACAGCCCAGGGATGTGCACACACACCGGGCACGGGCACCGCGGGCTGCCGCATGGGCACCGGTGCAGGGCCGCGCTCTGCACACGTGCTGGCTCGCACGCACACGCGCACGTTCACACGCTCCCCCGGCCCCGACTCCTTCCTGCGGGCCAGGGCTCAGCTGGAGTCTTGGCTCCCCCGGTGCAATTTCAAAAGAGGCTGTTTATAAAAAAAAAAAAAAATGCTAGTAAAGAAATAATTATTATAATCACATTAAGGGATTGGCTGTAAAAGCCCTGCGAGAGAGCGGGGCTGCTGAGCGGGAGGAGCGGGGCTCTTCGTGCAGGGAACGCAGGGGGGGCTTTTCCTGCATTTCGCCTCATTTTATTTTCAGTCCCAATCCAGCACCCCCCTCCCCTTCCTCCCCTTTATCCTGGGAAATGAAAACAATTTATTTAATGATGGATCATCCCTTTCTCTGGTCACTGACCTCCTGGGCTCATTTCTGCTGAGCTCGGCGGAAAACGCCAGGCTCGTTGTGGATCCCATCTGCGGGTGGGGGAAGGGAGGGGGGAGCTCACCCTCGGCCTTCCCAAAAACACAGCCCCGGGGAGCGGGCCGGGGCCGCCGGGGGTGGCTCTGAACAGCATCAGCGCTTTTCCATGCCCTCGGGATCAGGGGATGGATGCAGGGCTGGGGCCGTCCCACGCCCATCCAGCTCCCCTTCGTCCCTTCCTGGGCCATGTCCTGTTGCTCCCAACATGGTTCTTGTAAAAATGCGTAAATATTTACACAAGAATAATTTAAAAAACATGCTCTGTCAAGTAATCAAAGCACCAGCACATCCAAAGGGCTTTCAGTCCTATGGGGAACTCCGCTCTCGCTCGGTGCCGCCACGATGCGATGCTGGAGGTGGTTGAGGGCTGCGGGATGCTGGTGCTGGGCGAGTGCATCTCTGCACCACTGCGTGGAAAAGTGTCACCGTGTAGGTCTGAGGGACAAGTGTCTTCCTTGGCCATGTCTTCGGTGGGCACATCGGGGATGCATCAGTGGTTGGACTTGACGATCTTAGGGCTCTTTTCCAGCCTCATGGTTTGTCATGGTGGGGATGGATTGGCACCTGGACAAGATGGTCTTAGTGGTTTTTGTCAACCTGAATGTTTTGATGATTCTACACGTTGTCAGGATGCTGCTGGTTTGGGGACTGCAGTGGAGAGGCTTGCCTGCACGAAGAAAAGCCACATTCTGCTGGTTGCCCCCCTCCCAGTGCCTCCTCCAGGAGCTTTGACTGCTTTGGCTCTGGTCCCACCTTCAGCCCTGGGTCTTGCACCAGCACGGCTTGGTTGATGACATTTAGCCCTTGCCCGGCTCTTTGGAGGTGCCCAGAGCCTGAGCCCCACCATCCTTCTCTCTGCAATGACTCCATGTCTGGGGCAGGGGAATGGAGCATGCCCAGGAGCAGCACCACGAGCAAACCCTGCACCTACCAGAGCCTCCAGTACCTCCAGCTGCAGGGTTTGTTTCCTTCCCTGTAGGACCCCGGGGATGGAAACAAAGCCCAAGCCAGGCCCAGAGTTGCTCCATGTGCTGTGGGGCTTACAGGGAGACCCAGGGAGCTGTTAAAGATGCAGAGCCTGCTGAGCCCCGATGCGTTTGGGTGGAGGGGCCAGCGGGTCAGCACGAAAGCGCTCGTATTAAATTCAAGCACATGGTTTGGATTTTGCTCTCCCCCTCTGCTACAGCTAATTAGGCCAAGTCCAGAGAATGTCCCTGCTGATCCCCAACACATGTGTGACACTGGTGGTCCCTGTGAGCACTGTCCCCAGGCAGGGGGGGCCTCCAGGTGGCTCTGGGACGCGTGTGTGTGCACACGTGTGTGCGTGTGCATGGGAAGGGGGGGGGGGGGGGGGCGAGGGAAAGATTATATTTTAATGAAGTTTTGAACTCATTATCTGGCCCGCATTCAAAGAATGCAAGAACGCTAATCATGCACATGAATGCGTGTGGTGGGAAGCGGCTGGAGGGGGGCCAAGAATACCGAGGTTCCTGCAACACAGATCCCGTGCTCCCGAGTGCCGTTCTGCCCAGCCGGGCACAACAGAGCCACCGTGCCACCATTGGGCCCTGGGGCACCCAGTCACCGTGGGTGGCTGAGCACTGGTGGTTGGTGGCCACTTGGTGGCCTGAAGGATGGCAGCGAGCAGAAGGAAATGGCTCTCGGAGGTGTGCGGTGGACCCACTCTGCTCTGTGCATGGGAACATGGCTCTGTCTGACCCCGAGCAGAAGGTGACCCCAGGACCTGCTCCTGTTCCCAGCCTAGTGTGCAGCCCCATTGAGCTCCATGGCTCTCAGCAAACCTGGGATGGGTGTGGAGGCTCTTGGGCACGTGCTGGGGGCTGACAAAGGAGAGGAGCACTCTGAATGCATTGCCACAGCCACTGCAGGCAAGGGAAAGAGGCATTTTGGAAAGGCAGCACCAAGAGCGCAGGCAGATGCTGCGGGAAAGGGCTCTTTTCCCTGCTCTCCTCCCCAGCACTGAGCCCGGTTTCACACTGGGCCCAGCTTCTGACCCAAAGGAAATCGCTCAGGGCTGTGGCCAACAGCTGTTTTCCTGCCTCGGTTCCTGCTTTCAATTTAGTGTCCCAAATTCCGACAGCACGACGAGGCCATCGCCGCATCCCAAAATCCATTCATGCTCCGGGATGGGAACCCCTGTCCCCACGAGATGTGCCATGCAGGGATGCTCTGGTGGGCACGTGGGGTGCTCTGGCTGAAGGGGATGGCATCATTGGGGTGCAGGGCGCTTCGGGGTCCCCGGGGCAGCTCTGTCCATGATGCTGGAGCCTGCATGGGGAGCGGGGACACGGCACAACCCTGATGGTAGATGTGACCCAGGTGCAGGCAGGAGCAGAGCCAGCACATGGGTGTGGGGCAGCAGAGGGGCCGGGGGCTGCAGGGTACCCCAGCATCGCTGCGTCCTGTGGGATGGGGAGAGGAGCACAGCTTTAATGCCTTCCAGAAGATCAGCTGCGAGTGGCCAGGGAGGGTAATTCGTATCAAACTCATAAACCCTTTATTAGTGTCTCAGGGGGGAAATCCGGATGTGGCCGTTTATTTATTTTGGATTTCGCCTTTTTTTTTTTTTCCCCCTCTCTTTTCCTTTTAACGTTGTCTTCCAGGAGATTTTTAAAGGGACAGGGCTGCCTCGCTGCTCTCACTGAGCTCCGTGTGCTCAGTGCCTGTGTAGGGCTGCCTTTGGGGCCAGCGGCCACGGACAAACACTGGGGGGGGGGGAGCACTGTGCCGGGGGTACCCCTCAGTGTGCCCTGAGCCCGCAATTGGCAGAGGGGGCAGCTTCCCATGGTGTACATCAATGCCCACAGCCCTGGGTCCTGCGTTTTGGGGACCCCTCACACTGCAGTGGCAGCACCCACGCGGTGCCCGTGCTGCGGCGGAGCCCCGCTGTTACTCACTGCAGCACTTCAGCCCTTACATAATTTGTTCCTTGGCTGGTGCTCAGCACACAGCACGGCCTCACTGCAGCGTTCACACAGCGGGGCATAGAGCAGAACCCCCTGAGTCCCAACACCCCCCCTACTGCTTCTCGTGTCCCCAGGGCCACCTGCTGTCCATTGCATCCCCAGTGGCACCCCAGTGGGACAGCCCACTCCCCGCAGCGTTTCCCATCTGATAAGCGATGTGCTGCTGATAAACGCTTTGCTTCGGGGTTTGTTTGTTTTGCTTTCTTTTTTTTTTTTTTTTTTTTTTAAATTATCACCGTTTTTCTTTCCGAGGAGACAAAGAGGCCCTTGAGCCGAAAAGCGTAACTTAAAACATCGCATTCCTGAAAAGAATTTCCTGATAATATTTTTAGCACCTGAAAAAAAAAAAAAATAAATAAAGAAGGGAAAAAAGCAAATAACGGCGTTTGTTCCGTCCCCTCCCCTCCCCTCCCCTCCCCTCCCCGCGCTCTCTCGGGCCCCGTTCGGGGGAGCAGCGGCCGCCAACCGGGGCAGCGCGAACACCCCGCGCGTGGGGACCCCCGCGGCCACGCCTCCTTCATTTGCATAGACACGCCCACGACGCGATCGGCGTTCCCATTGGTCAGCTGCGCCCGGGCTATGCAAATGCGCCCCCAGCGGGGCGCTGCGAGCGAGTCGCTCCGCGGGTAGAGCAGAGCGGCGCGGCCGGCGGCGGAGCTCCGAGCTGCGGGCACGGCTCCGTTCCGCTCCGCTCCGCCCCGCGCGCCGCCATGTCGCGGCTGCCGGTGCCGGCGTGAGGGAGACGCGGGCCGGAGTGCGACGGGCGCTGCCATGCGGGGCCTGGCGGGCTGGCTGGCGCTGGCGACGCTGCTGGGCGAGTGGCTGCGGGCGGGCGGCGTGGTGCCGCTGGCGGACTTCTACCCGTTCGGGCCGGCGCAGGGCGACGCCGCCACGCTGAAGCAGGACGACGGCGGCTCCGAGCTGCGGCCCCTCTCCGTGCGCTTCCCCTTCTTCGGAGCGGGGCACACCGGGCTCTACGTGAGTGCCGGGCCGCGGGGGGCCCGCCGAGGGGGAGCGGGGCAGGCGGGGCTGTGCCGCGGTCCGGGGCTGCCGGCTACCTTCTCTCCCTCCCAGCCTCTTCTTTTGCCTTTTTGCCTTTCTTTTTAATTAACGCTCAGCTCACGTCGCTCCCAGCGGTGGACGAGTGGTTGCGTGATCCCTACTGAATCCAGAGCATCGGAGCGATGCTGAGGGCAAACCGCAGGGTCCTCAGCCCAAAGCACAGCGTTTAGGGGAAAGGGGACCGAGCGGAGGCGGCTGCTGTGCCGGGCGGTGCCGGTGGGGTCGGGCAGCACTGCTGGAGCAGATGTTGTGAGGTCCCGGCCGTGATGTGGGACGTGCCTGCTGCTCTCCATGTGCGAGTCATTAATTGAGCTGACAGGACGCGCTGGCATCTGCTGAGCATTCTAAAATTGCGTTTCCTCCGAGGGTTGTACAACCTTCTGCTTTCCACGCCGTTCCCACCCGGGGATGCTGGTGTGCGGCAGTGTCCCATGCAGTGGCCTTCAGCTCTCGGGAGCGTGCGATCTTGCTCTGGGATGGGCTCCCATCGGAGCAAAGCATCACCGGGCAGCACCCAGCAGTGGAAGCGTGTCCATGTCCCCATCTGTCTCACCATGCTGGCCAGTCTCCAGAAAGCTTTTGTTTCTGCTGACACTGAAAGCACCACGATCACGCTGGTCCCTCAGGGAGGTGCAGGCAGATAGCCTGACCGCGGTCGCACTTTGGTGCCAAGCCTTGAAGCCAAGGCCTTGGGAAGGAGCAATCGCTGTGCTTGGGCTGACCGAGCAGTGTGATGGGGTGAACCTTTGACTGCTGATGCTTCCTCTGAAAGTGTCACCAAAGCAGTAAGAGGTGGTCCGACGGCCTCTGAGGGAGCTGGGATTTGGGAACGCTCTGCACAGAGAGCAGAGGACTGGCACAGCAAGAAGGAGGGTTGTGCAGGCTGCTGGGCTTGGCCAGGTGTTACCCAACACACAGGAAGGGATGGGCACAGCACAGGGGCTTGCTGCGACCTGTCCCATACTTCCCCCTCGGGCGCCCAGCCTGCAGTATGTCTGTGCCCTGGGCAGCCTGACAGCTGACAGCCTGATCCTGCTTGGGTCCCTGCTGGGGACAGCCCAGTTTGGAGCAGCTGGCATGCAAGGTGTCCTGTGGGCAGTGGGGCTGGAGAAACCCTGCTGTATTGGGTTGGAGGAAGAGGGAAAGTGGATTTTCTGTGTGGATTTTCTAGTGCCTAGTAAGCATCGTGGTCATGCCCCTGTGCTTTTGGAAAATTGATGTCTCAGTGGTCTCGTCCCCTTTTTCTGATTTGGTCCAAGTTGACTGACAATTCAGAGCAGACTGATGGGCACACCAAGATTTGTGCCAGTTCCTGCCGGGATGCTCTGATTCACTGTCTCAGCTGGGGGCACGCGTTGCTTGGACCTCGCTTGTTCAACCTCGTGTGTCTTTGGCACAGGGACTTCTCCGGGATGAAAACGCCGGCCCTGTGGCAGCTGTGGGAGATGCACCGTCCTCGGGGCCAAGTGGCTTTGGTGTCTGCCTTGAGGGGGGTGGCCCTGTAGGGGGTGGCTGTCACCTCAAGTCCCCAGGAAGCCGCACAAGCTGTGTCCAAAGCACAAGGCCCAAAGTGCAGGGCTTGACCCTGGGGGTCCCTCTGGGCCTGCCCCTTCCTCCGTAAAACAAACAAAAAAACCCTTTCTTGGCACTAACTCTCTCCCATCTTGCTTTAATAAGGCGAAGAATGTTCCTCTGCGGACACTGTGAGGTTACGGAGGGTTTTCTGAAAGGGAATGGCGTTCCCCTCAGTCACAGCAGGGCCTGCCCTGTGCTGCTGCTTGCGGCTCTTGGGACCCTACAAATGGCCACAGCCGATGCGAGGGGCTGCTGGAGGCTGTGAGGCTCTGCAGGGCAAAGCAGCCCCTCCGGTATTGTCACACGTGCTTGCCCACACCTCCCTGGCCTCTTGTTAACAGGATTAATCAGCACTGCGAGCATTGAGCCCACGAGTTTGGGCACCCGATATGCCGGTATCTGGTAGGCCTCGGTGCTGGGTGCCTCTCGTTAGCCAGGCTGGACCGCTGCTTTGGGTGCCCCCAGCCCAGGCCAGTGCTCTTCCAGGCATTCCTGCCGGGCCTGGCCAGGCTCTGGCAGGAGAACAGGGCCGGGTTTGTTCGGTGGAGGTCGGGGGGTGAGGCCACTTTCCCGGCCGGGCCGCCCGTGCTTCAAAGGGCAGGAAAGGGAAACGCTCAAATATTTGTGGAAGGAGGCTGCGGGGGGAACAGGCGAAGCAAAAAGAGCCTTTAAAATAAGAATTCGGCGTGGCTGGGGCTGAGAGGGCAGCGGGGACGGCCCCATCGGCGCACCTCAGGGCCGGCACCATTCTTGCCTCTTGTCCCCCCCCTTGCCTGCAGGTGAACAACAACGGGATCATCTCCTTCCTGAAGGAGGTCTCCCAGTTCACGCCGGTGGCCTTCCCGATCTCCAAGGACCGACGTGTGGTGGCGGCTTTCTGGGCGGACGTGGACAACCGGCGGGCAGGTGATGTGTATTACCGGGAGAGCCAGGACCGGGCCATCCTGGAGCGGGCGACCAAAGACATCGCGCAGTACTTCCCCGAGTTCCCCGACTTCTCTGCCCAGTGGGTGTTCATCGCTACGTGGTACCGAGTCACTTTCTTCGGGGGAAGCTCGTTTTCTCCGGTGAGCGGTGGGGGCACCCGTGGGGGTGGGCAGAGCTTGGCATCCTCTGATGGGGGAGGGAGCAGTTAGCTTAGGGTGGGTTTTTTAAGAGTAACACTGAAGGAAGCAGAGCTTGGGTGTCTTCAACAAGTTCACCTGACTGTGCTGAGGAGCCTGGGCTTGTGCCTGGAACCCTGAGCCCCAGGGCTGGTGGAAGACTTGGCTCTAAGGCTTTATTCCTCTTTGCTGTGAGCCTGACCACCATCCTGCAGCTTTCTTCTAAGCTTCAGGGATCCAAAGGCAAGCTTTCATACCAGAATAATTTTGATTTCCCATTCAGGAGTGCGGTATTCACTGCACTTGGAGAACCTGGAGAACCTCCTGTTTCCCTTTAGAGCCCCAGCAGCTGCATGCTGGCCATGCTTATTGCTCCCTGGGCTGGCTGCTCCACCATGCTGTAGGGCTGTGCCACTCGCTGCCCTCCCCTGCAGCGTTGCTGGGAATAGGAGTTTGTGTCTGAAGGAGTTTCTCTGTGAGGCACTGGGGTTCCTTAGTCCTGGTGTGGTACAGACTGAGGCCATTTGGCACAAAAGTGCCTCCCTACACGGCGAGCTGAACTCTGGTGCTGCTCCTGCATGGCCATCTGTCCTGGGAGAGGAGTCAGTGCTGAAGGAAGCACCCCTCTGCTGCATGCTGCCTGCAGCTTTACTTCCTGACAGTGTTACTGTCTGTCCTTTTTTGACCCGCTCGCTATGTGACTGTGCTCACTCACTGCCTTCTCTCCTCCATCCCGTAGGTAAACACTTTCCAAATAGTCCTCATCACGGACGGCAAGCTCTCCTTCACCATCTTCAACTATGAGTCCATCACGTGGACCACGGGTATGCACGCCAGCAGTGGGGGGGACTTTGCTGGGCTTGGCGGCATCGCAGCGCAGGTAAGCAGCGGACACGGCCTCACCCCAGGTAGTGCCCGAGCCCACCGCACTCGGTGCTCTTTGCATTCCCTAGAGCAACTCTGGCAGCGCGGTGTGGCTCATGGATTTTTGGTGGTGGCTCCCTCCCTCCCCCTGCTTTTTTAAAGTTCTTAAATATCCGTGTGTGCTCTCTTTCCCGAAGCTGAGACCATATAGGGGACTTTGTTATAACGAAACCACGGTTCTTTACCTTGGCTACTGCCTCTTAGTTCCTTTTCCTTCCTAACCTCAGACTTTAAGAGCAGCCCGTCAGCTGCCGCAGCCAGCACAGCTTTTGCTTGTATTTTTATTTCATCCTTGTGTGCGTTGTTGTGTTTAAGAGGGGAAAAAAAAACGCAACCCAGTCCCCGTTCGGATGTGTGAATTTACCACCAGTTGATCTGTCCTTGGCTCCCTGCCTGCCCGCCTGCAGGAAATCGCAGGTGTAGAGGAAAGAGACACGTTTTGAATCCCCGAATTCAGGAGCAGGGATGGGTTTTATGGACGTAAACAGAGCAGTTGCTGCACACCTTGGCCAGTGAGCAGCCCTCTGGGAGCTCCTGCGAGGAGGAGTGGAATCTCAGGGGAAGAAATGTCCGTCTCACCCCGTGTCTCTGGGCTGTGGGTTCTGTGCGCCTGTGCTCCTGGACACCGGGAAAAGCAGTCATCCCAGGGAGTGATCCATCACTGCAGGGATGCAGAAGGAACCCGGGCGGTGGCAACGATGCGCGGTCCAGCAGAGCAACCCCTCGTGCCGCGACCCCTCAGGTGCTGTTTTGCAGTATTGATGGCTCTTTACTTTCTGCCCTTGTCCTCCCAGGCAGGTTTTAACGCCGGTGATGGAAAGCGCTACTTCAACATCCCCGGATCCCGCACTGACGACATCGCTGACGTGGAGATGACGACAAATGTGGGTATCCCCGGGCGCTGGGTGTTCAGAATCGATGATGCCCAGGTGCAAGTGGGGGGCTGCAGCAATACAAGTAAGAGGACAGCAGTTAGGTTTATTTAACTCCCAACCCAACCCCAAACTGTTCTCCAGCCCTATCTTTCCCTGCCTCGATCCCCACCCTCACTTCCCCCCCCTGAGGGGAGAGAGCAGTGACCCACGGGTGGAGCAGACAGCTCGAGGGGCTTGGGGAGGGCTCGGGGTGGGGGCAGCAATGGGGACACCATCCTTGGAGGCTCCAGCCCACTGTGTGGCTGTGGGAAGTGTGGCTCCTGGGCTCTGTGCCTGGGAATCCCCAGTGTGGTTGGGATCTGCCCACTCGTGCTGGGTTGGAAAAAACTAGTGGGGAGGAAAGCTCCTGAGACCAATACAGGCTGTGGGGTACGGGGGAGGAGGTGAGGGGGAGTGTGAGGGGCTCTGTGGCCCCGGTACCGCTGTGGGGCTGGGCTGTCACCCTTAGGGCAGCTCGTCTGTCCTCTGGGGCCTCAAGGCAGCCGCTGCCCGAGGATGCCAGCAGTACACAGGGGCTGTGCCCAGCCGTCCCAGTGCATCCTCGGCAGAGCCACTGGCCTCCTGTTCCTTGTCCCCTCCCCACCCTGGCTGTGTTTTCTTACCTGCTAATCTACGCGTGTTTCATATGACCTGTGGGTTTGCTTTGGACAGGTTCTCCCATCCCTCTTCCCCTCTGCCCCAGGCCATAGGCAAGGGCTGGCTGGATAACACCCGCTGGTTGTCCCTGCCTTGTAGGGCCCTGGCCCTGCCTCCCCGCTCCTGCAGCAAGAATAAAACCTTCACCCTGCCCGAGAGCAGCGAGCCCATCTGTGGGGCACACAGCCCCCAAATGCGGGCTCCCCAAGCTCCCTGGAGAGCCGGGTGACCATGTCCAGCCCAATGCACGGACAGCGGGGCTGGATGGACGCTGGGACGGACCCCGGCGGTTGCGTGGCCGGAGTGCAGTGTGTCAGCCCAGCCGGAGCGGGCTGTGAGCGGAGGGCGTGCGTGTCTCCGCAGCCTCCGTGTGCCTGACACTGCGGCCCTGCCTGAACGGGGGGAAGTGCATCGAGGACTGCATTACTGGGAACCCCTCCTACACCTGCTCCTGCCTCGCGGGCTTCACGGGGAAAAGGTGCCATGTCGGTGAGCAGCCTTCCTGTGCCTCCGGCCTCGCTGCTGCCTCCTTGCCTGCCCTGAGCCCCTGCTCTTCCCGTGGTCTTTCAGACGTGGATGAGTGTCTGTCTCACCCGTGCCAGAACGGAGCCACCTGCATCAACAGCGTCAACAGCTTCAGCTGCCAGTGCCCGCCAGGCTTCAGAGGTGCCAGCTGTGAGATCGGTGAGTGTCGCGCTGAGATGTGGCTGTTGGAGTAGGCTCTGCTGCTTGTAGAGTGATTGGCACTCATCGTGCCTGCTGGACATCCCAGCTCTGTTCTGAGATGTCTTGGCTCCTCCCTGCAGGCAGCTGGAGCAGAGCATTGTGTCTAGCTGCCCTGTGTGAGAAGGGGATGCATGTGCTTGGGTATGTCCCCTTTGTAATGGAGTGTCTGGGGACGGAGAAGCATCGGGGGCTGTGCCAGCAGGCTCAGCAGAGCCAGCATGCAGGTGTCAAAGCTGCTGTGAGGCATCCTGTGAGCCCTGCCCAAAGTGCTCAGAGAACCACCGATATCCCCAGGTAGGGATGGGGGCACAGCGGGGCTGCGGGGTTCTCAGACACCCCACGTGCCCCTGCACCATGCCTGCGGGATGTGCAGAGTTCACGTGGGCAGGCTGGGAACATCTCAGTGGTTTTCTGAGAGCGTAGAGGAGCCGATGACAGCCAGCTACTCTCCTGCAGCCTCCCCCGCTGTGTTTAGTTGGAAGCCACTGTTAGACTTTGAGCAGTGCTGGGGAAGGGTCTGCTTGCCCTGCGGTCGCCCGCTGGAGCCACAGCGGCTCCGGGGAGTCAGGCTTTGTGCAGCAACTCTCGATGCGCCCCGGGAACAAGCGGCTTCCAGCGGGAGCCCTGCTGGGCGCCGAGCGCCGTGGTCTTGGATCGCAACTTGCTGAAAGCAAAGGAAACTTTGCTCTGGCAGCGAGTGCTTCCTCTGCTGGCAGCCTGCTCCCAGGAGTGCTTGTCCCGGCATGGCTGCGAGCAGCGCGCCCGCTGCTTTCCATGTGCTGGAAAGCGCTGGTGCTTGGTGCCTGAGAAGGGGTCTGGGGAGGGCCCTGCTCCACGTGGGGCTTTTACAAGTGGCACTCAGCTCCCGAGCCCTTGAGAGCACCTGGGAGCTCTCCTAGGCTTCCCGAGCCCCGGCTCGCCTCCGGATGAGTCACTGCTAATGCAGGCAGCAACATCCGCCGGGGCGAGAAAGGCATCTGCTCACAACACCTCTCCTCTGGGCGTGGGGACAGCAGCGAGGGCCGATGGCCAAGGGGCTCAGCACTGGAGCCAGGTTTCCACGGAGCAGAGTGGCGGGGCAGCCTCTACTGGCGATGCCGGCTCGCCCCGCGCTGGCGTTGGCTCCGAGTGAGCCTTGTGCCGGCAGGGAGGGAGAGCGGGGAGTTTCCTTCTGGGGGAGGGATCCGGCACCCAGAAAGCAAAGCTGGATAGAAACCGTCTGAGCTGTCCTTGCCCAGTATTGCCTTGGCAGCGGCAGAGGACACGGTGTGCTGGTCCTGCGTGTGGGTTGATCCACCCCCTTCTCTTTGCTGTCCTGCTGCAGAAGAGTCGCCGTGTGAGACCAAGGTGTGCCAGAACGGCGGGACGTGCCAGGTGGCAAATGGGACAGCGGTGTGCACCTGCCAGCCAGGGTACGCAGGAGGAGATTGCGAGACAGGTGGGCACTGATCAGCAGCAGGAGCCCGCCTGGTAGGGATGGAGTTGTGTCCCACTTCGGCAAGCTGCATTCTTACCCCTTCATCCCCACCCAACCTTATTTCTTGATCCCCGAGGCTGTAAGTCCATGGTGTGTCCAACCAGCCCTCCCTGCCCTGTGTTACAGAGGTGAACGAGTGCGAGTCCAGCCCCTGCCTGAATGGAGGGCACTGTGTTGACCTGGTTGATAACTACACGTGTGTGTGCCTGGAGCCCTTCGTGGGACAGCGCTGTGAGACAGGTGCCTGGTGCCCGCATGCCCGGGGCAGCCAGCGGCCGTTCCCGCTGCCCTCCTCTTGGGCTCATGGCGTCCTCCTCTCCAGACCCCTCCTCCTGCGAGGACCGGAGCTGCAGGAACCGGCAGACATGCAACTACATCCGCCCGGGACGCTACATCTGCACGTGCTCCCCGGGCTATTATGGCAACAACTGCCAATACGGTGAGCGGCGGTGCGGGGATGTCACTGACGTCCTCACAGAGGCATTGGGCTGTGCGGAAAGGGCACATCGGTGTCCCTCCCCACAACATATCCAGCAGCGTCCCTGTCCCTGCAGGTGGCCCCCGTGTGCCCAGCGCCTGCCTCTCCAACCCCTGCCAGAATGGGGGCAGCTGCCTGGAGCTGGAGCAGGGCTATGCCTGTGACTGCCTGGAGGGCTATGCCGGGCAGGACTGCCATGACAGTGAGTACCCGGAGTCCCCGTTGGGATGCCACTTTGCTGGGGAGGCCCTACAGGAGTGCTTGTGCAATCCCAGGGAGAAGCTGCCCTTGCAGAGTCTGTCAGGTCTCCAGGACTGAGCTGTGGTCCTTGTCTCCCAAGCAGCTGTGCCCTGGGGCTTCTGGCTGTGGGTCCTGAGCTCCCCCAGTGAGGCTGTCCTGGCACCACAATACAAGGGGAACTCCTTCCATCTCTTGCAGAGCTGACGGAGGGCTGTGAGTGTCGTAATGGGGGCAGCTGCCTGGAGGGGAATGTCACCATCTGCCAGTGCCTGCCGGGATATTTTGGCCTCCTCTGTGAATTCGGTAGGTGAAGGCTTCTTAAGTGCTGCTCAGATTTTTTTGTGTTTGCTCCCTCTTCTGGACACCTAACACCAGCCTGGCTCCGATGCGAAGGATCCACCCTGTGTCCAAACCTAGCACAGCAGCCTAGTGTTTAATCTGAGCCACCTACACAAGCTAAGGCCTGGAGATATGTTCCTCGTGGTGAGGAGATGCCATTCTTGCTGTGCTTTGTGCCATGCCTTTCCCAGGCCCTGGACATGGCCTGGAGATGGAAGCCCTAGCTGGGCATGTTGTAGCTCCTTCCCGCATCCCAAATTAACCTTAACATCCTCATGGTCTTCAAAGAGGAGCATGGGGGGGCTATGATCCCTCCCATCTCATTAAGCTCTGTAAAGCTCTGGGGTCTGTTCCTAGCTGGAAGCTGACAGAGGCTCTTGCTGTGTTTTTGCAGAAGTGACCACCACTCCGTGCAATGTGAACACTCAATGTCCAGACGGTGGCTACTGCATGGAGTACGGTGGGAGCTACCTGTGTGTGTGCCACACCGACTACGGCACCAACCACAGTGAGTGTCCTTGGCTGGAACGTGGGGATGGTGCAGGGAGGGATGTGGAACGTGTGGGTTCAGGATCTGTAGCTCTGAGGTTTTAATTTGGCTTTGCAGCGGTGCCGTCCCCCTGTGACTCTGAGCCCTGCCTGAACGGGGGCTCCTGCGAGACTCAGGATGACTCCTACACCTGCGAGTGTCCCTCAGGTTTCCTGGGCAAGCACTGCGAGAGAGGTACGTGCCACAGCAGGAGCAGGATCTGGATCCTGGGGCAGGGACCTTGCTGGAGAGCCGGTGGGCATCTCCTGTTCCCCTCTTACAGCCCGGCCGCGGCTCTGCAGCACGGCGCCGTGCCGCAACGGGGGCACATGCAAGGAGGCCGACGGCGAGTACCACTGTGCCTGCCCCTACCGCTTCACCGGCCGCCACTGCGAGATAGGTACGGCCCCAGCACGGCGAGGGGAGCTGGGCGGTGTGCGTCCTGCTCCAGACTCAACTTACGCTGCCCGCAGGTAAACCGGACCCCTGTGCCTCGGGGCCCTGCCAGAATGGGGGCACCTGCTTCCACTACATCGGCAAGTACAAGTGTGACTGCGCCCCGGGCTATGCTGGACGGCACTGCGAGATCGGTATGTGCGGGTGCTGCTGGATGTCACCTCCTTCCCTGCCATCCAAACCACTCCGGGGATACGGCTGGGGGGGAAGTGGCAGCTGCTCTGCGCCCTGCTGGTTCCACACCGCTGCCTTCTGCTCTTCCCAGTGCCATCTCCCTGCTTCCTGAGCCCGTGTGAGAATGGTGCGACCTGCGAGGACCTCGGCGGGGACTTTGTGTGCACGTGCCCCATGGGCTACACGGGGAAGCGCTGCGGGACAGGTGAGGGCCCTGCACTGCCACAGCCCGGCCCCAGGCGCCCGGGCCACGCTCGCTCACTCCCCGTCTCTCCGCAGAGATTGACTGCGGCATGCCCAGTGCTGTGAAGCACGCCCAGGCCTCCTTCAACTCCACCACGGTGGGCTCGCTGGCCAAATACCACTGTGAGCTGGGCTACGTCCTCAGCCAGCACAACAGCCCCCGCGTCTGCCGCTCGCAGGGCGTCTGGAGCGACCCCCCTGAATGTGACGGTAGGCAGTGTGAGGAATTGGCTGAGCTGTGGTCCCGGCTTGGGGCTGTGTTGCTGCTGCCTGTGTCCACGAGACCCTTTCCTTATCTTCCCCCTGCCCAAACTCTTGCAGAGATTGATGAGTGCCGGTCTCAGCCCTGCCTGAACGGTGGCCAATGCAAAGACCGCATCGCCGAGTTCCTGTGTGTGTGTGAGCCAGGATACACGGGCCTCCACTGTGAGTTGGGTAAGAGAATGCACAGAGCTCACGTGGGGAGCAGAGGAGGGAGTCTCCACAGGTGGCTGTTCGTGTAGGTGGCCGTCTGTACAGCTGGAGTCAGGTAGCTGGAAGTGGGGCTGCCTGTGTGCCCTGGCTTCCATCTCCTGCCCACTTGTGGCTCAGGGGAGCACCCAGCCCACCTGGGAAAGGTGCACGTGCTGCTTGTCCATCCATGCCAATGGGTGCTGCATGGACATCTCTGGCGTTGATGGGGCTGCGATTCCCAGGGGGTTGGATCTGAATCCCCTGAATGCCTTTTGTGTGCCTCCAACAACCCCTGCTCGTCACAGCAGCATTTGCTAGAGAACGGTCCCAGCATGATCTTCATGTTCTGAACATGTTTAATGAAGGCCCAGATTGCAGGATCTGGGTGAGAAGTGTTCCTCACAGCTGCAGAGTTACTGGCCAAGACGGAGTATGATGAAAAAGCAGCTTAAGATTTAACTTTTCTGGGGGAAGAGTGGGCTGTCCCTCCCACAGCACTTGCTTTTCTACGTGCACGTGTTCATCATGGCACAGGGCCTCTGTTGTATGCTGTTTGGTGGGTGCTGGTGGGAGGGATGTCAGGTGGCACGGGCTGGTGGGACACTGCACGGGTGGGTGATGGGATTAGTTGGGTCAGATGCAGTGCCTTCAAGAGGGGATTGAAGGAAGGGATGTACTATGCACACTTATGTGTGACTTGTGATGTCTCGGCACAGCTCCATAACACCAGTTTTCCTCATCCATGTTGCCCCGCTGTCCAGCCCCACATGGGGTTGTCCTTGCCCAGGGGAGTTTAGGGCAGTGAATGATATGGGGAGGAGAAACGGTGTCTCTCCAGGCTTTTTGTCCTGCTTGCCAGCCCTGGCTCTGCTCTGAGCACGTCTCCTCTCTGCAGAAGTTGATGAGTGCCAGTCAGAGCCCTGTAAGAATGGTGGCACCTGCCGGGACCTCTTGGGCTCCTTTGCCTGTTCCTGTCCCGAGGGCTTCGTGGGGACCCTGTGCGAAGAAGGTAGGGACGCTGCTGAGCAGGGGCTGTCACTTGGGCTCAGGGACATGGTCAGCACCTGTGCCTAGGCAGGTGCTGGGTGTGTGTCACAGGGTTGGCACTCAGTCTCGGCCACTGTTGAGGGTACAGACTTAACCTTGCCCTGGAGAGGACACTGCTATCCATGATGCTCACTGCATCTCGTGTCTGCCAGCAGCAGAGCTGACCCTTCTCCTGTGGGGACGGAGCAGCCCCAGCAGAGGGCTCGGGCAGAACAGGGTGTCTGTCAGCTGCCCATCTGCTTGGCAAGGCAATGGTGTGCCAGGGCATTGAGGCTACTGTGGCACTGAGCTGGGGATTCTGAAGTGGGCTCTGGCTGGCAGCCCTAGGCTACACCTTTGTGTTGCTGCTGTGGTCACACATGGGGCCGGCTGCCAGCACATCAGCGCGCTGCCTGCTGTAGGTGCTTCACTGCCAGCCTGCTCTCTCCTGCAGAAGTGGACGCCTGTGAGTCAGACCCTTGTCAGAATGGAGGGGAGTGTGAAGGTGATGGAGGTTCCTACCTGTGTGTGTGCCCGGAGGGTTTCTTTGGTTACCACTGTGAGACAGGTAAGGTGTGCAGGAGGGCAGTGCTACCGCCCTGCACGGCTGCTGCTGCTGCTGGGGCATCAAATGCCATTAATGTCTCTCTCCAATTCTGCAGCCAGCGACCCGTGCTTTTCCAGCCCGTGTGGGAGCCGAGGCTACTGCCTGCCCAGCAATGGCACCCACAGCTGCACCTGCAAAGTGAGCTACACAGGCAAGAGCTGCGAAAAAGGTAAAGGCCCTGAGCAGCAGCACCAGGACGTGGCGAGGGGCTAGACAGCAGTGTGCCTGCCCTGTTACCCACCAACAAGGGGCTCGGCCATCGGGGACCAGCAGCTTCTCTCCCCCTGGCGGGGTTTGGATCTCACCTCTGCCAGGGGAGCCCCGGCTCTGTAGATGCTGAGGGCAGATGCCAGCAGGGCTTGATCATACCAGGTGCTGGGTGGCTGCTAGAGGTGATAGCAGCAACACAAGAGTGAGGCACATGGGGATGCCGGGCACAAGTTCCTCCAGGCTCCAGCAGTGCAGCAGGGGTTGCGTTTGCCTTGGATGCCTTTGGGAGAGGAGGCAAAGAAAATGGATTAAAGCCTCCAGCTTCACAGCTGGAGAGTCCTCGAGGCCCCTCATCTGGTTTAAGCGATCCCAGTGGGGCGTTAGTCTGAAGGAAGGTTGTTCGCTCTGTTCCCACGTGCTTCAGTAGCTGGAAGCAAATGCTGTGTTTGTAGCTCTGCCACGCAGGCTGTCTGCTCGCTCTGGCTCTGCTCAGGCCCATTGCGGTGGCTGAGCAGCCCCGGCTCCTCCAGCACACGCTCAGCACCTGGCACGACCGGCCAGCGGCAGCCAAAGGGCTTCTGCAAGCTGCAACTCGAGAGCGAGAGGACCCTGTCCTCCATCTGCATTTCATTGCTGGGGTCTGTTCTCTAAAGATTCATGGCATTACCTCTCCCCTTTGCTTTTGCCCACACCCTGAAGAATTGCTGCCACCAACCTCATTAAAGGTGGAAAGGGTGGAGGACACTGGTGTGTTGATTTCTTGGCACCCTCCTGAGGACGCAGCCGCCAGGCAACTCATTGACGGCTACGCCGTGACGTACGTATCCTTCGACGGCTCTTACCGCAGGACAGATTTTGTGGACCGAAGTCGTTCTGCCCACCAATTGCGGGCACTAGCCTCCGGCAGAGCCTACAATATTTCTGTCTTTTCAGTCAAACGCAACGTGAACAACAAGAATGATATCAGCAGGCCTGTCATGCTCACCACGCGCACTAGTGAGTAGCGTCCTCAAGGGAATTAGGTTGTGAGTACAGGCTCCCCGGTGCCTGGGGCGCTGCTCCCAGCCCTGTGCCCTCCCCGGGGCCGCCTCCGGCTTCCCGTCCTGGAGGTCTGCTCCAGCCTGAACCTGCTGGCCATGGCGTGGCTGAAAAAGGCGGTGCCCAAGCCCTGAAGTACTGGGTTGAAAGTGCTCGGAGTAGATGGTTTTTTTCTCCTCTTTTCTGTGGCCAGTGAGGCCAGTGAGAATAGGGTCTGAAAAGAGTAACCAAGGCCCCCGGGGCAGGTATGGGTTGTCTGTGCCTGCAGCATCGTGCTGCGCTTGCTGTCGGGGTCTGGGCCTGGCTGCAGTCGGTCTGGCGAAGCCTCAGTGCAGGCTGGGTGAGGCTGGAGTGTCCAGCAGAAAATGACCACTGTGGTGCTTTCTGAGGCCCAGCATGCCTCAGCAGGCACAGGAGACATCTGTTCTGTGGGTGGGGGCAGTGTTGTCGGACAAGCAGATACTGCTGCATCCTCCGTAATATGTAATCCCTGTGATGGCTGGAGTATGAATTGAAAGCAAACTGAGGATGAAAGAGATTGGACCTGGAAAAACTTCCCTGTAGTGAGAAGGGAGGCCCGGGGGCTGGATCCCCTTGCTGGTGAGCTATGCTGAGCCCAGTGCTGCCTACATGGCACCAGCCCAGAGGTGGCTGAGCTGGGAATGAGCAGCAGGGGCCTGAGGGTGTGGGGCAGCTGGGCAGCCTCTGCCGCTGGGTTAGCCTTGAGTCTAGACCTCATCCGTGCTGGTGTGCACATGGCTGGGTGAAGGCCAGAGGCTGGGCAGGCAGCACCAGGCCTGGGGTTGGCTACAAGCTGGACCCGTGGGCTGAGGAGCAACCAGCACAAAGACCAGGCTGGGTGCCTCTGGCTGCCCAACTGTGGCAACGCAGGGCAGTGGCACCGAGCTGTCGTGGTGCTGTGGATGCACCTTGGCTCTAGGAAGGCTGATCCAAATGGCAGGCTGGGGCATGGGAGATAAGGGATGTGGGAAGGATGCAGCCCGCCGCGGCCAGCTGCTGACCGCAGCCCTCCCCGCTTCTCTGCTCGCTCCGGCCAGGACCGCGTCCGGTGGAAGGCTTTGAGATCACGAACGTGACGGCCAGCACCATCACGGTGCAGTGGGCTCTCCACCGGCTCAAACACTCCACCGTCAGTAGGGTGCGTGTCTCCATCCGCCAGCCTGGGGACCTGGAAGACCGCACGGTGGAGCTGAACAGCAGCGTGGCCAAGTACACCTTCCTGTGAGTGTGGCAGGCGGGCGGTGGGACCGGCCGTGCTTGCGAGCCGCCGTGCTCATGTCCCCTGCCCACCTCTGCAGGGACCTGCAGCCAGGAGAGCGGTACATCGTCCATGTCACGACGCTGAGTGGCATGGGGACGGAAGATCACCCCTCGGAGAGTCTGGCCACAGCGCCCTTCCACGTGTGGACGAGTGAGTGGGGCCGCATGGTGCAGTCTGGCAGGGCCTTTGCCGGGCCGAGGGCGAGCTCCCGAGAAGCTCGAGGTTGGACTCCGGCACCGATCCTTTTCTCTCCCTCCTTTTCCAGGGCCTCTCCCCCCTCGCAACCTCACAGCCTCCCGCGTCACCCCCACCTCTGTGTCCATGACGTGGGAGCAGCCGCCCACCGGTGCCGTGGAGGGGTACATCATCAACGTCACCACCGCGCAGAGCGTCAAGAGCCGCTACGTGCCCAACGGGAAGCTCGTGTCCTACACCGTGCGGGACCTGCTGCCCGCGCAGCGCTACCGCCTGTCCGTGACAGCTGTGCAGAACACAGAGCAGGGCCAAGTGCACAGCGAGCCCATCCACCTCTACGTCACCACCTGTGAGTGCCCGTCTCTGCCCCTGACTGCCTGGGTATGGGATGGGTGCCCCACCGCTGGGCGCCAGCACAGGGGTAGGCGCAGAATTGCGGCTCAGTGATCCGTGGTTGGGGAAAGGAGCAGCATGTGGCTCAGGTGGCACCGTGTTTCCTTAGACAGCTCTTAATGGCACCTTGGGGACCTGTCACTGCACTGACTCGTTGCCCGCCTCTCTCTAAGCCTGACTCTTTGTGGTCTGCAGTGCAGAAGGACGGGGCTCCAGAGAGGCGCTGGAGCCAGGCCGGCCATCCCCGTGTGCTGCGCAACAGGCTGCCCCCAGCCTTCCTGCCTGAGCTCCGCTTGCTCGCAGACCACGACACAGCTGAGGAGCCTTCACCAGCCCCCAGGTAGGCACTGGCAGGCTGAGCACAGCCCCTTCCCCCAGCTCTAGCCAAGCTGCCCGCCCCAGCCTCGCTCCATGAGCTGCCTGCAGCACTTGCACTGTGCCATGTACCACCTGCAAGCGCTTCGCTCAGGCTGCCTCCAGCCTTGAGTACCCTGCCCTGCCCCACACCCTCACGGCTGTGCTCCCCCAGGTTCACTGAGCTGGTGGATGGCAGAAGGAGGATCAGTGCCAGGTTCGGCACTTTGCCAAGCAAATCCATCACCGTGAAGACACGTAAGTGCTTTGTTGCCTTTCTGGCCACCTTCTGTCACCGTGTGCCGTCTCCTGGATGGGGTGACAGTGAGGCAGGCTGGGGGAGCCATAGGGGAGGGCAGAGCCACCTGCCCACCTCTCCCTGGCCGTACAAACATCTGCTTCACCTAAGGAGTGGGGTGGCCTCTGGCAAGCTGGGAAGCCCAGAGATGGCTTTTGGGTGATGGGAGGAGATGTGAGATGTGGCATGGGCTGGCCTAGACTGCCAGAAGCGAATGCTGCCTCTGGCTTGCTATACCCCAGGTGCCAAAAGGGAAGGGCTAAGGTGCTGCTCTAGGCACGGCTCGCCCACAACCCATGCTAGGCTGGGTCCCCCCTGCCTGCTGCTGCTGCAGAGGGGCTGCTTTTGGGTCTGGCTCAGGCTGGAAGTCACACTGACCCTCTCGTTGCCCAGAGCCAGAGGCTCCCGTGAGGCTGGAGAACACCGAGGAGCCCAGCCGGAGCAGTCTGGCACTGCAGATGCGAGAGGCATGGAGCAAAAGTGAGTCTGGGGAGGGCATGGCTGGCAGGGAGCTGGTCCATAGGGTGTACACAGCTTTGCCAGGGTCCCAGAGCCTGATGGCAGTGCACGTTTTTTCCAGGCATGAGGCAGAACTGCTCCACAAACCCGTGCAAGAATGGAGGCACCTGTGTAAGCGAGAGTGAATCCTACCATTGCGACTGCAGCCCGGGCTTCAAGGGCAGGCACTGTGAGCTAGGTGAGTGCTATGCTGCTCCAGGGTGCATGACAAGGCTGGCAGCTGTTCCAGCAGTGGGGTCTCATAGGGCACAGGTCACTGAGCAGCCCCCATCCATACACAGCCCCCAGGTTCTGGTTGAGCCTCCAGCAGCCAGGATCCTGCTGTGCCCTGCAGTACCACTAAGCTGGAGCTCTCTTTTTGTGGGTCGGCTCCGAGTGACAGAGCCTGGAGCTCCAGGACTGCAGTGGGGGATCCTTGGGGGGCCTCGATGGCCTCCAGGGCACAGGCAGGCAGGGCCAGAGGTGGGCTTGCTGATAGCTCCCCTCTCCTGTTCCCCAAGCAGCCTGCAAGAAGGTGCCACACTCGTGCACACGGCTGTACTCGGAAACCAAGTCATTCCCCGTGTGGGAAGGAGGCATCTGCCACTACCTGTGAGTACTGCCCGCGGGTTGTGCTGCCCCTTCCCCTGGT
This sequence comes from Tetrao urogallus, assembly GCF_951394365.1. Taxonomy (NCBI): domain Eukaryota; kingdom Metazoa; phylum Chordata; class Aves; order Galliformes; family Phasianidae; genus Tetrao; species Tetrao urogallus. The sequence continues at coordinate 4,389,610 of NC_136822.1, forward strand.
GCTGAGAGCCAAGGCTGTCACTGCAGCACGGCTCCAGGGAAGGGAGTGTGAGCACAGGGCTGTCCCGTGCCGTGGCCTTTCTGGGTGCCTGGCACCGCTGGCAAAGCCTCCAGATCAGGGCAGGGTGTGACATGGTGCATCCCCTGCCTGCCAGCCCAGCTCAGGGCCACCTCTGTCCCTGGTAGAGGGCCAGCACCCATGCTGGGGCACGGGGGCCTCTGTTGTGCCCCCAGCCTGCTTGTGGCACAGTGCAGCAGCCCAGCTCCTTGCCCAGGCACGCAAGACTCAGCCACATTCTCATCAATGAAACAGGGGAGACCTCCCTTCAGCAGTTTAAAAACACAGCTCCGTCCTTGTTACTCCACACAGCTCCCCTCTCTCTGTGTGTGCAGGTACAAGAGAATATACAAGGTACACCAGGATGTATGCTACAAGGAGAGCTGTGAGAGCACCGGTTCCAAGAAAACCAGCAGGTACAGCCACCAGAAATGTTGCCCTCCCTCTGCTTGGGGGCCAGAATGCGGGCTGTGGGGTGTTGGGACTGAGGTGGGCAGGGAGGGGTGCAGGGCAGCACACGAGGCATGTGCTCCTGTACCTCAAGGTTGCAATGTTAGTGCCTCGTGGGAGCAATGGGTGAGGTGCTGTAGGACTGATGGGTCTTTTCCTTCCTTCTCTTCCAGAAAACGAAGCAACAGTCACACACTGAAGAAGCCATAGTGTAAGTGTCTGCTCCAGGCACAGGCAGAAGCCCTGAAGGGGGCAGATCCCAGGCCAAGGCTGGCACAAGCTGCTGGGCTTTGGGGGGGGCCTTTGCGTGCCAGCTCATTGTCCTCCTGCTCCTCTGCAGGGTTCAAAGCAGTAGGAACTTCATCCTTCCACGTCTAAGGGCTTCTGAAACACCAGGAAGATCAGATCTGCTCACTGGTTTGAATGCAGCAGGGCCACTTTCCTGCCTGGTCTCAGCCACTCCCTCTCCTCCAGCCCATTAGGGACACGCAGCCAGACACTGAGCAGCACTGCCTTTCCTCTGCCGAACCAGCAGTGCCTTTGCCCTGCCTTGCCTTGCCCCGGCTGCCTGCCCCAGGGGTCCCTTGGGCCCCCCAGTCCCGGGCTTCTGGCTCTGCTCTGCCACCAACAGGCTGAGCCCACCAGCAGCTGCACCAACCTGTTTTCGTAATCCAAGGTTATAAGAAGTTTCCTATAACCCCCAAATAAAACAATTGAATGCGGACCCAAAAGCCTTAGCTATCACCTGAACCCTGGCCCGCACGGCCTGGTGGGAGGAGGTCTTCTTTACATCCATTCCCTACATTAGAAAAGGAGGTGAGAGCAGGTGCTGGAGGCACAGCCCTGTGCTGGAGTGGAGCAGTTCAGGCAGCTTCCGCTGCCTCCTCATTTTTTTTTTTTTCTTTGCTTTGTAAACAATCTGTGGTTTTAACCAACTTTCCAGCTCAGAAAGTGATAGAGCACCTAGAAGTTACTAGAAAGTGCTCTGCAGGGTAAGTTTATCAGCAGGGGTGTGATGCTACGCTCAGTGTGGCACAGCACGGCGTGCCATCCCCCTGCACAGCTCCCCCCACCCCATGTCACCCTGCAGGGCTGCTGCCATCACCGTGCTGTTTGTGGGTACCCTGGTGACTGTAGCAGAGCCAGCAAGGAAAAAAAAATTAGCTTAGAAACGTTCCTAGTTGTTGTGAGTTTGTACGATGATGCTAGTTAAACATAGATTTGTGTATTAACATACACAGTGTATATTATAAATTAATACGTACCAGAGATATATCGTAGTTATGGCATAGAGTGTTACTGCTCTGGCAGCCCTGGTGCTGCAGCCAGGTGGGGCAGCTCTGCAGCACCTCGTCCTCCTGAGTGCTGAGTAAGAGCAGGGCCGGGCCACGCTCCCCTGCAGCACTGGAGATGCCTCTTCTGCCACGGGGAGAATGAGGCTTGCAGATAGAGCCCTTGTTTTTCTCTAAGGCTGCCTGCTCTGGCTTTGTGGACGTGTGTGCTTTGGGATGGGTGAAAAAGCAACCCCTAGGGTGAGAACAGGGTCAAGGGAGAGCCAGAGCGGGGTGGGCTGTGCCCCAGAGCAGGGCCTGGCCCCTCTGCTCTCCTGGGTTGGGACTGGACTGCCTGGACCTGCCCTGCAGCGCTAAGAAGACAGCAGCCTCCAGCACAGCATGTAACACAGCCGAAAGATTTTAACCTAGTCTTGAAAATAAATTAGTTATTTGGGTTTGATTTTTTTTTTTTTTTTTAATAAATAAATAAAAACACTTTATAGAAACGGTATATTCTGTGGAGCAGCTGGTCACTGAGGGGGGGGTGGAGAGGGGGCAGCTCGGGAGGGCTCGGCACTGTCCTTATCGGTGCCAGTCCCTATCGTCTCCCTCTGCGTGCAGTGCAGCGCTACCCTCCTCTTCCTCCTCGTCCTCTTCCTCATCCTCCATCTCCTCCTCCTCCTCCTCCTCCTCCCGGGCCAGCAGCCTCTTGAACACCTCGTACTCCTCGGCTGAGGCTCGGGCTAAGCCGGCCACGAAGTCGCCCTCGCTCGGCCACAGCACGTCCCGCAGCGCGGGGTTGTTGCTCTGGATCTGGCCTTTGTGCGGGGTGCGGTAAATCCCGCGGCGCTCCAGGAAGATGTGGCGGTTCCTCAGCTCGGCGAAGGGCGTGCAGAACAGCCGGGCCTTCACCATCTCCTTCTGCCGGACGCCCATCCTGAAGTACGCGTACTGCGCGTGGAGACACGCGGAGCTCAGAGCCTGCCGGGCCGCGCCCGCAGCCCCGCACCGCGCCCCGCACCTGGAAGTGATGCTGCACGCGGTCCGGCTCCTCCAGCAGCACCTCGGGGCAGCTCCGCAGCAGCTCGGCCAGCTGCTCGGCCGTGAACAGACACCGCTCCCGCAGCAGCCGCACCACCGCCTCCATCCTCCTCCGGGGCAGCGTCCACACCTCAGGGCAGCGGCCCGCCGCGCTCTGCAGCCTCGCTGAGCGGGGGTACGGGGTGAGCCGCCCGCCGCCCGGCCCGGCCGCCCCTCCGCCTCCTCCCATCCCCGGCCGCACCTCCTTCCAGCCCCAGCCGCCGCAGGTACTCGGCGCGCTCCTTCAGCCGCGCGGTCGCCATCCGCAGCAGCCCCGGGTTCCGCTCCAGCAGCCCCAGCGCGGCCTCCTCGCTCAGCCCCAGCAGCAGCAGCTGCGCCGCCGCCTCCGCCCGCCTCTGCGGCTCGAGCCCCGGTTGCAGCAGGCGGAGCCGCCGGGCCTGCGCCCGGTCGAAGCCCAGGGCCAGCAGCTCCGCCGTCTCGCCCTCCTCCGGGCCCGCCTGATAGCTGCAGCGCGGACCCGGCGCGGGGAGGAGGGCGCGGGGCGCGGAAGGCCGCAACGCGCGCAGCAGCCGGGCCGCCATGGCTCGGGGCGGAGCCCCGCACCGCGCAGCCGCCGCATCGCCGCGGCCCCGCCCGCCGCCGGCAGCGCCCGTGCTCCGCGTCCGAGCGGTGCGCCGGCCCTGCGTGAGCTCCGGCGGGCGATGGATGATTGGATGAAGGAACCTCCCGGCCGGCAGCCGGCAGCCCCGCGACTCAGCAGTGCCCGTCGGGTTCCAGCAGTAGGCGGCGCCGCCTGCAGGCACAGCCACCGCGCACCGAGCCGGCGGCGCTGAACGCCGAAGCCGACGCTTGAGGCGCAGGAGGGCCGGAGCCCTTCCTCCGGGTGCTAAGTTACAGCTGCGTTCTGCCACGAATTCAGGCGGCCACGTGCTCAGCTGAACTATCAGAACCTGGAGCGAGGAAACAGGATTACAAACAAAAGCAGGAACTGCTGCATCTCCCGGCTGGGATCGCGGCCCTGGCTGGGCTGCACGGTGGCCTCTGGTTGTCAGGATCTTCACCCAGTCAGCATTCTCTCTGCCCAGTCCAAGCTTTCTTTCTGCTATCTTTGTCTCCTCAAAAATCTATCACAGAATGGCCTGGGTTGCAAAGGCTCACGATGCTCATCCAGTTCCAACCCCCTGCTGTGTGCAGGTCACCAACCAGCAGCCCAGGCTGCCCAGAGCCACATCCAGCCTGGCCTTGGATGCCTGCAGGGATGGGGCATCCACAGCCTCCTTGGGCAGCCTGTGCCAGTGCCTCACCACCCTCTGGGTGAAAAACTTCCTCCTAATCTCCAACCTAAACCTCCCCTGTCTCAGTTTAACACTATTCCCCGTTGTTCTATCACTGTTCAGCCTCACAGACAGCCATGCCCCCTCCTGTTTTTACACTCCCTTCAAGTACTGGATGGCCACAATGAGGTTGTGCTGACTGTATTACAGGAAGGATGAGAGGACTGCATCCTACAGCAGGGAATTTGTGTTAGAGGGGTTGCAGAGTTCCTTCCACCAGCTGCAGTGCTGGGGGAGGAGGGGGAAATAGGGAAAAAAGAAATACACATCACACCATTGTGTCTGTTTTTGTGCACGAACTCCAACCAGAAGCCAGCTGACCAACAAAACCATGTGTTTATTCATTCTTTTTTTTTTTTTTTCAGAAAGAGTAAAACTACATATAAAAGTCAAAACAGCCAATAAAAATATATTCAGAGCTATGAACAATAAAAGAAGACAAAATATATCTCTTCCAGCTTTAAATCCCTTCCTAGGTAAAATAATTACAAGCCTGTTAGCTAGAGAAGCTTCTGACACAGCCTCTGTGAGGTAAAACCCAAAGCAAGGGCAGACCCTGGGCTGCAGTGTCTAAAAGGGTCAGAACTTACACTGCTGAGGAATCTGCTGTGAATATCAGGATTTGCAAGCGTGCTTTGCATGCAGCTTAGCCACCCATTCTGGGCAGAACAGGAGTGTGGTGAGAGCTCCTGCACAGCACAGGCTAGACAAAAAAAAAAAAAAAAAGGCATCTTGATGTCAGGCTGCATCAATAGACAGCAGAAAGTGGTTCACTCACAAGGCTCCCTCATAGGAAATCTCTGTTCTTGCTCTCAGGATTTCTCAAGAATTCCTCCTTTTCTCTGTACAGAGAGAGAAGTGCTTGGAATGAGCACTCAGGAAGCAGCAGGAATTCTCACACGCCCTGCAGTTACGGCCGCACAGGCAGGGGCTGCTGCAGGGAGCGGCTGCAGGGACTCCCCAGGCTCCAGCCCTGACACCTCGCAGCTGCAGCTCCTTCCCAGAGGGGATCTGCACACACACAGCTGGGAGCACTCACGCACGGCTCACTCTCCACACCAGGAGCTGAGGGTTTCCCTCTGTGTGAGTGCTCAACAGAATCATTTCTCCATCCGTTGCTTTCTAGAAAGAAAGATCAACAGTGAGGGGTGAACTGCAGTCCCACGGGTCAGTGGGTCAAGTTCAAAGCATGTTTGGATATGAGAAAGTCGCCTTTGGGTAAGAAGTTGCTAACCACAGGCAAACTTTGTCTCATAAATCCTCCCCTGCTGGCTTCACTGGTGGGGGAGAAAAAGCCTTCAGAAGATCTCACCTGCCCCAGCAGAGATGTACACCTCCTCCCAGGTGTAATCACCCAGGTTCACAGGCTGCTTCAGCCAAGGATCCTCCACCAGCATTGCTAGAGTCATGCGCTGCTCTGGAGCAGGGTGCAGCAGCCCCACGATCAGATTCATGAGATCTGGGAAGAGGCAGCAGGGAGACAAACAGCTCAGTCTGTATTTTAGGCATGCTGGGAATGCAAGATATGATTTATATTCAAGGAATGCAGATCTCAGTTACAAATCCTCCCCGCTAATCTCTTGTACCATCCTGTTCTATCACAGCTTTATTCACAATGTGCTTAGCTCCCGGGATGATGGGATTTCCAGGTTGTGAAAACAAAGAACCAGGAGCAGTTCTGACACCGATGAGGACAGAGGAACAAGTGTCACACAGGCAGCCCGAAAATCACTGCTTTGGAGCCCAGCCCACCTGAGGGCTGCTGAGCCTGCAGCCACCCCAATCTCATCTGAGCACTCAAGGCTCAGGGAGAGCTTCAGGAATTCACTGCTCAGCTGCAGCACTGCTGAAGCCTTATAACCATCGTGCTCCTGGGATCACAGAGAACTTGTTGATGAAAACTTCAGTAGCCTGATGTGCAGTTTGTTTTCTACAGCTCAAAGCAGGGGCAGTGAATTTTTCCTGCGATGTCAAGCTATAGGATTCATTCAGAAATTACACATTAACAGATGATCACCAAACATCCCCAGAGTGACACGCTATTGCGTGACGGTTCAAGTGAGATAAACCTTGCCTTAGAGTGAGATGAGTGTCATTATTGACTGAACATTATGTACTACAGTCAGCCTTCCCAGCAGCCCTTGTTCTGGTTTTCTCAAGCATAAACCTCACTGAAGTTTAACAAAGCAATAGCTTGAATCATCTCTGCAAGTGGGAGGACTGGAATTTGAAACTAACGAGACATACAGTAAGAAGCTGAATTGGAGGCACAGAGAACTGCAGAACAGAATTTCTCTGCTTCAGAAAGCAGCATTTTAAATCATTGCGTAGGACATTTGGAACTGTTTTTCCCCATTTTTCTCTGCTCCTGTTTCCTTTAAATGGGAGAAAAGTCACCTTTTGACACAGGCCGAGGAAAATTCAGGACAGCTGCCATGGCCTCCTCCAGCTCACAGAAGGGGTTCTCTGCAAATATTAGGGTATAAAGGGTGACACCAAGTGACCACATCTCCAGCTCTGGGCCGTGGTACCTACAGAGATGCACAAACTTGCATGAATTCCAAGTGCAGGGATAGAATCATGTGCTAAGGAATGTAACCATAACCTGAAACTGTTAAATATTGAAACAGAACTTTATACAAGCTCTCTAAAAAAGCAGCTTTTAAGCTCTTTACAAAAGCAGTTGAGAGACAGGTATGAAGAAGTTAGGCAGCTGACATGCATACTGCGAGAGACAAGGGAGACACCAAGCCACAGCACAACTCATCCAGGCTGGAAATGACAACTGGAGGCTTGTTTTAGAACTCAGCTCTGTCATAGGAAAGACATTAGTGTGAACTGATGTACAAGGCTGTGCATGAAACACCTGACCAGAACAAGAAAGCCCATCAACAGGCTTAACAAAAATCAACTAATAAGCCTCTGCAGATAATTTCTGTCATCGTAGTGCCCTAAATCTCACTTCTGTTTCCTGTGGTTAGGCACCCCCCTGCTTCCATGCAGCCCTGCACACACAGGGCTGTTTTTTGGGGGTGTGATTTACAACAAAACGACTTTTCATAGGGTGACATACGGTTTGCCAGACAGCACTTCTGGTGAGCAGTATTCAATGGTCCCACAGAAGGTGTAGAACAGTTTGCCAGGTTGCAGGTAGGCAGCAGAACCAAAGTCCACCAGTTTAACTGTGAAATCTTCAGCAATGACAATGTTTTCATCCTTGATATCTCTGTGAAGGATGTTTCTACAGTGGAGGTACCCGACGGCTGACACAAGCTGAAAGAGGAGGAGAGAGCTGTGTGTTGAGTCAGACAGATGTCCTTCCAAGTAACATAAATGGCATCAGAGTTGCCACAGCCACATCTTGGGTTGCTTTGACACTGTATGAAGACACAGATCCTAATTTTGGTAAGCTCCATTTGGATGGTCCTTTCATTTCACTGAAAGAATAACACTGTATGCCTTTCATACTGCAGCATGACAAAGCACTTAGGAGTGAAGATTGGTATAAATAATATCCTTAGGCTTAAACTCCATTCTTCTTGCTGCACGATTCATGCAACAGTGCTATAACTAGGAACAGCATCAGAATTATATCACCTTGGAGACAATCTTGATCCATACCACAACATATCTGAATGACAAAAGCAGAGAGCTGAGAGAATAAAGCTTCTATTCATCATACAAAGCTCCTTCAGCAGAGAAATAGCATACAGGTCTGAGGTAACAAAGCACCCCTATAAACTCAGGGGTGGTATAGGAATGGGGCTTATCAGCCAGAAGCCTAAAGGAAACAGGGAAACGGAGTGCAATTCGTGAGAGCACACTGCACAGCAGACAAAGAAGGTGCAGCACTAAACCACTGTCTTCCACCAGCATCCCAGGTGAGGGAAGTAGAGCATGACAGTGGTTTATGAGAGAAACAGGATCCTGGTTCTCACCCTAACCATCTGCAAGTAGCAACTGTACGTTCCCAGCTCTCACCTGCCTGAACAGATAGCTTGCTAATGGCTCGTCCAAATCAGGCTGATTATCGATGAACGTAAAGAGATCCAGACCAGATCCGTGCTTCTCCATCACCAGCTGGAAGAAATGTTCATTTTCAAACACATCCAGCACCTGATAAAAAACAGTCTGTTATTTATTTGTGCTTCACCTTCAAATTCCCTTTGTAATTATTGAGCTAAACAAACACTAACTTCCCATGGCAGATGTGCATCACAACCCATTCATAAGTCTCATTTCACTGAGCACAAATGTTCATTGAAAAGAGGGCAGAACTACAAAACCAGAGGAGTTCTCTCTGAAAAAAAACTAGCAGAAGTCAAGATATACCCAGATCATCTACTGAACTAATGAGTGTTCTGCTGTGACATCATAGGTCCACTCCCAAGACTGCATCTAGAGATAGCAGACTTGTTTCTGTTAGATTCATACCTTCACATCTGTGCTTACATCAACAGCTTGTGATACGTGTCTAAAAGCAAGTGAACCTTAACAGGGCATGACAGTTCTTTACTGAAAAGGTAAAGTTAATGCAGGACACTTCTCTCCTGAAGAGGAGCATAAGGCCTTACATAGTCAAAGGAGCCATCAGATACAGTTCAAACTGAGTTTCTGTACCTTAATGATATTGGGGTGCTGCAGCTTCAACAAGATTGCTATTTCCTGAGTAACTCTCCCCACATCAGGATCATCCACCCAGCAGTCCTCAAGCACTCTCTCCTTCCAGATGAACTTCACAACAGCCTGCACAGACGACAGCATTTCAGTATTGCTTGCAAGAGCAGAACTGTAAGTGTCCAGTAAGTTAATTTCCAAGAAAAATGTTGGTGAATCATAACTGTAAGGACCAAAGTCAGTCAGTATGCTTTATTTATGGCATCTATAAACATCTTTAAACTAATTTAGTCCCAGATGCCAGTTGACTATTAATAAAAGTGAGTTCCAAAGGCTCTTAGAGGCCAGCTCTCCTATCAATCAGCAGGGGTGAGCTCTGGCACAGAGGAAAAAAAACCCAAGCACTTCCATTCACACAGAGAAACACCACAGCTTGCTTCTCAGCACCCAAAATACTTCTGCTGATAGAGGACCCCATAACTTCAACATGCCTATTGCACAATGAAGTAACCACATGCTTGAACTGCAACATGCTAAACTTTGGAGTTTGTTATTCTCTTCAGTAAGGTTAGATTAAAACTTGTAATCCTGTTAAGCCTGAAGTAAAGCTCTTTCCAGGGGTTAAAAGGGCTACATGGCCAGCCTCACTCTGTACCTGCTGCCTTGGATAAGGTGCATCATTGTGAACATTGTATCAATGCAAACACCTCACTGTCCTGCCTTCAGAAGGTTAGTGATCCACATTTGCATTCAAAACAAAGCAAAGTCCTGAACTACCAAATAGCAGCTTCTGAAAGCAGCGTGCTGACACTACTGGACACTCTAACATTTCTGTTCAGATTCCAAATAATTACATTGCAATATTTGAAAGAAATACTTAACCTCCTGCTGATTGTTCTTGCTCCTGGCAGTCCAGACAAAGCCGAAAGAGCCTTTGCCAATGAGGCTGAGAGTGTGATAATGTTTGGCATACTCTCCCTCACAAGCCCTTAATCTTTCAAGCTCTTCAGCTCTTCGGGAATTCTCAGAGAGCGAAGATGATTTGATGGCCTGGGTAAGGATGAAAAGAAAACATAGCAAGAAAATGAAGTGGGCAAACCACAGAGCAACATTTGCCAAACAAAGTAAATGCTGACAGGAAACAACTGAACTGAAGGAAGTGAAAGGTACAGCTTCAAGCTCTATCTGTAGATTTGGTGATCTGTGTTTGCCTCAATAACCTCTACATAAACCACACACCTACATACAACACCACGTTACCTGCGTTTACCAGGCTTCCTGATAAGGCAGCAGTTTCGTTCTATAGATTGCTCTCTTAGCAGATATCAAGAGAGAACAAATTCAAGGCACATCCTCTTAATATCCCAGTAAAATCTATAGTAAAGAAATACCACAAGCCTTCCTACCAACTCCTGCAACTGCAGGATCACACTGATTTTACAACTAATCTCACCATGCTGATGTAAACATCTATTGTAGATGTACTTAAACCAGCCTGAAAATAAATCTAAAATTCAGGTGCTGTTACTATTCAGGCTGGAAAGACAACTATGCTAAGCCAAATACACAGTACCAGAAATGTTGCCAAATGTGTTGTTTTTAGAGTAATGGCACGTTTCTTTTGATGTAGAAAGAGGAAAACCAGGAAAAAACAATCCCCCCATCCTGCCCTCATGATAATTGAGCAACTTTTCAGCTTCAGCTCAGTGTTATGAAGTGGCCAGGTTTCTTACTTCTCCAAGACTGTGTGTGGAAAGATCTAGAGCAGACTGGGTCGAGCTTGCTAGACTGGAGAGCAAAAGCTGAGTCTTTGCTACAGCTTCTTTCTGGCTCTGCAGGTCTTTCACTACCCAGACACAGAAAAGCACAGCAGGGTCCTGCAGCTCCACACGTTTTACTTCAAAGAGTATGCCTGCAGAAACAAGTCAGGAGGTTAAAATGGTGGAACCAAAAGTTAGCAAAGGAGACCACAAGAAGCTTAGGATGAAATCCTGAGTTCTTAAAGTGAATTTCTCCATTTTCTTCATTACTTTTGGGAGAACACCTGCTTAGGAAGGAATCATCAGGGACAAAAGCACAGCTATTCTAGAGGTACATAGGGGGTTACCTTCACAGCATCCCACCAGCCTTTAGCAGAAATGGTGGTCAGTGTGCAATTGGGACTGTTCATTTCTTATTGTTATTCAAAATGGCATAAGAATTGGGATTGTATACATGCACTAGGTCCTGCTGAATGAGTGAATGAAGCATGCTCCATTATATGTATTTCCAAAGGAGTTAGATTTTCTGTTCAAAATCAGTTATGAGTGTTTAAGAATATTTCTGACAGTTCAGTCTATCTGAATTTCTTAGCAACCACCTGCTATTCCAATGCTCTCTGCACAGACTTAAATACTAGACTTCTTTTTAGATGCTACAGCTTGCTTCCTTCTTCTCTGCCATCTTCTAAGCCTAAAGAAGCTGCCTTCTGCAAAGATGTGGGAGGAAGACAGAGTAAGAGTTCTGGGAAGAGGAGAGACAGGTGCAACTTACTTAATTGTGAACCATCTTTGTGACTGCAGTTCCCACTGTAGCTGCCTTCCAGAATCTCTGCACTGAAAGGAGCTGCATGATTTGGCCTTCCTTCTTGTTTCACAGGGGTAGACGTTGCTTTTATTTCCACGTTTTCCTGCCCATGCAGCTGACAGTCTTCTTCAGGATTGCCTTTGCTTTTCAGTATGTTTCTGCTGACATTATCCCCCACAGTCTCTGTGAGAGTTTTAGCCTTCTCAGTGAAGGCTTGGAAGGATTGTTCAGGGTTTTCCAAATGCTGTTGTGAAGGCAGATACCCAGAACCATCTTTTATGGCAACACCATTTAAGAGCTGCTCAGCTGAAGAAGCACCACTCTTCTGAGTTAACATACTGCCTGCAGCTGAGCTCACTGTATTAGAAGAGAAGCCTTCTACAAAATCAGAAGTAGAACCTAAACAGTTGCCAGAGTTCCCTGTGACACCAATATTCAGATCCAGTTCCTCGAGATCAGAGCAAATAGAGTTCAGCTCAGCATCAGTTTGTCTCACAGTTCTGAAGGTCGGGGCAGCTCCCAGTGCAGAACCAGTGCAACCCATTGTATTTCCTGAGCCACCACCATGGGTGCCATTTCTTCCATCTGCAATGAAATTTGCATCTTTCAGCAAGCTGCTTTCAGCAACAGCGTGCTCAAGACTGGAATGTTTTCCATCACACACGAAGCTAGCATTTGCCAACTGTCCTCCAGCCACGTGACTTTGAAAATGTTGTGTGCAGCTCAGTGTTGTCCCAGGTCGTGGTTCATTTATTTGCAGTGTTCCAGATGAGCTATGAGGAAAACGAGAAGGTGGCTTACTCGCTCCACTGGGTGCAGCATCTGGCTCATCTTCTGGGCTAGAAAATACAGCGAAGCAGGCAACATCTGCTGAAGAAGATTGTACTTTAGCACTGGTGGAGTGCTGATCCTTCAGCATTTCATAGGGCAACACAGAGACCTGCTGACAATTTAATCCCTTTGGGTCTTGATGATGAACATGTAATTGATTAAGCGAGAAACTGCCCTCGCTGGCACTGCCAGTCTCAGAGGCACCAGGTGCTGCACCATGGCTGCTTCTTAAGGGTGTCTTTAAGTTCTGATTGAAACCCAACTGCTCTGAAGCAGATGACGATGGAGATACCTGTGCAGGGTGCATTTCTGGAGGATTACATGATCTTGCATTTTCCACCACCCTGCAGCGTTCCAGTGCTCTGATTCTGTCAGGCTGGGTGTCAGGAGAAGGCTCTGCACAGAGGGCTGGCAGCTCATCAGCCACAATGCTGCCTTCACTGCAAGGATTCCAAGTTATTAGTGATATCATGATGACAAAAGGATAAAACAGTCACTTACATCCTACCCACTCTTCCATTAATACGTCCATTACTTAAAGCCTGCCCCGTTTTTAACCATTATTTTTAATTTAAAAGAAAAAGGCAAAAAGCTCTTGATGGAAGCATTCAAAATGATAACAAATCCCATTCCCACCAAATTGGGATAGGTACACTTGAACAGCAGTCTTCACTTATGGATTAATTCCTTGTCTAGATTGATTTCTAAACATATTTCTTAGGTCAAAGCAAAAGGCCAGCACATGGCTGCACCCTTCAAGTCCTGAAGACAGAAGATCCCTGAGGTCTTTCCAGTCATTTCAACCATGGTTCACTGAAGCCCACAGCACAAAGTATTTTCTAAGTAGTTCTATCAGTAAAGATGCAGAATAGAAAAACAACCCATGTAGTGAAGCAATTATAACCCATCTGTGATACAGAGATGTGAAGGACAGCACAAGGAAGCTATCAGATTATCGATCTGTTTAAGAAAATGGCAAGAACTGTGCTGTAACATTACATTAAATGCACATTAAAAAGGCAACAAATAATGATTCCAACTCTCAGAAGCCAATGTGGAAGGTTTAAAGCTTCCCTTGAGCAAAACTGGGTGCATCACACAGAGCCTCGTGCAGAATTTCTAACATTGTCAAAGGAAAGAGACCTATAAAGATGCAATAAAGATGCCTGCACTCTAGTAACAAATACCATGCTTCAGTGGGTAACCTGACAGTTACACTGACCTCCAGCAGGAATAATGTCTAGATCCCATTGCAGGTTACCTGGCCTCAGAGCAAGACCAGTTAGTGGATACCATGGAAGGAAACAACCATCCATCGTTCCATATCTAGCAAGTTAGGGTGTAATTACCTTCCATGGCCTGTGATGAAACACTTGGTACCCATCAGGGGGTGAATCCCAAAACTTTATCAATACAACACGCGGATCTCAATGAAAATCCAAGGTAAGCAAAGCTCAACCTGTCTCGCAAGCAGCTCTCAGAATCTCAGAGATCCAAATGCAGAAGGCTCTTGTTACACATTGACACCAATATCAGAGAAGTGGAAAAACAAACAAACAAAAAAAAACAAACAAGAAAAAACCAAACCCAGCAGGTTTTGCTTGTGATTATCACTCCAGGTCGTTGGTTTTTTCAAAGTGAGATGATGGTCCATAAAATGCCTACCGATTTGGAAGTGTGGCTGCCACTTCAGGAGGTGAGGGAAGAGATAAGACACTGCTCCCATTCTTCTGCTTACTCTCACCACGTAGCAACCTGTCTTCTCTGTGTCTCCTTGCCAATTGCTGCTCTTCATCTCTTGACAGCAGGTTGGCTGAAGATGCAGACACAAAGTCGTCACCTGCAACAAACAAGAATTCAAATCGTACCAATTTTGCCTTTTATTTTTATGCTTCAGTATCTATGGTGATTTAAAAAGGAAAACAAACTTTAAACTGCACAGGTCCCCAAGGAATTGAGTACAGAAGAGTTGTTTCAGGTAAGGCAGTCGAGCATTTTAGTCAGGTTTGGCCTGAGAAATCGTCATATCCAGGAACCCAGATGTTTTAAGGCTGCTAAATTCACCTTCCCTGGACAGGTATTAAAGAAGAAAAAGAAAAAAAGGCCCTAGACACACATGCTGCCCAATTCCAACATTTAAAATGAAAAGGTTTATAACTCACTGAAGTTGCAGGATGAAAAAGGAATCGTCCTTTTAGTGCAATAGTGCAAGTGAAAGAATAAGGTAAGAACTTCCTTCCTCAGTGACAAAAGGTCAAAAGAGGAAAACAGTCACTTACAAAACAAAGTAAACCAGGTGCTGTTGCTGCAGAAGAAGGTAACAAATAAACAAACCTGGATTAGAATCTAGAACAATCACAGCATTTAGTAAAGGCTGGCTGTCAAAATAGTCTCCTCAGCCAAAAAAAAATTACTTCCAGATTAGAAGCATCACTTCACCAAAGAATTACTTAAGCTGCACACTGTCTACTAACTCTTATTTGTTCCAACAGCAGCTGTGCATTGGTTCCAATGCAGTTGCACATTTTTAAGAAAAGGTGGGGAATAAAAAGAAAACAGGAAATAAAACCAGAGGAGACAAACATTCAGTACACACAAAGCATTCTCTGTTAACAGAATAATTTCTGCCTTGGATATTCAGTTTCATCTTCTTAGTAAGAGAGAGAAAAGCAAAAGCTTACATGAACAATTCTGTTCACCTTGGGTTATGGCAGAAATCCAGTTTAAAAAGTGCACAGAGGTACTTTGTTTTTACAAAGCACATTTCCTATTTTTACAGGAAAAATCTCTCTCCTCTACTAATTTTACCTTTGCTACGGCAACCAGAACCAGTCGTGCAGCAGGCAGAAACATCCTCAAAGCAGCACTCACTCTCTGTCCCCAGAGAGTCATCAAGAGGAGGTAATGGCAAGGAGCAGTCATCGCTTCTCTCCATGTTGTTATAGAAACCAGGGATCAGGAATGTTATGTTCTAAAACACAGAATGAAACCTGTAAAGCTAAGGAGGCTCTCACAGACTGGGGGCAAATGCTAGCAGTGACTGTAGGCCTGATTCTTATGGACAGCCATGCAGACAGTCCACATCACTGGTGGAGAACGTGTCATTGTGCAGATTGCTTTGGGCTCCAGCCAGCTCCTCAATGCTACAAGATTTCAACACAGCAAGATAATTTCTGTACCATCCCACATGTTCCTTGCTCAGCACATGCATGCAGCTTTGTGACAGACAGAAACGAGTACAAAAGAAGCCCATAAGACTCTAATGGATACACTGCCAGACACAGCACTCATTTGGGCACAGGGGCATTCATATTCCTATCTTACCTTCCCCAACAGTTCTTTCTTCTCATAGCCAAACAGTGTTAAAGCAAAACTATCCTTGATGCACTGGATGGTTCCATCTGCCTGTAGAGTAATAAGGCCGCTGATGGTAGAAAAAACTTCAACTGCAGCAGTGTAATGATAGTGTGTGAAAGAGAGTTCTCTCTCTGTCTGTAGGACAC